>NW_004567133.1:8938270-9020339 GCF_000260355.1 Condylura cristata
CTCTCCCAGAAGCTTCTTTGCCAATAGAGACAGGTTGACCTGGTCTACCTGCGGGTGTGGAAGCTGCATCGCCTGAGGGGAGAGAACCAGGCATAGGAGGAACATTTTTTTTTGCCTCGGAAAGAGGGTGTAGGACACAGGAGTAACAAGTCATGTTAAGACCTTCGCGCCTGCTAAGGACGGAGGTCACGCGCCAGGGCTGACACTCGTGCTAACACTAATGGCTGCTGGAAGTTCATCTTGATCAAGTTGTGGGCGCTTGGTACTGGGAACTTAATGCTTTACCCATTTACCTCCTCCCAAGAGGCAGGTCTGACATGGATGGTATTGATCAGAAGGGACGTGCTAGAAGAGGAGAGAAGTATTGTGGCCAATGAGTGGAAGTCAAATGAATTGGGGGAGTGAGTGAGGGAGCGACCACAGCGGTCAGCTGAGGCTGACCTGGAGAGAGGACAGGTGGGGAAACAGGCACTCATCGCCATGGGGCATGTTTTGTTTTTTTGGCCCCAAGAGCAGGTCCTAGCCCAGTGAAATGGGGTCTCAGTGAAGACTGAAGCACCCGGGCACCCCTTCTGGTGGCCCCTGTGATGGTCCTCTCACTTTAGAGTAAGCACATTACAGTGAGAAAATGCAAATGAAATAAATGGCCATTAGGGCGGGAGTGGGATGTGGCCACCATGTGTCCCGGGATAGGTAGCAGTGGAGGCAGGGACAGGTCGCGCCTGTGGGAGAGCTACCTTGAGAGACCTGGTCTTGGCAGCTAGCTACCTTTGGCTTCTCCCACAGGCTTGGGTAACACATGGAATAGATAAAAAATCATGCTGTTGCCTGTCCGTGTGCGCTCCGGGAGATGGAGACCACCTCCTGTGACCTGTGACCTCTGGAAAATGGGGTCAGGCTGACCAGGGACCTGGGCCAGCATCAGGCCTTGCATCCAGAGGGCAGGCGGATCCAGGGTCAGCACCAGCCAGTGATGCCAACATCGCTCAGCTCTCTCTTGCTGCCCTCCTGGCGGAGAGCTGGGCACGGCCCAAAGGAGCAGTGGGAAGGCCAAGGGGTCGGCAGTTCTGGCTGATGAAAGGCTGGGGGAGCAGAGAGGGGACATGTGACAGCCCTCTGAGCAGAGCAAGCAAGTCCTTTCTTCTCAAATTCAAAGGGCAAAGGAGGACACGGAAAGTGTTTTGATTACGGAAACAATCACAAGCCTTCCCTTCTCTGAATCCCTCATAAGGTGAAGTCCTGTGAGAGGCAGAGCTCTGTGCTCACTCTGGAATCTGGGGTGTCCTTGTGAGGGTGCGTCACTTCTGCGTCCTGCTCCAGGGGTGCTTGTGGGCTTCCCCTCATCATCTGGAACCTTCCCTGCCTGTGCAGTGACCCAGGCTGGCGGCCTGCTGGAGCGTGAGAAGCCTGAGGAGAAGATGTGGGGGTTGGGGGGTGGGTGGGTGTGTGGAGGGTGTGGGAAAGGGGGCCGTGGCCAGCAGCAGACTCCTGAGAGCAGAGAATGGATCAGCCGGCCTAGTAGCTCTTGAGCAACACTAGTAATTACTGGGTGCTGTTGGTGCTCCGGGCTGTTTGTTACACGGCCCCACTGTGGCAACAGTCAAGTAATTCAGAAGCGACGGGGACTCCACCTTGGAAAGATGCATGATAGAATGTCGGGCAGCAGGATGGAGCCGAGGACCTGGCCTGCCACCAGGACTCTAGGAATTGGAAACCCTCTGAGGATCTTGCATTCAGTAATGGCTAGGGGAAAAAAAAATGTTATCTAATATCATCCTCAATGAGGCTGCCCTTGGAGAAAGGAAAAGGAAACCAACATTCTGTGCTAGGCAGTTTAGAATCACTGCTCCACTCTCCCTGATGCCATTTCACAGCAGAGGGCGGGAGAGGCATGCTCAAGGTCACACAACTAAGCGATGCCAGTGTCGGGCTTCTCACTAGGTCTGATGGGCTCCAGAGACCAGGGTTACTTTTCAGGAACCCCCTGTTTGCCAGCCAGTCATCAAGCCAGTGTTTATTATGCCAGGTCCTGTGCTGAATTTGGGGTCTCCCAGCCGAATGGAGGAGTCTCTGTCCCCAGAAAACTGGAAGTCCATGTGAAATAAGGTGTTTGGGATGCATGAGACAGGTCTACTAAGTATGGGGTTCACTTCCAATAGAGCAGTGGTAACTCAGAAGGTTCTGGAATCAAATAATGATTACTGGATGATGGCATTCAATAACTTGATACCTTTGAATCCACACCTTACTCCTTAACCTGACACAGGCTTGGGATTTGAGCCACGGTGATGGCTTTTGCACAAGACTGAATTCAAGCAAAGCATTCCATTGGGTTCTGCCTTTGTCAGTGTTCTAAAATAGGTTCTGGAGAGTGCTCTAAGGTTACACTTGGATCAGCGTTTGGCTGGTATCCCAGTTGCCCAGGAAATTGTTGGGCTCTTGCCTGCTTTGCTCTTGGCTAGACTTGGCACGCCATTAGGCTTTGTACTTGGCGTGGGACACTGGGGACCTGGTTGAGCTGGGACCTGAGATGGACGGGGCAGGTGGGCTTGGGGTCACCCCCAGAGAGTAACATCTGACCGGCCTCTCTCTACTTGCCCCTTCCTTTTCTTTTTCAACCTCTGGGAAGGTCTTCCTCAGCCTGATTAGAGGAAGTCCATACCTTCTCCTTCACTCAGGAGTGGACATAGAAGAGCTCATTCTGCGTGGTTCCCCAGCCTGTTTGCCACTTCCCCAAACACTTCCCTGCCACTTGAAAACGATGAATCCTGTGTCAGTCTATACCCTAGAAGGACAATTCTGACTGCAAAATGCCAGGGCAGTCCTTTCTGGGAGCCTGTGACCTGTGGGTTTAGCAACTCCCTGCGGTCACCTTCTGAATGGGTTTGGCCGGGGAGTTCAGTTTGTGCAAACTGAGCTGAGCAAAGCTGGGAACTTGGGATGCTTTCTTGGCCAGGTTTTTTTGAGAAGCACGGTGGGGCGGTTCCCCCATCACAAAAGTTGGTAGCTGCCCTGTTTCTGCAGGACAAGAACAGTGGGCCACCGAAGCTCAGCAGTCAGAGGATCAGAAATAGGTTTGCAGAAGTAAACTCAAGATTCTGGGCCAGAGAGGACAGCAGTGACAGAGGTGGGGTCACAGCTGGAAACCACGTTGAGACAAGATAGAGGAGCAAGGAGATGGGAAATTTAATAATCACATTAAAAAATTAAACACCAGGGCCCAGTGGTTGTCGCTTTCCATCCGCTGAGATTCACAACACTTGACATCCAATTATAATTGTGGGTTCCTATAAAACAGCCCATTAACTGCAGCTATAAATTATTATTGCTTATGTGGAATAGGCTGCCGTCTGAGTAGCTGCTACTGAGGACCTTGGGATCATTCGCAGGCCACCATGTCTCTTTGAGTTCTCTTGCTCTGGGAAGAGGCTGGGACCCCACAGGAAGGAATCCTGCCTGGAGGTTGGGGTGGCATGTTCTGCCAGAGTCCAGCTGCTATTGCATTTGCTGGAGCGAGGGCGTCTCTGTCTACCGCTCCTCAAGCCTCACATCTGGATTCCTTCCACAGACCGGAACCCACAGGGCTGGGCCCGAAGGCCTGGGATATAAATACATGCCCATACCCACATGCACACACAAGCACACACGTGCACACGTTCACACATTGTGTAATCCCACCGATGGCTCCTGCCCTGGGAGGAAGAATCGACAAGTACTTGGGCCCATGGAAACACTTGAGAAAGATCTTAAGAGCTGATTCCCTTCTTCATCAGCATCCGCTCTCTCCTGCCCTCTCTGACTGAGGAGGAAGAGCCGGCCAGGGAGCGGCCTACCTCACCAAGGCATCTTCTCCACACCTGCAGCTCTGCCCAGCGGAGTTTCCTGGTGGCCTGACCCTGTCCATTTCATATCCCGGGGTTCCCTCAGAGCCCCCCCCTCACCCCGCCACCGCATTGGTAGTATCGCTGTCCTCCCAAGGAAGCTAGGATATTTTGTGTGCGCGTCATCTCAGTGGTCTTTTAGGAGGGACTGGAGCTAATCGGGCAGGTTAAAATTACCCTTTAGAAGCCAGGATCTGTGCATTTTAAAATTTGATGGATTTTTTTTTAATGTAAAAAAAAAAGTAACATTAGTGATCAAAAAATGACATATATCACATTCGTCTTCTGGAGGTTTCTGCAACATGAGGGCTCCTGTTAGCAGCCCTCTCAACAGATGGAGACACTAAAGAACAGAGAGGTCGAGCTCACCCAGCTAACACATGACGGCGTTAAAACCGGAGCCCCGATTGTCTAAATCTGAGACTCTCGTTCCGCATATGCCTTCTTTAGGCTAAACCCAGAATTTCTTAATTACCATCTTTTTATAAACTCTAATGTCATTTCAAATCTCAAGAAAACATGAGATAGGAATACTTATAAAAAGCTCTCCCATTTTTCTTGGCTTATGTCTAAGGACAATCTTTATTTAAACTCTCCAATCTTCTCTCAGCAACCCCTCCCTACCCCCCCCCCCCCCCCCCACCACCACCATTAGTTTTTCTCTCCTTGGGCATCTTTCCAGAGGGAGAACTTCTTGTCCATCCCCGGGGTTCAAAGAACAGGCTCTGTCAAGGGCTCTTTGGGTCCTTGGGTCTTGGACTAGGACAAAGAGAAGAGGGGGTGCTTGTATTTTTGTAGTTTTCGATTTGTATTGTTTCTGCTGGATTGGAATTTGGTTGACTGGGATGAGGAGGAGGCGAGTTTCAGGGGAGTGAGTCTAGGGGGGAGGAGTTTCCAGCTGGGAGAAGCAGCTTCCTTCCTGCCAGGCCTTTGGCTACAGTAGCTAGCAGCCGCTGCTCCAGGTCCCAGATACGGGGAGGTGCTCACAGGAGCTCCTCACAGCTCGGCCTGTGGTCCTGGGCCAGCCGGGGCAGCTCTCCCGGCCCAGCCTCCTGCCCATGTGCCACCCTGTCCCTGTCTCAAGGGTCCCTTGGGGTGAGTCCCTCGGCTGTGGCTTGGCAGGCTCCCCTGTTACCCAACACAGAGCCTCCTCCTCCACCATTTGATTATTTTCCTGTGGCCATTTCCACTGGGATGGATGAAGGAGCCCTCGAGGCAGGTATTGGAATAATTATAATGTCCTTTTAACAGGAAGAGGACCCTGAAGGGGAAGGCTGGGTCTCCTTGGCAAGTGGGTGATTTTGAGCTGAGGGCCATTAGGCCCTGGAGGCCCACAGGAAGCTTCACCACCTCCTTAACTGCCCACAGAATGGAAGCTGGAGCTATTACCCAGAATTAGGATTTGTACCAGAAAGAACCTTTCTATCAGAGAAATGTCTCAACGCGGCAGAACAAACATGCCATCATACAGGACACCTGGTATTAGTCACGTGTCAGGCTCCCTTCATTGTGGGGTCCCCTCCTCTCTCCTGAAGGCCCAGCCCTTACCCCTTTCCTTGGCTCAGGATATAGCTATCATGTCCTCATTTTGCCCACTTGGCTTTAGAGCCTTACATAGTTACATTCATTCTTTTTCCTACGAATCTGCCTGATACTAATTCAATTGCTTGACCCACCTCAGAAGACCCCAGAGAAACGGGAATTTCCTTTCTGCCCTTCCAAAGGCTAAATACCCAACAGTAGTGGAATTGTAAGTAATCTTTATCCTTAAAATTTGTACCTTGTCTTCTCTCACTTGTATATCCATTATTTTTATTTATAGTTTATCTTTTATAACAAACGTATAGGAGACAATAGAGTAGTCCCTTGCACAGACATTCGTGTTTGTCTAACAAACACGAATGTCCCCTTTGCCTTCTTTGTGGCAGATCTATTTGGGGGTGGGGAAGCATCATTTCTTTTATAATCAAAGGTTGCAATACTAAGAAAAAGTTAACTCTGGTAGTCTCAAAAAGCCTTTCTGGAAATTACTCATTTCTTGGCAGTGGAACAGTAGCTAACACTGTCAGTGGGAGACCTGGGGAGGCCCTAACCCTCAGCAGGGCGTGGGGCATGCAGACACAATTTTTGATGTCGAGAAGGTTCTCCAATGCCAGTGACACACCTGCTCCGCCTTCCTGACTTCTGAGGCCTCGCTACTCAAGTAGAGTCTGTAGATTAGCATCCCCTGGCAGTTCAGAAAAAATTGGGGGAGTAGGAGTGTCTTGAGGAACTTTTTTCTTTTAAACAGCTTTATGGAGATACAATTGCATATGGGAAAAGCCTGCACATGCTTATTGTATACTATTCAATGAGTTTGGTTATAATATGTATTAAAGAATAGTCCCTCAGATGTCCAGATATGCTTTTTCTGGGGTGTCCAGAGCTGACTTTCCCCCATAATTGTCCCCCTTGGCTGTGGGGGGTGAGGTCCATCACACCTCTGCAGAGAAACTGTTGACAGAGAATGCAGATCACCCAGATTTCGAGTCATCTCTAGAATAACCTTTTCATCAGAGGAGCCTGACGTATGGCAGGCAAACATCTAGAGCACCTAGCTTGCTATGTAATTCACCCTCCCCTGTGATGTGGGGTCCCCCTTCTCCTCTCGAAGTCTCAGGTCCCATCCTATTCATTAGTTCAAGACTATCAATCCTGGGTCTGTCCCATGCAGTCTAGAATTTACAGCCATATAACCTTTCCATTTCTACGTCATTAAATCTGTTCTTTTTCTCCTCCTAACAAGGTTAAATTTCTACAACATCCCATACCATTGTCCATATTTGGTGTAAGCTGAAGTGGGATGAACAGCCCGTTTTGGGAATGTGAGAGGATTCTGGGAGCCTATGGACAGTTTTTAAAGTTGATTTGTTGGAATTTGAGAGACCCAACAAGTTACAACTCTATTCTTTCCATCCAAAATCTCAACCAACTGAGAAAAAGACAAGAAAACACAAGGCAGATGGGAGATGACAATGCCACTCTTATTACAAAGGCCAGATGGAGTAGGACTTAAGGTATAACTGAGACTTTATTTTATTTTATTATTATTTTTTTAAGATTTATTTTATTTGTACATACAGAACTGGGGTACAGGCCAGAGGTGCAGGGGTGGTGAGAGGATTCAGCAGAGACAGAGTGGGGAGCAGAACAGGCAGATCGACGAAGTACACTGCTGAGGGGAGCAGCGGGCGGGTCAGGAGAGGTCTGCCGCACCATGTGGTCTCCTCCAGGGCAGGTGGGAATCGAACTCATGCGGAAGCGGCTTTAGATTCTCAGTGCAGTGCTTTAACCCGCTGCGCCACCAGGGAGGGCCTGAGACTTTATTTTAAATAAATAAAAAGGAGTGATGCACAGGGAAAGATTAAGGTGCTCAGTATATCTGATAGCCAGGTGGGGTGCAGCCATGGCAGAAATGGCAGGATGATGCTCAAATGTCTAAACTCACTGGTCTACTTACTGTTCCCTGAAGTCCCAGCGTCACGGTTCTGCTTCCCAAGCTGCAGCATGAGCTCTTGTACTAATGTTCTCCAGGGGGGACACGCAGCTGAAGTTCAGTTATTTGACCGTTGACCGTGGTTTCATTCTGTTCCACTCAATAGGGTAGTTAGAATGAATAAATTAAGACTTTTGATGTATTATTGACTTTGATTTCAAATATGTATAAATCATTTATGGGTCAAGTCATATGATCTTATTAGTATTGACCCAAGGGTACTAATTCTTATTCTCTCTCTTTTCCATTTTTCTAATTCCATTGTAAGAATCAGAGTGGGGAGGATAACAAATTCCATTTTTTTTAATGGCATCCAATGACATTGTGTCCTTCAACAATCTGATGCAGTGCTTAGGTGAGCAGAGACATGTCCTAGTTCCATACAAAGAGGGAAACAGGTTTCCTTTTATCCCCTGGAATGCCAACACTGTGTTCACACATTACTGGAGCCAACACAAAATAGCCAAACCTATGGGCCAAGTGGGTGCCAGGCAGATTAGCTACACATGAATCATGCCAAAAAGAAAACCTGTGATTGTCAAAAAGAAAAAAAAAATACCCTGGCATCCAAATGAGAAACATTACTTTTCCCACTCAAATGGCTCATTCATTGGGTTACATGGGGCCATTTTGCTCCAAATTTTCCCCAAAGCTTAATTTCAGTTCAGTGGTACTGAAAGGAGAGTCGTCTCCAAATATCCTCATATAAGAAGGAATTGCTTCCCCACCATTAAAGATCCCCCTTGAAAAGACGGAGTCTTCTTAGATTTAAGTCCTTATAAAGTCTCTGACATTAGAAAACAGTGTCTAAAATTAATTCATTTTGAACCACATAGTACTGTTTGTACAAGCTGATGTGAGCTGACTCAAAGCTAATTTGGGATGTTTATATAGGTCGCCGTATGGACTTGTTAACAGGGAAGGCAAAGACACTGAACACAGACTTAGTCGTTATTCTTTGAGATGTGAACTCACAAGGCGTTAGGCGTGATCACACCCTTTTAAGATCCTCCTAAGAAGCAAGATGATTCTGTCCAGGATCCTGGCCCCACTGGAAAGATCAGCAGTCCTAAACATCCAGAGAATGAGGCATGGAATGGGGAGAAAATCCCCTTGTCATCCCATGTCTTCAGAAAGGAAGACTCCCAGCAAAGTGGTGAGATCTGTTAGATTCACTTAAAACGAGACCATGATGCCAGAGATTAATGAGGAGTTCAATAATATCATTGAGAAGGGGGAAAGCAGTGTTTTAAATTCACATATTTGTTCAGATGATGTGACTTGAAATACATCAAGTGAATCAGGCACCCCCAGTCCGGGAGATGGATGACATTTCCTAAATTCCTGAAGGTCTAGAGGGAACCGTAAGACACCAGCATCTTTGCAGGTTAAGACAGCTGAAACTGCCATCGCCTCAGTTTGGCAAAACACTTCAGAAAAATATTACTGGAGACATGGTGGGCTCCCCTCGCTCAGGGTCACCTTAATGCGGGCACATACATCCGCCACAGTGAGATGGGACCTTGGAACTTTCTTCCTGCAGAATCAAGGCTTGGACCGTGGCAGTAACTGGAGACTCAGTGACGTGGCATTTGCTGAATTTTTTTTACTAACTCAGGACATGTGGGAGACAAACTCTTGGTGCTGTCAGTAGCTGCTCCTACAGCCCTCCTCCCCCCCCCTTTTTTAGAATAATCAAGTGGTCCATTGTTTTCATTATAATTTGCCATTTGGGGTTCTCTCTCTATTTCCGCTTTTACATGAAATCAGAGGGTGCTTCTCTTTCATATGCTCACCAGCGTCCTCCCTTGTAGATCATTTGCCTTCAGCTAAGGCCCAAGTCAGCTGGCTGAGTTCTAGGAAGGGGAAAGTAATAATTACTCCTGTGCAGAATCCTCCAGGCTTCTTCCTTTCATCATTCAGAGCAGCCCATCATTTGCAAGTCTGCCCCATATCACCTTGATCTCCATAGAATTCCCTTAATAGGCACATTATTCCATATTCTTACTGTTTCATGTTTATCATTATTTTCCGTAAGACAGACTAACTTGTGGATTATCCCAAGATTTCCTGTGAACGTAATTATCAAGAATACATTATGTTGACCAGCAGCTTTTCTACAAAAATCTCCCTCTGGAAATTCTCTCTCCTCCATGCGCTCATCATGATTAGCCCGCACTGAGGCCTGCTACCATCTATTTTCCTCTTGGCCTTAACTCTCAGACAACTCAGGCCTATGTTTGAGTCCATCAGTGTGGGGCATCTCTGCACATTTTGTGATGTGGTTCTTGCTACCTTTTGGTGATTTAACTTTTGATCTGGAATTTTATGTTGAGCCCTGCAGCGACTCCACTTTCAAATGTCACTTTAATTTCTAAGGGCAGGGTTGGCTCAAACCCATTCCTCTCTGTGTGCCCCGTTGCCACAAACAAAGCACCAGGGTTTACGCTCAATTTCATATTATCTCCATTTCTCAGATATGAAAGGTTGAAATCCTGCATAAATACCACACTGGACTTCAAGCAAGCTAGCAAAGGGCAACATCTGTTCTTCATTGCCAGGCCTAACAGCCTCTGTGATGTCAGGTTCCTCTCAAAAGACAACTTGAACGTTCTGTCCTGACCATGTGACCTTAGTCCAGTCACTGAAAAAAAAATCTCCAGGCGCCATTTCTTTCTTCCACAAAACAGGAATTAAAATCTCTGTTATACAAAGGCAAAATGATATAAAGCATGTCACAGGATGTTACTCGCTTTAACACGTTTACAAGTCCAGTTACTAGTATTCACAGTCCTGGGTGAATGTCTCGTCCTGGATACCCGACCTCTGCGTTGATCCCTGTTTCCCAGAGCCGCCCCCCCTCCACCCCCAAAGGCTGCAGTCCCTGCAGTGTGGGTTCAGGCCTCTGAGGGTGGCACAAGATGCCACTTTGAGGAGCACTGAGCTGAACCTGAGGAGATCCAGGCCCAGCTGGGTGGAGAGACTGCAGGCTCTGTACAGCGAGATGCCCAGCATGGAAGCAGGACCCGGCAGGGCTGGGAACCCACTGTAAATGCATCCTTTGCTTCAGCCAAGAGAGGAGTAGGCCCGCCCTCCCCAGAAGCCAGAGCCCCTGGCTGCCAGGCTGCCCCGCTCACGCTCAGATGAGCTCCAGGCTGAGGTGCGCTGGGCGGCGGGGCCACAAAGCACTCGTCAGTCAGCCGTGATCCAATTAGTCAAGGTCATCAATCATGTCCTGGCCAGACTCGGATCAGCCGACACATGTCAGTCACAGACTCATCTCCAGTCCTTCCAGGAGCGGGAGCAAAATAAATGTCAGTCACGTGGTGCCCACAGGGAGCAAACTGCCCAGTGAGGAAGGGGTGCCAGCCGTGCGCCCCCAGACCCAGCAGGAGAGAGGTAACTGTGGGAATCAGGAAGGCGCTCAGTTCCTGTGCCTGCTGCCTGCTGGTCACCTTCTGTTCATGGTCTGGTCCCTTCTGTGTTCTGAGTGTGCGTGGACACGTGGGGTGTGGGTGCCAAATTTGGGGGTACAAATACAGTGGAGCTTCCTCCAATTCAACAGATTCCCCAGTCAACATGCCGCATGACAAAGGTGAGTAAGTGAAACTTGTTTATCTCCTGTGGGCCCCGCACACTTCTGCTTATCCAATTGTGCACCCGAGGAAGGTTTGCAGGCAGAGGGTGGAATTTCAGCATAATCAGAGTCAGAATCAGTCATAATGGGACCATGTGACAGGAGGCAGGGGTCTTGGGGACAATAGCTCCCCGAGCCCAACACAGGGCGTCTGGAGTGTGTGTGCTCATGGAGGAAGATGGCACGTTAACTCTCACATGCTTTCAGTCACCTCTCTCCCCTCTCTGACCTCTGACGGGATATAATCGAATTTGGATGAATTAAATGTTTGTATTCACATCATGGGTGAAATGCGAGCTGACTCCTGTAGTGTGTGGAAATAGGCTGCCCCGGCAGAGATCAGGGCCAGAGCAGACACCAGGCACACACCTGCCTAACAGGACTTGGGCCTCGGATTATTCTCGCAGTGTTTCCTGGCCTGTGGGCTGCAGTGCAGGGCGCTAAGGCCATAGGGCGCCAGAGCTGGCTGAGCCCACGCCTCTGGGGAGAGGGTTCAGACTCGGACTCAAAGCCCAGCTTCTCCCTCTGCATCCAGTGACCTCACACCAGTCTCTGGGAAATTGCCCTGGGGCAGTGGGCTAGTGCATTTGCTCCAGGGAAGCTGGCAAATGCCCCAGATCTGAGGTCTCTCCTCTGCCCCACCCACCTCTCCCTGCGAGCCAATTTCCTGCCTGGGGATGAAAGCGGGAGGTCTGTGCTTGGGGTCCATGCCTTTGGTGCTGATGGAGGGTATGGGGACACACTGGAGATCTCATAGTTGGGGCCATTTGTGGTTTACAATGTTGTACATGATTTAGGGGGTAGGGTCACAC
Organism: Condylura cristata; assembly: GCF_000260355.1. Taxonomy (NCBI): domain Eukaryota; kingdom Metazoa; phylum Chordata; class Mammalia; order Eulipotyphla; family Talpidae; genus Condylura; species Condylura cristata. The sequence continues at coordinate 8,950,136 of NW_004567133.1, forward strand.
CTCCGCAGATGCGTGTTACCACGCCAGCCCCACCATCCAGACACACGAGTCCTTTACCATGGGCCCCTGTGCCCCCTCCTCCCAAACCTCCCTCCCCCCCACTAGTAGCCTCAACTCCGCAGTCGTCTCTCTAGGGTTTATTTGGCTTCATTGTCAATTCCTTTGTGGGTTTGTTGTTTGTTGATTTATTCTCTCTCTATTCCACATATGAGTAAAATTAGCTGGTGTTTGTCTTTCTCCTTCTAACTTATTTAACTTAGCATAATCCCCTCCAGTTGCATCCATGTTTTACTGGAGCCATTTTGAAGATTGGTTGGAAAATAATGGCAATCTAAGAGACCACTTTTCATATACTTAGAGTTTTATTGTAACAGAGACCGTTCATTGCACTCTCTACATCCACTCCTTCCTCCTTTGTATTAAAATCCTAGGTTGTTAGGGAGATAATGCATTCAACTAAAAGGCTACATTTTCTAGTCTCCTTTTCAGCTAGAGATGGTCAATGAGGTCTAAGTTACTGGGTAGAATTTCTGGGAACTCTTAAATGGGATTGGCTTGATTTGGATGAGAGTTTCTCTAACATCTTTCTTTTCTTCTTCTTTTTGACTGGAACACAGATGTGATGGCTGGAGCACCAGCATCTGTTTTGGACCATCATAAGTTTTCTGTACCAATTTACTGATGTTCAAACTTGCTCAAAGAAGTTAGACCATTTGGCCAAAGTCATACAAATAGGAAATAGCAGAAGTAGGATTCAGATACAGATCTACTGGGCTTCCTGTATTCTGTCTTTAGAAAGAAGCAGGCAAAGCCAGGGAGAGCTGACAGTGGCTCAGGTATGATCTATAGTTGAGGGAAGAACACTCCCATAACAACACTCCCCACACCTGCATGCATAGATTCTGATTCTGTTCTATGATCTAGACAGCTAGGCTTTCCCCCCGTGTCTGCGGTAGAATAGCCCATCTTTCAGAGAGCACTGAACCACCCAAGTGAAAGATTCCTTTTCATAGCTCCCTTGGCATCTAACCATAACCAAATAATTGAGTTTCACCCAGAGGGATGTGAGTGAGCTTGGTTCTACCACCCTAACACATGCAGAGGGGGCATCATTCACAACGTGAGCAAACTATAAGTAGAAGGGATGTTACAACTTCCACTGGAAGGGGCTTATTTGAACTCCATGCCCCCATCTCACTGCTGAGAGATTTAAGGGTTTGAACTGACTATGCCAGACTATACTTGACAATAGACTGTAGTCAGCAACCTCCTCTGTAGCAACTGGCCCTGAGGGTAGACCAGATGATCTTCTCTTGGAAAGGTTTCCCTTACTTTTCTGCTTCCTTCTACAGACATGGGTTAGCCATTGTGAGTTGTGGGCACTAGCGTGAAAGGAGATCGATTGTCCAATACTATAGAATTGTCATTTACCCTGGGCTGTTAGTGAGAAGCATGCACACCTGCAGGCACTCACATGCACACACGCGCTTGCACGCACACACTCACATCCCTACCTGGAGGAGCCTGTTTAGTCTCAGACCGAAGAGTCAAACTTCATCTATTTAAACTGTACTAATTTGGAGTTTGTGCAAGTTTGCCCTTGGGCAAAAGGGTACATTTGCACTGGATTAAAAATCAGTTTGCTGAGCAGATTCATGTACACTGGATTTTACTCATGTAAGCCAGGGTTTTTAAGGTACTTTAGCATCTTTCATTTGCATATCATGATTGATATGCTAATTAGAATAGACTCTGACCTATTCATTAATACTCAGAGGCTACTCGACCTGGGAATGCTTGTAATATAAAAGAATGAAGTTGAATTTGGGCACACAGCATTCAGAGTTTTCATTAATTCTGACTAGACTCTCCCTCGTCAGGATAAACAAGTGAATTTCACACTCTTTCTTGAGTGTTGCTTTATGTCCTCATGTGATTTTGCCTCCCTTTGGACACAGTTTTGGCCCAACCAGGGGCCAGAACACAGGACACCAAACATGTATGGATGGGAATATAAGGGTACTTGATTCATGTCCGCACATAAGCCATCCCTCCGTCATAGGGTTTCTTCTATGTTACCCCTCCTTGCCCACAGGGCCAGAAGGGGAAATCTTGTGGAATGGGCATCTTAGACCACAGCCTGTCTTCTGATCTCCTGTAAAGTGCTCAGGGCAGATCATGGGCCAAGAAACAGAATTGAATATCTTAGGTTTTGCATCCTCCAATCTTGGAAATCAGAAATCTCTGGACATTCCTGTTCATGCCCCTAGGCCTGACACATACATCCACCCATTCATGCATCCATCCACCAAGCATCTGCTAAGCACCTATTACATGCTGGCCAGATACTACCTCGACCCTCAGGGAGTTCACAGTCTGTGATTTAGACAGATAGCTACACAAACAGTGATAATCAAACGTGATAGGAGCTGCCACTAAGACGCGTATAAAGCAGATGACTCAGCTTAGTTGGGGAAGTTTCCACAAATATCAGCTGGTGCTTCTGGCGTGGTATATTATAGGAGCATGGGTTTCCATCAGCTGGAGATGTGTGGGAGGAGCACAGAGACAAGGACCTAGAGGCTTGAAATAATCAAAAACCATCTTGTAACAGTGAGGTTGGAGCAGAGGGCCAGGGAGATGAACCAGTGAGTGTAACTGGGATTGTCTTGGGCATCATGCTGGGGAATTACTATTGTATTCTGGGCTGTGACACCAACTGCCCTCAGGGGCCAGAGATTACATAAATCAGTGAGAGGGATTAGGTAGGTGGCAATGGAAAACTGGGGAGCACAGCCCCTTGCAAAGTCAGCAGCCAGTTGTCGCCATATTGGACTTCAGACTCAGTATAGCCAAGTTTCCATTCAAAATGAAGAAGCTGGAAATTCAAATTTTTTATATGGACAGTCCCTGGTGTCGGAGGTTATTTCAAGACATGCTGACTAAGCAAACATAGGTCTGGTGTCTTGTCAGCCCCCGCCTCTAGTTCGGCACTTTGGCTGTTAAACTTAATCTGAGACTGACAGATGAGATTCACACTTCAGAAAGATGTCACCGCAGATCCCCATGTGATGTTTCTGCCCCAGCCTCTGTCCGCAAGAAATCTTTTCCCATTTCTCTGCCTTGCTTCTTGCCCCTGCCATCTTTGCACCCCTCAGTGCCCCCCAGGCCACCCCTGTCCCTTCCTGCCTTCCAAACCACCCACAGCACTAATCCTACCTGGCAGGGGAGGAACAGAATGAGGGAGCTGTGTGCCGGCTCAGGACACAGAGAGAAGCCCAGTGGTAAGGACACGAGAGCCATATTTATTTCACATGGACAAGCATGATTCCATCGCATGCCGAACATGAAAGCTCGAGTGAGGAAAGTACCCGTAACAGCAGGAATATGTGCTTTAGTCCACAGAGGGTGTGGAGAGTCACAGAGCGGTTTCCAAAGACGGTTACCCTGCGGGCAGAGCTGAGCGCATAGGCTTTGAACCTCGGGTTTATTTCATCATCAAGCCACCTGTCTCCTAGGAGTGACCAGGGGCTGCTTCGGGCCCTGCAACCTCTCCATGAGCGGCCAAGGTCAGGAGGACGAGCTCGGTTTCCATCCTGTGACACAGGGCTGCTTGGGAGACAAGCTGGGGGAGGTTCATGCCACTCGGAATGAACAGGCCCGCCGGGGGTGAACGGTGCCAGCAACAGCCTGCGGTGTTCATAGCGAGAGCCCGTGCGGCTGATAAAATCTATGGTAAGTGGGAGATCCACTCTTCTTAAAGCGTGTTCCCAGGGCCTGCTAGGGCTGGAGGGAAATGATTTGGAATTGACTGACCACACCAGGAACAGATCAACTTGCCTAGACAGCCAGGGGAGCGCTCGTGGCGGGGGTCTCCCCACCCGCTCGTCTCTTGGCCTTGGCTGTGCAGGGAGCCTGGGTGGGAAGGGGGGCTGAAGCCTGGCTTCGCTGCGGGCAGAGGATGACAGACTCTAAGGGCGAATCTCGCGCGGGGGAGAAGCGGGAGAGCCCTGGCTTCGCGGGGGTTCATTCCCACCGGAAGTCCTGCCCGACAGTTTCATAAAATTTAATATTATAAGGTCTATAAAATTCCCGGAGCTGGTCTATCACTTCAGGATCGATCTGTACATGAGTTCTGCCTTTCGATTTGCCCAGGCATCGAGGCAGGAGGCTCGATTCTGTTTTTTTCAAGCAAGGGAAACCTTTGGTCTTGTTGAAGTAGAAGTGCTTGTCCGTGATGAACCTCTTGATGCCCAGGAAGTCCTGAACGCGCCCCATCTCGCCGGCCGGGTCGGTGATGAGCCGCTCGCCGCTGACGAAGTGGATCTGTGCCAGGGGGAAGTAGCGCAGCCAGCTTTCGAGGTGCAGCGCGTACATGCCGATGCGGATGGCGTTCCAGGACACGTCCACCAGGCCCAGCGTGCGGTTGCGGAAGGACAAGCCCTCGAAGGTCGGGATGTCCGGCTTCTTGGACAGCGTCTGGGTGTAATCAGAGATGGCGCGGGTCACCGGGTTCCGCACCACCACGATCAGCTTGGTGTCTCGGGACATGTTGAAGATCCGGCGAGGGGCCTCTTGGGTGACGAAATAGCTGGGAGTCTTCTCTAGGGTGATCTGACTCTCGAGGGTGCGGGGCATCAGACTCCTGTGGGCAGAAGAAACGAGTCATCAGACTGGGGGTGGAGGGAGTGGGGGGAAGCCCAGGAGGTCTTTTCCCTCCGTCCAGCTGGCTCACTTGCTCCTACCTGGCGAGGAAGCCATGGTAAGATGAGTCCTTAGCAAGTCTGATGTCTACAATAGAGTAGTGTCATCTAGAATCACTGTACTGCACATTAGATCTCCAGCCAGGAACCCACTTGAACGCATGTTGATGTTTAAACAAATCTTTAACAGGTTTGCTTTACACAACACCACCTGAATGTCCATCTGTATGGGTTTTGAGAAATGACAGACCAGCTAATTAATAGAGCTGGGTCGATCTGCGTTGAATGATTTCTGAGAGAACGCGTTCAATGAAAGAAGCGAGATTGGGCCTCTCCTGGGAAGGATGCAAGAGAAGTGGGTAAAAGCAATTGCTTCTGGGGAGGGAACTCGAGTGGGAGCAGGGCCAGGGGGTCAGGGATAAATGAGAATAGCTTTTTATTGGAAACCTTTTATGCTGCTTGAAACTTTTAATGTGTTTATTACATATTCAGGACAGTACAAAGGAAACTAGTAAGTATTGTTCTGGCAAAAGATACTGCGACTATATTAAGGAAATCTTTTTTTGGGAGAAAAGGCTGTTTAGAGAACTAGTGCTAGTAAGGATCTTAGATATGAGTTCTTATCTCTTTTCCTGCTGGCACACATCTGAAAAGCATCCTTGGAATAAGCCCGAAGATGCTCAGAACCCTGGTAGATCAGGACCTCAGTGTGAAGACTGGGAGACAACCGGTCACTCTCGACCCCAGGGCTGAGAACATCTCTGCCTGGGGCATGAAGGGGTGGGGTGGGAAGGACTGACGTCTCCTACCCACGGGTATCTCTTTCAGGCCTACACGGAGGGGAAGGCCACTCGCTCCTTGAGGTCATGCGCTATCTTGAACTAGTTGTTCTTAAACCTGGAATGATATAGACTACCCAAGGGATGAAAAATCACAGATGTCCAGACCTCTTCCTCGACCAGGTGATTGAAAAATCTGGGAGTGGGTTCTTTGGGCAAGTTCCTCAGATGACTCAGAGAAGGCAGAGCTGGGGGATTTGCTCCTTCCCAGGGCCAGCCCCACGTAGTCCTGTTTGCGTTCCTGTGGAAGGTGCCTCCTGCCTCCTCATCTCCCTCCTGTCTCTGATTATCATCTCTGGCCAACAATCTGGTCTCACACAGTAATTTGATCAAATATATCCATTTCCACTTCCCATTTTGCATCTCCTCCTCATGGCTATGGCCAAACCTTGGGTCCAGCTCTCAGAGTCACCCTCATTCTAAAGTGGTTCACTCTCAATCTCCATGCCAGCACTAGGTAGCGGGCTGAGTGGTGACCCTCCAAAAGAGAGGGCCAGGACCTATGGATGTGAACGTATTTGGGGAACAGTAAGTCAGTTAGGGGTCTTGGGATGAGACCCTCCTTGGTTAGGTTGAGTCCTAGACCAACAAGGTGTAGAGGGGGAGAGACACAGAGAAGAAGGCAGCGCATGAAGTGATATATCTTTATGCCAAGCAATGCCAAGGATTGTTGGCAGTCAGCAAAAGTTCCGAAACAGCATTTTCTTCCTTAGAGTCTCCTGAAGGAAATAACTCCACTGACAATTTGTTCTTAGACTTCTGGCCCCCAAGAGTGTAAAAGAAATTTCTGTTGTTGCCAGCCATCCAGTTTGTGGTAATTTGTTATGACAGCCAGAAAAAATTAATATAGATGACAGCCCTATTTCTTCCCACCTTTCCACAGCCTCCAACTCATTTTACCTGATCTTCAAATTCATCCATGATCCTCTGATTGCACTTTCTCTATACCAACCATTTCAATAACGGAGATGCTGTCTTCTTCATCTGCTTCCTTGAACTGTTTGCTCTCGGTTTGTAATAATGCATCCTCCTAACCTTTCGCCCTTTCTGTCTTTAGGTTGCCAAACAGCAATAGAGAAAAAATTGCTGACCCGAACAACTGCATCCTTTCTATATTTATCAATTCTGCCTTCGAGGGCCCCTGGCACTGCTCAATAATCTTTTATATTTGTCATTGCAGGCCTTCCTCTCAGTCTTCAGAGTCAGTGTTCAGCTTTTTCTCATCACAAGCTCCAACTCTACTCCTGCATAACCCTAATACACAGAACAGTCTCCTCTACATGGATAGATGTGAGCTGTCTCCCTCCTCTCCTTCTCTTGAAGCTGTTACATGCATTGCTTTTGCTAGTCTCAGAAGGCAAGGTAGGCAGGGTTCACCTGTTGGCCTTTGCCCTGACCCTTCCCCCTCTACCTTCCTCGCACACCTAACCATTATCCCCTCAGGACTGCAAATTCATCATGCACCTTATAGGCTGCTTCCAGAGCCAAAGTCTATAATGGGTCTCAGTGAACTGAAAATTCTAATCGTACGTCTTAATATTGAGTAGTCACTCGTCATTTCAGTAGGGTATCATTATTAGCAAACATTTGGAAGTGCACATGAATAGAATTCTTTGGCCCTATTTTCTTAGAAATCTGGCTATCTTGTATGATGACGCTGGCATAAGTTGTAATTAATTAGGTGTTGACATCTGTGATGATAGATGAAACCATGTCACAGTGATTGAAACCTTCCAAACGTCAGAGGGGTTATTGATATAAAGCTGAGTTCTTTGCAGTATCCTGTAATGCACTAAAGACTATGTAAGAAAAGAATTGGGGGTGCAGCTTTTTGCCAGCTTCTTTGGCTAGGCAGCTATGAGCTTTTGCCAGGAGCACTGATGAACACATCAGTTTTTCTTACTGGTTTAGAATATTCTGGCCAATTCTGAACAGCTTTAGCGTATCAGTCAGGCCCCTGGCTGTGCACTCATGAGGAAGCTTCACCTTCCTTATTCCTAACTGGCATATCAGCTGCGAACCAAATTACAATTACTCAGGAAGACACAAATACCAGGCTGTAAACAGCGTCATACACACAATGCCCCCCTGGGGTGCAAGTGACAGCTGTGTACTTCAGAAGTTCCTGTCCCAGCCAAGGCACACTTACCCCTTTATTCCTCATTGAAAAAGAAAACTGAGCCCTATGTGATGATATGTGCAAGGTGATTATAGACACATATACACACATGCATTACATACATATATCACACCCGTGTGACGACACACATTATGCACACGCTGTTGTCTGATCTTGTCTACTTCTCTGCTCTGTGCCCATGCAGGGGGGCAAGTGTAAGGGTGGGGTAGAACCAAACTTCCTGAAGGTTCTTTTTCCTCCTTACATCACAGTTTCCAGTTTGGGTACTTGTTTCCAGTTGCTGGCAAGCAAGTGAGCATTTCCCTCTCCCCACCACCCCCTTAATCGTCCCCCTCTTTTCTTCTCTGTGTAACTTTGCAAGATTTCCTGCAAGAATCATCCAACACACGGCCTGCACTCACTGCACATCTGTTATTTTAATCTGATCAGCAGCCGTTTTCCCTGCATCTGGTAACAGCCCCCAGGGGTTCCTTTGGGGGCACTAACCACTTCTGCTTTGGATAAAATTTTAGCAGATGGGTTGGGCACATGACGGAAGTTAGGCCAACTATGTCATAAACCAGGGCCAATTAAGTCATAAAGATGAAAAATGCATCTTAATGATTGACATGGTGGGACTGACTCTGTCAGCCAGGCATAGCCTGGAAGAACCTCCTCATCAATTTCTGGGGCTAAATCCCTCTGCTCTCTTGGTTCTCGCCATTTCTGAGACCTGGTTCTATATTCCTCAGTGTTCTCAGTCACTACATTTCCTTTCATTGCGTTTTTCCAGTAAGTTGTCATAACTGGCTTCCGTTGCTTTCCACCCGCATACTCAAGCCTACCTTTTACCACCCGGCTTCCTCTCTGTGGAAAGCACAAAGCACGTTCATCCCACTGAGTTATAAGCACAAGGACCCGCCCGCTGCTCCCCTCAGCAGCAGATTTCAGTGGATCTGCTTGTTCTGCTCCCCACTCTGTCTCTGATGAATCCTCTCACCCCCTGCACCTCCGGCCTGTACCCCAGTTCTGTATGCAGAAATAAATCTTTAAAAAAATAAACACCACAAGGGCAGGTCAGGGCACCTTATTTCTGCCTCCAGGGTCTGCCACAGTCAATGACAACAGCAAAGTGAGTGTCCATTTGTGCCATCAGTATTTCTTGAGTGAAGGCTGCAGTGTTACCTTGACACAGAGACCCTTCAGAATCCTCAGTTCTCCCCAGAGTACTCTGGGTCCTCCCACCGCCTGCTCTCACTTCTCCTCATTCTGCATGTTTCCCCGGGTGACCTCACTCCTTCCCAGTCCTTAACCACCCCCCGAGGAGCTGCTGGCTTAAAACCTTGTGACTGCAGATCAAAAGAAAACGCTCGCATGTTCCAGACCAGGCTATGCCTCACTGCTGCACCGGGACGCGTCACTTTCCTCCCCTGTCTTCTCTATGCTGCCTGTGTGCACGGATGCTCTCCCACGCTTCCACTCACAGAGCAGGACCCTCAGGGCCATTCTGGACTCCTTTTGCATCAAGGTCTTTACTCCTGTGAGTTCTCAACTCTTGCTTCCCTCTAGGGTGTTTGTACCCAACCACAACTTGTATCTCCTCTCTGGTCATCTATCCCCGGGTGACAGATTCCACGCTGAACCCCATCTTCTGCTCTTTTCCCTTTCAGTCCATTCTGCATTCGGCATCACCAGGAAAACCTTTTTCAAGCACATCCGATCATCTTTTTTCTTTTATAAAGGGGGAGCACGAACGCAATGCCCCATGACCACAAATGGTACAGTCAACTTTCACTATTTGGGGAAATTGCAGAGGTCAGCACATCTGGAATGCAGTGGAGAGCCTTGCCCTGGGGAGGTCACCTTCGAGATCACGGTGTCTCCTGGCCAGGTAAGGAAGCAAACCCAGGCTTGTCGGCCATTATTCCGTTGAATAAAGTGCGTGGTCCTCAGGACCTCCGCCTGCCTCTTAGAATTAACATGTCACCCTTGCTGGTGACCTGGTATTCATGCCATGTGACACACAAAACCTGCACCCCAGACCGGTCTTGCTTGTTCATGTGTTTTACACATGCTGAGCTTTTTGCTTATCTTTTAAGGCTGGATCAGCTTTCTTGTTTTGCTCCTGCTGCTAAACACCTGCTCCTCTATCTGAGTCCCAAACCAACGGTCTGTCCTCTGCAAACCCTTCGAACTTCCTGGCACTTTGTGTATCAGCAGTGAGGACCCTCAGTCCATTGTGCAACTTTTGCAACTTACAAATGGAACTTATTAGACGTGCATCCATTTATAGCAACAAGTCGTCAACAATGTGAGTATGTTTCTCATCCACATTGGCCTTCCTGGCACAGTTAACTGACCAAGATCCAGTGTGTGAGGAAGGTGCCTATGGAGAGGCTGCTCTCCTCCCCAGAGGCTTTCATTTGTGAGCTCCCCTTTCCTTGACCCCACCCTGCGCAGAGGAAGGTGTCAGCCGACAATCCTGGGAGGGGAGATCATTGTGTTATTTCTAGGGCTCATCCTGGCCACAGGTGCTCAGGACCCAAGACTGCAGGGAGGCTGAGCTTTGCCTCTTCCCAAATTTCCAAGAGTGAGAAGGAAAACGAAACTTGAAGGAACACGGATCCTGCCATTTCTGTTTTCCTGTCTGCACACCGGCCTTTGCCAGGCATTCTCTCTGGTGTTGAGCTGCACGCTGGGACCCCCTGGCGGGCCCCTGGGGAGAGGCAAGCCTGGGCGCCCAGCCACACAGACTAAATCCCAACACTAGGTGCAGGGGTCCAGATGATTCCAGTGGGCCCCCAGGGCTTAGATCCACGAGTCCACACTGCTGTTCCTCTGACCATGTGGAGTTTAACACAGGCTCACGCATGTCTACATGGCACGAGGGGTGCTCCACACCGAGTCCAGGCCCCTCCTCTGTACATTCCGATCCACCAGGAATCTGCATTTCTAACAAGCTCCCTGCCATGATTCGTACGCTCAAGAACTTGGGAAGCAGCCTGACTCAAAGTCCCTCCTGAGGAAATGGAGTGCTCTGTATTCTGGGGTGCTCTTTACTCTGTAAGATAGCATGCACACATGTGTGTATACATGCAGTTGTGGCAGCCTGAGCCCCAACTGTGGATTGTGAGTTCCCAGAGAACATAGTCATTCACGCCTGTTCTCAGCACCTCGCAGACAAATGGCGTTTAGAGGGGAGAAAGCCCAGGCTTCCCTCTGGAAACAAAGAGGGAGAAGAATATTTGTGGCCCTTACCCAGCCGCTAAGATCTCTACTCCATCTTCTCCCTGAGGGAAAAATCAGACTTCTCACCACCTCTAACAAAAAGAAAAAAGAAAAGAAATCTAAATGCACCTTTCTCGGCCTGAGACTCTCTGGAAATGGCATCACTTGGGGCCCTCTGGCCACTCAGGCAGCCCACAGCTCCCTCCTTCCTGTCCTCATGGGGCCCTCCTGCCTGCCCGCCTGCCCCCATGCGAGCCCCATGCCGCCCTGCCAGCAGCTTCCGGCCCCACCCCTGGGTGCTGCAGATCGGAGGTTGCATTTGCTGCTAAAACCCAACACACCTGCCTTAGGCGCTGGGGAAGCCTGGTGGCCCAGGGCCTCTGGTGATTTATTGGCTCCTAACAGGACAAGTCTCCTTAAAAACCATTGCAGTCTCCAGAGGGGTCATTAGGAGAATAGAGGGCAGAGAAACTGCACCTAGAAACCCCTCCTGAGCGCTGCGCAGCTGCCTGGGCTGGTGAGTCCCGTGGTGGGACCGCTGGAGCCCAAGTCCACAGCCACAAATCCTGGCGCTCATGTGACCCAGGTGCCAGAGACCAAGTCTCTGCTCGAACTCTATTCATAATTCTTCACGCTGGCAGGATAAAGTCCCTAGGGGGAGTCCGGTGACTCTTCCTGTAGACTGGCTGTTCAGCGCTCTCCCTATCCTCCTTGGTGCTAAAGAGTCTTGGTCTTGGAATGCGGGGCCCTCTGGGAGAAGGCCTGCGTAGCCCTTACACAGGATGTTTTCCTCTCTCAGCAAGGAGCTCATGGTCACCTCCACCAGGGAGCCTCCCCTGATTGCCCAGTGCCCCCTTCCCAGAGGGTTCAGGCATGTGCTCCCGCTGTGGCCTGTGGCAGTCACTATAGGTGGCTCCCATTTTCCCACAGTGACCTCTGTCTCACACATCATCCCAGCCCTCAAATGTAACGCCACAGGAGGAAGGGCTCGTGACCTTCGTGTCTCTGCACAGTGCTGTGTGGCTTACCAGCAGAGCTCCGTTCCGAGAGACGCGTCACTCAGCGATTTCCTCGTGCAAGTGTCAGAGTGTAACGACACTAACCCAGGTGGGGCTGCGACGGCACGCTTAGGTAGTGCTCAGGATCACCTGTGCCGCTGACCACAGTGTCCCTATGTGTCACGTGGCTGTACTGCGGCACCTGTCCTGTGCCTGGGGTGCCCTCATGTGCTCACGAATGTCCAGACCCCCGTTAGACAAAATGACAAGTACCGTGTAGTTTTGGTCCTCAAGGAGTTAATGGCCTGTAAGTCACAGGGGTGAGGGGTCCCCTTTACCCAGTGTGAGAGGCTGTGTCTGACCTGGGGCCTCACAGGGCTGGTGGCTCCCTCCCCCACTGGCTGGAGGAGCTATGTACCTGTCTCGTGGGTGATCAAGGGTCTGGGGCTCCGGCTGTGTTGCTGGCACCAAGTCCTGAGGCCTAGCGTCCTGGGGGTTTGACTATCTCCCATAGACAAGGCTGCTCTCAGGCAGCCTTGCTCCCCATAAGAAGGGGAGCAAGTGGGGAGTGGGGGTGGAGGAATCTCTTCCCCTGAGCATACCCCAGGCTGTCCCCAGGGTCATGGTGAGAAGACAGAGCCACCCCACACCTGCCTCTTGACACCTGGCTTCCAAGTTTCCCCACTGAAACCTATTCTCTCCCTTGGATCTGTGCACGGTAGAACTGGTCCTGAGTCCTGCCGTGTGACTGATGGGCAGGGAGGGGTCCTTCTCACATGATGCTGGGGCCTGGCGGGGCTGCAGCAGCTGTGGTGAGCACGAGGCAGGGAATTGGAGGCCTGAGCTGTGTCCTGTCACTTGCTAATCTTCAGGACAGTGCTCACTGCTTCCTCCCCGAGAATAGGCCCCTCGTCACCTGTGCATCACAAATGGTGGGGTTTCCTCCTTTCTGTGACCAAGTAAATGAGCCAGACACAGATAAATACTACAGGATTTCAATTATGTGTGAAACCGAGGTGTCGACCTCACAGAACCTGGGAGCTGGGGGTGAGGGAAATGGGAAGAATCAAAGGGTATGAAATTTTAGGTCTGAAATGAGTGGGTTCTGGGGAGCCAGTGTACAGGCTGGTGATGCCAGTTAACAACATGGATCATAGGCCCGAAAGCTGCTGAGATGCTCCCCCGCGCCCCCCCACTCACGTGGTAACTATGTGAGGTGATGGATGTGTTAATTAACTTGATCGTGGTAATCATTTCACACTGCATATTAAGTCATTATCTTGTGTATCTTAAGACGAAAAGGAATGGGCAGCCTGTGAGCCACACACGCAATCCGCTCCTGAGCAAATGTGTGTGTCCCCACCACCCCCAAATTTCATGAAGTCTAACCCCCCATGTGATGGTGTTGGAGGGGGGTCATGAGGGTGGAGGCTCTCAGTCACTCAGGGCCGTGGGCAGGAGCGCCCTCTCCCTCTCTGCCTTGAGGACACAGCAGGAAGATGGCCGTCTACCAGCCAGCAAGAGGGTTCTCACCCAGACGACTCATGCGGCACCTTGACCTTAGATGTCCAGTTTCCAGACTGGGAGCAGTAAATTTGTGCTGTTTATGCTGCCCAGCCCATGGCCTTTTTGTGAGAGGTGCCTGTGCTGACTGAGACATGTCTAATGATTCTCTGGACATAAAAAGCTAACAGCTCACGCTCATGTCACGTCTGGAGGCCAGATGTGGTTCTCAGCTCTGTGCCTGGGCCACCTCGCTCCTTCACATGAACGCTACAAAGCAACACTCTCAGCATTCCTGTCCGTGGGTTGAGGAAACTGGGACATGGAGAAATAAAACCAATCGCCAAAGCAACACAGCAAGTAGCAAAATCTGGATCCAAATGTGATGCTAACACTGGAAGAAAACGTGAGGATATAAAATTAATCTTGGCATGAGGGCAGCTTTCTAAGCATGAGACAAAAATCATGAAGAGAAAGGCTGAAAAGTGAGACTACGTTAAGAATGTGACTTTCTGGAATAGAGAAATACCATAAGTAAAATAAAAGAAAAATGACTAGCTGGAAAAATATTTGCACAGAGAAACAAAGGTTAACTGCATATCTGTTTTGCACGTATATATGTTTAGATGTTTTAAAAGTTCCTTCAAATCAATAAGAAAAAGAATCAACTGGTAGAATAAAGAAGCACAGGCTATGAGAAGGGTTAATTGAATAAGTCACAGGTGGAAAATAAATATTTGAAAGATAGTCTCTCTCAAAATGAAAGAAACGCAAGTTAAAACCATGATGAGAGAATATGACTTACCTGGAAGACTGGAAAACTATTTTTTAAAAAGTAAGTTTTAGCTGGTAAGAGTGTGTAAAGCTGGATACTCTCCAACATTGGTAGTTGTTAAAATCTTACAAGCAACTGCATATTACCCACCCAAAGGGAAAATGCACAGTCATTAGCCCAGCGTTCCCCTTCTGGAAATTCATTTGTGCAAGCATGTAGAGACCTGTGCAACACGGGTCATTGCAGCAATTTTGGCAAAGATGGGGTGACATGCACCTGATCCTCCATACATCTCTGTTTCCACAGAAAGGCTCCCCTGGCTTGGGCTACATTTCCCTGCACCCTCTGAGTCCAGATGAGAGTCCTGTGACTGGTTCTTGCCATTGACGGTGAGTAGAAGTTCAGTATTACCATCAGGTGAAAGAGCTTACAAAATAGGCATGTCCCCTTGGCTGTCTTTTCTGACCTCTAGCTAAATGCAGAGAATCCTAAGGTTCTAGAAGAGAGCAGAAGGGGCATGGAAAAACCACTTGCTGCTAGGAAAACAATTTCTAACATCACAGCATGCTAGAAATACATGGGGGGGTTGCTTGTTATAGCAGCTAGCATCCACCTAACCACTGAAACATTGTTTTAGTAGAAACCAGCCTGTCAGCCCATCAGTAGCAGTCTGGTTCAATAAACCACAGTGAGGCCATCTGACAGATTAATATGCTTCTGTTAAAAAAAAAAAAAGGTGGATCTATAGATAGTCCACAGAAAGGAATCATGGACATATACTTAAGTGAAAAAAGCAGGTTGTAAAACAGGAAGCTCAAGGTATGCCTGTTTACATACAAAATATACATGCATTTGTTAGGTGTGGCTAACAAATATAATAAATATACATGCATTTGTGCTTCTCTAGAAGGATACACAGTGGTCACAGGATCCAGAGAGTAACGTGGTGACTGTAATGTAGAATGGTAGAATGGGACTTCATTTCCACCTTCCTGTACTCGATGGATTTTTATTTTCTTTGTCATGAGCATGTACTCTTTGTAGTTAGAAAAGCTAGCAGTAAAAAGCCTCTGTGGATATTGCTCAGGAAGCAGATAACCTGGATGGAAGGTGTTTTGGGGAGTAGGGAGGGGCAGTGTGTTTGGGTGGGAAGCAGGGATGGGAGTGGAGGAAGCACAGCTCCTCTCTCAGGCTGGCTCCTGCAGGCAGAGGTGAAGCGGGCGCAGAATGAATGGGTCTTGCTGCTCCACATACACTTCCAATATGTTTCCAGGCAACTAGACCTCAATTTCTCAGACACCATCTGCTATTAGCCTGCTCTGACTGTGGGCACAGTCTCAGAGGGGAAACTCCGGAATTCTCTCTCTACCTGGGCTTAGCTTCTTCTCAGCCATCCGCCTCCCCTCCTGTCCCTGGGAGCAGGTCTGTGATTCTCAGACCTCCTGGTGCCTTTGGCTCCTCCTTCAAATGCAGACTCTGACTCAGTAAGTCTGGGGGCCAGAGCTGAGGGTCGCTGGTCCGTGGGCCACACATTGAGTAGCAGGGACTGCTGTCACCCTGGCCACATGGGCACAGAGCACCCAGCAGAGACTGTTTCTTGCATTAAATGGAATTAGCTAGTTGAGGGATGAAGAGCTGTGAATGATGTGAATTCAGAAAACCCAGATTTGAGCTGTAGCTTTTCTATATCTTGGTCTTGTGACTTTCATCTAAATTTCCTCATCGCAGCAGGTGAATGATAATAATAATGCAGAATTAACTGGGCTGGATAAACATGGAACCCACTCAGCATTATACTCAGTCTTTGATGGGCTCCTCCTTCTCTGCCTAATATTCCCCTTTGGTTTGTCTCTGCTCCCTTTCTTCCTCTCCATCTTCTTCTCCTCCTCTTCCTCCCCACCGCCCTCTCCTTCTTCCTCTCTCTCTCATAATTATCAGTTAGGTAATAATATATTCATTTCAGACAAATAACATATCCACTTCAGGTGTCCACATCATGCCTTGATGTATGTAAACATTGCAGACCGATCACCACCGAAGTCTAGTTAACCACCGAAGTCTACTTAATCACACACAGTTACAGTCTTTTTTTCTCATGATAAGAATCTCACAGATCTGCTCTCTTGGCAACTTTCAAATATCCAACATAGTATGGTTCACTAGAGTCCCACGCAGTCAGGTTTAAAGTCTTTTTCACTTTCCCCAAGCCACTCATTCTGCCTTCACTGTCTCTGGCTGGAGTGCCAACCATTTCCATTTTTCCTCCAAGTTCTTAAAAGACAGTTCGGTGGCTCCAATTCCTCACCTCACATGCATCCTCAACTTGTCCCATTGTTCTCCTGTCCTTTAACCTTTGCACATGGCCCTCCCGGAGCACCCCAAATGCCAGTCCATCCTTGGTCCGGTCTTATCTCGGCTGACCGAGGCCCTGGGGCACTTGCTCATCCCCTACTGTGTAAGAACCATAGTTTTCCCTCGGGTGTGGGGACACACTGCCTTGGTCTGTTTATTACCTCCTTCTTAGTCCTTTTCCATGCACATATTTTTCCTCATCTCACTCCTCAGGCCTCAGTCAGTGACCCCATCACCCACCCACTGGTGACCCCCAGCAACACCCACACCTAATCCCTAACCAACTCCACCGGGAATCAGTCTCTTGCTGGGTCCCAGCCAGCTCGGGCGCTCCCTGTGTACTTTGTTGATCTGCCTGTTCTGCTCCCCACTCTGTCTCTGGTGAATCCTCTCACCCTCCGCATCTCTGGCCTGTACCCCAGTTCTGTATGGCATAAATAAATAAATCTAAAAAAAAAAAACATGCTTTCTACCCTTCCCCCAGTGACTTGTCGCTCCTCCCCTTCCCTCCCACCCCGCACAGAAATTTGGGTGCTACTGCTGCCAGATGGGGTGACACAAGGGATAGTCCCCAGGGACCTGCAGGCACCCTCAGAAAACCTACAGGACGTCATGGAGTCTGCTGACGCCGGAGGACGGGCTGCCCCGCTCTCTCCCTCCCACACCAGCCGGGCACATCTGGGACTGTGACTCCTGGCTGCCCCCTCAGAGGGCACCTTCGGGGGCGGACTGGGCAGTCCTCTGGCCAGCTCGCTCTGCCACTCTCCTTAAGGACTATGGGAGAGCTTCATTCCCCACAAGCTTCATTCCCCACACCGCTCGGGCCCTGTGGCAGATGAGTGGCACCACGCTCCACAGAGAATGCCCGCGCCACTCAACAGAGCCTCTTCGCTTCTGCTGCCAAACACAAGTTTCCCACCAGCGAGGAAACAGCCCTCAGGGCAGGGCAGCGCCGCCCTCCCCGCCACCTGTGCCCAGGTCTACCCGAAGGCTCCGTCGGACCCCAGCCGTCCCCAAGACTTTCCAGGCCTCTGCAGACTCCCCAATAACTGAATGAGTCAGTGAGCTTGTTTTTATTTTCTACCGCCAAGTTGTCCCTTCCCTCCGCCGGAGGCCCCAGGGGTAGGCGGCTTTCAGGTAGCGGTCGCCAGCCTGCCCCGCTTCCCGCAGCCTAACAGTGCCCCCTAGCGGGAGGTGACTCCGCGGCAGCTGTCGGCCTCAACACCTGCGTCTCCAGCTAGAACAGGAGCCTCCGGGGAGGAATGGACCAGGACAGGAGCCCTTGCCACCGTGTGTCCCGCAGATCAGTTGCCTCAGAACGCATTAAGCGCCACAGGGCGGCAGGAAGCTGACTTCCCGATCAGCAGGCACCCAGGAGAGCAGTGGGCAGGCCCTGGGCAAGGTACTGGACACCCAGGCCTCCTGGGGCAGAAGCCACATGTACCGCTGCTGAGGGACCGATACTTCTGCAGTGTTCAAGGCCGTCTGAGCTGGGGGACCCACAAGTCTGGGTCCTGTGGTGTAGAATGTGGCTGTGTCTTGACTCTCATGCTCAGGAGATGATCTGGATGGCACTGGGGTCCCCAGTCCTGGCTTCCATTAGCCTGGAGGTCTCCCTCGGCTCCTCTCTGACTCTGTCCTCATCCTCAGGCTCAAATGTCACTTCTCTCAAATATCAGTCTCTAAACCCCCTGGCTTGTTTCCCGCACAGTGCTAAGCACAGTCTGTAACAACCACACACCCTGAACTCCCCCCAACCTGTCTGCAGACCCCATGAGGAAGGGACAGTGTCTTCCCTGCTGGCTGGGGTGTCTCTGTCCTTGTCACTGTGCCATCTCGTCACAGCAGCCAACACAGAGTGACTCATGCTTGTTGCTGAGTGATGGGGGAGGAATCAAGGCAGGAAGGCAGGGCTCCTTGAGGAATGCAATAGCCCCAGCTCTCTAGAGAGGGGTCCCCGGTAACAGCCAGGTATCACCTGTGGGGGGGGGGGGACTCATGGGTGAAGTCTACATCTGTTACAGTTATGTGTTTCTTTGAACGTATTTTAGAAAACTGGAATGAAGACATCAGCTTTCTTTAACAGGCTTAACTGTTGGGGATGAGGCTCGAGTAAGCATTGAACATAGAAAATGTGAATTGCCCCAAAGACAAAGATTATGTAAATAATAGTCCAAATGGCACACACATCTGGTAAAAAGGAGAAAAAGGTGATTCTTCCATGACGAAGGTTTGAGAAGCTCTAGCTCAGGGCAATGTAGGGGAAGCCGAAGCCCGAGCAGTGTGGACATGTGCTCCTTCAGCAAGTAAGGATGCACTGGGTTAGGCACCATGGCCGTGGCTCTAAGTTAAACAGGCACAGTGCTAATCCTTTTGGGGAAGATAATGGCAAGCTAAATAAATATGTAATTACATCTTGGGGTGATGGGGAGAAAAGAATGTTACAAGGAAATTGAAATGATCAGCAAATTTTCAAAAAGGACATTTGAGCCAAAGGTCGAAAAGTGAGCATTGGCCTGGATGGAAAGACCACAGGATGATGCAAAAAGAGAACAGGATTAGAAAAAAACAGGTACCAGCGAAGCAAGGTCATTGCAGAGGATCTCAGGTGTGGCAGCAGACTAGCTTGGCAGCAGTGAAGAGCTGAATGAATGACACCCAAACAAAATGGGAATAGACTCGGACCTGCCCCTAGAGGTCTGCAAGATGGAGCTGGTGACACCCGGGGTGACATGGAAGACAGAACAGGCTTAGGCAGTATATTGTTCGCAATGTTATTGAAGATGAAACTTAACACAAACTGGACAGAGCTAAAGGCAAAATTTCATTAAAGAGATATTTCCAGAGACGAAAGATGGCCATGTGGAGAGATGAAAGGCAGGCTGAGTCAAACCAAACAAAACCCACATCCATGAATCCTCCTTCTCTCCTTTCCTCCTTCTCTCCCTCCTTCCTTCCTCCCCATCCATCCATCCATACCCATCCATGTATCCATCCATCCTCCCTTCCATTCATCCATCCATCCTATACAAACATGCACCAGAGTAAACATTTAAAATTACATGTAAATGTCAAAGTTGTTTTAAGTTTCAAAGGTACCAGTATGGATAAAATAAACCAAGCCATTTCTCTAAACTCCAAGCTAGACAAAAACTTTACAGCAGCATCACATATTTGAAAAATACAGATTATCATCTGGAGAGTTTACAGGAAAAAGATTGTGACACCCCATACTTAGAACTAGCCAATTTGCTTGTGAAGGTGAAGGAATGATGTATAATGGTGTGTAAATCATTCTGCCTGTTCTCTCAAAAGTTCCTTTAAAAAAGAAAGAAACCGGGCCCTCCCTGGTGGCGCAGAGGGTTAAAGCACAGCACTGAGAAGCTAAAGCCATTCCAGCATGAGTTCAATCCCCGCCTGGAGGTGACCACATGGTGCGGTAGACCTCTCCTGACCCGCCCGCTGCTCCCCTCAGCAGTGTACTTCGTCAGTCTTCCTGTTCTGCTCCCCGCTCTGTCTCTGGTGAATCCTTTCACCCCTCTGCACCTCTGGCCTGTACCCTAGCTCTGTATGCAGAAATCAATAAATCTTAAAAAAAAAAACCAAAAAAAAAAAACCAAGAACCTGAGTGATGGTGAAAAAATCTGGAGAGCAGGAACGCTGTGCATAAAGGACTGTGTTTGGAACTGAAGGAAGCTTTAATTCCAAGTAGCTAATCCATTTATTTTGTCTTTAAAGATATAAAACTGTAATTTATGTCTTAAGTTGATAAAAATCTAATGGGATAAATCATATTCCAAACCCCAGATTAAATGAGTGGATAGAAACAAGATTTTACTGGAGATCACCACCTAGTAGGGACTTGTCTAGTTATAATGCAGTTACAGTTACATATAGGCAGTCGTTTATTGATAGCACCTGAATTTTATCAATGTTATCAACCAATGTTACCTCAACAAAAATTTATTTAAATGAATAAGGGCTGGAAAGTTGGCACTAAAACAGGGCCCAGGCAGGGCAGAATGAAAAGTACATGAAATTCTTTACCCAAAGGCACTGAGCTCTCATTTATCGTGTTAAAAGAAACTGCAAAATAAAGAATTAAAAACAGGACACATATTTTCCAAAATACTGGACAATAACAAAGCAAAGAAAATGTAGTTCATATTATGAAAGAGACAGGAAAGGAAAACAAGAAAAAAAAAAAACAGCCATCTTATCGAGGATGAATAGCAAGATAGCTATAGAACTGATCAGGGTAACATTAAAAACTATTGTCCAGAGGGCAAATACCAGAATTTTTTTTTATTAAAAAGTTTATTTTTACATCATTTTGCACATTTTTTTCCATCTAAATTGTAATCCCCGCAGGTTTCCCATCACCAAATCACCCCTGTGCCACCACCATAGTCCCGTGCATTTCCCTCTCTTCCCCCCCCATTTTTGATCCCATTCCCCACTCCAAAATACCAGAATTTTTAAATGACGCCCACAGAGACATCTCATTCTAAAACCAAACCTCGTGTGTATTTGTATTTAAGGACTAACTTGTAGACAGGGACAGAGACATCGCATATGAAAATGGAGAGGTTCACATAGATCAGGAAGGTGTCAGTCTAAAGAAATGTGGCATCAGGATATTTATACAAGAAGACGTAGAAGCCAAGGGAAAAGACATTAACGGAGACAAAGTGGCTCATTTAATATTGATCAAGGGCCAAATTCACAGTCAAATTTCTGAATTACAAGGTGGATAAAATGCAGGGTTCATCGCTCCTTCTTCTTGCATCACCGATAAACTGAAAATAAATGGACAAAAGGTCGAACGTCAACCTGTGGAGAAGGGTGAAGAGCTGGTGGCAGCCGATGAATAGGGACCTATTTTTGTGAGAAGGGAAGCTAGCTGGTGACAAGCATGGGACTTAGAAGAAAAGTTGAAATGCAGTGACTGCAGGGACAGGGAAATGTCACTAATGGGAAGAAAGTGGATTCTCGAATCTTCCAATAGCTGGGGAATTGGAGGCACCATTTCACTTGGTGGGGTGACAGTTGCTGGCAGAGACACAGTCAATGTTAGAGGTGTCCCTAGATGGAACCACTGGATCTGCAGAGCTCTCCTGACCTTCCAGGCAGGCTGGAATCCTCCTCCAATTAAGGCGGGCAGACATGGGGATCATTATCCACATCTCAGGCATGGTAAAGAGTGGGACTTTCTTTAAAAAAAAAAAAAAAGATTTATTTATGCGTACAAGAACTAGGGTGTAGGCCAGAGGTACAGGGGGTGAGAGGATTCACCAGAGACAGAGTGGGGACCAGGACAGGCAGATTCACTGAAATATACTGCTGAAGGCAGCAGCAGGGTAGACAGGAGATGTCTGCTGCACCATGTGGGTCAGTTCCCTGGCTGGACGGCTGGAGGTTAAACTCATGCCCGAGTGGCTGGCAATAGCCTGACAGCACCAAGACTTTAACCCCTGTGCCACCAGGGAGGCCAAGAATGGGGACTTCCTACCCCATGTCAACAAGTGGAAGATCTCACTCAAGAGAAACTGACCAGTCAAGATTTCAAGTACTATCTACCAAAGAACTATGTGTTACAAGAAATCCCATTGATATCTGTAATACAGACTCCTAATCCAGCACAGAAATAGGTCAAAAGAATAAACAATCATCTCAACAGACTCCAAAAAGGCACTTAGTAAACTCAGCATCCATTACTAATTAAGAAAAAAAAACAATAACCCTCAGAAACTATTAATGTCTATTTCCACAGGCAGTAGCATACAGGAGGATTAAATAATATCAGTTGCTAACATTTTTGTGAGCATGTGGAGACACAATTCTAAGTACTTTCACAGGCATTATTTTATTTAAATCTCATCACAGTGTCATCAGGTACAAACCTATGATTAACCTTAGGTGTCTGGATTAGTCTTAGTATTCACGTAAGGAAATCTTATGGCCCAGAGAATTAACCTTCCAAAAGACCTAAGACCAGTGAGACAGTATAAACTCAAGTGTTTGACTCTTGTGCTGACGCTGGTAACCTCCAGGCTATGAGGCTCATTAAGTTAGGCAAGCAAAGATGCTTTGTAACTCAGTATTAATACTCTTCTATAATGTATACACAATCTAATTAAGACTTTAATAAATGGAAAGATAGGGAATCATAATATTAGAAAGACACCTCTTCCTCTCAAACTAATCAATAAATCAAATGTAATACCTATCTAAATCCCAAGAAGATTCTAAAAAGTGATTTTGAAATCACAACTATGAAGTTTCTTTTGGATGAATAGATGAAAGATAAGGGTGAATGCATGGTGTGAGGAGAGGGAATTCGCAAGGAGGCAGCAACAGTGTCACATAATTTATATTATAAAGCCCTAATCATCAAAACAGCATGGTTCTGGCTCAGGAACAGGCAAGTGGGTTAATAGAACAAAATATGAAATCAGAGATAGGCATGACTAGATAAAAAGCACATGCTAAAGTTGGTATTTAAAAATTAATCAGGAAACGATGGATTATTGAGACTTTGTTGGGACAATTAGCTAACCATTTGGAAAAATGGAGTTAGTATATCTCATTCACACTACACCAATATTAACTCATATGAGGAAATAATGCAATGCTAAATAAACAACAATAAGGTAAAAAGTTAACATATCAGTAAAATGTGTGTGTGTGTGTATTCTTGAGAATTTGGAAGACTTTATGAACCATGAAATCAAAGGGAGAAAGCACATCAAAAATTTTAAAAGACAAAAAGAAAATCACCATAAAGGGAAATAAAATGCAAAAGAACTGTGTTCCGTATATAATAGAAAATATTTCATATCTTTTGTAAATATAGAGTTTTAATAAATCAATAAGAAACACATCTCAGTAGAATACTAAGGGAACTACATATACAGTTCCTGGGAGAGGATATAAAATTGGAAATATATTCAAATGTATTAGTGATCAGACATAAATTAAGTTCAAATAAGACCACATTTGACCTATCACAAAGTTAAGATTTGTGTGATCTATGGCTCATAGAAATGGACATTCTCATATAATCCTCAGGTTGCAAATAAATCTCAACTCTATGGACGGCACTCTTTAGAATTTATCCTGTTGAAATGCCAAGATATTTGCAGAAAGATGTATATTATACGGATGCTTAACACAGTATTCTTTACTTAAAGTGGTAAAATAATAAAAATCAACTTAAATGTACACAATAGGGCATTGATTAAATGATGGTATGTGCATTTAGGGAAATTCTATGCTGTGATAAATAATGTTTCAGCAAATGTTTAAGACATGGGCAAAATGCTGGTATTAAATGGATGTGTTAAAAAAGAAAGTTAGAAAATACTACATACAAATGATGACTCGTTTCTCGCTGTATGTGCAAGTGTGTGTGTACTTGAGCATCAAAAGGAAGGGCATAATTACCCCAAGATATTCTGGTATCCTCCACCCCTTCCAACTATATATAAAAAGATATGACCTGCTGTTCTTGATGATTTTTCTGAAAGATGTATAGAACAGCCTGTTCTTTGTTTGATATTCATACAAAACCCCTCAGCACTTTGCTCCCAAAGCATTTATAAATTCTAAATAGGAAACTTCAGTACAGAACCATAGTTCCATTTCAGCCGAGCAACTTATAACAGCAACTTCAAAGAGAAAATAAGGTATAGATGCACAGAATATATTGGATGATGCCTACGAATGTGGTGATGGGGGCGGGGGGAGGGAAATTGCAAGGCCAAGGAGAAGAAAGGAAACTTGTTTTTCATTACATATTCTTTTTGCATCCTTTGACTTTTTGTCAAGTGCATTTTTTTTCCCCAAATGAGGAGTACAGAAGAGGAAAAAAAAATACAGGCTTTGGAGTTAGACTTGTCTAAGTTTGAACCCCTTTTCTGCTACTTATTTATGTGTAGCCTTGGTCAAGTCACTAACCTAAGTCTCTCTACGTTTCAGTGACCCATTAAGAACCAAAATAAAACTTACATTCTGCAGGATTGTGGAAACACTGCAACTAGAAATGATTCAAGGTTTCCTAGTATTAACTGGTGCATAGTAGGGGCTTGTTACCTGTAGTTACTATAATTAATCATGTACCTGTCTGATACTATAGGGAGAGCTGAAGCAGAATGTAATTATTCCTACTGGAACAAAGCCAGGATACCTGAGTCTTGCAAAACATGCTGTAGAATGTTCAATAAAGATATGTAAGTACACACAACCACAGAACATACCCAGTACATTCCCCCAGGGCTCAAGAAATAAAATGCATTTTACCATGGCACATCTGCTCGTTTTTTAAAATTCCACAACTAATTAGCCAGAATCCTCATCAGCAATCTCCATGTGAACTAGCTAAACATGTCAGCAAACCCAGGCACTGTTCTATTAAACACAGGTGATTTCTTCTACCTACAATGCCCAGGGAGCCGAACAGTGGACAAAGTCTAACTTTTACTTAATCTACTGGAAGGCACTTCTCACGCCATGGGTCAGTTTGATAGCTTTTTAAAACTAAGAATGCACAATAATTTAGTGGTTAGACCCACAGACTCTGGAGCTGATTCGTATGGTTTTTAATTCTAACTTACCACCACTTAACTGAGAAAACATGGGTAAGTTCTTAAGTATCAGTTTTCTTATCTGCTAAGTGGGACCAGTTATGGTGCTTACTTCATAAGATTTGTGTACTAAAATTGAGGGAGAGGATGGATGCAAATTAAACATCGTGTCCAGTGCTTGGCAAGTTAGGAAAACAAAGACATACATGTTTGCAATGGCAGGTGCAATGGAAGATAATATCACCAGGAAGGGGATGCAGAGGTCATCAGTTTCAGAAAGAGGTATGTAACTGAGCTTTATGTAACCCTGTAATGACCAGAAAAATAGTTGCAAAGATTATTCATATACCTCCTATGTCAAGTTTGTGCACAATTTGCTTATTAAATAGCCACATAAGGAAAATATGGCGAAACTGTTTAAAAGTAATATTGTCAAAAATATGGCAATGGCTCAAAGAAAAGATAGCTATGGTATTCTAGGAAGAAAATCCCTAAAGAAAACCCCCAAATGTGCTAATTACTCTGATTCTAGTGGAATGTCTGCTAGGTTAACATTTTATGAAGGGGCGGACTGTCAGATCAATTTAACTATGAATTAACTCTAAGCACTAGTGTGAAAAGTGATTTTTCTGATTAGCAAGGAAGTCAAAGGCAAGACATCAGAAGCTTATTTTCTCCTTTTTTGTTCTTTCTGATTATGAGAGACTGTCATGAAGAAAACATGGACTTTTCCTCATTTTACCAAGGTTCTTTAAATGGAAGAGAGTGTCACTATTTAATTGTGATATGTTGAACTAAAACCTAAGAATGGTCATTGTTCCAAAGGCAGTTCTTTTGTCTGCTTTGTAAGTATTTTTAAGGAAAGAGGTTTGTCAAAATCCATTATTTCCCAGGAAAATAAAAGATTATAAGCAGTTACCCATATTGCCTCGCTGTGGTTTCAAACCTGTTGAGTTTGGAAAGTATAGCCCCAGAAATCTGTTTCAGTGTCATGAAAACTCAGGTCTGGGTGGTGATTCAATGTCTATCACTTAGAAGTAGGGACACAAGAAGCAAGACTCCCCAACCGCATGCCTCCATGGAGAAAGTCAGATGTTTCTGTGATGAACAATTTGAGATGTCAACTTGGCCGGACAAAGGGAGGTCCAGATAGCAGACATTATTCCTGGATGTGTCAGTGAGGGTGATTTTCATGAAGGTTAGCATCTGATTTTGTAGACTGAGGAAAGAGAGGTGGCCTCACCAACATGGGGAGGCAGCACCCAATGCTTTGAGGACTCACATGGAACAGAAAGACGAAGGAGGTGCCGGCTCACTCTTGGTGTGCTGGGAGTCATTGTTTCCTGCCTTCAGATGCAGGCTCCCTGTTCTTAGCCCTTCGGAATCACACCACCAATTTTCCTGGTTCAGACAACAGATTGTGGGACTTCTCAGCCTCTATAACCATGTGTGCCAATTCCTATAATAAATCTCCTCATACATAAAAATCTGTATCTGTACATATCTATCTCTATTTTTATCCCATTGGTTCTGCTTCTCTGGAGAACCCTGACTAATACAATTTCTTACAGAGCTTCTGTGAGGATGAAATACAATGTATATAAAGTGTTAGTACAGTGCCTGTGTGTGAACAAGGTAACACTGCTCTGCTGAGCCTCTCTTTCTACCTATTATCACTGCCACTATGCTTGATGTTGCTTGTCAATTATCGCCAGATCCTTTAACAGTCAGATGTCATTGTTCCGAGTTCCTGCTTTGTCTATTTCCAGGAAACGCATGCGTGTGTGTGAGTCTAAGTTTTTGTAGGTGATGCCTAGAGCATAAAGGAAGTGATCTTGATTTTCATGATGCAATAGTTACTGTACAGTTTCATTAGCCAGTTCATTCAACATTTATTGTGAAGAGAACTCTTTCGTGCATGCACTGTCCTTGGTGCTGAGAACAAGTTTTTGCTTTAATTAAGGAGTTCATCACCTAGCTGAGGAGATAAATAGCTATAGAACCATGAGATGCTAAAGGCAAAAATGTATTCAAGGTGTGATGAGAGCAATTTAGGAGGTGACAAGGACGCTAGTCCAGTGAGTGCAAAAGTGAGATGATTTCCCACAAGATGCAAAACTTGAAGATTCAATAAGAATATGCCCAGTGGTTGGGGTAAGGGAGAACATTGGCCACAAGTGTATTATGGAGTAAGAAAGCGGCATTCTAAGGAAACCAAGAGCTTTACAGTGATGCTCTACAGCTTACTACCCATAACCAGGTAAAGGTTAGACACCAAAGCTGCCTTGAAAGTCTCCTCTTCACTTAACCCCTACATGGATTTTGCAGCCCTTTCCTACCCACTACCCATCACTGTAAAGCAGGATCACAATTTTGGAGCAGGGACCAGAAACTGCAATGCCTGCAGGGCAGAACAGAAGACACATGTGAGTGAAGCCCATTGAACTGTTTCTTGGCAAACTGGAGTGCCTGTGTTTCACCTTAAAGAGGCAGCCACTCCTCAATGCCAGGATTGCTGAGATGCAGGTTTGAATACGGAAATGTCAGTTTTCATGTGAATACCTCAATTTGTAAATGTTTCAATCTTATGACTTCAAAAGATACCATGCAGACAAAAAACATTATATATATGGTGTGAGTATGGCCCAAGACCATCAATATGCAACCACAAAGTGGTAGAGAAAGTGGATATGACAGAAGTTGGAGGGAAGGAGACATGTTTGGGATCTTTTTCAAGACAATAGAAATGATGAAGGTTTGAAATTACCCTGTGATGGAAGAGAGGATTAGAAATCCATGTAGAAGTCCACAATGACTCTTTGGCTTCCAGTCCAAATAGATAAGGACAGAAATCTGGCACTCACCAACACAGGGAAATGAGCGGGTAGGTGGGGTAGAGGGTAGGAAGAAAAATCAGTTCAAGTTTTATTAAATTGGAGGATCACTTGGTCTATTAAAGAGATAATTTAGAGTAGAAATTGGGAGACTCAGGTGAAATGATCAGCAGAAGCCTGGGAGGTTAGATTTGGGAGCAAGGAAGAGGAATCTGAAGCTGAGAATAGAGGAGCTCTGCTAGAGATAAGTATAAGTGAGAGGAGAATTCTTATCTCAAATATAAAAATGTAATGGACAGACAAGGGCAGGAGATCCAGGCAGAAGACTGAAGAAATAGGATGTGAAAGGATGAGAACTAGAAAAAATGAGTGGTTGTCCTCTAAAACCTCTCCCCTCCTTCTTCGATCATACTAGAGATTCCCATCTTAGCTGGGCATCTACTCACACAGGTGGAGACTGTGTTTCTCAGCTTCCCTTGCAGCTATGTTTTGCTGTCTGTCTAAATCAACCAGACACGATGTGCCTTTATCCCAGCTCATCTTCCATATCACCACCCTGCTCCTGGTGAGCCACCTTGGGCTGGGGAGATAGGAATACACCAAGGACAGCAGAGCAACAAGAGTGAAAGGGTATGGGTCCCTGACTGACGTTGCAGGACAGTTCATCACCCTGGCCCCGTGAGTTGAATAAGAGACGGATAACTGTCGAATAAGAGTGGATAAGCTCCCATTCTCATTAAACCAGTGTCAATTTGGTGAACTCTATAACTTCACTCACATGATGATGAAGTGGAAAGCCCTGGACAATAGTTTGCAGAAGGAACAAATGATCAATGGTGTCTAATGTTGTCAGCAAGCCAAAGAAGGTTTTGAAAAGTTGACTTGAATTTATGAGCTCATGGGTGGCTGGGCAAGAAATGGATATATAAGAGCCTGGGTCCATTCATGAGTTTTGAATGAGAGAAGCACAGAGATGGAATTAGGGCACAGCTAGGCTTAATTTATCCCCAGAAGCAGACAAAGAGATATAGATGTGAATGCAAGAAATATATTTGGATTTGTGGAGACACCAGAGAATGGGAGAGTGGCCACAGGAAGGAAGGCAATAGAGCCTTCCTTCCTGTGTTACTAAGGTTAGCAACTGGAGCATGGCACAGCTGGGCGGCAGTGTGGAGTAGATCCCTGAGTGGGCCCAGCTGGAGAATAAGAGGCTGCAGCATTTCTCCACCGACTCTGTTATTAAGTGAGGGCTGTCTCGCAGTGGTGAACTTGTCAACAGCTGGTCTTCCGTCCCAGGTCAAGCATGCCTTCCCTGAACCACTTTCTCCTGGGTGGAAGGAGGAAACCGAGAGATCTGGGCAGCCCAGAATGGTGTCCGCTGAGCAAACATGGAAGCTTGGTGGGCAATGGAAGGGTTCGGGGGAGCAAGGTGGACTGCTGAAGGGCTTCTAATGGTGTGGAATGAAAGGTCTGAAATGAGCAATGGGAGAATGGGAGAGGGAGGCCACAGCGCATCACAGAAACCACTCCAAGGCGAGGAAATCTGCTGAAATGTGGGACTCACAGTCATATGTGGGATCAAAATGCCTCAGCAACACTTCTGAAATGTGAGCTGTAGAGTGGAGGGTGAAGGGTGGCAGGAGAGCACAGCAAGTGTCTGGCTCTGGTCGTGTGTTTCTTCTCCCCGGGCAGATGGAACGCTTCATCAGCCCATCAGACCTGCAAGTTGTCTCTGCCCGAGGGCACAGCCAACTGGGAGACCCAGCTCCGTCTGCTTTGCCAGGCTGTCCCCTGTGTCTCTATTTTACACACAGCTGACCTTGGCCCTGGGTGTCCTACAAGGAAGTTTGGGGCACAGGTGAGCGCACGGTAGATCCACTAGGCCCTAGTCCAGTGGAGTGAGGCAGACATACCCTCAGCTCCCGCACCCTCGTCAGGCTGTCCTCCCAAGAAAAGTTTTCTATTAGTTCAGAGAAAGAAAAGGAAAAGCTGTATTTCAGTTTGTTTATTGCTTTAAAGCATCTGTTACGTCGCCATGTTTTGCAGGGAAACTTGGCATCGCCCATTCATAAACGGGCTGCTTTTGGTTTAACTGTGCAGCTAACTCCAGCTATAAAATAGGATTCAGGGTAGTCTGGGAGGATTTTGAGGGAGAAGCAATGAGCCTCCAGGGTGATTTGGCTTAGAAGATAATCTGCATGTTACTGCTCCCCAGTCAGTGATGAACATTTAGCTCTCAATCGTGGGGTGTGGGGGGAGCCTGGGCGCCCAGGTGGGTCTTGAGACCAAGATGGTTTCTGATGCTCTGACCCGCAGAGAGAGCGGGGTGGGCGCTACACCCCAAACTTGTGACTGCAGCTTTTTGGCAGCCGGTGAGCTGGAGAGGGTGACCCGGTCCCGCCAGAACCCAGGGTCGGTGCTCTTTCTGACCCAGAGGAGGGGCAGGGCCCCCCGGACCAGAGAGTTCCCACTTTATCCTGGGAGATGTGCACGCCTGGTAAAAATCCAGCACTGAGCCACACACAAGGCGGTGGGCACAGGAAGTGAGAGTGGAGGGCAGGACCCTCCGGTCCTTCCTGGGGGACGGCGTTTGCTTTTCTCTCTCCAGAAATTGTGAAGTGACATGGCTCTGGGTGCCCTGAATAGGACGCTGAAGGCGTGGAAAGGCTTCCCTCTTCCATGACACCTCTTGTGGAACCTCAAGTGAAGGAGGAAAAAACAGGGGTTGGGGTGGGGGTGCTGTGTCCCAAAGAGTGAGGAACACAGGGGTTCAGGGCTGAAGATGGATGTAGTCAAAAGAAATAACCATCCCGATGGACATCGACCATGTCCTAACTTTTCATAAGGGGAAACGGGAATGGGAACCCCTACCCCTGCCAATTTAGAGACAGAGAAGGACAGTGTCCAAGGCTGCCCAGCCACGAGGCTGGAGCCGCTGGCGGAGCCTGGCCGCACGGTGGGAGTCTCCCTGGCCCGGGGAGAAGGGGAAGAACAGGAAGTTCCTGATGCTGTGGGGCCACGGACAAGTGGGTATGACGCTCTTACTGTGCTCCTAGGGACGTGACTTTGCTGCACTGCACCTTGAGATTCTCATTTATAAAACAGACACAGCCACGGGAGCCCTTCCTGGGGCTGTCGCAAGGACTGAACAAGGGGATATGAGATAGAGACCCCGCAGCCGGAGACGGTCTGGCATGTGACTGTCCTGGGGCCGTAGCCAACACAGTGAGCGCCCATGGGCAATGCTGGCCTGGAGCGGCTCATGGTTCCTGGACCCTGGGTTTCCCCCGCTCCCTCTGTCCTGCCACTCGCCTGCAAGGCGTAGCCATTATGCCACCGGGCAGGGCCCACCTCTTCTGCGTTCAAGAGACAGGTCTGGAAGTCACCCCCCTGGCTTTTCTCTCCACTGCCCCCCAGAGAGGGTGAAGCAGCTCCCCTCCTCTCTGTGGCTCCTCGGTGGGCACCCCAGCCTGCCCACCAGACTGTCCCAAAGTCAAGTGAAAGGGGCGTGGGAGGCTTCGAGTGCCCACTCCACTCCTGGCTCAGGATGCCTTCTCTCCCCTCTGCTTTCACCAGAACTATCCTCGCTTCCACCTGAATCTATTCCTCAATTTAGTTTAGAACCAGGAAGTGGGGAGGGGAGTGATTAATCGCTCACCTTAAACCTCAACAGAAGGGAGGTGCACAGTTCAACTGCCTTCGAATATCTTATCCCCCCGCCACAAAACAAAAACGGGATAACAAAACCAGGCGAGAGTTCTCCGAGCCACTCGAGTGATCTCCCGAGACAGCTCTCTTCATGTCAGGGCTGGCGCTGATCGTGAGCCCTTGGACTTCACACGCGTCTTCCATGGCCGGCCAGCCTTCCCGGAGCAGCTTCTCACGCTTCTGTTAGGACTCTGAGGTCCTGGGGAAATGTTCCTCTTGCTCCAACTCAGACTTGCGGCTCGCCATCCCCACCCCCCTTTTTTTTTTAGCGTTTCCTTTGGCCTCTCCAGTCTGCATGCCTCACCCCGGGGCCGGCGACTCTGACACCCAGAGCCAGCACCCCCTCACACAAGAAGGCAAGAAATGCTACCTGAGCTTCTGGCCTGACTGTCACCTCCTTTCATTCGAGACTCTCAGAGAAGGAAGCACAAACGGTAAACGTGTTCTGGAACTAGCATCTGTTTGCAATTTATAATCTTCTGCAATCACTATAAAGTGATCCGAGTTTACCCCAAATGGAGCATATGGTGAGCAGGAACGCTGCTCCAGCCTGGGAATCCAAACGCAGCTAAGTTCACCTCCCACTCTGAACCCCAAGGCTCTCTTTGGAAATCCTACAGATGCTATTTTTTTAATGGAGTCAGAAATAAAGATTTTTACGTGAAATTGCTTAATTATAAAATTTTGGCAAGTGTTTTTAAACAACATCAACAGCTACAATAAATAAATAAATAAATAAAACAAAACAAACAGAAGGACCAAATCAAACATCCCCTGACACTGCCGCCTGTTAGCTGCCTGCAGTGAGCCAGGCCACTGGTTTGTGTTTTTTGCCAGATGTTTATTAAGGCGAAAGACTTATACAATCTGAGAGAAGCCAGAGCGTCACATGTTTATTAAGGATCAACGAAATGCCACAAACTTGAAAGATGGTGGGAGAAGAGAAGCCAGCGAAGGACCTACAGTTTTTGCTCTTGCAGGAAAGCAGAGAAAGCTCAGTCCCTTTGGCCTAACTAACTCCTGAGTGTTAGGAAATGACCTTTGCAGCCCTCCAAGGTCACCAAAGACTGCTGCCATCATGTTGGTGAAGACTTTCGGCTCTGCCACACAGGTCACTCGTCCCTGGTGTAAACTTTTGTTCCTGCACTCGACAGCATCCTGCAAGCTCTGTTCTCTCTCAATTCATTTCTCTTTAATTCTTACTGTTTCAGTGTGGCCGGACATGCATTGTGGTGCACGTTTTAGAGCCTGGGGAGGCTGAGGGTGTCAGGGAGGGGCAGGACAGAGGGAGAGAGCGGTGGCAGGGCACGAGGCCCAGGAAGTGCAGCCCAAGCTGGCAGCATCACTGTGGACGCTACCCTAACCCCCCAACCCTCCAACCGTGCTGATGTCTACACCGCCTGCCAAGGGGCAGAGTGTTCCCTCGGATTCCTTCTGCATCAGGGTCAGAAGGGAGCCAGCATGGCACTGAGCAGAAGCAGTCAGGAGCACCTTTACTCCCGCTGACAACCCTACGAAGCACGTGTCATTATTAGTCCCATTTCTCAGAGAAGCAAGTGAGTTGAGCTGAGGGAGGTGCTGACAGATTGCAGAAGTAGATGGCAGAGCCAGGGGCTGAGCTGAGAGCTGTCCCTCGGTTACAGGTGACAGAAACACAGCTCAAACAGCAAGGGAGTTTGTGCTGCCGCCAGTGCTTAGGAAGCCCCGTGATTTGTGCAGCCCCAAGCCCATCTGGACTCAGGGGCTCAAACAGTGTCAGGTCCCCATGGCCATCAGCGGGCTCTGTGGGTTCGCTTTGCAGAATACTGGCATCCTTGGACTGGGGAAGATGCCCATCGGCCCAACTGAGATTCCAGAGGAAATAATTTCTACAGAGTCCATATGGCATAAGTGAGAGAAGTTTTGATTGGCCCCGTTTGAGCCCCATGCCATCCCTGGGCAAATCACAACGGCCGGTGGATGGAGTTCCCTGAGTGGCCCGCCGAGGTGATGTGGCCAGCTCAGTGGACAGTGTAGTCTTGCAGTCCTCAGCCAGGATCACATGGCACCAGAGAGCTTCCCCAAAGGAAGACTGAGGTCTGGTATCCATCAGAGAGACGAGAATGGATGCTGGCGAGGCTACAGCAACAGCTGCCATCTGTACTCTTCAACCCAAAGCTTCGTTCCACACCTTCATGGGAAAGAGCATAAGTCAAGGTAGGACCAGCAAAGCTGAGGCTTGATCTAGTTTCTCTCTCAAGCCCAGGATGGCAGAGTGTTCTTAGATGCCCCCTGGGCCCCTCCTCAGCAGCCTCTCTGCTCCCGTGTGGGGCTGTGAACCTCGCTTGCACTGTCCCCCTGACTCACCCAGCAAGCAGTTGGTAGTCAGGGTCTCCCAGGCCAGAGGTGCCTGAGCCCTGAGTTAATGGCAGAAGATGAAAGGGATCACCTCACCCTCTCTGGAGCATGGGGAGAGATTTCAGGCCCAAATGTTTGGAGGAAGAATTTGGCAGGGTAGCTGCTACCTCCTGATCCGTTCACACTCCAGTGGCCCCGGGGGCTGACAGACTGATGGATGGCAGTGACTGCGGGTATGCAGCTCATTGATGCCACCACCAGCTCAGCTCATTAGCTCCAGGTTCCTCTTCTCCCCTCACTACAACTCAGACACCATTAATCTCACATAAATGGAGCCAGCTCACTGGGGCTGAGTACACTCCACGGCGGGGCCCGAGGGAGATTCCCAACCAGGGTACCAACAGGGTACCCCGGCTCCTGGGTTACTTTGCAGCCGCACAGATCAGGCAGACGCTTACCCCAGGGCCTTTGCACCTGCTGTCCTCTCTACACGGAGTTCTCTCTCATCCACGCCTCCATCGCCGTCCAAGCCCGTAGTCAAACGCACCATCAGAGCCTTCCCTGACACCCCTTCTTGAACGGCTGCCATCTCCCCAGCATTCCTATACTCAGGCCTTGTTTTCTTAGTCTCTGGATACTTTCCACCTCCTCACTTATTTTTATTGTCTGGGTCACATCATGTCCCTGTTCAATGTCCTTCGTCGTCCCAGAGGTGACAACTTCTCCCACAGGGCGGCCACTGGTGGTCTGTGTGCCAGCACTAATTATCACTGGGCCACAGACAAAGCTAAGCCCTTTCCAAGCAGCTCCTCCAGCCCCAGGGCCCTCCCTACCTTCTCCACCCAGGTGTTAAGTGCACACTGCCAGAGAGATAGTCCGGGCTTGATCATTGTCCTTTCCACTCACTGTTTGCTGAACCAGAACCACTGACCTCACCCACCCCCGCCGCGTCACTGGTCCCGTCTCTTTAGCGTAACCGTAACAGTGATACCTTGGTGGGCGCTTGCTGGCCACGGTGCCTGGGCTGCTGTGTAAGCTCCAGTGGCTGCTTATGCATGTCCCTTTAGGGCATGGCCTCAGCACCCTTTCTTTGTGATTTGATGTTGGCCCTTATGCTCAAGCTGCAGGCAAGCATTCTGCTCACTGCATCCACACCACCCTGGGGTGCTGCGGGGCTGGAGCTCATGTGCTTTCTACTAGGTAGAAGGTCCTGGAGGGTCCAGATACCAGCAGAGTTCTTGGGGTGTAAAGCCCAATGTATCTCCACTGCAGATTTGGGGACTCAGGCCCCTTTGTGCTTGCTTCTGGTGCTAGTAGCCTAGGGATAGGAGAGCAGAATTCTGAGAAGAAGGGCACCCATCCTGGGTCTACGTGGGTCAGTTTCCCAGCGCTGCAGGTACAGCAGGTCCCAGGACTTGTCCTTCTAGTGACAGGTTCCAGCCCCAGCAGATGCTTCTGCCAGTTCTGCAGCGCTGCTCCCGGTGGATAAAGCCTGTTCCCAGACAGCATATGGCTCGGCAGAGTCTGGCTCACAAAAGACACAGACTCACAGTCATATGAGCTCATGACCCATGCTACTCTGGTCAAGAGAGGCCACGCAGGGAGCATGGGCTGGGGTACCAGAATGGGAAAGGGAAGCTGGCTTGTGGAGAGCAGGGTACAGAACCTTCTGGAAGGCTGGTCAGTGCAGTCACCAAGGAACACATTCCCAGCAAGAACTTGGAGATGGGATGTGTAGAAGAATACTACCTCCTGGATTTCTACTCAATAGAATCAGGGAATGTTTTCCCAGCATGGCTCATGGTCATATTGGGGTCAAATGCTTGCCAAAAAAAAAAAAGTGGTTTGGCCTCCTGGGAGGAGGAGCCAGGGGTTTATTTGCTCCACCTACTCAGCCTTCACCCACTTACAGAGCCCCTAGGATGCTAGTCTCATAAACACCTGTTGACCATAATCTACGTGCCAGGGGCTTGGGCAACTTAAGCCCCGGCCCTAACCCCAGTGGGGTGAGAACTATGCATAGCATCACTTCACAGATATGTAAACTGAGGCACGGAGTGGCTAAGACACATCTGATGATTAGTGGAGCCAGATTTAGACCCCAGGCCTTCTGGCTTAAGAACCTGCTTTATGTACTAGTAGCTAGAAGTCTTAAAGCATTAAAAATAGCTTTCTCTTTTTGCCTCTATACACCAACACGAAGCGGGAGGCAGATTACCCAACAAGTCCATATTATGGATGTGTTGGGATGAAGTTTGGGAAGATTTTACATTCTGGGGCCTCCTCCACCCTCCGCAGAGCAGCCCACCACCTAGTGGTGGATGCTGGAGTTTCAGGTTGCACTCAACCTGGCTAAGGCAGGTAACGGATGCCTAGATGGAGTGGGGTGGGGCTGGTGGGGAGCCCTAGGCTGCAGGCTTCCTCCAAAGAGGGAATCATTTCTTTCCAACTGATTGTTAGCAAGTCACTATTGTCCAACTTTTCCATTTTTCAAGGCAAGCCAGAAATTTAATTTTTTTGGTGTGTTTTATGCTTAAGTTGGCACCCAATAAATTTTTTCTCAAAATACCATGTGAGCCAAACAAAACTCTAAGCCAAATATTGCCCAAGAGAAGCATTTGCTATATTTTGATATAGGAGATAAAACTCAGGGTAAATGACAATAAAAATCAGAATGAGTTTAAGGGAGAACTTATCTCCTGGAAAATAAGTCTAGAATAATCATCTTTAGGGTCGATATGGGAAGTGAAGGGTGGATTATTAAATAGTCTTTTACTTGAGTTTATCTCCAGGGCTGCCATTTGACATCCTAATGCTCTGCTGACAAATCACAAGACTGTCCCACTTCTGTGTAGAGAGCAGATTTACAAGCCAAGTTCTGAAATTTTCATCTCAGAGTGTCTGCTGAGCTACTGGCTCTTTGGGTACCTACATTATACAGCTCTCTCTTCCATCAACAATAAACAGACAGGAAAAGCACAGGCACCATCTATAATTGTTCTACTGGCAACCAGCGAATGACTGTGTACCTGGTCGATTCCCCACAGAGCAATTCCAGACCTGTCTGCAACTCTCAGATGAGCCTATCCTGGCCTGAGGAGGACCCCTTGTCCCGACCAACATTGGGCCTGTGCCACATTGGTTTCTAGTCCATGAAGCTACCAGCAGTGACTGTTCTTAATTTAAGAGGCCTGTTGGCTTCCCCGAGACTTTGCCCCCAAGTCCCAGGTTCATTCACTCATGAAATATTTATTGAGCATCTACTAATGTGTTAGGCATTGTTTCAGAGTCCAGAGAAAGACTGAACAAAAGAGACTGTGTCTCTACCTCCATGGGCATATATTGTTTGTCGGAGATGGGAGCTAAGATGAATAAACACAATATACAGCATCTTAGAGATTCTATGTGCTGAGGGAAAAAAAATAAAGGGACGGATAGGGGTGATGAAGAATAAGGGAGGCTAAAATTTTATGAAGGGCTTTAGGGAAGGCTTCTCTGAGAAGGGGTGTTTCACTTTTGATAGAAACATAAATTGGTACAACCAGTATGAAAAACAGTATGGAGATTCTACAAAAACTTAAAATAGAAATACTCTATGACCAAGCTATTCCATGTCTGGCTACTTATCCAAAGACTATGAAAACACTAATTTAAAGAGACATCTGCACCCTCATGTTTATTGCAACATTATTTTCAATAGCCAAGAATTGGAAATCATCCTCAGTGTACATTGATAGATGAATGGGGAAAGAAAATGTGGTATGCATGTGCAGTGGAATACTACTCAGCTATATAAAAGATTTAAAAATGCCATGTGTGACAACATGGCTGACCTATGCTAAGTGAAATCAGTTAGCTGGAGAAATACCATGTGATTTTATTCATATGAACAAACAAAACACAGACAAATGCTAAGATTAAGAGAACAACTTGGTGGTTCCTGAAGAGGAGGAGGGGTTTGGGACAGGTAAAAGGGGTCATTGTAAGGTGGTAGATAGAAACTACACTTTTGGTTGTGATCATAATGGAGTCTATAAAGATATTGGAGTACAAAGCTATACAAATGAAACATTGTTATAAACCAATGGTATTTATAAAAGAGAAAAGATGGGGTGCTTGAGCAGAGACTTAACGGATGTGAGGGAGAGGGGCAGGAGGTGAGCAAGGAGCCAGTGTTCCAGGGAGGGCCAACATGGGTGGGCAGTTTCCAAGGTGGGATTGCACTTGGTGTCTATGGATAGCATAGTGTCACTGGCACAGAATGTGTAAAGAGGCGAACACAGGGGAGGAAGCCAGAAAAACAAAGCAGAAGAGGCAGGGTGAAGGAACCGAGAGCTCATCGAACGACTTTGAAGTCTTCTTTGAATGGGCAGCAGGGGAGGAATCTGATCCGACTTATGTTTTAGCAGCTCTCCTGGCCAGGGCCAGGCAGAAGAGAGAGAGGGCATAAGCAAGGATCTGTCAACGTGGCTGCTGACAAAGACCCAAGAAATAGATGTGGTTGCTTGGCTGAGAGTGAGGGAGCAGCAGTTGGCCCTGGACGCCCAAATTCTCAAGTATCCTTACCGCCACTGCCCAGTGGGCATTCCTGGTGCAAGTTACAATGGGCATGTGGGTTCCCTGAAATTGTCTTTGAAATGCTGTTTTGTGCATGGCACACATATGGGAAGGCCATCATAAGGGGGTGCATGGGGGCTTGTAAGCTGCACTCTCTACTCAAATGACTTCAATTCAAATTCCACACGAACCACTCACTCTTTCCAGAACCCTATTCCAGCCTTTACGTTTCTCTCAGTCTCAGTTTCCTCATCATTAAAGCCAGGAGCATCTATAAATGCTCCTACCAGATATGCTTAATGCAAGATTTTAAAAGCTTTTAAAAATCCTCAAATTGAAAGAAAACTGAAGATCATGGGACTTCAGCTCTGGCACCCTCCGTAATCTTGAACGAGGACACTCTACCTTGAGTATTATTTGTAATAACCTGCCGTGGATAAACAGAGCTGAGTCTGAATCCGCATGTGTCCAAATCACATCTTTAACTATATTAATCCCAGGAGGCCTCTGCAATGGGGTGGCGGGCTTCTGCTCAATCATCTAGCAGGCCTGGCTGATGAGGGAGGCTCCTATCAGAAGGCAAAGTCAGAATCAGCCCCCACTTTCCTGAGACCCCCTTCTCTGGCTTCACCCGGCATCCTTCTGTTCTTCCAACTACATAAATCCCAACTGTAGGTCTCACTGCTTAGTACCTGTCAAGAAAATGCTAATTTCATTGTAGGTCCCACCGCTGTTCCAATGATCACAAACAGGTCCATCAAAAACCCTCAGGAGACAGCATTTCTAAGTGGTTTCCCCTGCAGACACTACTGCAAGCCTCCTGAAGCTGCTGATGCACTAATGGGCCACCTTCATACTTGTTAATGTCTAATTACTGACACTAATGGGCCCGTGTATTTTAAAAATGAAATTATGGGTTTTATTCAATTAGGAGAAGCGCTAGATAAACTGCTGAATAAATCTGGCAAGAGACACAAAGGACTAGTAGTTAAACAGGCAGCCCCAGCTCTGGAGACCTTAGGA
Organism: Condylura cristata; assembly: GCF_000260355.1. Lineage (NCBI taxonomy): Eukaryota > Metazoa > Chordata > Mammalia > Eulipotyphla > Talpidae > Condylura > Condylura cristata. Next base: position 8,989,697 of record NW_004567133.1, read on the forward strand.
TGCTGTGGCAGCAAAATTAACTCCAAAAAGAAACAAATCAATGCCCAGGATGCTGAGATGGAGCGCGTGGTGGAGGAATTCATCTTTAGATTAACAACAGTCCTGGGTAGGGCCTGGGCTCAGAAATGGATCTGCAACTTAACTGCCGCTGACTTTAAAATATTTCCTGACTCTGCATTCTCGGGCTGATTTACATGGAAATAACACATCGGATAAGTAAAAAAGGAAAAAATGAAGACCTTGTATAATCCTACCATGCTGAGATAAACACTATGAATAGCATGTTGTAGATTCTTCCAGACGTCTAGTGTTTCTATTTGTGCACTTGATTTTTGTACATCTCTACTATTTTTCAAGAAGTAAACTGAATCACCCTAAATGAATGTGTTGGACGGTAACTTTTTAAATTTACAGTAGCTAATATTTCATGCTAATAGTTTCCATTTATAGTGGTTTACGGAACTCATCTCTTTAAAGAGTTGGAGAGTACTTCCTATCAGTCCCATTTCAGACATTTAAATTTTTAAATGTTCAAACACAGCTATTTCAAATTTTTCAGGTTAAAAATGCACTCACCAACTCCTGAAATTGTCTTCCAAAAGAAGGATTTCTGGGTGTGGCCAAAGGCTTTGGGGGCATAGCAATTGACTACAAGAGGAGGTTTTTCAGCTTCATAGATGGAAAATATTATTTTACATCTTTCATTCCTGATTACTGAGTTGAGCTTTTTTTTTTTTTTTCATTTGTAGATTGTCTATTTCAGTTTTTGCTTTTACATATGACTTATTCATGCTCATTGTCCAATCAGCAATTAGGGGATCTGTCTCTTTTTATTGATGTTTTTATAGTCATTAAAGGTTAAGCACAGCTAATCTTTGACTGTAAATGTCGCACCGTGAGGTAGCTTTACCTTCATGAGTTTTATGGTTTGTTTGTTTAAAAATGTCTACAGGTTTTTATGGAATGTAGTTTCTTAATCTCTTCCTTTATGCTTTTTAAAAATATTTATTTATGTATACAGAACTGGGGTACAGGCCAGAGGTGCAGGGGTGGTGAGAGGATTCACCAGAGACAGAGTGGGGAGCAGAACAGGCAAATCAAGAAAAGTACACTGCTGAGGGGAGCAGCGGACAGGTCAGGAAAGGTCTGCCACACCATGTGGATCAGCTCCCTGGCAGGTGGGGATTGAACTCATGCTGAAGTGGCTTTAGCTTCTCAGTGCTGTGCTTTAACCCGCTGCGCCACCAGGGAGGGCCCTCTTTATGTTTTTAGCCTTAGGTATCAGGCTTAGAAACTTTTCACCATTCTAGACCTATAATGTGGCCTTATTTTAACATTTAAATCTGTAATTGGGTGGAGCTATTTTGATAGGTATGAAGAAATAAGCATTTTCCAGATGTCTAGCCAGTTGTCCCCACCCTGTTAAATAAGACTTTCCACAAATTTAAATGCCACCTTATCATATATTAAATTCAAATACTTTCATTTATTTTGTTCTTACAGCAGTAGGATACTTTTAACTATTACAAACTTACATTGTCTGTTCATATAACAATCTTACTTTGCATATTCAAAACTTGCCCTAGCTTTCACCAATCTCCAGACAGTTTTTAAAAGTCAAGACTTTTCTTTGCCTTTGAGTTTACATTTAATTGAATGAAACAGACCAAGTTGGGGAGACTTGGGAGGCTCATCCTTGTTATGATGTGCCTTCCACTTATTCCAGTCAACTTTTGCTTATATCATCTAAAATTGCACAGTGTTCTTCAAGCAGATCCTGCACATTTGAAAAAATATTTAAAATTTAAATTTAAAAATATTATTTCCTCCCCCAACATACTCAGGGTTGCTGAACTGCTCTTAGTGTGTGCGGTCCAGTGTGGCTCACTGTGTTTGTACCTCTGCCGAACTGTTATGTTCTCTCGTTAATTCTAACAGGCCATCAGCAGCTGATTCTCTCTGGTTTTGTGAGCAGACAATACCATCATCTGCTCACCATTAAAAAAAGGGCTTTCTTTTCAGAATTTGAATCTATTTCTACTTTTTTCTTGTCTTATTCTATTGGCTATCCCTTCCAAAACAATACTAAATAATTGCAGTCATTGTACTATTGTTCTGGGCTTTAAATGCCATTTAAACATAATGGAGAAAACCAGTCAGATCAATAGAAAAATACTTTCTTCTAGTCCTAATTTAGTATTTTATCCTCAGCAGTAACCACTGATTTTCATCCATGTCTAATTTAAAAGTTATCCAATTGTGCTTTTTTTTTTCTTCTTTTGGCCCACTAAAATCTTTAATTATATTATTAGGAACCCTAGTAGTAAGTCACTGTTAACATCCTTGGGAGGCTACGACAATACATTCCCCACCTACATTCTCGGGACCCACCACTTTTTGCTAACTTAACTGGAGACTACTTTCTCTTCCCTTTAGCATTCCGGCTTTCTGTATCTGTATTCAGAGTTCAGTATTAGGGGAATCCAGCTGCTTGCTAATAAAATAAACAAGGAAATAATTTTTTTATATGTCTGGAACAGCATAAATAATCTATTTTCTCGAAGATTTGATTGAGTTCATACATCAAATATTTTTTGCTTAGCAGCAATTTTTGGACATTATGTTCCAATACTTCCACAATCATTAATATGTTCTCAAGTTGTTCTCTTTTCCTGAGTCAGTTTGTACCTTAGAAAAACATCTACTTAAACAAGAGTTTAGTAAATGCAATACATACATATTAAAAATCTGATGTCTGATCTTTCTAATACTGTGCATTTGAATTTTCATTTTCCCCTTGATTTACCTATCCAGAGATCCATTTTGCCGTTTTTGATTAATTTCATTTATTTATTTATTTATTTTAAGGAAGTAACCTTTGTTTTACCTCCTTGTTTCTATGTTGAGAGCAGAGGATACCCTCCCCTCCCCCGCTCACCCGTGTGGCCACCACGGCTGTCCTACCCCCAAAGCGCCCAGAGTCCCAGAGTCCTGCCCCAGCATCCACTGCACTCTCTGGCCACCTCCCCAGCTCAGCTGCTCTTGGATGTATTTGCTAGTTCCAGAGTCGCAAACCTGTGGTCTGCTCTCCAGCACTAGACTAGATACATGTGTTCTATCCTCCGCCGGCCTTTCTGCAAGTGGCCCCTTCACCCCCAGGAGTCACCCCTGCAGTCCTGATGGGCTGAATGGCCTGTCCAGTCCTGATGGGCTGAATGGCCTGTCCCTTCCCGCTGGACTAGACCAGCTGCAGACAATTGGCTCAGTCTTGGTCACTCACACAGTCTCTTCTGGACACCTGAAACTAAGAACCAGAGATCCTAGTTAATGTCTCCAGCAGGTAATTACCTCGTGGGTTTGCTCCAGCTCCTCACCTCGTGGGGGGCCTGTGTGTTTCCTGTTCTTACTTTGGGGAAATAGTCCCTATCCCCTGATAATAAAGCCCCTCCTTCTGCTTTATCTAATTTGCACAAGTGTCTGCTCTTTTTAGCCAGATGACGCTTGGTTAAGATGGCCGCTGAGGGGCAGACACCTAACAATCACAGCCTCCAGAAGGAGATAAATTACACGCAGTGAGTCCTCAAGTGGGGGGCTGTGTGGACTGGATGGCTGCCAGTCCCCCCCTTTTCTCCGTATTTACGTTTACATGTTACGTTGACACCAATTTCCACTCTACCTTTTAAGAGAATGTCCCGTACATTTGAAAGTTTCCAACCCCAGTGGGAAAATGAAAAGGTCCCAATGTCCAGCAGGCGAGCCCCACAGAGACCACGGCTCGGAGATACCTGGAGCCCAGCCCACGGCTGGAGGGGGGACTGCTCACACACGTGTGAGGCTTGGAAGTGGGCGTGAGACAGAGAGGCAAACAGCACAACTGTGACCGGCAAAGGCTACTTATCCCAGTCTGGTGCTGCAGACGTCGTGGGATTTTACTTTGGATGGAAGTTCCGTGATTGCAGAAGGCTCCTTTGCTCTGGGTGGCCAGCTTTCAGGCCACGTGGAGTTGTTTCCTGTCGAGTTCATGGGAGCAGAAGACTGGTACCAGGGACTTCTCAGGATTCGTGGGCATGGCAAGTATGTGAATTTTTTCACTGGCCACCTGCACACTTTTTACCAGGGTGATGGTGAGAGTAAATTCCAAAGCACGCCCTGTCACTTTAGCTATGACCACTCAAAACTGTTAACTCAGCTAGTACTTCCTCAGCACCCACTATGTTGCCAGCTGGGGAGACTGTTAGTCAACCACGCCATGGGTCCCACTCTCCTGAGCTGCCTCCTGCGTCCCCATCAGGCATGTCCCAAGCCTTTGTCCTCCACCCTGTCCTCCTTGCTCCTGGCTGTCAATCTTGCTTGTCTCCTCTGGAAAGAGGAAAGTCACACCTTGCTACCCCTGAACACAGGAGTCTGACTAATGCAGAAGAAGGCTTGTTCTCCAGCCAGCTCCCTGGGAAGGAACTCTGGTCCAGGAGGATAGTAATAAGACCTCACAGATGGTGGCGGAGTGTCCTGAGCCCAAATGGCCTAACAGTCCGGGGAGGGTAAGCTTGCGTGTTTCCAGAGCCGGGCAGGTAACAGAAATGTGTGAGGGGGAGCAGGAGGGCATGATGGGAAGCAGCTGGGGCTGCAAGTAGAACAGATGCCTGGTTAGTTTGCCTTTAAAACACGGCGGGAGGCCAATCAAACCGCTTCAACAAATCCACAGGCTCCCTCTAGCCCACAGTCTACCAGTTTGCAACCTTCGCTGCTGTTTCTCTTCAAAGAAACTGAAGCAAAACCTGCCTTCTGGATGAAATGCCCCCTCGCCACTTGCCTGTAGATCTAGAAACAAGAATGCCTAACTGGCTTGTGGTGTGCACGTTCATTTATTCATTCAACAAATTTTTAGTGAGCACCTGTGGAGAGTAGGGTGCTGTGCTAGGCATTAAGGCTACACGGTAAGTGAACCAGAGGAAAAATGAAACCTACGCTCCCTGAGCTCACAGCCCCAAGGTCGGGTGGCCAGACCAGCCGTGAAAATTAAACAGTGAAATATGATCTCAAGGAAATCAACAGGAGGGGAGCTACGTGGGATAGGAGTGGTCTCCCAGGGGGATCTAGTGGGTTCCGGTTTGTACAATGTGAGGAAGCCAAGATGGGGGTGGGGCAGAGCACTCTAGGAGGTAAGTGCAAAGGTTCTGTGGCAGGAACGTAGCTTGGTGGGCTCCCTGTAGCTGGAGTGTGGCGAGCCAGGACCGAGTAAGAGCTGAAGTTGGCAAGTGGGCAGTGGCCAAGATGTCAGAGCTCTGGTAGGAGGTTTCTATGTTATTCTTTAAAGTTCCACTACCCTGTGACTCCTAGAAGGAGGCTCCTCCCCAAATCAGGATTAGGAATTAATTAGCAGCCCTCCCTGGTGGCGCAAGGGGTTAGAATGCAGCATTGCAGGCCAGCGCAGCCACTTCATTGTGAGTGAGCTGACCCACATGGCCCAGTGGACCTCTCCTGTCTCACTGGCTGCTCCCCTCGGCAGTGCACTTCTTTGATCTGCCTGTTCTGCTCCCCACTTGTCTCTATGAGTCCTCACCCCCTCCACCTCTGGCCTGTACCCCAGTTCTGTATGCATAAATAAATAAAAACAATCTTTTTTTTTTAAATTAATTAGCATCCAGATGAAGATAGAGACGCAGCTGAAGAGGAGATGAAGTTTGTCCTGGGAGCCTCAGCTCCTCCAGTCCTCCTGGGCACCCAGACATTCCAGGGACCAGCCTGGTTCCCCAGGCCTCTCTGGAATAAGAACCACGTTCCAGCAAGCCCAGGGGTCACGGCCACCTTCACTAGCAGACCCAGGTCACAGGCAGAGGCTGATGAGAGATTGGTGTCCACCACCCTAGGACCCCTGGTGGGCCCCAGCGGAACTGGGGTTCCAGGCCAGAGAAGCAAGTTACCATCCACAGCCCTTGATAACTCTGTGGCTGTTCTGTTCCTTCCTTCCATGAATATGTCCTGGGGGCCTTCAAGGTGCCCGCCTGCCCGGTGCTGGGAGTGCAGCAGGAAACAAAATAGATGGAAATTGCTGCCTTGAGGGGGGCGACCCCCTGCAAGTGAATACATGGTATAAAGTGATCATTACTGGGAAGAGAATAAAGCTCAGACCTAGGATGGTGAGTGCCCAGGGGCGCTGGGAGTGAAGGTTGCAATTTGGAGTAGTGTGTTCCGGGGACTCTCAGCAGAGAGGTCAGTGAGATGGGGAAGCAGGTCACGCGCTACCCGGGGCGAGAAGTCCAGTGAGAAGGACAAGTCCAAAGGCTTTGAGGCAGGGCGTGCATGCGGGTTTGAAGAGGGAGGAGGCCGCACCCCAGGTGGGGAATGTCAGACAGGCTCTGAGGTGAGCTCATCCCCACGCACTCACTCATTGCCTACTCAAATACTGCCTCTCCCCACGGCCTCAATTCAAATCTTCTCCCCTCCCCACTGGTTTAAAAAAAAAAAAAAACCCTCTGGACAAGACCAGATGAAAGTGATTCTTCCTCCTCGAAAAGCATTTGTTTCCTGCCACCTTCACTGGGGACCGCGCAGCGACCGCCAGGATGAACGTCTGTAGGTTTAATTCAGCTATAAATCACAGGTTATAGATTGCTGGAATTTTCCATCCAGACCGGCTATGGGAATTTGAAGGCAGAGATGGAGGCTTCCTCTAAGGTGGGCTACAAGCCAACGCTAGAAGGAGAGACCACTATGACCCAAGGAAGACTTGGAGACAGACAGGTGGACATGCTGGAGTCTTGACACAGCCCCAGACAGGCTGTGGGGAGGTCTGGCAGCTGCACCACTGACAATGAGAATGAGCAGTAAATTATTGATTCAATTACATTTTCAGCAAATAATAACAGAACATGCACTAAATTCAGTTATCTAGCCTTCTGCAAATTTGTGAGGCCCCAATATCTTTCTCAAACGATCCCCTTTGTGCAAAGAATTATTAGAGGCAGTTTGAATTGTTTGCAAACATGAACCATAACTTGTAGCGTGAGCACTGCAAAATACTGCATACTTCTAACCTGAAGGCCTTGGCCTTTCCAGAGCCTGGAAACATCTGACCAGGAGAAATGGGTAGGGACAGGCTCATAAAACAAGGACTGTATGGTTTTATCCTATTTCCAATCAGCAAGACACAGAGTTTTATTTATTACACTGATGCAACATTTGCAACCTATAAAGCAAATTCACGTTATCCAGAGAAACCCAAGTAGGAAGTCAATGCATTCATTTTGCAATTTCAAAGAAACAGGCTCAGAGAGGTGAAGGCATTTATTAAGATCACACAGTACGAAGTGGGAACTTGAACACAGGCTGTCTGTACATTTCAAACTCTTACTACTCTCTCTCTCTTTACCAAATCAGACTACCTCCTCACAATATCTCACTTCCCTCGAAAGAAATCACTTCCAAAATAGACCTTCCTAGAATTATATCTATAATAATATAGCACTCTAATTATCCTATACTTCATAATTTGAGAACATAAAACATCTTGATTGTCTCAGCAGCTGAATTTTCTGGGTAAAAAACAAGCACAAGCCACACTACAAACATATGTGTTTACACATCTTTAGTGTGAGCTGCTTATAAGAGCGGCTTCTGCCTCGGGTATGTAGCACTGTGCCTGGCATGTTGTAGACATCAGGAGAGGTTTGTAAAATGAATGAATGAACAACCACCCCAAAAGCTATCCTACTTAAGAATCCCTCACATCTCTCCTTCAGCTCCCCTACACTGCACTGAGTGGCTTATTAATTATGGATGGAAATGGAAGCTCTGAAACAGAAGCTGATGTGGGTATAATCACACCCTGTGTTTGCATGATCATAAGTAGATTATTAAAAATGGATAAGGCAGCCATAATTGGGCTCCAGCCTACCAGAAATCTTAGAGGAAGCAGATGGAACATTTGGGCATTTTCGGAGCTTTAATCTAAACGAGCAGAAACAAAAATTGATTAGAAGATTGTCTTTCTCATTCCATTATTGATGTCCGGGCTATCATTAGCAAATGGGTCACTGTAAGAGCCTTCCCCGGTGAAGAATCAGAGACATGGGATTTTATTTAGAGAGAGTTCAACTTTGTTCTGTTTGTGAGACTCTTTGGAGAGTTTAGGCATCTGGCCAAAGTTGTAAGTGAATTTTTCCCCAAACATTGCCCTTTCATTTTGAAATGGGGCTAGAAAGGAAATGATATTAATGCATTTCCCACTGTTTATGCTTGGAAATCATCTCAAATACTCATCAGTAGGCTAAATTGGAAGTAACAAGGGGACTTTCTTAAAGGAGTATGCTCAAAGGGCCTGTATGAGGAAGAAACACACATGTGGATAACACACATGTGGGAAAGATGCCAGACATGTCTTAGGAAACAACCGAAGATCTTATTTTCTTGTGTAAAAAGTTATAAGGGTGAGATCAAGATTAGCAAGAAAGCAACTGCAAAAAACAAGAAAGAGCATTTCTGAGCAGTTACACTATGGCTGAGTGGCCAGGAGAACCCATCTCACCCTCCTGACCTTCTTTTGAAGCACATATTATTGTCTCCACAGCACAAAGAGGTAAGAAAGGCTTGAGGTATTAGAAAATGAAGGCAAAACCTGAATCCACCCCTATGGAAGCCATGTCACATTCTCATCCACATTAGCTGTACATATATGAATCATTAAAATTGATGTTATTTTTGTCACCCTCCTCAAGGAATCTCACATAGAATCATGGGCAGCAGGCACAACTGAGATTGATTTATTTATGCATACAGAACTGGGGTACAGGCCAGAGGTGTAGGGGTGGTGAGAGGCTTCACCAGAGACAGAGTGGGGAGCAGAACAGGCAGATTGACGAAGTACACTGCTGAGGGGAGCAGCGGGCGAGCCAGGAGAGGTCTGCCGCGCCATGTGGGTCACCTCTGGGGCAGGTTCGAACTCATGCTGCAGTGGCTTTAGCTTCTTAGTGTTGTGCTTTAACCCGCTGCGCCACCAGGGAGGGCTGAATTTGTTTGGTTTTTTAAAGTTGTCCCTTTGACTCTATGAACCCATTTTCCTCCTGTGTGAAATAGGGTGATATACTTCTATTTATTTACCCAGAGAATGGGAAAACACTAATTTGAAGACATAGATGCACCCCCATATATCATTCTTTGCAGCATAACTTACAACAGCCAAGAAGTTGACACAACTAAAATGTCTATCTGATGGATGGATAAAGAAGATATATGTGGTCTATATACACAATAGAATATTACACAGCTACAACAAAGGTGAGGCCCCATCATTTGCAACACCATCGATAGAATTTGAGGGTATTAATTATGCTGACTGAAATAGCCAGACAAAGAAAGACAAGTATGACTTCATGCATGCGAAAGATAAGGGAATAAGACTAATGAGAAAACAAAGTAATTCTTAGACTATAGGAACAAAACACCAAAAGGGAAGGAGAAGAGAGTTGGTAAATTAGGTACAAGGGGTCTATTTATGGCAGAAGATGGAAAGTAAACTTCTGGTGGTGAACATAATGAGGTATATTCAGATGTTGATTTATAATGCTATACACCTGAAATATGTGTTATAAATCAATACTACTCCATAAATAAATACGTAAGTACATAAGTACATTTTAACAATGGGTGATATTAATATATACCTATGGATTGTTTTAAGAATTAAATGACATAGTGTGTATAAAACTCCTGGATTGGTGAATCATATATTATATATTAACATTGAATAAAGGTCGCTACTGGTATTATGTAGCATCTGTTGAAATGTTTTTATTCTTACAATTGAAGAACACCCCCAGGAATCAGATCTGAATCTGGAAAACCTTCAGAGATGACTCAGGCCTGTTCCCTCATTTAAGGCCCAGAGAAACAACATGACATGCCTGGGCAGAGAAAATCAAAATTGCTGCTTCCTGGGGAGCCCAAGGTCAGTGCCAACTTGATGATCTATCAGCTACCAAATGGAAACAGATGCGGGCCTCTCCTGCTATTCCAGAGCTGAGCCTGCTTCCCCTCGGAGGCTTCTCTCCACTCTCCACCGTTGGAGCTGAAGAGGTAAGAGATGGGGACAGCTGGTTTCCTAGTGAAGACGCGTGCTTGGGGGACTGGGCGGGGGGGAAGAACAATCTTGTGTTAGCAATGGGGAGCTGAGGCGAGATGGAGGACTTCCAAATGTCAACATGCAAACATCAGTTGAAGAAGCTGCATCGGGACTGGCGGCTCAGGGAGAGGATTGCGGCTTGCAGAAAGAACCACTGAGTAATGGTTCCTGGAGAGGCCCCCCATTTCATACCTCCTCACCGTTCTGCAATTAGTAAAAGGTAACCCATCTGATACTTCCATCTGGCAAAGTCATACAAACCTACATGTCGGGGATGTGACTTGGCCTCTGTTGATGTGGCCTGATTGTGGGGTGCACAACCGGCCGATGGCACTGTGCAGCCCTGCTCGACCAACTCGCAATGTCCAGCTCCGAGGAAGTGGAAGTCAGTGGAGAAGCCTTCCTAGATGGACATCTGTGTTGTGTGCCACGACTGTCCATTCACTCTTAGAGTAAGAGCACCTCAACATTTATTTTGAGAAAAAAAAAAAAACCTACTTAAGACATGGGCATAGGACTCACACCCAAACCAGGCAGAATATCCTGCCTCCTGGGTGTAATGAGGTCATGTGACCCAATCAGCCAGCATATGTCCAACTACACTTTTCTTGGGAATTTGGAACATAATTTATCTCTTGTATTTGAAATGGGGACGCAGTAAGGACTGAAGTTGTGGCAGCATCATGCCATCTTGCAGAGCCTGAGGATGAGGTCAACACCAGAAACAGAGGGGGTCCTGGGGAGAAGAAGGAGGGAGAGGGTGTATATTGCCTATCGTAGCTCCCCTAAACCCACACATATTTGAAGTCAAGGACTCCTGAACCTTTCATTTATGTGACAATAGTTTTCTTTTGCTTAAGCTACTCCACTCTGGTTTGTTTTATGTTGCCCAAACCTCACTAGTACCCCTCTGATTTTGAGGGGTCTGGATACCTAGGGTGTTTGAGCCTCACCATGCTGGCCTTGGCAGAGGTGGAAAGTCTGTCTGTGACCTCACTTTCCTTCCTGGTTCCCCAACATGCTCAATCCCTGAACTAGCAAAATCGCCCAGCTCAGGCTCCATGTGAGAGAAATTACAAGAAGACTGCACCACCCTGTACGCAGGAGGAAATGCTAGACCTTGACAGGACTGGCAGCAATTAAAGATAATAAGGAATCGGGGCAAAGGCTATAAAGTGGACAGAGCACAGAGGTGCATTTGAAAATGATTTACTGCAGGAAATGGAAGTAATTCGAATAGCACCTACTTTGTATTTTCAGTAAAGTTAAAGACAACGCAGACACCATGAAACAAAGAGATGAAAGGGGAAAAGAGAGGACAATGATGACGGTTTAGAGGTAGAAATTAAATCACTTACAAGTGCATTCGATGCAGTGACAGCTACACTAACAATATAGAAAAGCAACTCAGTGATGCTAAGCACAAGCTCGAGAAAGTTCCCCCATATCCAGACGTTCTCCCAGATTCTGTGGGAAAAGGTAGAGGTGAGAATGCCAAGACATGGGGGATATGGCAGACAAGCTCTATGCTGTAGCCCACGGAAAATTTATATCTGTGAACAAAATAGCAAAATGGAAGTTCCAGAAGAAATATGGAATACAAGAAAGAAAGGTGCCTGTATTAGCACTAAGAAGCTAAAGCCACTTCTGCATGAGTTCAATCCCCACCATGGAGGTGACCCACATGGCACGGCAGACCTCTCCTGACCTGCCCGCTGCTCCCTTCAGCAGTGTTCTTCATCAGTCGGCCTGTTCTGCTCCCCACTCTCTCTGGTGAAGCCTCTCACCACCCCTGTGCCTCTGGCCTATACCCCAGTTCTGTATGCACAAATAAATCTTAAAAAAAAAAAAGTGCCTGTATTAAAGGCAAACCAACTCGGTGTTTCAGAAAAAGGACAAATCCTATTAGAAAAAAAATCATAAAAAGGCACCCACGATTAGGTGTGTCCTGGTAGTTTTACCTTTCAAGGAAAAGAAACCCACAGACTCTCAAGTGTAAAGCTGACCTGTAGAGAACAACGCCAGCCTAGCCTCAGACTCCACCTGGGTGGCAGGGGGCCAGAGATAAGGCCAAGTTTTGAGGGCCTAGAAGTTCGTGTGATAGATGCTCCCACACTGTGAAGGAATAATCCCGCCAGCCAGCCAGGCAGCCATCACAGGTTCCGAAACAGTTGGACGATCACGTGTGTCCCTGGTCATTACAGAAAAGTTGGCTGAAATGCTGTTTTTCTAGGAAAAGATAAATCACCAAAATTGACTCAAGAAGAACTAAGCTGCTTCGGCCAGTGAGCTTGTCAGGCTTCGTGCTCACCCTGGGAAGATGCCCGAACAGTGGGCTTCTGTTTGCTTTGGCTGCTGGCAGTGGGGAGATGCCTTTTGTGGCTGTCTGCAAATGGCAGCCTTCCCATCTGGGGGGATCCCAGGCACCTCATCGGCTTCTGTGCTGAGGTGTTTGCCTGCCCGTGGCCATCCCCATCTCCCTCAGGCTGGGAAATGAATGTTGCTCTCACTGTCCAGGGCAGCTTCAGACCAGCCTTGCCTGTGCTGGTCTGGCAGGCATCCCTTGAGTTGTACCAAACAGGTCAAGTCTCCCTAGTACTGAAAACCAGGGCAGGTTTCCCACCTATTCTCAGGTGTGAGAACATATCCATTTTCTCCAGATCCAATTTCTCCAAAAGTCCTTTGTTATCTGTTTACCCCTCGTGGAGTCCTGAAATGGCAGTGGTAGACATTTAACTGAATTTTTTCTCTTCCTCATGTGAGAGGCCACTCAGAAGTCGCTAAATGATACACCCAATGATACAGGTGAACTTTCTGACATTATGTGGGTGGAAAGAAGTGAGAAACAAATGACTAAACACTATATGACACATTGTATGATTCCACCTAGATGAAGCTCAAGAACAGGCAAAATTAATCTTTGGTGATGGAAGAAAGAATAGGGATTACCTATGTGGGAGCAGTGATTTACCCAAAGGGGCACAAGGGGATTTTTCTGAATTGATGGAATGTTCTAGATCTTGACCTGGGTAGTGATCGTACAGGTGTATACCGATGCAAAAATGGATCCAGCTGGACAAATTATACCTCAATTTAAAAACCCTTCAAAAAGGGTAGAAAAGATGACATAAAATGGGATAAGTAATAAAACATTCTTCAGTAAGTAAAAAAAAGTTCCTATCTAGTATTTCTTTTATGTAGATTAGTCAGGACTGGATTCTGTTCTCAGTCTGGGAACCCACACTACATAAAAAGCTCTTCAGGGCTATGGGGATTTTATAAAGGACCCCAAAGAAGACTTCCCCTTTCCTGAAAAGATACAGAATAAGTCCTGTTTTTGAGACATTAGCCACCACTGAGGGTGGTGTTGTCAGACCTGGCGCATCTAGCCTGGGATGATGAGAGAAAAGCTAAGCTTTTCTGCAGGAGAAAACAAGCACTAAAAACCAGCTGGAGAAAATTCTCCAGACAAATTGAATGTGATCGAGAGGGGAAGGGGCGGGCTTTGCAAGTCAGAGAGTCATTAAGGTTTTCAGGAGGCAAGAAAGAGAATGAATGACATAGAACTAGATGGGAAAAAATGTGGAGCTTAAGGTGGTACCTTCTCCCCAAAGGCATCTAAAGAACTAGCAGGAATCCAGCGTCAATACCAGGGCACCCTGTGCCAGAGGCAATGACTGGCATCCAAAGCTGGAAGGGAGATTGCGAAGTTTAGCTGAGAGGAACATTTATTGAGTATGCCTCACGAAACACTGTTGTCACATTTGCCATTATATCTGCGATTACTGATAATGCCACATTGTTTTTGTTCACATCTACAACTGAGCTGCGAGTTTGCTTCATTAGCCAGTTTCTCAACCTCCGCATGGCTGATATTGGGGGCCAGATAATTCTTTCTTGCTAAGGGTTAGTCTCTGCACTGAGGGGTGCTTAGCAGCATCTCTCAGCTCTACCAGATAGCCACAGCACCTAGTTGTGACAACCCACTCTCCAGACACTGCCAATGTTCTCTGGTGGGCAACGTCACTTCCAGTCAAGACCCCTGGTCCAGACTGAGCTTGCAGGGCTTGTCTGAGCTGGAATCTGAGCCTCAGGTCAGGTTCTGCTCTGTTTCACCTGTCTTGCATCTCTTCTGGCCAAGCCCCATGACATAACCACGCTCTAAGTCTTTGATGGTGTCAAATCAGAAAAGCATGTCACATGAGTGATAACAGTGCTGAGTAAGGAAACCACGATGAAGGGGGGATGGGAATAAATGTTTATGGGCTAATAATCCAAACAAGCCCATAATAGGCTTGAAGTTATATTAGTCTAGGAAGCTCTTTACCTTTAGCTTAAACTATCCTAGAGGAGACCGAAGTAGGGGGTAGAAAACCCCCATGAATCAGGGGGATATGGAATACACATGAGCCTCTTGCTTTTGACAACTAGATTTTTCATCTTTATTCTTAAATCCATGTACAAGAGCTGTGCTACTCCAAAGAGGAGAGGGTTGGGTTGCAATGGAGAAAAAAAATAATACGGACTTGGAATCAGGAGACTGAAGTTCTATTCCTTGGGCAACCACTTACTAGATGGTTAAGGGCAAGTCCTTGGCCTCCATCCACTAAGAATTTGGGTTCTTCATCTATAAAATGGGGTGACATGGGTTTCTGTCTGGTAGAGTGGATGCGAGAGGTAAGTTACCTAAAGCACATGCCTAATACTCACTACGATGGCTCCTTCAGTGCCCTTCCTGAGGTGGGGTCATGCCCTTCTGCTGTTGAATCTAGGCCACCCTTGATGTGCTTGACTAACAAAGCAAAATTAATGTTCTGGAATTTCTGAGGCTAAGTCATAAGAAGTCCTGCTGCTTCTGCTGGCCCTCTTGCAACACTTGCTTTTGAGATGCTGCTTCTCAGAATCCAGCTGTCATCCTGCAGGAAGCCTGAGCATCATGGAGAGCCCATGAGCTGTCACTCCAGGTAACAGCTGCCAACCACCCCAGGCCAGCCATGCCAGCGAGCCATCCCACAGGATGTAGGACTTTCACTGATGAAGCCTCAACTCACATTTGACTGTGATGGTGTGATGGGTGCCAGAACCACCCAGCTGAGCCCCGGCACCCTACAGAGTCATGAGAAGTTGTAATAAAGTATTGGTTTAAGGGACGAAGATTGGGGGCTTGTTTGCTACACAGCAGTGGGTGGCTAGAATGGGGGCTCTGTCACTGGAAGGGATTGTTTTCAGGCTATGCCAGGCTCACTGAAGAGGGCGCCACACCCTCGCAGTCCTGGCAGTTAGCACAGGGAACAACTGTGGTTTCCAAGCCCGGGAGACAGTGCCTCTTATTCTATAATGCACCAGCCCAATCTGGCTTTGGAGGACTCACCCCTGCCCCTGCATGTGGCTTGGGGAGGGACTCCCACACAGCTTGCCAGGCTGAGCCAATAAAAATACAGGATGTCCTACATTTTAAAATCTGTTTGACTTCAGATTAAAAAAGAATGCTTTTCTTCAGTGTATATCCCTGGCAATATTTGAGACTTAATTACACTAAAGCGCTTTTCACTACCTGAAATTCGAGTTCAACTGGGCACCTTGCATTTTATCTTATGGAAGCACCCCGTTCCGGGGTGGGGGTGGGGGGTGGGGAAGAGGGTGCCTATACTAAGCCAAGGAGGCGTCGGGTCGGGATGGCTGTGCCTCAGTGCAGGGCAATCAGAGGGCAGCTCTCAGGATTGGTGTGAGAAACAGTCAAGGGGACTTTCTGCCTTTTGCTGAAGTGGTCAGGTGATGATGGGAAGCTGGGATGAAGTGACCCAGGTGAAGCAGATCCCAAAGATGAAGCTTCACAGCTCGTCTGTGCATGATTCAAGCCTTTCTGGAAGCTCCAGCACTCGCCACCTCCCTTTCCACTTCCATGGTAACGGTGGACGCCATGTTGAAAGGAAGCCTTCCTAGCGCGTTGCTCTGAGTGATCTCAACAGGCTGAGGTCCCGGCCCCGGTTTGAAGGCTATGTCGCCTGAGAAAAAAAGAACCTTTTGCTATGCTAAGCCATCCATATGTTGGGCATGTCTGTTACTGCAGCCCCGTCAAGCGCATTCAGTCTGTTTCCACTGAGTGAGAAGAGAGCTAGACCCTGAAATGGCGGTTCTCTATGAGCTGTAAGGGGGGGGGGGGGTCAACATTCTAGCCAAAGGTTTTCTCCCCCTTGGCTCACAGTCTTAGGCCCTGGGGGCTAGTTTATTTTGAAGGAACGGAAGAACCAGATTATTTTAAAGAGGTAAGTGTGTGTGTCCTGTGAGGTGCTACTCATGGCAGCGGTAAAATATCTCGGAAGGGAGAGAGGGAAGAAGGGAAGGACGGAAGGCGGAAGAGCTAACTGCCCAGAGCGGGACTATCTGGCCATAGTGTTCTTTAGGGCACTCTGCTGGCTTCACCACTCTCTGGGTGTTTAAATAAGACAGTAGAAGATCATTCCCGGTTCCTAGATGAGAAAAACAAGGCATAGCGAGGTAAAAACATCCATCCAAATCACAGTGAGTCAGCTGCATTGTCCAAATCTGCTGGATTTAAAATGTTCAAAATGTGAAAGCTTTTAAAGACTCTCAGGTTGAATGCAAGATTTTAGAAAGCAGCTGGATAATTTTATAGCGTATATAACCTGCTGCTCGGATGAATGCAATCAATCTAAAGGCCTCAGAAAATCACCACCGTCCACCGTAGAGTGTCAGGATTTTTTCGCTCTGCGGCAGGCTGGCGATAATCATGCAGCCTCACGTTAAGTTATGGTCTTTCTAACAGACAGAAGAGAACAAAAGGGAGAGAGAAATCAACTTGAATACACAGCGTACTTCTCCCGGAGACCAGCGGGGAAGAAGGTGAGTGAGAAGTCAAAGAGTCCTCCAGACTGAACACAGAAACAGAGCTGGAAGTGGGGTGGCGGAGGCGTGAGGTGTGAAAGTAGAGAATTCTTTTCCGAAGGTACTCACGGGAGAATTTTTCCCAGCTACATCAAAAACCTGATGCTTTTGAAAAGTGCTCTACAGAAGTCCTGTTTTAGCTAGAGCTAAAGCCACCATCTTTTGTGCCAATCTATGGAGAACATTTGTCCATTGCTGTTCTAAAATCTTGCTAGAGCACCTGTAACATCTTGGGGACGATAGCAAATATAATCAAGGACTAGCTAGTATTTCTAACGTATCTCCTATAGGTACCCTAGAGGGGAAAGTTCAGGTTTCTTCACTCAGTCCTTGTAACAACCCCCAAAGGTATCTCTGCCCTTGTTTTCTGAATGAGAAAACAAGGCTCAGGAAAAAAGAAAAAAAATTTAAAAAACGCCCTGACCTTGCCCAAGGTCACAGGCTTAGGGAAGCGTCTCCTCTGATCTTGAATCCCTCCCGCCACTTACATCTTACTTTAACCAGGTAACAAAGAATGATAAAGCCCCTGCAATTAAAGAGCTTCTCAGTGAGTTGGAGGGACAGAACACATATTAAAATAAGAATTACGGGATTGTAAAAAGCACAAGCTGGCCAGATCAGGCAAGAATTCAAGGAGAAAATGAGACTCCCAACTGAACAAATGTTTCATTCCTATTTTTTCCTAACATCATGTGTTGGGAGTTAATCATACTCTTTGCTCTGTGGTTTATCATCGTTGGTCTGTGCATGGCCCTTTCCTATATATCTATTAATTAATGCATTCGCTTTTATCTTCATTCCCTTCTCCCAGAGGTAATCCATTCTCATATATTTAATGTGCATCTTTTTGCTTGAGTATGTTCTTGCGAAATGTATGCTGTTTTGCATGTAGGCTTTAAAATTTTTACATAAGTGGTATTGTGCTGAATATCTCAATCACTTCTGTTTTTCACTTGGTGTTAGACTTTTAACGTGTAGCCATTTTCATTTGTGTTTATCTAATCTGCCCTTGGTAAATGCTACAGAGAAATCTGTGTTGGGAGTCTCCCTCCCTGCCCTCCCAATCCCCTGGAAGTGGACAGTGAGGTTGCGTCCATTCCTCGCCACCATAAGTACCTGGCCACCGTGTCTTTCATATTGTTTTAAGGAGCTTTGGGAGAATGTCTTTGGGTTATTGCCCAAGAGTGGAACGTTGGAGGCTGATATGTCGAATTTGACAGTAATGTCAGATTGCTCTTCAGAATTATACCAGTCTACTTCCCATCAGTGGTGCATGAGAGTTCTTATATCCTCTTATCCATTTCAACATGTGGTATTTTTCTAATTTTTGCTAGCTAATAGGTGTGAAATGACATCTCAAATTGTTATCATTTTAATATCTCTAGTAGCAAATGAGCTTCTACACAGCATACAGATTTTTGTAACTGCTTACTATGTGCTTGGCAGTGTGGATGACACAAGGACCGTGTGGCATGGTCCAGGATCTCACAAAGTTTACATGAGGGTACAAAGTAATAGCAAGCACATGACAAGATAAGCACCGTAGGTAGGAGGATGGGAGGTGTTTGCATGAGACTTATTGGGGACACCACTGACAAAAACCAGTAACAAATGAATAGCATGTATGGACTGGGTCTCTTGATCCAGTGCAGCAACCACACTCTTATCAGTCCATCCCCAGATGACATCAGACAAAAGGAATTTTGGATAATGAGAAAAAAACTTCAATTTGAAAAGAATGAAATTCTACCAAAGTTGAATTTGCTTTGACACAAAACCTTTCCTTCCACATCCTACTAAGTTGTTTATCATGTTGCTAAGCAAATGTACCTGTGATTAAAGATATGAGGCCCTACAGCAAAGTAGCCTGAGCTAACATATTCCTATCAATAGAAATGCTAGATAAAATACCACAATAAGGACTATATAGACAAGTTCACCAAAAAAGAAAGGAAATCTCAGGATACCAGGAATAAAGGGAAAACTGTTCTGATGAAGCCACCGTAACCCACAGAGACAACAGACCATTTTGAAGGCTTACTGTTGGAGTTGTGGTACCCCAGAAATACTAGAGATGTGACCCCAAGCTTATGGGAGTCAAGGACCCTGAACTAGGATCCTTACAAAGGGTCTTTGCCATCTTTGGGATAGAAAACTAGAGAGAAGCTCTCATGGCATGGATTCTAGAGAAATTAGTCCTGGGGAAATATGAAGGACTTTATTTTTATCAGGGCTCAGGGAGAGAAACCGAAGTCTTCAGAAATTGGGACCCTGAATTCCTGTGCCACGGGTACAGAAACCCTAAAGTAAAAAGTTAATGCAAAACTTTGCCCTAGTGCCCCAGAAGCAAGTACAACATTACCCAGTGGAAACATCTCCATACCGGGACACAAAACACATGGCCAAAGCAGCTAAGATGAGCTCAAATTTTTTTAAATTACCAACCAGGGCCTTCCTTGTGGTACAGTGGGTTACAGCACAGCACTGCAAGCTCGTGGCAGCCACTTCAGTACCCGGCCCGGAGGTGACCACATGGCACAGCAGACCTCTCCTGACCCACCCGCTGCTCCCCTCAGCAGTGTACTTTGTCCATCTGCCTGTTCTGCTCCTCACTCTGTCTCTGGTGAATCCTCTCGCTGCCCCTGTACCTCTTGCCTGTATCCCATTTTTGTATGCATGAATAAATAAATCTTAAAAAAAAAAGTTACCAACCATGTCAGGACATGATCCTTTATAATGAAGAGTAAGAAGACAAAAGGGGATGAGTTTTCCCAAGAACTCGAAGTAAAAAGAAGTTAAAAAACAATATGAATTTAACAGAATTGAAGAGATTATAAAAGAGATTGAAGAGATTATAAAACAACTGAAGAGATTATAAAAACAACAATGAAACACTAATGAAACAATAACACAGAGATTATAAAAACAACAATGAAACACTAATGAAACAATAACACATGGGGCAGGAAAAAGGTTCACCCAAGTGTTCACAAGTTGTAACCTTTCCACTCTGAGCTTCTTTCTGATCAAAAACAAATACTCTCAAACAAGTGAAAAATGCAAAGGCAATTTCCTATAGGTCAGCACAGAGAGTAAAGAGAGAAAAACATGAAAGACTGTGAAGGGGTGGGGAAATGTATGGGAGGGTTCAACATATGGCTATCAGGAGACCCTAGAATGGGGAAGCAGGCAGAGTGAAAACCCTCGGACGTGATGGCTGGGAATTTGTAGAATTAATAAAAGACAATGATCCTCTGATTTAGGAAGCAAAGTGTCTTTGATTAAAATACAATTAAAACAAACCTCTACTTAACTACACTGTAGTGCAATTGCAGAAGACCAAAGAGAGAGTAACAAAGCAACCAGAGATGAGATAAACGACGCATCTGGAAGGAAATGGCAACTGGATTCAGAGCAGATTTCTCAGCAGCGATGAGAAATTTCAGAAGATGCTAGAATTTCATCTTCAGAATCTGTGTGAGGTAAGTGCCAACCTCAAATTCCACAGTGAGCTAATGATTAATCAAGAGGAAAGGCAAAATTGAGAACTTTTCAGGGAAAAAAATATATACTGACAGAAGTTTTAGTGACAATATTACCAAAGGGGGTGCTTTAAGAGACAGCAGTGGCACTCAGGAGGAGGAAGTGGATGAAAAGCTATAGTGAACAAAGGAATTAGAAAACTTCCAGAAAAAACGACATCGATTTTACTGTTTTTAAATAGAAAGTGACAATAATAGTAGATTGAGATGTAACTAAAATCCTAGACAATAACAATGTAGACAGAGGTATTGATAGGATCTGATAGGCTAAGGTGCTTGTATTTGGGGGAGGGGGAAGATAAAGTATTTATAGCTTATACATTATTTAAGTTGAAATGATAAAGATAACCCCCAAAAGAACATAAGTAGAACAGGTGACTTCCAAAGAGGTAGAAAGAGTATCAGTGTGGCTTTGGGGCCGGCTGAAGATGTGGCTTGGGGGAGGTAGGTAAGGAGGGGCCCTGTAGAATGTCATCATCCACTCAGAACCACTGACATTTCTCCTATTAGTGTGAGGTGGGTAGTGGAGGAAATGATAACAACTCATGCATTTCTCTAGCATGCAGCTGGATAAAATTGCCTCTCCCTCCCTGGTGCAGTCAGCAACTCGTTTTCACCTCTTCTATGCTCTCTGACACCATCAAAGAATTCCTATTTTGTAAGCTCCTTTTGGTAATTGCAAAAGTAGGCAACATCTCTGAAATAATGAAGTTTCTTTGCCAAGGAAAGAATATGCAGACTGGGCTAAGGTGACCTCCCTGACACAAGTACAAAGGAAATGATGTGGCATGAATTCTACTTAAGAAGTCTTGGGGAAATGTCGTGCTCTTTGACACAAGGCCTCTCTCCTTGAACAAAGCTACCGTGGATTCTCTGATCCTATTTGCCCCTATTTACCTTTGTCAAGTCAGGTGCCAGTTGCCATCCAAACCAAAACTCTGAATCGATTTGATGTCAAAGATGATAAGCACACAGAGCTGCAATTTGTTTTTTATACAGACTGAACACTGGTGGTGTTACAGCAAATCTTCCTTTTGCGTGAAGTTCAAGGCTACTTTGGGGCTTATTTTACAAAGCTTTCAGGGTCCTTTTTATAGAAAATGCTCGTTTACTTTACATTAAAAACGAAGACATAGCTCTTAGCAAAGGTGATATTCATACCACATGGATTTGAAAGCAATCAATTGCCATGGCAGTAAGATGAATTCTTGCAGTGGTGCATGTATGTATTTATAAACTTGAGGGTGATGTGACTGTAGTTTCCTCATGTTCTCAGAGAAATTGATGAGCAAAATGAAGTTAGAAACATCCAAGACATTAATTCTAACTAGCAGCCGTGGCAGGTGTAGGGCATATGAGATTCTTTGTGTGAGGGGGTGAATTGTGTGTCATCTAAAAAAGGATATAATATGCTGCCTTGAGTTGAAGAAAAAGAGTAGGATTGCTTCTACCCAGGAAAGAAAATTTCACATAACTCGCAGAAGTTACCTATGCAGCTGCCTTTGTGCCAAGGAAACAGCATTGAAAAATGCTGCTGTAACGGTGTGATTTATTTTATCCAATGTGATTGACAGCCCATTCAAAATTACCACTCTTCTAAAGCTATCGGCAGAAAGGAATATTGTTATACTCCTCCTTCACTATTTATTTTTATGAGTTCCAAGAGTTCCTTCCAGATTTCTTGAGTAGCTTTTCATGCTTTCGTGTCTTTGCAGCTGTGAATTAATGGCACAAAGTGCTTTCGATGGGTGTCTGTGAGTTTTGCTGAGTCCTGCCCTGTCTGTATGTGACAAACACTCATTTATTCATTCAACAAACAGTTACCCATGCCCATAGGCTCCTAGACACTTTTCTAGGCACAGGGAGGATGGCCAGGGACAAGTCTGTGCCTTGCTTTGCGGTATGTGCAGGGGGTCGGGGTGGTCTGTGCAGCTAGGGAGGGCCATCACAAGTGCAGAGGCCATCACAGTGGAATGCAGACCACAGAGAGGGTCCTGGTGTCAGCTTGGCTGTGCTGTCCATGAGGCACAGCATTGGGCTGGTCTGGGCAGCGCTGGAACTGAGTGATGAAGCAAGGTTTGCATCACCATGCCTGAGCCTAAGGGGATGGGACCACGGTAGGGTTTTCTAAGACGAAACTGTAACCCCAGGACTTTTTCCCACTCTGTAAGCAGTAGGAGCTCACACTCCAGCATACACCTGTGCCCTCTGCCCTACTACCTGGCCTGAGGAGCCCTGACTTGTCAGGGACCGCCTGCCTTCACATGTCATTGTCCTGTAAACACATCGTCTCCTTCCTCCATCACATTCTTGCCCTTCTCAACGGCCCCTGCCCTTTCATAAACACAGCTCCAGGAGCATCGGCTGCTGACTTTCCACAGCTGTGGACACCTAATCGATAGCTGTTCATAATGATTTTCTCCCCAGAAAGGACGCGGGCCCAAGTTATCCAGCTACAGCACACCTGGATTGAACTAAACAAGGATGTCAGTGCAGCCACAAGAGCAATTTGTTGCTGGTATTTTAGGGCTCGTCTGCAGTTGCTGTCACAGACAGGAGTTTCCTCCAGCTGTCAGAAAAGCCTCTTTGATCCAAGGATGCAGACATGTTGCTTTGAAGGCTAGGGCTTGGGTGGATCTGCAGATTCCAAAGGGATCCAAGTTCAATGATCCAAAAGGATCATTCAAGTTCCTGGGCCATGGAATGTGGTATCTGAGTGGGCGCCTGAGTCTCAACTTCACCTGTACCGTGGGTTTTACTCAGATTCTAGAGTGAGACTAACGAGCCCAAAGACCTTGTCTTCCCAATCCACATACAACCCCTGTGATTCTGAACATATCCTTGTACGACTGTTTAGATTTCTTTTCAAAGTCCATTCATTACTTTTGCTGTTTACCTAATCTATTTCATATTTTGTTTTCGAAGACTGTTGGAATCACAAATAGAAAGTCAGTAACTCTTGCTAAAAAAGCAGATAATTATAGAAATACATACAGAGGAAAAACAAAGATTAAGTCCTAGGTAGTGTCACAGTGTAGCAAGGTATTTGGGACCTATGGACGCTGAACTGAGACCTCCTCCTTACCCAACTGGATGGAGAGGATGAAGACCGGTGGGGGAGCGATGGTTTTGCTGCTCTGATGGACACAGTGAGTGCACATCGTCTCAGTCGCTTCATGCATCACCTAAAGCCACCTGGGTTAGGTGTGTTCTTTACCCTGGCACACAAATGCTGTCCAATTCTCTAATTCTACAAATGAAAACAGTAACACTAAAAGCACAGCCTTCATCAAGTTCATGGTCGAAGGCAAGTTGATGACTTACTTCCTTGATGGAACAGAAAAGGTCTTCAGACACCACCCATGGAATAAGCTCGCCTTCCCTTACACCCCCTCAGAGAAAGGGACTCCCTGTATGCACCTGAATCTGCACTGAGTGGACACAGTGGGCAGCAGAGCCCAGGGGTGGTGGGCTGCTCTGACACCATACCTCCAGGTACTCCCACCTGGGGAAGGTCAGGCCTGAAGGATTCACACCAAACAGAGACCTAATGGACACTTTTCAGCAAGAGACCATGATGAGACTGAGACCCTGATTCTCTGTCCAGACCAAGTTCAGCCTGAACAACTGGGGGAGCAGCAGTCATTGCTGAGTGAGCAATCGTGAGCAGCAAATTAGGTGCCCCTGGTGGATGCTTGGTGTCCCTGGTGCCTGGGAGATGTCCACATCTGTCCACAGGATAGACTCTGACAGAGAAAGACTAGGGAGCCTGTCTTCTCTCTCAACTCATGGGCCAGGGCTCTGAAAGGGTCAGACGCTTCCTGTGCCCCTTTCCTGTCCCAAAATCCACCTTGTGGGGCAGCAGCTGCTGTGGTGACAGTTCCTGTGGACCCCAACAGCACCCCTTCTTAAGTACCTGTTAAGTTTCCATGACCTTTGTCCCCAGGGCATGACCCTAAGTTGAGGTGCTTGCTTGTCCCCAACATGGAGCAGATGAGAAGCATGAAGAAGGAAACCCCCCTCTGGGGATACTCTGAGCCAATCGTTATTTGGAGGAGTGGTCTCAAGGCACTATCCATATGATTCCTTAATATTGCTTAGATTTCAAACTGGGTTGAGCCCAAGTCATCACATGCCAGCCAGCTATGCATAATCGACTTTGCCCCTTCTTAGCACCCCCCCCCCCCGCCCAGCCCCATTCCACTATCCCTGCTTTTAGGGAATCATCTTCTAAATAAACTATTTGCAACTTGTCACCAGCCAAGACATGTACTATGTATCACTTATATGAGGGCTCTAAAAGAGCCAGACTCGTAAATACTGAGCAAAATGGCCGTTCCTAGGGCCAGGGTGAGAAGAGGAATAGCACTTGATGCATTGTTTAAGAGCAGAATGCTGCAAATAGTAGATAAGTGAAGACTGAAGATTGGTGCACCACAGAGTGACTATGGACAACAACACTGTACTATAGTCACCAAGATGCTGTGATTAGATCTTAATTATTATAACCACAAGAAAGATAAGCCAAATTACAACATATAAGTGTGTCAAATCAACATGCTATACACTACATTTACACCATGTTATGTGTCAAATATATTTCCATTAAAAGTAAAGATGAGACCAGATGGAGGGAAGATTCAACCCACCTGTGATTTTGCAGCATGTGATGGAACAGTTGCCCGGGACAGATGCCGGGGAGACTTCAGAAGAAGGAAGGCTGGAGGAAGTGCAGCTGTGATGCAACTGGTGGTGGAGGTGAGGGTGCGAATCTCAGTCTTCCTAGGGTCTTGGTGGTTTCCTCTGATGTAGCACCCACGGAGACAAAAGATCCTGCAGTGTACCTACCTCCAGTGGCCGTGAGTTAGATAATCATGCCAAGAAAGAGACTCATCTAGCAGGTATCTCAAGAGTTTGAAAAAGGGAGTCAATTTAGAAGATAATAGGGCTACTGACCAGAGCACACCCTCTAGAAAATCCACTTCTAGAGTCTGAAATACCTGTATACCTACAGAAAATTGGTGACAGATAAAATCAATAGTGAGATAAGACCTAATGTTTAACAGTGACTATGTGGTAGTAGAAACTTGTATATAATACTTGCTGTGGGCAAGATCTTCTAAACACATGTCAACTTATGACATCACCTTTGTGGGACCAGTAGATTTGCACCCTGCTTTGTACATAGGCAAACAGGGAAGTCACTTGCCCAAGTCAGGAGAGGAAGCAGGTACTGGACCTAGGGTCACCTGGTCACAGAGTCCCAGCGTGTGACTACTTTTTTATGCTGCTGCTAAGTGTCACTGTCCAGAAACTAAACTACTTCTTAACGTCCGAAAGGGAATTATGTACTATCTGTGAAGCCCTAAGTCTACTTTTGTGAAAAAGAACCATGCTAATTTGCTCATTCTATATATATGATTGTGTGAAAAGTAGGAAAAATTGTGTTACAATTAAAGAAGTAAAAACATTTGCAGTTGAATATCATACAGGATTCACAGTTCCACCTCCACCAAAACAAAGGGCTTTCTGGATAGTCTCTTTAATGAATGGTATTAGGAAAACTGGATAATCACCTGTAGAAAATGAAATTGGACTCCTTTCTTACACTACTCACAAAAATTAATTTCAAATGGATTAAAGATTTAATTTAACGTCAGTCGGAAAACAGTAAAACTCTTAGAAGTAAGAAAATAAAACAAAAGCTCCTTGACATGGGTGTTGGCAACAATTTTTTTGGCCATGACACCAAAAGCACAAATAATGAAAGCAAACAAAAATAAACATCTAACTAAAACGTTTCTGCACAGCAAAAGAAATAATGAACAAAATTAAAAGGTCATATATGGAATGGGGAAAATATTTGCAGGCTACATATCTGATAAGAGGTTACTATTCCAAGATATATAAAGAACTCATATAAATCAATACAAAAAAAAATCTGACTTAGAAATGGGCAGAACTGAATAGACATTGTCCCAAAGGCTTACAAATGGCCAACAGATGCATGAAAAGTTATTCAGTGTCACTAATCATTAGGAGAAATGCAAATTAAAAGCAAAGGAAGTATCACCTCCCTCTCCCGTTGTTAGAATGACTATCATCAAAAAGATAAGAGATAACAAATTGTGGTGAAGTTATGGAGGAAAGGGAAACTTTGTGCACTGTTGGTGGAAAAGTAAACTGGTACAACCACTATGGAAAACAGTACAGAGGTTCTGCAAAAAGGAAGGAGGTGGGGGGAACTACTGTATGATCTAGAAGTTTCCCTCCTGTATATATACCCAAAGAAAACAAAAACAGGAAATCAAAAGGATGTCTCCATTACCAAGTTTCTGTTATGTTACTCACAATACTCAAGATAAAGAAATAATCTCAGTGTCCATCCACAGATGATGGATGAAAAAGATGTGAGCTGTGTAATAATATAACAATATATGTATAATTCAGCCATGAGAAGCTGTGCCATTTCCAACAGCATGGATGGTCCTTAAAGACTTTATTAGAAATACTATCAGAAACAGATTCGTAGAATGGTGATTAGTGGGAGGTAGGGGAGGAGAGGGGAAATGGGGAGCTAGTGGTCAGAAAACAAACTTCCAGTCAGAAGATGAACATATTTGACAACTAATGTACATCACAGTGATTATCATTAATAACCATTCTGTTCTCCTCTGTGTCCTTTCTTTAGTTCTCCTCTGGAAGGTGGAAGGGGAGGCTTGTTTCTAGCTGTTTCTCTTTAATTCTTCTATCCAGTACCTACATTTTGTCTAACTCTTCTATGATTTATTAGAAGATAGAGTTTGGAGAAAATGGTACCTACCTCCATTGAGAATGCCAGGTGGAAATGATCTTTTAAATCATGCTGGGAAAATATCTTGAAGCTGTAATGAGGGTTTTATTTTTTAAATTATGTTACTTTTATTGAAGTAATGCTGGTTTGCAGCAATGCATATGATTTTGTGGTACAGGGTCACCTCTCTTTAGCTATTACCAGCCCTGCAGTCACCAAAGCAGTCATGATCCTCTACCACAGTCCACAGGGCCCCTTTCCCTGGTGCTCCCCATCCAGAACTCTACAGAGTTTAGATTTCTGAGGTTTGTTTTGGTTCGACTGTGTCTGCTCCTTTGTTTTGTTTCTTTATATTCCACATATGAATGAAATCATCCTGTGTTTGTCTTTCTCCTTCTGACTTATTTTGCTGAGTGTCATCCATGCCATCACAAATGCCAAGATTTCATCACTGTTTGTATAGCTGAGTAGTATTCCACTGTGTATATATTTCACTGCTTTTTCCAGAAGGACATGTGCATTCCTGTGTGTTTTGCAGCTGGTAGCCAACCTTGGGAACGACCCAGGTGTCCAGCAGTGAATGAGTGTGCCAAGTGTTTTATGAAGACAATGTATTAGATTTTTCCTAATTCTTTTTCGGCATCAAAAAGCTACTTCAGCATTTGTGATTTTTTTTATGTGTAGTTGCACCTTTTTCTCACTCCTAATTTTGTCTATTGTGTTACCTATGTTTCTTGATTAAACAGGACAAATGTTTATATTTTATTGATTTTTCAAAGCGTTGATTCTTAGATTTATTTTTTTAAATCAATGTTACTGTTTTTCTCAATTTGGTTTCTGTTTTTGTCTTTCCAAATTACTTCTTCTTGTTTCCTTATTTATTCTATTGTTGTTCTAACTTTGGGGGCTGAATCCTTAGCTAATTCAGTTCTGTCTTTTAATATCAAAGCCAGGTTGCTTTGGCTGCATCTCACTGGTTTCAGTACGTCTTGTAGACAAGCTCATTCTCATCTACTGACTCAGTCACGGTCTTGAAATTCTTCTTTTACCTGAGTCATTGAGAGGTGCTGTTTTAAGTCCCAAGGCTATCTTTCTTGTGATTTATAAGACATAGTGACATAAACATGTCACTCAGTAGCATGGAATTCAATGGCATTGGCAGTAGAGAGAGCCAGAGCATCAAAGGGAATACTGGGAATCAGAATGTGAGGAGTGGGCGTGGGCTATTTTCATGACAAGCTTTAATGATGTTGTTTAACTGATTAAACTATATATACATATTGTGTTGATAAACATTAAAGTCATAAAAGCAAGTGGAATGACATATGGGACAACCAAGCAAATGATGGTGTTGCAGGAGGGGCAGGTTTGAGCCACAACCTACTTCTAGGTCGCTCTTTGCTGATGCTTGGTTGGGTGGGAGATAAGGGTAACTATTAAAGCCCACAAAAGGGGCCTCCCCCGTGGTACAATGGGTTATGTCTCAGCACTATGAAACTATCAATAGCCACTGCAGCATGAGTTCGATCCCTGGCCAGGGAAGATTCCATTGGCACAGCAGACCTCTCCTGTCTCACTCCCCTCAGCAGTGGATTTCATTAGATCTGCCTTTTCTGCTCTCCACTCAGTCTCTGGCAACTCCTCTCACCTCAACACCTGCACCTCTGGCCTCTACCCCAGTTTTTGTGTGTTTAAATAAATAAATTAAAAAAAAATAAAATCACATACTGAAATCACTTACTGAATTTCCACCCCAGTCGAGGTAAGAAAAGAGAATGAAGAAAACTCTCCTGGTCCAACAGCAGAGAAAGGAGAAGGGGAGAAAGAAAAAAGGAAAGGGAACAGAGAGAATGATAGAGAAAAGTCCAGATCTGTTGGTCATCAGAACACAGCTAAAATTTTTTGTGAAAGATGATTATTAGGCTGGATAAACATAAAGGCCAGCCAACTTCTATTCACCCACTAGGGCCATAGCTGAAATAATCTGATGGTTTAAGTGTGAAGTGAGTGAGAGTAAGTCACTTGAATCATCACACATCCCATTTTTAAAAGAAAACTCTCCCACAGGAGACAATTATCCAAATTTTTCAGGCAGTAAACACAAATGGGCAATAACCACTTCTTAAGATATCAAAAATCTTCAAGTCAAAAAGATTGTTTTCATGCATTAAATCAGCGAACATCAAATACACCACTAATTATCAGCACTGATAAGATTGGAGGGAACCCGTTAGGCTCTGCTAGCAAAGTATGAATGTCTCAGCAACACCGAGGGTAGAGGAAAGCTGGCGATTTTCTTTCTTTTTTCTTCAAGCATGCTTATTTTCAAACCCTGCAATCTCTGTGGGAGATTAGCCCCAGGGGAGGGTGTCATGGGAAAATGCACACTGCTGTCCTTTCTATGTTTAAATAATAAAATGTGGGGGCAATTCATTGCCCACTAATATGTTTGATCAAGTAATAGCCCTTCTTGACAACTAAATGTTATTTAAGCGTTTAAAACTATTCTGCAGATACATTTATATTATTATGGAAACATACCCAGCCATATCGTTAAATAAAATTAGAAATTGTATAATGACGTGTAAGACACAATAATAGGATGTGTTTATGTAAGATGATACATAAAATATACACAATTTATTTGAAGTGGCAAACGGCAAAATTCTGAAAGTTGTTACAACCAGGAGTACAATTTTGGGTAACTTTTTTGCCCATTACTTTCCAAATCCTTCCACAATGTACAACTTGTATTTTCCTTTTTTTTAAAGCATATACTCACAAAGTTCAAAATACTTTAATAAACCTCCCTCCCTCCACATACCTATTCCAGCATCAGAAAACTATTGTAAGTTTCTTGCCTATCCTTCTAGTTTATTTATGTAGCAATGAGAAAGTTTGAATATATATTTTTTCTTTCTCCCTTTTGCATAAAAAATACTATTTTTTACCTTGCTATTTTTTAAACTGAATAATAAATCTTGAGAACATTCCATATCACCACATTTTTCTTTTTTGATTGGCTCTGCTGAGTTCCACCGTGTATTTATATCTTTATTTGCTTATTTATATACTTATAGATGAACTATCACCTGGAAAAGTAAAGGTTTTTGTATGTTGGGACGTAGACAATACTTCTCTCCCTTTTACTTTTTAATGAAAACCTTTTTTTTTTTTAAGATTTATTTATTTGTGCAGACAGAACTGGGGTACAGGCCAGAGGCTCGGGGCAGTGAGAGGCTTCACCAGAGACAGAGTGGGGAGCAGAACAGGCAGATTGATGAA
>NW_004567133.1:9020659-9055727 GCF_000260355.1 Condylura cristata
AGGCGGGGATCGAACTCATGCGGAAGCGGCTTTAGATTCTCAGTGCTGTGCTTTAACCCGCTGCGCCACCAGGGAGGGCCTGAAAACCCATTTTTAACCTCCTTGTTAATATTTTGACAGAACAGGATCTCTCTCCTCAAGTGTGGTCACCGTAGCTCTTGGAGAGGGAGAGGGGAGCACAATGGAGGTGACTATATTGGCAGACACCCTACTATACGGTATGGTCATCATTACTTTTGAAATAGGTGGAGACAAATAACCAAAGTTGCTAATGGCAGAGGTCAGACAGACCAATAGCCCTGGGCAATGGTAAACTGAGGAAAGAGAAGCCATCTTGGCCTCAGGGACCCGCTCAGAATGGAGGACGCTGGGGAAAGGACACCGCAGCCTTCCCCGTGGTGCACCCTGCCTGTCTCTGCCCGACCTCGCCCCCGCTGTCCCCGTCCGTGTGTCCATTTACATCCGGGTCACACCCCGCCTGCTGCCCTCACAGGAGCCTGAGTTATGGCTGCCACTTCCTTGAATTCAGTGATCGCCGCGAGACCGGCTGTGCGCGCATGCCTGCCTCCGGTCCAGGCGCCTTCCACAGCCACCCGGCAGTGCCTTGTCTCTGAAGGACCAGGAACCCGGTCACACCGACGCGAGGCAAAAATAATGGAGTTTGTGGATGCAGGGGCGCTGCAGATACAGAGTGCAAGCAGGCGGTCCTGCTTTGCTCAGTGCTCTCTGGTGTACACCGGGTCTGTCTTCGACGCCCCAGGAGAAGTGTATGGTTCATGGCTGGCTGGGCTGTGACCGGTGGTTTCCAGCTGCTGGGGTGCTGGGCCCTGGTGTTCTCTGTGGAGTACTGGGCAGAGGGGGCTGTGGGCACCACCACAGCCCACAGTGTGCGACCTTCGCAGCCCGAGTGGGAGGGTAAGAATGGCTGGAAAGGGCGCCTTCAGGAATCGGGGCCTTGCAGAGCTGGCTGGGGTTGGGTGGGAGGAGGTGGGTGGCTGAGCTGGGCGGTGCTTCTGGTTCTGTCCACAGCTGTCTGGTGCCCCGAAGGTCAGGCATAATGTCGGGAGACGGGGTTGTTTTGTTGGGGGAGACGGGGTTGTTTTGTTGGGGGATCCTCGGATGCCTCATCCACTGTGACTGTGACCCCTTTTTTCCCCATCTTGCATCCCCTCCCGCTCTCCCCGACCCTCGCCAGGCCTTCATATCCACAACAGGCCCCCTGGTTTTTGAGATGCTGCCCCCACAATCCCACCCTCAGACCTTCAGGTGAAAGTTGGACTGGATGTCTGTCTGGGTTGTGGCTGACGTCCCACACCACAGAGGAAACATCCCAACCTTGGCTGCGGACCCCTGTATCATTCAGGAAGGCGGGTGTGGGATGGAGGTGCTTTAAAGGCCACCCACATCCTTGATTCTGACTTATATCATGGATGGAAGTTAGAGACTTTGGAACCCCAAAGGTTTGGGAATCGGGGTCTCTGATAATTATCAATTAAATCACACTTTGAAGAGTGGGGTACCCTTCAGTAGCTGAGTTCTATAATATGATGTCTTCAAAAAAAGTCAATTTAAACTTTATGTTTAAAGGCATCGTACAGTGAAATAGAATTTTACTGGTGTTTAGAGATTCATGTGACCTGCACCCCCCTAAGATGCTGGGGATGCTCCTCCCCATCCCGGCTCTCTTGTGTGTCTCTTCGTAGTCCCACCCTCCTACCCTCTACCCTGGCAACCACTGATTTGTTCTCCAACATTTTAGTTTTGTCTGTTTGAGAGTGTCATGTAAATGGAATCATATAATATGTAACCTTTCTTTCACTAGGCAAAATGCCTTTGAGATTCATCCAAGTCACCATTTTTTAAGGAACAATAAATGACTTGCACAGAAATGTTGGGTGAGCCCTCGGGTAATATATTAGAGAGCAGATATTGGAGCTTAGCATACCGAGAGTCCACATAGGATTATATAAAACTGATCCAGAAGAAAATCTAAAATACGCATAGCTGGATCTTTTCCTCCAGTTCTTCATGTCTGCATTCGCTTCTCCCATGATGCCCCATCAATTTGCAATTTAAATTGGAATCACAGCTTTTTAAACCACCCAGATTTTGTAATGTCAGCCAGTCCCTCCCAAGCTGTTGATGGACCCTGACAACCAACTATGATAAAATCAGGCAGTGACATCAACGCAAGAGGGATCTAGGTGGGTAGGTCAGCTATTCCCAAAGTGTTAAAAAAAATGTAGGTGGCACATAGATGTGACTCTAAATGTCACTTAATCACGTCATTAGAAAATAATTAGCCTTCCATTTTCACTCTGTTCAAATCTCTGATTATATCATGGAGAAGATCTCAGGTGCTAAAAAGCTAACAGTCCTACCAACTTGATCTCTCTCTCTAACAAGGGAAGAAGGAATCCCAGTGCACCCGGCACAGGAAAAGTATCAGGCTGGGGGTTCACTGCATTGTTTGGTTTGCACTGCATTTATTTTTATGATTACTTTCTATTTGGGGCAAGTGATGACGGTGATGCAAAGCTTCATATTTGAGTAAATATGTTAAAGTAAAAATAATGAGATTTTCATACCATGGAAATAAAAATATTTGAAGATAGGGCCAAACATCAATCATGACAGTGGTTCCCACAGGCCTGACAGTTATGTGAGATTTTCCATAGAACATTGATGACTCTATGATTGAGGAGGTTTGGAGACAGGTAGCCCCAGAGCCAAGACAATGATGGAAGATCCCCCAGCTCTTCTGCCAGTGGCCCATGAATCCAGGCTCTCAACACTGATCATGCACCTAATCCCAACAGACCTCCTTTCACATCAGAGCTTTGCTGGGTGTTAAAGGGTCTTGTGTCCTTTGTGACACAACCTGTTCCACTGAGAGGTGGCTGCCTTCCCTGCTCTCCCAGCCTCTGTCCTACCTTCCCAATAGTCTCCTCCTATTCTGCACATGCCTACTACTTATCACAGCTGAACAGAAATTCTTCCAGGCTGATCTTTTGGTCAATTGGCCAGATGGCCTCACTTCGTTAGCAAGACCCTACTGTCCAGGTTGAACTTCTACTCATACTAAGCCACCAAACCAGAAAAATGTTTACCTTCTATCTACTCAAAGTCATCTCTAAAGCATGATCTCTGAGCATCCAGGTGACTAAAGCCAAAAGAAGCATGCAGAAGGGTGAAGAGCTCCAAACACAATGAGCTGAGCATAGAGACACAGATGAAGAGAGCTTCCATCCTACAAAGAAGCAGTTTGGAACAAAATGGCCTCACAAATGCAAAATGCTCTGGGGATCTGTGGGCACACACATGGATGACAACAAGGGGAGGTGGGGACAATTCCACAGTCAAATGGGTTTCCCATCCATGGGCCATCCTGATGCCAGATATTCCTTTCCATTGTGCCAACTGATGAGACCTCAGCTCTTCCTGCCTCCTGTGCTTCCCTCTCTTCCAGACTTTCCAGGCTGCATCCCTTCGAACACCACCCAAAACAGTAATAATAAATATACACATACTTGTGGCACGTATCATGATGACCACCTAGGAAGTAGGCATGCTTGATGTCTTCATTTACAGGGGAGAAAGCAAAGCTAAAAATGGTGACACCACTTACCCCCCAACAGATGAGCAGGGGAGGCAGGCTGAGAAAGCCATCGTACCTGTTTCTAAGATCCACCCTCTTGGGGTGATGAAAGGACAGCTGAACATCCAACCACACATGTGTCCTATTTGAACGACAAGTGGTCTACAAAGGTAGTAATTCAGGAAGATAAAGCCCAGATCTGGTGATAGAGAGAGGGTAAAAAAAAAAACAACCTGTGTCTACTAGGGTTGACTAGTGTTTGTTCCTTCTAAATAGGATAAGTAACATCTACCTGGAACAACTCCCTACCCTCCTTAATGCCCACGCTGGCCACGCGTTCATGTACACACCCACAGATGTCCTTCCCTGTAGGGTTGTGTGCGAGAGGGAGTCACTGCTCCAAACAGCTTCTTTGTGGTATCGAAGCTCTCTCTCTAGCAAAGTGATCAAGGCAGCTACCTCTTCTGACATGCAGGTGAGGCTGGAACTAGGTTGGTGATGGTCACTGCCCAGCTCACATGCCATGTTCACACTGGCATAGAAGGTGAAGACTTCTACAAGCTT
This sequence comes from Condylura cristata, assembly GCF_000260355.1. NCBI lineage: Eukaryota > Metazoa > Chordata > Mammalia > Eulipotyphla > Talpidae > Condylura > Condylura cristata. The sequence goes on from NW_004567133.1 coordinate 9,024,822, forward strand.
CCCTGGGTAGAGTGGAGCTGTCCAGAGTTTCCTGTAGTAGAAATGACCTTGCTGCCACCATTGTCATTGAATGATGTCCAGATTTGAGCACCTATAAAATGGTTTTGACTTAAGTACCTCCCTGAGTCATTTACACCCATTTCCTCCTTTTCATCCTTGGCAGGGAAAGGACAATTGAATCAAGTCACATTCTTTCCCCCTGGCAAAATGACTGACAGGCTGAGATTTGGCCAAATGGCCCAAGAACCTCTTGGTTAATGAAGACATTGGTGCTAGAGAAAATGCAAGAAAGGGGGCTTAAAATCAGGAATTTGCCACCCCAGAGCTTTGCAGTGACTTAAGTCATTTTTCACAGAATTAATAATTCAGATCCCACACTGTTTCAGCCAGAAGTAGTCATAAACTGCAGAGAGTTTAACCAACCACTTCTGAAAATGGGGTTGATCCTGAAAAATGCTACCTCCACGTTCAGCCATCTCACTTGAGTGAAATGAAGGCTGTTAGATGATTTCATATCTTCATTAAAACCATCAAAGCAGAAATGCACTGCAAAGCAGAGAACATCTCCCCATGCTCCAGCAGCTTTAGGGAAGTAGGGGCGACTCAGATCTCAATTATCTTGCAGGAAGGTGTGACAGTGTTCAATTCTGCTGAAAGGAAACCACACACAAGACCCCCTAAATCTAGCAATGCCATCAAAGCAGCTACCTTGCCATGCATTCTGATGAGGTTGGAACAGAATGAGAAACTGGATAACTCACACACTTTGTCCCCTGAGCCTTTTCTGGTTCCAAGAAAGTTTATTCAACTTTGAAGGATCTCAAGAGGCTACCTAAGCACAGAGCATTTTTCAAAAGGCCTCAAAGATCCCTAGAAAGAGAGGTTAAAGCACCCCCACCTATCAACTACCATGATTTTCCATTCTTTGGTTAGTTCAAGGACAGCTATTGCTAGACCTTTGGCCAGTCAAGACAGTTGTATTGGGAACTAGATTAGATTCACATTCCAGCCTGTCACCGTAGGGCCTGAAAGACAGCAAGGCCTTAGGGGATGTCCTCATCACCACCAGTGACACCAGGACCACCATCATCTCCATCTTATCTTCACTCTTTGCTCTCATTCCTTGACCCCATGAAGTCCAGCAGCCAATCCTGCAACTGTAGCTCCAGAATCTATTCAGCCTCAACCCACCTCTCACCCCCCTCCACCATGATCATTGCAAAGCCTTCCAACCAGTTCCCTGTTCCCATCCTTACTCCCCTGCTGAGCAGCAAAAGTGTAAGTCAGATCACATGGCTCCTTAGTGTCAAACACTAACATCATCCATTTACTCAGAGTACAAGTCAAGGGTCTTGCAGTGTCCTTGAAGGCCCCAAAACTGACCTCCCTGCTCATACCACAACAGCCATATTGGCCCCCAGATTTTCCTCAATCATGTCGGCTACCCTGCTGTCTGTAGAGCCTTGGCTTCTGCTTTCCTTCTGCCTAGAATGTTCTCCTAATCACAGTATGTTTTGCCCTTCACCTCCTGCAGGTCCTTGCTTCTCAGTGAACCCCTCTCAACCACTCTGGAATGCTCTATCCCACCCACCTGAGTATTCTCCATGCCCTCTTCCCTGTGTTTTCTCCCCAGTGCTTATTAACATCAGATATTCCTTCCCACCCCAAGGGAGTAAGCACCATAGGAATTTAGGGGATTGTTTCTGTTTTTTCACTGCTCTCTCCCCAGTGACTCTAGCATTGACTAGCACAAAGTAGGTGGTCAGTAAATTATCTGCTGCTGTGCTGACCTCGATACCAGCACCCATACCTTCTCACCCAGTCTCCAGAGACCCATGAGTAAGGAGCCTGACAATGAGGTGGTTCAGTATGTAGCCTCTGTCAGATACACCAACTCCCAGCCATCCTCAAACATAAGCAACTCACTCAGCAACTATCTGCTAAGCACCCACTGTGTGCCAGGCACATCTCTGAGCTCCACAGATAAGTCAGGAACAAGACAGACAGACACGTTGCTTGCTCTCAGGGAGTTTTAATCTCCTGGAGGAGGTAGTATAGAGAAAAGGAAAATGAACAAGATAATTCCAGATTTCAGTAAGCAGAAAGAAGTACTTAAACAAGGTGGTGGTGAGTGGAAGGGGCTGATGGGGATGGTGAGCCAGCTGAGTCTAGGGTGCAAATGGTGGCATTGTGGAGGAGCTGGTGTTTGAGCTGGAACGAGCATGATGAGAAGCAGCTCTGGGGGAAGGACAGAACAGCAAGCCCAGTGCCCTAAAGCTTTGGCATCAGCTCCCGCAAAACCCTGTCTGTGCCATTTTGGGGAAGGCCAACTCTGTGACCCCACAAGATCAAGGCTATTCTCTCAGCAAGCCCTTCTGTCAGATTGGTATGCCTGTCCAGCTCTCCAAAGGAGAGCTGCTCTTTCCCATTCTCATTTTTCCAGGGCTGGGTACAGTGCTGTCATACAGTAGGTGATCAGTAAATGCATGAAGAACTACAATGATCTGAAACAGCTGCAGTTTGCAATTTGACTGTCAGCATAGGTGAAATTCTGGAATGAATGTACTTAGTAACAGCATCCCTATGGGCCCCCCCTCTTCAGCAGCCCCCTATGAAAATTTCGCTGCTCCTTGAGACCCAAGTAACATACCACCTCCACCCAGAAGCCTCCCAACATTCCCCGACTGGATCTCATCTCCTTTCCAGGTCTCTTGTTCCTTTTCATGTCTGATGCGTTAGCTCTGCCTAGCACTATCTGACTTGTGCAAACATTTTCTGTGAACCATGGTCTCATAACCCATCAGTCTGAAGGCTCATGCGAGGGGCTGTGCTCTCTTCCTCTCCAGTCCCTCCACACTTAGCTCGTCAAAGCCATCATGAATCAGGGACTCAGGATAGCTACCACTTGTTGGCAACCTTCCCCTCTCCAGAAATTCTGAGCATTTTTGCCTGCAACTGGTCATCGATCCATGCAGCAACGCTACACACTGGGCTGTATGTTCCGTCCCAGAGAGCAGATGGAAATGGGGCACAAAGAATGCCCTGGTGAACATACCCTCGGCAGACACACACTCCGCAGGTGGTAGAACTGAGGTTCCAGCTCTTTCATTCTGATTCCAGAGCCTGCACTTTCTCATCACTGTGCTGGAATCATCTCCCCGCCCTGGATTCTGTGTCCTTATTTCTTACCTCCATCTGGAGTTCTCTCCTCCGTGCCTTTTGGATCTGGACGGTGCTCTCTCTCTCTCTCTCTCTCCAATCAGATCCTTCTTTCTGTTGCTGAGTAGGTTGGCTCCACCAACAAGCACTGTTTCTATGCCTGCGTCTCTTTCCACCCCTTTAGGAGAGATCTGGGATTCCTTTACACAGTCCTGAGCCAGAGGCCAAAATGACCCTCCCTTAGCAGGAAGCCTCCCTTCTATCAGTGTTGATAACTATCTGCCAATTAAAGGCAAGCACAGAGCCCTGCTATCACAGACACCTCTGAGTTCCTTCTGTCAGCAATAAATGGGAAGGCCCAGGACACGTCTCCCCAAGGGAGTCCCTTTCACCATCCCCAGCTGGTGATGGTTCCATTCACAATCTTTTGACTTCACCATAGCATGAAAGCAGCATGTATTCATACTTTCAGACCATACTCGGAATTTTAATCTCTTCCTGGACTAGTCAGAGGTGGTAGGAATCAATCTCATGATGCTGGACCTTGGCAGCAAACCACAGCTGCCAGCCTGCCACTTAACCCATTGTGAGGGCAGCAGCCAGTATGCGCATGCTCTGTGTGGCCATTGTGTCTGGATATTGTGTTTCTGTGCAACATGTCCACCTGGGTCTCCTGCTTCTGATGAGAAGAGGAAGGCAATTGCTCTTGAAATGCAAGATATTTGCCCAGCTGCTGGCAATTCTAAGTTTTTAGAGCATGCCAAGAGTAGGCTAGGCTAAGCTACATTTGATAGATTACATGGATTCAATTCATTTTCCTTAAAAAAAAAGTTGTATTTACCTATGCATACAAGAGCTGGAGTGCAAGCCAGAGGTGCAGGGGCTGAGAGGATTCACCAGAGACAGCCTGGGGAACAGAACAGGCTGAAATACACTGAAATACACTGCTGAGGGGAGCAGCAGGGAAACAGTAGAGATCTTCTGCGCCATGTGGGTCAGCTCCCTGGCTGGGGCTCGAACTCGTGCTGCAGTGGCTGCAGATAGTTTCATAGTGGTGAGGCTTAACCCCTTTGTCACAAGCTGCTGATTCCCTGGTGAAGATAGGGCTGCGGCAGACTACAGTCTGTGGGATGTCCCTCCTTAGTATTAAGACCATGAAGGCAAGTGGGGGGTGGAGGAGATGATTTACCAACAATGGAAGAAAGCAATAGTAACCTTGCAAGTTAATCCTCTTCTCGGGTTGGGCAGATTCTCCTTCTGAAGGCGGGGGTAGGTTAGCTTGTTTTATTGCAATGTTGTATCTATTGTAGTTGTCTTCTGCTCAATCCTGGTGTTTGTTCTGAGTTTCCTTTGGCTTGTCTTTTCCAATCATGACCACATCAAAGGAACTCCAAAAGCTAGAAACATGACTGTGTTTAGTGGAGCCAGATTTCATGCAAGCTCTAGTATTTTCTCATGACATCCTGAGGAGTCCGTGCAGGCGACGTTAGCTCTACATTCCACCTAATAGAAAGCAGCAGACTGCATGGTGAGAACATGTCTTCTCCACTTCATGCTCATGGATTCTGATTACATCAAGGAGGAGTGTCTCACACCGATATTAGTATTTCTTTCATTGCTCTGACTAGCGCCCCTTAATACCCATTTTTAAACAAAGAGCAGGCTGCAGACTTGGAACATTCTAGCCACCTTAGGTAGCAAAAATGTAATAGCTTTTTGTGTGTGTTTGTTTTCAATCTATTTCTTTTATGATTATTTTGTAATTATCGCAAATGATGCTGGATTACCATTTAGAGTTTTCAAAGACGATTTTTTTTTTAAAACTATGTACTTGGACGATGTTTGCATAACATGAGCTAGGTTTACAAAGGCCCTGTACATCTCCAGGAGTGACCAAAATTGTTCCTTGCAGCTGCTTCTGAGGGGTTAGGCTGCAAGGAGGGGTGACAGGGTGGGGAGGAGAATGATTTTCACTGGATATCCATTGTCACTTTTGAAGTTTACTTGATGTGAATACATTATCTATTCTAAAATAGATAATCAATATATATACTGAAGGAAAAAAGATATATATACCTGGATTTTTATTAAAAACATATAACATCAGGCCCTCCCTGGTGGCGCAGCGGGTTAAAGCACAGCACTGAGAATCTAAAGCCACTTCTGCATGAGTTCGATCCCCGCCTGTCCCGGAGGTGACCACATGGCGCGGCAGACCTCTCCTGACCCGCCCGCTGCTCCCCTCAGCAGTGTGCTTCGTCGATCTGCCTGTTCTTCTCCCCACTCTCTCTGGTGAAGCCTCTCGCCGTCCCTGAGCCTCTGGCCTGTACCCCAGTTCTGTATGAACAAATAAATAAATCTTTAAAAATATATATATACATCAATCATGTTAACTTGATGAATAGAATAGAATAGTAGCAACCCCCCACCTGTCCCACCTCTCTCAGCGCCTGTGCCATCTGGGTGACGGTCCCTGAGGATGCTGCATCCTGTCGATCCAGCCCAGAAAATGCCACCCTTAGAGAAAGTGGAAGCTCCGCCCAGAGCAGACAACCCTAGTTTTCTGACTTGAGGTGCACTGGTCAGAGCAGGTGGCTGGGGCGCTGAGAAAGAGCCACTCACCATCGGCATTTCTCATTCTAGAGCATGACAAGACGTGGCCGAGAGACATGGGCCACAGAAACACAGTCACTCCCTCTGGCCCATGTACCTCAATAATAACCCTGCGCCCCGCGCCCGCTACCACCCTCCTGCTGAGAAAGCCCCATGAAAGCAGCATTAGACCGACAGCCCACTGTGTCGTTTGACAGGCAGCAATTACCTCTGAAATGCTAGGTTTCTTCCATGGATGGTGGCTTTTCCCCACCTCGTCAAGCTGCCCGTGGACTACAAAGCACTTCAGCCCATCAGTGCAGGCCATTAGGAGAACAAAGTGGCAGCAGAGACAGCGTACAGCAGCCTGGCACTGAGCCTGGCAAATGGTAGGCGTTTGACAAATAAATGGATTAACCCGCCCCGTGGTGAGCTCTGGAGGAGAGAGCAAGTCCCACGGGTTTAGGTTGGCTGTGACCTGTCAGACCCCTCCAGCCTGACTCACTGCCTGTATGTTTATCTGCCCACTCCCCTCGAGGCTGAGCCCCCGAATGCAGAGACCGCCTCCCCTCCGAGGCCTCCAGTGGACCCCGATCTATAGGGAGCTGTGCGCCTCCACCCCCTCCCCACCCACTCTGTCACTCAATCATTCCAGAGTGATTCGTGGAGTTCTCCTCAAAGGGAAGAAAGTTATTCTACAGACCTGCTTGCTGGCTGCATTAGCAAGCCTGCAGGTAACAGCACCTGTTGGGCATTGGCTCCCCCCACTACCTGCTAGGGACTCGTGGGGTGTGCCTTCAAGTATCTGTGCACTATAGCAGTCCCTGAAGAACATGCCCACCATGGCTTCTGTCCTCTCCCAGGCAGAGATCAGCCTGGTGTCTCCTTCATTCGGATGCTTTGAGGGAGCTGATATGAGAGCTATAAGGAATCTCAAACGGGCAGAGCTCCTTGACCCATCAGAAGAGACTCCTGCAGGCGGGAGAGACAAGCAGGTGCTCCAAGGCCCCTGCGGAGCCAGGGAGCCACCTGTCACTGGCTCTTTGGAAAGTCCATTGTGCTCCAGGGCAAAGCACAGCAGAGAGAATTTTCACCCCAAATGGAGGCGTCGTCTAAGACCCCAGCAAACACCAGACACATCCTAACTTAAGAGATGTTAAAAGTGGAAAAGGCATGCTTCTTGGACTCTGAGAGAGAGTCGCATTTTTACATGCAAAATAGCCTTAACAGTGGGCATCCGGCTGAACAGCATCAGGGCTGTATGATGGTGCAGGCATCTCGACACCCACACGCCGCAGGTCACAGGAGCCGCCTGCCCATCATGGCAAGCTCATGAGACGACCTGCAGGAGGTGCAGAGTCAGACCCTCCTGAGCGAGGACCATGGCGCGTGCCCGTCCTGATTGCTTTTCAGCACCCAACATGCTGCCAGGCTGCCAGCGGCCAGGGGCAGCACCCAACAAGACCTGTTCATGCTGCCAGGCTGCCAGGGGCTTTACGGGCCCAGTGGTCTCACTTAATCAGCACACGTGACCTCCCCCTGGACCGAGGCTGAGAAGTCCTTATGCATTCCCATGTCTGCAGACACCAGACCTGTGTGTGCAAGTGCCCACGTGCGGGTGTAACACCAGGCACTAGTGCACACGCATGTGGTGACCAGCTTCATAAAGATGGAGTCTTCTTGCATTCACTCCTTCACCCAGAAGAGCCCTCAGCCTCCCGCCTTCTCTTTTCTCCCTAAAGTTTGCTTTTCTAGAGTTCACCTTTGTTCCTCGAATTTGATTTCTTGATTGAAATGAGCTAGATAGGCCTTATTCTGTGCTTTTTGTTCTCCTTCATACTTAGACTATTGCCTCCAGGGTGAATACTGTGTCTTCTATTCCTTGCACCATCCCCAGAACACCACTGAGGCTGAACAAATAAATAACCAGAGTTCTGAAGTCTACAATGTACAGAACAGGCTCATCGATCAAAATTTTGACACCAGAGCACAGAGTCAATTATCATGTATTAACTTGCTCTTATTGGCATTTCACTGCATTTAGAGAAGATTCACTTCCTCTTCTCCCTGCCACCACAACTTTGCCATCCCTGAAACTAACATAATTGAGCACACTTTATGCAGGACTCAGCTTCCCCTAAGACTCTAAAAACATCTCCTCTCTCTTTAAGAAAGATGGAGGCCCTGAATATTCTGTCTCACACCTGACGCTTGGCAAATGAACGCCCCCCTCAAATACAATCTTAGACTGGGAAAAGCATTTCACACACACCGCCTAATGCAATTTTTACAAGATTGTAAAGCAGATCAGACGTCATTCCCATTTTCAAGGTGAGAAGACTGACCCAGAAATGTGAATTGACTACTTGTTGATGCCCTAACCAGGAAGGGGGGGAAGGGGAGGAAAAGAAAATTCTAGAAGAGTTGAAAGCAGAAGCTAAGGCCAGGCCCTCGCTTCGCTTCTCATGGAACCAGCAGCGAGCAAATTCCTCAGCCCTACCTGGTAGCAGCAGCTGTAAGAGAAACAATCATTCACCTAATAGGACATAGAAGTGGCTGTGCAATATGGTGGCATTACTGCCTGGCATTTCTGTCAATACACCATAGAATTTTCCAGGGCACCTTCACAGAAAGAGTTTCATCCATTCTTCAAAGTGGCCCTCATGGTGTTACCACAGGAACGTTCTCTCAGACAGGGCACACCTGGTACTGCACGGAGATGGCCAGCTTGGCCCAGACCCCTGCCTGCCCACTTGGATTAGAGACGCAGCCAGGAGGCAGGCCAGAGGCACCGGTGAAGTCAGCCTCGTGCCAGCGTCTCTGAAAAATATCACGTGGGAGGACCCCCTACACAGGGCGGGGCTCTTCTCAGGGAGCTAAAAATGGGGCACTTGCCAAGAAGGGGTTCGGGCTGGGGTGCAGGAGCTTCAGGCTCTGCTTCCCGGACCCTGACCGGCCATGTCTGGCTGGCTCTCCCACACCGCCTGCTGGTTTCTCTCCTTTACCCGCAGAAGGGGTCGGGGGTCGTTCTTCTGGTGGAGGGGTAAGGCTTCTGCCTTCTCCCCTGTCTATCTGGATTGGGGGCTCCAGTCCCAGGTCGTTATGCCTGAGGGCTCTGCCACAGGCACAGGACACCCTGCCTGCCTGTCTGCGCTCCAGCTTTGGAGAACACAGTCTCCGCAATGGGGGCAGGGTCTCTCAGTGGACACTGGCTTCCCCGTGGAGAACCATGTAGCACAGGGGTTAGAGCGCTTGACACACACACACTTGTACGCACACCCCTGTGTGTGTCTTTGTGGGATGATACATGCAGTGGGTGCTACTCCCAAATGCTATCAGTGTCCTTGGAGGTCCCAGTCCAGATGCTCTTGCTTTTGGGGTGTTCTGTGTCCACATCTGGGAAATGATCAGTGGGCAGTGTAGGGCCTGTCACCTGCTGTGCTGGCTCGTGCAATTCAGGACTGAGAACTTGGGTAGCAACGGACCCCAGAACTCCCCATCATTTCTGCAATTAATGCCTACTACTTGAGTGATGATGAAGGATGAACTCATACAGAAACGTGTTCTGAAAATTATGGACACTGCATCCAAATGGGATAGGTTTATCTGCTGCAGAAATGGCGGTTAGAACTGCAAGCCCCTGACTCTGGGGGTGTGGATTTGCAACTGAAAGAAGTACAAACTGCCCTTCCTTGCCCTGGGGGCTCCCCAGCCTTCCTGGAGAAGCTATAGGGACAGGCCATTAGTGCCAGACCTCTGAGCTAATATATTTTAGAAATGGGAAGGGGGAAAGGGAAGGTAACCCAAACCCTGAAATAGGGTGGGGGGAGCAGAGAAAGAAGCAGGGCTGCCAGTGTACTTGATGTTAAATAAAACCTACCAAGACTCAGCTGAGAATTTTAGCAGAATCCAAATGTGCTATAAAAAAAAAAAAAAAAGAGGCACGGCTCCCATCTCTAAGGTTCACAGCTAAGCTGGCTTAGAATCACACATGCCAAAGTTAAAAATAAAAAGCAGTCATCCCTGAATGACACGGACTCTGAGGAGGAAGCCTGGGGTAGCGGGTCTGGCGGTGGAGCGAGCAAAGGGGTGTGCGGGGTCTGGGGTCAGGGTCTGGATGTTTATTTGAGGTTACACTCTCTGGAGCCAGATGCTCCAAATTTTACATTTTGTACTTAAAAGGTACTTCGCATTGGCCAAGGAATTTGTAATGATCTTCAGATTTCCATTGAGGAAACCTGTGGTGCATTGGGGGAGGGGGGGCTGTGGGCCCCCCCCCCCCCAGGGCTATGCTAGTGGATGCACTTGCCTTTCCCAAGCTGGGGTCTGGCTGCCACTGTGCTCCGACACCCAGATGGGGTGTCTGTGGTCACAGCTCGTAGAGCATCAGATCTGCCTCTCTGTGCCGCCTATTGCATTCAGCTGGCATGATGGTGCTGGGCCACCCACAGGCCAGCTTGCCCATGCGGGCCTCCAGGGCACCTGCATGCCCCACCCCTAGACCCTACAGCCAGGGCTAAGGCCAAGGTGACAGGTCGGCCCTGTTGCCCAACCACCCCCCTTCTTGTAAATCCAAGGACTCCTGTTACAGCCTCACTGGGATCCTCTAATGAAGTTGTCCTTTGTCCAATATGCTTACAGACGTTCTCTCAACTAAAGAGTTAACTTTTATTAAAACATTTTTTAAAATTAACCTGCACTGTGGCATCAGTTACCATGTTACCCTCCCTAGTTCCATTACTATGCAGACATTTCTAGAAAGTCTTTCGGGGGTCTGGAGAATGGTGAGGATTTTGTGATCCGTGTGTTGTAGAGACCCCATTCATGATCACCCCCAGGGAAGTCCTGGCTCAGCCCACATGTGAGCCAGAGCTACACGTCAGCACCACACAGGGCCATTGAACAGAGGGAGGAAGCTGCCACCTTCCAGAAGCTTCAGGCCATTCCAATACAGCCCCAGCCCTGGAGACGCCCACCCCCACCCCACCCCCAGGACACTGGCCAGTGGAGCGTCTAAACGCGTGGGGGATCCTGGCTTAGGGTCCTGGTGCCTGTCGGGACCCCAGATTCCACACCCTGGCCTCTGGCTTAGCCACATCACCCCACACAGTGTCCTTTCGGCTCTTTGAAAGCACTTTAGAAAGGTCTTGGGGGACAGACAGAGCAGGGACGGTTGAAGCTTAGAGAGTTTAAAGAATTTGCTAGAGCTACTCAGCCCAGCCTAGACTCAATCCTGAGGTTCCTATCCCCTATTCTAAGAGCACTAACTCCAGGTCAGAGCTACTGGGGTTTCAGTCCAGACACAGGAGCGAATAGCTGGAGCCTGGAATAAGACTTGAAAGGGACCTTTCTCATCCAGACACCTCCAAGGAAGCTCTTACCAGACCTGGCCTCTGGGGCCTCCTCCAAGCGCATAGACCTGCCTCAAGGGGACCCCCTTCCAACCTTCCTTTCTTACAGTCTTTCAAAGGCCAAAGACCTGGGGGTGGGGGTGGGGGGGTAGTGAAGGGGGCTGCTGAGAAGGGTTGGGGGGTCCAGGAGGGCAGTTCGGTAGCATGTGCCGCGGCCTGACCTGCACCACCTCAAAAGCGAGACCAGAACCAGCCCTAGGTTGGGGGGAGGGGGGTTCCCTACAGATTTGGCTACAGATCTCCTTCCGCGCCAGAGACTCCAGATCCCGCCGCCCTTCGCACTTCGGGAGCCCGCGAGCCCGTCTAAATAATCACTGGGAAGTTCTGGGTAAATTCTTCAGCTAGAGTCTCCTCCACGCACACACACCCCACCCCACACGTGTCGGCCTGAGCCCACACAACAAGCCGGGCAAAGGGAAAGAGAAAACGCAGGAAATGCCCTAAGGATGGAGCCGAGACAGGCGCCCGGAGAGAGCCTCCTGCGCCTTACCTGTACCAGTCCAGCCCGCGGCCGTAGTTCCTGTCGAAGAAGTGGGGCTCGGTGCCCAAGGCCCGCACGTCCGGGTGCACACGGATAAACTCCAGCACGGCCCGGGTGCCCCCCTTCTTCACGCCCACAATGAGGGCTTGGGGCAGCCGCTTGGTACCCAGCTTCGGTGAGACCGAGTGGTTGGAACCCGAGAGGCGAGGGGCGGGCGCGGCGCCCGCGGGCGCGCTGGCGGCGCCGGGCTCGCTGGGCGTCGGCCCCGGGGGATCACAGGGGCGGGACTTCTGGAGAAGTTTCTGGCCGCCCGCGTCGGAGCCACGGAGGCAGCCGGGCGCGCCGAGGAGGCGGCTCTGGCCGAGGTCGTCGCAACAGCACAGGAGGCTGTAACACAGGTAAGTGCAGGAGAGCGAGAGCGTGAAGGCGAAGAGCAGCCTGCGCGCCCTCCGCGGCTGAGGTGGCCCCGCGCGGCCCAGGACCCTATAGGCCATGGCTCCATGGACCCGCACCGGGGGTCATGGTTTCCGAGGGGGCGCCAGCGGCGGAGCTGCTGTGGCCCTGCGGCCGCCTAGAGAGCTCGCGCGGCGCAGCCGGGGCCACTCGCGTGGTGCCTAGAGGGCGCCGTCCTCTCCGGGCGCTGCTGGCCGGGGCGCGCACCATGCCCGGGGGTCCCGGGGGCGGCGGCTCCTGGGGGGACAGGCGGCCGAGCTTCCAACATCTCCTGGTCCTAAAGTGCGGGGCTCCGGGCCGCCGGGCGCCTCCGGGCGCTCCGCGGCTCTTCCGTGCGCCCGCTGCCGAGCGCACCCAGCGCCCGAAGCCCCATCCCGGATGGTCTGAGCGCGGCGCACCGAACGCGCGGCGGCAGCGCGGCAGTGCCGCTGGCAGGCGGGTCGGACGGTGGCGCTGGCGCGGACCCGGTTTCGGCTCCTGGAGAAATGCCGAGCCGAGCGCGCTGCCGGCTCTATTTAAGGAGTCGCCTGACGTCAGCCGCGCGGGTCCCCCGAGCCCGCGCCCCACCCGGGGACCTGGCCCGCCCCCTGCACCCCCACTCTTACTCTTGTCTGGATCCACAGCCTCAGGCCCTCCCCACGCAGGCCGCTCCCTAAAGAGCCCTGACCAGCTTGGGGCGACGGAGGAAGGGTGTTGAGGCATTCACTCCGCCAGGGAGCTAGACACCCCCACCACGCTGGGCTCTCGACACCCGGGGGTGAGGACCCGGGTCAAGATTGCGCCAGCACCCGCACACGCAGACTCGGGAGCAGACACCCTAGACTGATGTACGGTCCCACCACACACGCGCGCGCGCGCGCTCTGACACAGGTACACACGTACCCGAACCGGACACACCCTTGCACCCCGCATGGGGTGGGGAAGGGAGAAATCTCCAACCTGGGCGTAGAAACACCCACAGAGACACTGCGCTCGCTCTCCCACCCCATCGCACTCAACAGACACACACAGCCTTAAATCGGACATCGTGCGTGCTGGGCGCGCGCGCACCAGCGGCACCGGGACACACACTCTAGCGGGATGGGTGTGGAGGAGCTGAGCGTGAGGTTCCGTGACTATTCGTGGAGCTCTCTAGCCCCCCGCGCGCTGACTCACACCCAGGCGATTTGCTCTGTCTCACACCCATGAAGCATACACCCCCACTCCACTGACACTCCGCCTGCCTCGGCTCCTGGAGCGAGAGAGCGCCTCAGGGAGCCGGCACCCTCTCGCGCAGGTCGGGCCAGCCTCTTAGCGGCCGCCCCCTAGTGGCGGACTGCACCCTGGGGCCGTGTCCAGGGTCCCACAGCGTCTCTAAGGTCCAGGGTGCTGTGGACATCTCGCGGTGGCACGAGCAGTCGGACTTAGCCAGGAACAGTCCCACTTCGAATGCAGCCTATAAGATCGCCACAGGACAATTCTCAGTAGCCATGCTCAGAACGGGCTCGAGTAGTTCCCTGAGTGGCCACACGGGTGGAACACGGGTGGATCGGAATGGTGCATTAGAACAGGTCTTAATGACCTTAGCCAAGAACACAGCTAAGTTGCCTCTACGCAGCAACGCTACGGCACCTTTCCCAGGTGTTCGTCAAATAACACCCCATAGAAAGTCTGAGTGACTGCTATCGCTCTGTCCTTCCCTCCAAACACAAAACCAAACCAAACCAAAAAACACCCATACCTGACCATCCTTGTCAGGGTCCTTCCTCAAGGAATTAACCTGGTCTGAGTCAGTGGACTTTAGCCCAAGGGAGGGAATATTTTGTTCCCAAATCAGGCTCATCTTTAAAAACTTAGGTCGGTCCCTCTACTACAATAATCATTGTTTTTGTTTTAAGCAGTAGGAATGTGCTGACTTATTTAATATTCACCACAACCAATAAGATTGTTACCAAATCCCCAGTGACTTTGGCTCCTTAGCTCTGAGAGTGGCTAACATTTATTGAGTGCTTGCTTTGTGCCAGTAGTGTGCTAATCATTTGACATGCACTATCCCGTTTATCTTTGGAGACAGGTGTTATTATAACTCTTAATTTATAGACAGTGAGATGAAGGCTTAATGAACACATACTTAGTAATTGAGAGCACTGGGATTGAAGCAAGCAATCTAGCTCCAAGATTCAAGCTCTTAATTACAGTGCTTTGCAGTTGCCTAACCTCTTTTGACCATTCCTCACACAATTCCATCCTGGCGGTGACCTAATTTGCCTGTCTCTTTTCTAAAATCTGATGCTTGGAACTCAAAGAGGAATTCCAAGTATAAAGTTAAAATTCAACAGGACTCTCACCTTCCTTCTGTAAACTCTATTTCAGGTAATGCCACCTGTGACTCCATTCTCTTTTCCTTATAGCTACATCACACTGCTCACATCTCCAGCTTGCAGCCAAGTAACCTCTCTGAGTGTTTCTTACAAGTGCTTCTGATTAAGACACATCTACCCCATACTGTGCTTGTACAGTGGCTGTTGTGGGACCCAACATGTAAGTCCTTCGATGTCTGGCCTGATTAAATTTTATCTTGTCTCATCAGCTTACCTACCGCTGCAAGGTTTTAAAAATGGATCATTGTATTTGAATCTTCCACCACAATGTAGCTTTCATTTCTTCACAAAGAAGGAAATAACATTGGATCCCAGGTGTGACCTTATGAAAGAAAATGGTTTGATCTCTCTGAAACTCAGTTTTCTCTTCTATAAAATGGGGAGTTATGATGACCTTCAAAACACCTCTTGGGGTTTTGATATGCAATTTGATGAGCTATTATTCAAGGCATGAGCCGATATTGGTATAATATCATGTCCCCTATTTGATTACAATTTCATTAATAAAAGTGTCAAAACAAATGTGTTGAAAGGAGTTCTGATATGTACTTTGAACAGTTTTTCACATTATAAGACTGCTGTTTCTGCACTTCATCGTTAACATTACAATGTTAAATGTGGACTAATCCTCTCTGACAGGCGCTTTTTCTTAGGGAAAAAAAGTATGAATAGAGTTATTTCTTGTAAGTCTCTGCTTGGCTCAATTTTAAAATTATTTTTATCTTTGAATTCATCATTTTGTCGCTGAAATTCCCGAGTATTCAGATATATGAGGGCTAGGAAGATTTGCTTCTTTAAATTTCTAACCTGAGTAATGATTGTGACTTCTATAGAATATTTCAGGGAGTGAGGTAGTGGGTATCTACCCACTCCATTTCTTTAGAATAGGATCCCCCCCCCCATTTCTCTGGGGGAGGGTGTCATGATTCCACATCGAGGGGATTGGGTAAGATGTTGGATTTTGTGGTTTGTCAGATAACACTCACTTGGATATGATAAATGTTTATTCTTCTGTCATTAAAGCAAATGAAGATGGTTCAGGGCTGGTAAGTTACCATAACTTTGGAGACTCAGCACAACGATTTATTTCCTACATTCCAAAGTCTCCATGTGGTCCAGGAGTCTCCCCATCTCCAGCCTTCCTGCCTATCCATATTCTGATCCTCAGTAAGGAAGAAAGAACATGCTAAGATTTGTAACATCCCTTCAAGGTAATTTCCTGGGGACTGTCTGCTTTGCTTTCACTTACATCAAGTTGGGACACTCAAGATGGGACTTGAGTTTCTAACTTCAAGATCCCCTTGGCAATATAGTCTTGATGCTGGTTGGCCTTATGCCTGGGCTAATGTTTGAGTATTTTTATTACTAGAAAATTGAAAAAAAATTATGGAGGACAACTAGTAATCTCCACTGACCTTGGAGAAAGAGTTTTCCCTTATTCTTTATTTGCAGGGTTTGTGCAACAATTTCTAATCATCCTTTAATGATGGAAATCAACTCAAATCTTTCCAGTGAGCATGAACCACAGAACTCTTGTTGAAACTCTTGGAACCAAAGAAACTTTTTCTTGAGATGGTAAACTAGTACAAAACAAGCTTACACTTCAAGGGGTCAGTTCTGCCATCAAGAGTGGGACTCGAGATATCAAAGCAAAATACACAAGACAGAGAATCCAGTTCCTGCTGACACCCTGCAAGCCAGGTTAGAAGCATAGACACTGGGCTTTATTGCACTAACTGATTACAGATGCTACCCAACTCCAGTGGTTTGACTTAATAATACTTGTGCATTCAGTAGAGACTAGACTTCGAATTTGGGATTTGATCTTTCCCTGGGCTAGAGATATTGAGGTGCAGTAATCGTTCATGATGCAGGAGAGTAGCTTTCAGCCATGCAATCAATCCAAGGACTCTACAGTGTACTGTGTGACCAGTCTATTTTGGAACAATGTTTTGTATTTTTTCACTCCATCATGTCGGCCAAACGCCCACTTGTGTCTCCTGCTGCATGTTTATTGCAGACTAGGTTAATGTTCAGTAGGTTCAGTGTACTCAATGAATTTTCCTTTTTAAAAAAAGATTATTTATGCATACAAGTGCTGGGGTGTAGGCCAGAGGTGTGGGGTTTAAACAGACCCACCAGAATAAATGTGTTGCCAAGAGGAGCAGTGGGCAAGCCAGGAGAGGTCTACTGCACCCTGTGGGTCAGCTCCCTGGCCAGGGATCAAATTCGGGCTGCTTCATAGTGTGCGACTTAACCCCTTGCACCACCAGGGAGGGCCTTAAGTGAATTTTCAACTTACGATAGCTTTATCAGGATGGAACCCCATTGGAAGTTAAGGAAGATCTGTAATTATCTTTCTGTACTTGAAATTGAAAGACTCTAAGACATCCTCCCCTTACTCCCCCCCCCCAAAAAAAAAACCAGAAACAGTTGCCACTTAAATTACAGGGGACAGGGACCATTGTAATTATGTGCTTATGGACACACTACACCTTCATACCAGGGCTAGTCAGTAATCTCTATTTTATCTGCTTTTTGAGGGGATTAACTTAAGACTGTGCATCTCAGTGCTTAGCCCAGTGCATGGTGCTGACTCAATGCTCAATAAATTGTGCCTATGATGATGATGATAACTGCTAATAACCAAAATAAACTAACATAGAGAATGACAAAAGCTTTACAGAGTTCTGTGTGCCTGTGGGGAGCTTATTTTTAGGATTATGTGCACCCCAGGACAGGACTCCTTCAAAATCTAGACAGTCATGGGGTTCAACTATTTTCTCTACCTTCTCCGCTTCTCTCTGTCTTACTTTTTTTTCTTCCCACTCTTAACTGCTCTTTTTTTTTTTTTCTTTATGACTCAGTAAGGGTTACTGAATTGCAAGCAACAGAAACTGACTTTGGCTAATGTAGGTAAAAAGAGGAATTTGGAATAGCTCACATAGAAAGAGAACTGAGAGAAAGCTCCCAGAATTAATGAGACGGCAGGAGAGCTGGGCTTGTAAACAGCACAGTAACCACAGAAACACACTTCCTTGTTTTCCTTTTCTTTCAGAGTCTTCTTTTCTCTTTCGCACCAGCATTATCTTCCATCTTCCTTCCCGCTCTAATAGACAGCATTTAATACCTTGAATTTGAATGTATAAAACAAGGAAATTTTCTTTCCCTGAAGTCTTTCAACGTAGTCGCCACTTATTCTTCAACTTTATTTCCCTGTAAGTTTTCATTCCCCACCCCCCACCCAGCATCAAGTTTTGTACAATGCAAAGAAATGTCCCCAAGATGGTGATTCTTATAAAGGAGCATGAAATGGAATCACGTGGTCTGTGGGTTGAGTGAAGTGCAGCGATCATATCTGAGCCTAGAGGATACGAATAAACAGTCTACATTTAGGAAAGAGGTTGGGAGTGGGAATGAGAGAAGATTTTATGTTCATTCTCTGGACATCTTAAAGCAAAAGCTCAAGAAACATCCAGATACAGTATCAACTCTAGAAGAGAACCACGATCAATTTGAACACTTTATAAAGTGCTTGTCATTCTCTAATTTACTTCCATTATTAGCCATTATCATCATCATCATAGGCACAATTTGTTGAGCATTTAGTCAGCATTTAGTCAGCTTCAGGCACTGGGCTAAGCACTGAGAGGCACAACCTTAATTAATCCTCTCAATAAGCAGATAAAATAGATTATGTATTATCCTTATTGTGTAGACAAAGGAATAGTCTCAAGTAGGCTGAATTTTCTGTAGTCTCACAGATGCTGCAGGCAGAAAGAAAAAAGTAGTGCGGAAGAGAAAGGATGGATGAAACTGACCGTTGGCTTTTCCCAGAATCTTCCCTAGAGGAACTATTTATCACCCCACCTGCCCACCTGCATGATTCAACCCAAATATCTTATCTCACCCTATATGGCCAACATGTCTTCCTACTGAGACTGCAAACTCCTTGGGGGCAGGAACTGAACTGTCAGTTCAGCCTGGTATTTAGGGTCTGGTCTATCTATATATTCCTGATGCAATTCCTTTGGGTTTTTTCCCTCCTTCTTAGTTGACTACTAAATATTACCCATTGAAGGCTTCAAAGGAAAAACTAATATGTCATTTCAAAATGTGTCCAAAGTAGATTATTTGCAATGTCAAGAAAGATACTTAGCTTACTTACTTGTACAATAATGTGGTAGAGCTAATCTGGCAAAACTCCCTCATCGCCTCCCCTCTAACTGAGTAGAAGCTGAAAAGAATGTCACTACTGTGACATCAGCATCCTGGGATCTTAGTGCCATATGATGAGATGAACACTTAACTATGGTGAACACTTGGAGAAATTTGTTCTTAGTTTTTTATTTCCTGTCGATGTCTTATCATACAGTGACTATATCCCCTATGTGCAAACAAATGAAAATACTCAAAAAAGAAAATAATGCCCCCAAATCATAACACTCAGAAATAACTCTTATCAATGGCTTATTTACATTCTTCCAACTATACATGCATTGTTTGCTTGTTGATGGGTGATTCTACACCTACTGCTTTTGTGTGTGTGTGTGTGTGTGTGTGTGTTTTAACTTAACATTATCATGAATGATATTTACTAACATCATGGGACTTGATTCAACACAGAAGTAAGCAAGGTGAACTGGGAATTTGCCTGACGATAATGAAGACACTACTCAAAAAAATATATGCACCACTATGCTATTGCGATACTATTTGCAATATCCAAGATAGAAAACAGCCCAAGTCCCCAACAACAGAGCAGTGGGTGAAGAAGATGTAGTGTAGATACCCATGTGATACAACTCAACCATAAAAAGGAGCTGAAATCTTGTCATTTGTGCTGGCATGGTTGGACCTGGAGGGGATTATGCTAGGTGAATTAAGTCAGAAGGAGATACATACTAGAGGATATAGTATAATATAAAAAAAAGCAAAAACAAACTTTGAGATTTTGTCAACAGAATGGTGGATAACAAAGGGGAAGGGAGAGCTAGGGATAGATACAAAAAGCCTATTGATTAGTAGTGGACGATGAATGGACATTGATGGTGGCATGACAATAAAACATAATCTTGAAATATACACAGTGTTGTAAACTAATGTTACCTTGGTTAAAATAAAAAAGAAGCAAGGGGAAAGTAGAGGACTGAGACCTAATAATGCCTGAATCCCTGATCCAGCTTTGCCTGAAACTAGATCTTCAAGAGAAACTCGAGCATAGCAGTGAGGGGCAGCTGCTACCTGGGTTCAGCTCCTGGTTCTGTCACTAGGATTAAATAGGATAATAAATGAATTGCACTTGGAACAGAGTCTGGCTAACAACAAGCCTTCATTAAATGTTAGCCAGTGTTATCCTGCAAATTTTTCAGTTACATTCATCAATACATTATCTTTTTGACTTAAGTAATTTTGATTGATAGAGATGTACTTTTCAACTCAGTATCTTTCAACCTACTTGAAAATTTTATTGACAATAAAATAAAATCAATCTGTGTTTTCAGTAGTAACCTAAGGCCCCTCCTGCTTTGGATCCAAACTTATCTCCTTGATATTTTAAAGGCTTCAAGGGATGTAACTAAATATCCTCTCTGGACACACGTGTTCAATAAATGCTTTTTGAATAAATAGATAGGTAATATGTTCAACATTCCTTTGCCTAGAAGACAATAATTTTAGCCATGAGGACATAGTACAAGTCATCTTAAATGACTGATTTCCCCAGCCACTGACCACTTCCTTTATGTCCCCTCAGTCTAAATGCCCACCCAATGCCAGTGCCTGCACCCGCACAGATGAACACAGTAAATGCACAAGTTTAATGACTAAATTCACTTAAAATGCGTTCTCATTTCAAGTGGGCCCTTAACACATCCTAGAAATTACACTACATCCCCCTAGTTCCCTCGTTCTCTGGTCTCCTACACGGCTAGTTATTTCCTTCTGTCCTCTTCTCAAACTGCCACTGCCTCCTCCCTGTCTCCATCAGTAGATGATCTTCCTGCTTTGCTGGTAAGTGGAAGCGCACTGTTCCCACCATCTCTACCCACCTGCTTGCCACCATGTCCATATACTTTTTTTTTTAAGATTTATATATTTATGCACACGAGAAATGGGGTACAGGCTAGGGGTGGGTAAGGATTCACCAGAGACAGAGTGGGGTGCAGAACAGGCAGATTGACTGAAGTACACTGCTGAGGGGAGCAGCCGGCAAGATAGGAGCGGTCTGCTGCGCCCTGTGGGTCAGCTCCCTGGCCGGGATCGAACTCGCGCTGCAGTGGCCGCGGGCAGCTCCACAGCGCTGCTTTAACCTGTTGCGCCACCAGGAAGGGCCAATGTCCATCTACTTTCTTTTCTCTCCTGTTAATGTGATTTTGTGGTCTGTTTTTAGCCAAGGCTATCCCCTCTACTTGTGTTTGCCATCCAGCCCACGCTTTTCTATTCAAGGGCACGACTCCAGCAGTCCTTTTCTTTTTCTCCCATGTCATCAGTTTCTCCCCTCTCCACTGGGTCCCTCCATTACCATATAAATGCACTGGTATTTCTTCCATCTTAAAAAGAAAAGACATATGAACCCTGTCTTGATCCCATCTCCTGCTCCTATCAGAGCTCCAATTTATTCCTCTCTTCACAACTCAATGCCTCAAAAGACCACTGAATCCTAAGTCTCTTCTCCTGCTAACCCCTGGAGCCCATCCCAATCGAGCTTATGCTCCCCAGCCTCCTGTAAAACCATGCTCACAGGCACCCGTCAGTCCACAGTGCTAAACTCACACCAACTGGTGATGGTGGTGGTGGTAAACACTTCTGGAAAACTGTATGTCCCACCTCTCAGGCAATCTGGAGGCCCTGAGGATGGAGTGTGTAGGTGGGAGTGTGCCCTCCTGGCTTCCTGCATGGAAACCTGGCCCGTGGCTCCTGAAGACAGCCGTAACAAGAGCAGAAGGGCCACGAGACCGTGGCGGACGGCCATGGCCACTGACAACGTCACTTTTCCTCTTGCTCCTGCAGCCCCAGGCGGTTCTGCAGCAGCCCTGGTGGAGATGGGGGGTGGGGGGGAAGGGGTTCGGCAGAAGCCTGGGTTGGTTGTGCAGCTCCCACCACATTTGGAATCAGTCTCCTGTATTCCACGCGCTCTCTGAAATACCTCACCGGGTACTGTTTTCCTGAGCAGGCGCTGCCTCGTGGGTCTCCCTCAGCTTGTCTCAATGAGAGTCTCCTGCTTGAAGAGCACCCTCTAGACTTGCTGACTCACTTGGAAAGAAGATTGAACTGGGGGCTACCCAGCTTGCCTCTCTCTCCTGCCCCCACACTGTTCTTGAGCCATCCGCAGGCTCAGCAGTAACCCCATTTCTACGGGAGAAATAACCAGAAGAAACTGACCCCTGCATGAATACCACATGAGGGTGACTTTAACCTAATTCTCCTGGGTTCCCATTGACACACCCCCTTTTCCTGCACACTGATCGAGGCCTCCCCGTCATCATCTCAGCCTGCAGCGTAAGTGCAAAGCAGACCGCACCATTCCCGCTGGTGCGCACGGAGGAACATCGGTCTGGCTCAGATGTCGGCCTTGTCCTCGCGGGGCTTTGCGTGGTGCCGGACGCCCTCAGTCCCGAGTTTTGAGGCGGCTCTGGCGCAGCGTCTCCTGCTGTGGGCACAGCGCGGGTTTCTTAGCTCTGCCGGGCAGGTGCCACTTCCAATCTTTCATTGCCACTTCTCATTCTCGGTTGCGCCCACTCCCTCTCTTTGTCCTTATAGATGAATACTTCTGTTTCATTTCTTTCGACGCAGCGGGATGGTGAGAAACACAACCTGTGTGATGGAGGGGCTCTGGAAGAACCTTGAACTTCTCCAACAAAAGCACTCGGCAGTGGTTTCTGTGCTCATCTCTGCGGGCCAACGAGTCCGCTTCTCCTGCTCAACGTCTTCAGCTCCCACCGTTCTCAAATGCAGCCCTGCAGGCAGCGAGCAGCGGGCAAGTAAACAGTTTAAGAAGGTCAGCTGGTGGGTAGGTGGGAAACCTAATTAATTTGTCCTACACAAGCAGTACATGAATCATACCATTAAAAAAAAAAAAATACAGGCTAGTGTTGCCAATGGCAAGGCATGCTTTGATCATCCCTCAGCAATTTCTCTCCTCTACCCAATTTTTCTTGAATCGCCAAAAGTAACTAACAGCATCACTGTTTAGATGCTATATATTTTTTTAAGATTTATTTTATTTACTTATGCACACAAGAGCTGGGGTGCAGGCCAGAGGTGCTGGGGTGAGAGGCTTCCCCTGAGAGATTAGGAAGCAGGACAGGTGGATCTGCTGAAATACACTGCTGAGGGGAGCAGTGGTCAAGACAGGAGAGGTCTGCTGCGCCCTGTGTGCGGGTCAGCTCCCTGGCTGGGATCGAACTCGTGTGGCAATGGCTGCAGTTAGCTTCATAGTGTGTGACTTAACCCCTTACACCACCAGGGAGGCCCCAGGTGGTATATTTTTTGTCTTTCTTCTGTTTTTTTTTTAATGGATTGGAAACACCAGCATACTCTGCTAGCTTTGAAAGCAGTGTATATATATATACATACATATATATACAATTAGGATCTTCTGAAACTTGCTTTTTTCACTCAGCTTGTGACGGCCTACAAGTTTCCCGTCATTGAAAAGTAGCACATTCCTGTGACGTGATTTGGTAAGTTCTATTTGGTAGGATATTTTGGGGAGCTTAGAAACACTCTTACCATTTGTTTATATTGCAAAAATTTTTGAGTACCCCCATACCCTCCCCCCACAAAAAATAACCTACCAAATGATACCAAAGAGGAGCATTCTACCTTCCAAGAATGGGCAACCCTTTAGGGAGGGGCCCCATCTCTGCCAAGAATTTCTTCATATATATCAAGTTGTTTCCAGTTTAGATTTCTATATGTCATGTCATGTTTCACTTCACCATGAGCCTTTTAATAGGCACTTAGCTTTGTGCTCACAGAGGTAAAATGTGGCTTCCTATGATTGAGACACCCCATTCAACAATAGTCTGAATAAGGTCTGACGTGACC
Source organism: Condylura cristata (assembly GCF_000260355.1). Taxonomy (NCBI): domain Eukaryota; kingdom Metazoa; phylum Chordata; class Mammalia; order Eulipotyphla; family Talpidae; genus Condylura; species Condylura cristata. The sequence continues at coordinate 9,048,329 of NW_004567133.1, forward strand.
GATTTCACTTGAAGGAAGTCCAGAGTCAATGTGGTGGCTCTATAGAATTTTCCAGCACCCAGTTCTGACTCTCAGTAATTTACTTACTGCTGTGCCCCACCTCCTTGTGGCTGAAGATGGGTGCTTCTGTTCCCACAATCACATCCTCAATCCAGGCTACTGCCTGGAAGAAGAGTACGAGATGCACCCTCCCCCACCACTTCAGCTTTCCCAGAAGCCCCACACTAATGTCTGCTGGCCTCTCACGGGCTGGAACTTAATTCTATGGCCACTCCCAGCTACCAGGAATATTGGGGCGAAGCCCTTTTGATGGGAAGTTATGTGAATGGGTTCTGTTGTTTTGAAAGAGGTGTTTGTTGGGTAGGCAGCTAGCAATCTCTGCCTTAGGCTGTTAAGAACCTGTTCTTGCAATCTTGCTTCCTGACCTCTGAAGAAAGAGACCACAGTCAAATATCCCCGCTGCCGTGAGCACACCCTGGGGCTGGAGGGGGTTCCGAGCTCTCTGTACTCGCAAGCACTTGGTGCAGGGTCAGAAACTCATGCTGGCTGACCTTCAAGGGATCGTGGGGGCTGAGAGGGAGGGGTAAAGTGGGCTGGGCAGTGCAGGGCCTTGAGTACTTGCAACCAGCCAAGTGAGAAGTTTTCAGTAGTTTTAGCAACAGGTGCAGTCCTGCTTATGGTTTCCGTTTCTGTGTTTCTCTGGGTGGGTTCCCAGCCACCGAGACATGCCAGCTGCCCTTGAACATGGCCATGCTCACCCTTACATGCTCAGCCACTTCCTCCCGCCTCCTTCATGCCACCTAGAAAGAGATTATGTTTTAAAAATAATCTTTCCAATCATATGGAAGGAAAATGCTATTGAATTGTTTCTTATTTGCAAATGCCTGCCAATTCTTTTTGTATGTTCCTCGGCTATCTAGGGTTCCTTGCCTGTACAGTGACTGTTCATAGACTTTGCCAATTTTCCTGGAATTCATTTTGGTATGTAATCTGAGGTGGCACTCTAATGATTTCCAATTGGATAAGCAGTTGCCCCAAATTGAGTCCTAAATAGTGCTCTTGTTTCTCGCAGTGTATAAAGTACTGCGCTTCTCATCTCTGAGCCTGCTCTTTGGCCCTGTAGATCTATTTGTCAATATTTGCGAATGATTATTATCTTAACGTGCATTAAGCTTGTAATAATTTCACAAGGCTTTTCCAAAATAAATGTTCATGTAAGAATCCTAAGGAATAGAGAAAATGCACTTGAATACAAGCATTAAGAATGATGTGCTTTTTGCATGATCTTAAGATAAATGATAAATGTATCATAATTGAAACAGTCTGGTTGTAGATCAAGACAGAACAGGCAAAATCTTGAGCAATGGAGCAAAAAGAGAAAATTCAAAAACACCCTCATGTTCATTATGTGACGAAGGTGGCGTTTGGCTTTGGAATTAAGCCAAGTTGTTTACCAAAACAAATTCCAGACAAATCAACGCATTTAATATTAGAAATTAGGCTATGAAATCATTACAAGAGCACACTGAGTGGAGATAAAAATTAACTTTTTCAGTATAAAAGCAGAGACAGTACCATAAAGGATAAAGACTAGTAAATCTGTCTTATATATATATATACTATATAAACAGTTCACATTGTAGATCTAAAAATAACTAAAGTTCTCAAATACAATGTTAAAAGTAAATGATACCAAAAAATTTAGCAGTGTCTACAACATGCAAAGTTTAATATCCTTAATACATAAAAAGCCTAAAAAGGCAGTAAAGATAATAACTGCCACATGGGAAAATAGTCAAAGCATATGAATAGCCATTTCAGAAAAGTTCAAATTGAAAATGAAAACTGAACATACAAATGAAAAACTGAACACTGAAGAAGAGCAAAATAAAATAATGTTAAGTAGAAATGATCACCAGTTAAGTCCCCAACAATTTTTGTATATAATTTTGGGGTTACATTTTGGGGTTCTTCCAAATGTGCACCAAATCACTCATGCCAATTCCCCAGCTCCTTCCCTACCAGCACCCCAAATCCCACACCCTCTGGTAATCAGTACATTTTTAAATGACAAACTCACGTGGAGAAAGGGCATTTTCAGACATACATGAGTATGACAATTAGCACGAATGTTCTGGAAGACCATTTGCCAGTGTATATTACCAAGTATAGAGCATATTCATACCTTTTTTACTCAAGCTAGAAATTTATTCCAAGAAAATAGATTCTGGATAAGTACAAAGGTTTGTACATAAGAAATTGGTTCATTTATAGCATTTATATAAAATTTGAAGCAATCTTGAAACTGCATCAAATTGGTTTTTAATGAACTTTGCCATCTCGGCACCAATTCCCTATATCCACCTCAGTTTGGAGTGTCTTAGAAGAGGCAGAAGGTCACGGGTCAGAGAGGGAACAAGATTGGCATCTCATGTGTGTGTCTGAACTTGGCCCCTTGGTGATCTAACTCAGTGGTTCCCAGCCCTGGCCTCACACTCCAATCACCTGGGGTAAATTTGAAAAATGCTGATATCTGAGGCCCACAGATTGGTCCTGGGTGAAGTCTAGGCCTGGCATTATTTTTAAAGCTCCCTGGGTGATTATAGTGCACGGCCAGGGTCAAGAACCATTGCTAACCAGCTCTCCCTTTAAGTTGATTAATTACACAGGCTATTGACCAGCGCTGGTACTGACAGCCTCCAGGAGCCCCGGGGAAGCCAGGCCTGTGCTTGAGCCTGATCGCAGGTGGGCAGCGGCCAACCTCACGCCCCAGGAGAATGGCCTCCCTGGCCTGCTGCAGCCTGCCAGCCAAGTGTCTGCAAGATTTAATACCGAAGAGGTCACGGGTGACCTTGACAAGCAAGCTCACCACAAGGGATTCTTGACTGTTCTGTGACAAACTGCCACAACAAAGCTACACACCAGTTGTGTTTCCATTTTTAGCTTCTTTATTACCTCCATCTGTTGATGGAGACGCAGTAGAAAACACACTGTGTGAGCTGCGGCTTCTCCTGTATTGTATAAATAAGGGCAGCCAGACTCCCCCGGTCTCCCACTTGCAGGGGGGCTGATGCTTCCTAAGTGGTTCCCCCCTTCTGGCCGTGCATCCAGCTCTTCCCCTCAGACTCTTCTCCCTTCTCCTCCACCTCAATAACACTCGTGGCAGTTCACACTCCATTTCACACAAACAACTTTCTAACACTTCCCTGCTGTACTGTGATGGCTGGAGGGTAGCTGCAGACCTTGGCAATGCTGCTTTATTTCCATCAGCGGTGGCCTCTTCCCCAGCCCTCCCACCACCGCCACCCACCTCGAGCCTTGTGTCATGGAACGGTGAGCAGGAGGGACCATCACTCCCTTCCGATCATTTATTAACATAGGAATGGAGATGGTGGACTCATGTCTAGAACCCCCTTCTCAGTATAGATGAAAGAATAAATGTGGATAACGTTTTCCCCGTGTCCTTTCCTAAAAGATTCCTAAGAGAAGGAAACCTGAGAAATGGGAATATTTGAGTTTCACGTCCCACTGTTCAGTCACTGATTCTTCTTTATGATGTCCGCTCTGCTCAAGTAGCAACAATATGATGATTTCTGTCAACAATATGATGATTTCTGTAAAATTCCTTTCAATCATTTCACCTTTGATACTGAAATAACGTATTTTTATTTATTTTTTAAAGATGTATTTATTTATGCATACAGAACTGGGGTACAGGCCAGAGGTGCAGGTAGGTGGGAGATTCACCAGAGATGGGGAGCAGAACAGGCAGGTCAAGGAAGTACACTGCTGAGGGGAGCAGCGGGCAGGTCAGGAGAGGTCTGCTGTCCCATAAGGGTCACCTCCGGGGCAGGCGGGGATCAAACTCATGCTGAAGTGCCTTTAGCTTTTTAGTGCTGTGCTTTAGCCCGCTGCACCACCAGGGAGGGCCGCCCCCTCCCAATGTATTTGTAAAGAAAGTCTGATTATTGCTCAAAGTAAAAACCAGCATCTTTCTCAAAATTGAAGGTTGCCTTCAAAACACCTATCAGGGAGGTTTTTTAAAGGTGTGATTACATCCGTTAGGCGTTGTAGCCTGCTGGAGACTGAGTTTAAGAATTGCTCTCTCTTTGTTCCAAAAGACAGGTGGGGGATGTCATCTGCATGTCCTGCATCCAGAGCCTCCTTGATGGAGTCAGGCGGCTTGACAGATGCGCGTGAGAGAGTTACTTTCTTTGTGAGTTGACGGTTGTGTGACACCCGGAATTATCTGTGTCATCACCAGGAAGCGCCACAGTGGGAGAAACACTCTCTAGCCCATATTTGCTTTTATTTCTAGCAAAAACCTGGCTCAGCCTCCCAGCCTCTGGGGTCAGCCCAAAGGTAAACCCAGACAGGGTTTTGGACCCTTTAACCCAGGCCAGCTATCTCGGGGCCAGCCAAGAGCCTTGAACGACTCAAATTCAGTAGGTTGAGTGGCAACTCAAGAACTGTAACTTCCAGAAGTACACCAGGTGATTTTGATGGTGAGACAGATTTGGGGAACTCTACTCTAGGGGCTACACGTGAGCCTCGATATTCCTCAATCTGTCCTGGAGAATTACACTCTCTCAGCCCTCTCTCCCAACTCTAAACTAAATCTCTCCAAAACACTCCCACCAAAGAGACTCTTCTCAGCCCTTACCACTACCCTAGCAAGCTAGAAGGATCTTTCCTTTGTTGATAATCCCTAAAATAACCCCGTCCGGTTTACACCTGGAGAGGGAGAGGAGGAAGAAGAAAAAGGTTCCTGCCTTCTTGCCATCACCAGGCTGGCATGCGCGTCCCTCCCACCCACTCATCATCATTCTCCATCTCCACTGGGACACTCCAGACCATCACACAACTTTGACCTCTAGGAATCCTTGGTCCTAAAGAAGACCAGTAAGAGAAAGCATGCCAGCAGTGTTAAAACATCCTTGAATTCAGGGGCCTCCTGGTGGCCTAGGGGTTAAGCCTCGGCACCTGTGTGCTATCACCACTGCAGCCTGAGTTCGATCCCCGGCCAGGGACCTGACCCACATGGCACAGCAGATCTCTCTGCTGCTCCCTTCAGCAATGTGTTACAGTAGATCTGCCTGTTCTGCTCCCAACTCTGTCTCTGGTGAACCTTCTCACTCCCCGTACCTCTGGCCTACATTCCAGCTCTTACATGCTTAAATAAATCTTGAAAAACATCCTTGAATTCAGCATGTCCCTTTGCTGCAGGAGATGCACTGTGCAGTGAACTCATCCTGATGGGTGTCCTTATTCTGGATCAAACATTTGTAGGGGAGCACCATTCAGGTTTTCTCTAGCCAAGGCCTATAGCCTCTGACACATTTGGGTCTTTAGATTCCAAATCACTTCTACCATTCTACTGGAAGACGTTCAAGGAAAGCATAAAACATGTAGACTCTTGAGCTGGGCAAACTTGAGCTCAAAGCCTGTCGTCACTACTAGCTGCCCAAGTGAACTTCCCCAGGGGACCTCGGTTTTCTTGCATTCTCTTTTAGGGGTGGCAAGGTCTAGGCAAACACTGCTCCTGACCCCCTAGTTGAGACAATTGACACTGTCTCTGCTCCTGGGAGGCAAAATTGGCCCTGTGAATCTCTTCTGTTCTCGTCCACTCTGACTGCTGGCCCCAGTCTGGTGTTTGGTAGCCCCAGCTCTGAGGAAGTAGCTTATTTTTTCCAACTAGAACGCCCCTTCCCTTAACTCCCACCCCAAGTTCCAGCCCTCACACCAGCCAGCTGCTGTTTCCTCTTCTACCCGCTGTGCTCCAGGCCCAGGAGGCCCGTTCGTCAGCCCATTTGCCCTCTGTCAATGCCCTCCAGGTTTTTTCTATCCCTCATAAACTGTGGTACCAAGCTGAGCCCAAGATTCCAGGTGTGGCCTAACAGGGGAGGCCGGACGAGAACTATTTCCTGCCTGTTTCGCCCAGAACATTGTGCTTCTATTAATGCATCTTTGAATCACATTAGTTGTTTTTTGGCAGCCACATCCCACTGTTGACTCAGACTGAGCTTGCGGTCAATTAAAACCCACAAGCCTGGGTCCTGCTGCTCTTAGACCCGCTTTACTGCATCCTGTGCTGCTGCCGGGGGCGGAGTGACTGCACACGCACTTTAACCTAATTTTAGTCAATTCCATTTGCTGTTGTCAACTTGCCTCCCTTTGTTGAGTCTTGTGCACTAGATGTGTTGAAGCTCTGGTCACCCTCCAGCATGAGAACTGCTGGGGCTGGTCGTGTCATTCCAAGGGGGTCAGCCTGTGGCCCTCCAGGGTCTTCACTGAAGGAGGCCAGACAAGAGGATTGGGGAGCTTCTTGCCCAGATGTACTTGGTCGTGTTTAAATCGCTTCCATTTCTCCTATTTATCTGAAGGGTATTGGGAGAAAATGCATCTCTTTAAAATTGGAAGGCTCTTTTCTTTCTTTTTTTTTTTTAAGATTTATTTTGTATGCATACAGGAGCTGGCGTGCAGGTCAGAGGTGCAGAGGGTGAGAGGATTCATCACAGACAGAGAGGGGAGCAGAACAGGTGGATCTGCTGAAACACACTGCTGAGGGGAGCAGTGGAGGAGACAGGAGAGGTCTGCTGTGCCATGTGTGTCGGCTCCCTGGCTGGGGATCGAACTCATGCTACAGTAGCTGCTGATAGCTTCACAATGTTGATACAACCCCTTGCACCACCAGGGAGGCCTCCTGGAAGACTGTATTCTTCAGCTTTAATGAGGAAGTTATGACAGGGGCAACATCATGAATGAATGTTCTGGACATGATGCTAAGCTGAAGTCATCAAACACAAAAGATCCGATGTCATGGGACTCCTCTTCCACTGTGTGTCTAGAAAGAGTCACAGCCATAAAGATGAAAAGTAGAATGGTGACTGCAGGCTGGAGGACAAGGGACCCCATAGATGGGCTGCGAGGAGGTAGAGGTAGAGACTCCATGTGGGAAATTGCAAATGCTGTGGATCTGGGTGTTTGGGTGTCTTGAGTGCAGGGTGGCTGGGTGGCTGGGTTGTCTAAGTGTCTGATTGGCTAGAAGTCTGGGTGGATGAGTATCTGAGTGTCTGGGTGTCTGGGTGTCTGAGCATTTGGGTATGTGGGTGTCTGGGTGGCTGAATAACTGGGTGGCTAGGTGTGTGGGTGTCTAGGTGTCTGAGTGTCTGGGTGTCTGAGTGTCTGGGTGTCTGAGCGTTTGGGTGTGTGGGTATCTGGGTGGCTGAGTATCTGGGTGGCTAGGTGTGTGGGTGTTTAGGTGTCTGAGTGTCTGGGTGGCTGAGTGTCTGGGTGGCTGGGTATCTGAGTGGCTGAGTGGCTGGGTGTCTGAGTGTCTGGGTGGCTGGGTGTCTGAGTGTCTGAGTGTCTGGGTGGCTGAGTGTCTGGGTGGCTGGGT
>NW_004567133.1:9055827-9061453 GCF_000260355.1 Condylura cristata
TCTGAGTGGCTGAGTGGCTGGGTGTCTGAGTGTCTGGGTGGCTGGGTGTCTGAGTGTCTGAGTGTCTGGGTGGCTGAGTGTCTGGGTGGCTGGGTGTCTGAGTGGCTGAGTGTCTGGGTGGCTGAGTGTCTGGGTGGCTGAGTGTCTGGGTATCTAGATGGCTGAGCGTCTGGGTGGCTGGGCAGTGGTGATGATGCCACAGCCACATCAAGGTACTTGGTGCCATTTACCACACACTTAGAAATGGTGGGAATTATACATTTGATGTTATACATGTTTTCCTACAAAGACATTATTATGCTATATGCAACTAGTATATCATACATATCCCTAAGGCTAATCCCCCAGAATTGGGAAATTAGGTGAGTTTCATGTAAGCTACTTGGTGATCAAGACATTCTTTTCCACGTGCTCACCAAGAAAACACACACACACATACACGTTACCAAGCCCGCCTGTGCTCACCAGCTCACACACCTTCTAGTGGGTCATGGAGCACAGACTTCCTGCCTCTCTGATAGCACCCCTCGTTGAGTGGGTGGGAATACGACCTAGGTGGGTGGCCTGGTGTCAAGCTGGGGGGTGGGGGAAGACCCATGAAATATAGCAAGGGTGACATTGACGGTGGTATGGGGGCTCCACTTTCTTCCTTGGAGCAGAATTGTATCTTCCTTTTCATACTTTCATTGCTCTTCAGGTTTAACTTTTAACGATGCCTTATCTGAAATCTGTAGACCATTTTCTTTGTTGGAAACAAACTAAGATCTGAGTTCTGCTTTTAATCCGTCATCTGTTGGCACAATCCTGTCATTTATCTTCTTGCTTCAAATGTGCCCCAAAATCAATTTTTCTCATCCTTAACATTTTTGCAAACCTTAGCTTTTTTTTTTTTTTCCTGCAGCCTCCCTGCAACCATTCTTCATGCTTACTGCTCTTTTGTATTCACCGTTGGTCCAGTGCCCACCTCTCTGTCTTTCATGTACTCATCATTTTAAGAAAGAAACTCACCAGGGAACTCCCATGAGAATAAACAAGTTCCTCCTCCACACAACCGCCACCCTCCATGGAATTATAACAGGAAATTATTAAACTTCCTTTTTAAAAAATTTTATTTATTTGCTTCCATTGTTGTTCCATTTCCGGACGGTATTTGATTCCCCCTGCAGGTGTAGACCCCACAATTCTCCCACCACCACAGCACCCTGCGAACCATCACCACAGTCCTTGGGGCTCTTCCTGCCCTTTTCTGACCTTTCTGCCTCCCCCTCCCCTGTGTATGCCTCGATGGATGGTCAGCTTGCAAGTATCAAACTTCCCTTTTGTCCATTTCCATATATTCTGCATTTTTGCATGTTCGACCATGGCCTATGCCCTAGGAAAATGCCTGTCTGATAATTAGGGGATGAGCACAGCAGCTCCTTGGCCTGACAGCAGCCCCCTGAGCCAGACAGAGAAGATTTTAATGCCCCACTTCAGAACTAAGAAAAATAAATGTCAGGGGAGTCATAATTGAGACTGAATTCCAGATTATTTGCCTCTTTGTTACCAGCAACAATATTGATTGTATCACTGACTGGGCACTGTTTTTTTCTAGACTGTGGGGATACAACAGTGAGTAGACAATAATCTCAGGGGACTTGCATCCCAGTGGCAAGAGACCAACCATAAGCAAGTGAACAAATCACTAAAGTATGGCAGGTGGTGATGAGGGGAAAGGATGCTGCTTTATCAGGGCAAGTACCATGGGTGAAGTGACAGCTGAACCACATGAAGGAAATGAGACAGCCATGTGGAAAGTGGAGAAACAGGAAGTGTTTCAGACAAAAGGAGGAAGTGGTGCAAAGGCCCTGGGGTAGGATGTACGTGGAGTCTTTGGACAACAGCAAGAATGCCAATGTAGTTGGAACGAAGTAGGTGAGTGAGAGGAGCAAGAGATAATATCAGAGGTTCACATCAGGCAGGATTATATGGGCTTTTGTAAGAGTTTTGCTTTTGATTCTGAATCATATGGAAACTTCAAAGTTTTGGATTTCAACAATCCAAACATCAACAGTGCCGATGAAAGGACTGTGGATCAAGAGTTCAGTGTGGCCATGCCATTTAATGGAGTGAAGAAGATCGAAGGAGAAGCAAATGAGGCTGGTGACAGAGGAGGCTGAGGATATAGGGGCATCTAGTGAACAGTCAAGAAGTTCCAGAGATCGATGAAAGATGTGGGAGAGTAGTCAGGATGCAGAGAAGCATGGCGCTGAGAACGGCTTTCATGATTCCTGACTGGCCACATGCTTCTTGGCCATGTCAGTCAGAAGTCTTAGCTTGTCCAGATGTGTGGCCATGTCATTCATCCAGATGAACAGGTGCAAAGTCAGTATATGGGGGCGCCTTCAGCCCAGTATGTACCTCCCTTTAATAACTGGGAAGACTCTTCCCAGTGCTCATACCAGAAACCTTGTTGAGTGATCACCTTCCTCTCTCCTTCACTCCTCCCCCAGTGCAATCTGTCAACAAGTCCTCTCAGGCTGCCGTCCACCTACCTGGAGACTCATATCCAACTTCCTCTTTCCCCCATTATCATCCAGGGCCTTCATCTCTCCTTGCCTGGTGGACGCAAAACCCTCCACATTCGTACATCACCCCTTTCAACTCTGAGCTATTCTGTGCATGGCAGGCCAGAATACTACACGTTTGAACATCCATAGAATCACACGCTCTTTTTTCTTGAAGCTCTTACGAACATCTGGGCCCTGACTGCAGCTTTCACAGTTCTCCCTGCCAAGGTCTTTTTTGGACATCTTTGCGATACCCTCTCCTCTTCCAGGATCTCTGGCACCTTTCTCTGGTCTTCCCGTCTGACTACCAGCTCTGATGCCTGTTGAGTCACAATCTTTCCTTCTCAACTTCACCCAGGAACCGCCTGCGCCTGCCATAGCATTTATTGCTGAAGCTGAAAGATCTGAGCCACACAGAATCCTTCTCTAAACATCTATTTTGTTTTATTTTCCTTCCCTGTTTGCGTTCTAAGATACCTCTTTTCCTGCTTGGATCCTTAATGCATCATTTTGGATCCTCAATACACCATCAAAAGCATGTGTAGATGGTTTCTCTGGGTGGGTCTCCCCTGAAAAAGTAATGACATTTTTTCATTTAAGGACAGGAAAATTTTTGCTATAATGGCTTTCATAATGTGATAGTCACTGCGTATCATCTCCCCAACCTGTTTTACATTTTACATCCACCGGTTGTGGATTTTCCACGCTGAGAAAGTGCAAGTAAATCTCCTGAATTGAGAGCCCCCTTCCTCAGTGATCCCGGGGCCCCCAGCACGACTTCCCTTCTGGAGTGGCTGCACCACAAGCACCCAGTGTCCATTCAGAGAGGGACACAGCCCCATCCTCAAGGAACTGAGGAGTTGGGGTGCAGGGCTAGAAAGAACAAACAAGATTAGAGGCGATATTCTGCCCTTGATGGCCTCTTCAGCTTCTGAGTGGTAAAGATCAAAGTTTGTCTTTATTTCTACAGCCAAAAAAAAAGGAAGAAGACTGCAGGCCCAAAAATGTCACTGCTAATTCAATTTTCTTTTCCTAACGTGTATGTCAGTCAGCACCTTTTGATGTTGTGTCTGCTCCCCTACGCTGTATTGTTTAATCCAGTGACAGCTGAACTTTGTGGCCACTTGCTCTGGATGCAGAGAGGAGTCAGGAGGTCCTGTGGGTTGTCCTCTCCCCGCAAGGGTTCCAGTGATGGCGGTTGGGATTTACTGGTCTCCTACAAGCCCTTGGTGAGAAAAACAGTCTTTGCTAACGTCTATTTCTGAATGCCTTTCCGCCTTTCCCCTTTCTCGCTTTGTTTTCTGAATCAACCAAGAAACGGGGATGGGAGATGTGACATTTCAAGTGTTTCTCAATCACAGAAGTTATTTCCACAGGGCAACATCAGAGTTAATTCCACAACGCCTGGAATTTAGGCAGAGTCACGGTTGAAATGGTACAGAGCCCTTTAAGGTCGGTGAAAAATCATTAAACATATAAAGCTTCCAGAATCTGTAATCCGAATCTATAAGCAGATTTCCATACACTGATGGAGAGAAAACACAATTATCATTCATCACGGGCGTGGTACTGCAGAGCGTCAGATCTGCGGCCAGTCTCACCGCGCACCCCAACTGAAGACTAAAGTGATGGGGATGTGAGGCAGACACTGAATAATTCAGGTCCCCATCACCCCCTCAGATTCCTCTCTAGGGGTACAGGCCTCTGCAGAACTACCTCTGGGTAGTTCCGTGTGCATCTACGGATTTGAAGCAGGAAATTGCCGCTATTGATTTCATGAGATAAATTTACATTGCCTCCCTGCCTCCCTGCCCCCGTGCTAAATGCCAGCAAAGCCCCCCTGAGGGGCCCCCTCCCCTAGCCCTTCAGCTGGCCCTGTGCTTTGGGGAACTTTGCTGGGTAAAGGATGCTCTGAAGGTATTTTTATTCAAGCAGACAGTAACAGACATCTAACTTCTCAACTCCCAAATTGTACACAGGTGTTCACATTTTCCTATATTTGCTTCACACTTGTTCACGTACAGAATGTCACAGATAAAGCCAAAGACGCCCCCACCGCCAGCACACGCTCTGAGTCCGCTATGAGCTTCCTCGGGTGTAAACACATCCAGAAGCTGGGCCTGGATCCTTCCGTGAATGTTTACTCACACGGATACACGCACCTTTAAAATGTGGAGAAATGATGGTATGCTTTCTGCAACTTCAACACTAGGATTTTGAGATTTCTCAGTCGAAAAATTTAGATCTAGCATATTTTATGAAGTAGGTAAATACACTTTTTTTCTTTCATTACAATTTAGGTTTTCAATTTTCACTGTTTTTTTTAAAGATTTATTTATTTATGCATACAAGAACTGGAGTACAGACCAGAGGTGCAGTGGGTGAGAGGATTCATCAGAGACAGAGTCGCGAGCAGAAAAGCCAGATCCACTGAAATACACTGCTGAGGAGAACAGCAGGCAGGTGGGGAGAGATCTGCTGGGCCATGTGGGTCAGCTCCCTGGGGGAGGGATCAAACTCATGCTGCAGTGGCTGTGGATAACTTCATAATGCTGCACTTCAACCCATTGTGTCACCCGGGAGGGCCCTCAATTTTCACTGTTACAATGAACAAACATTTATCTTTGCCTTTGTATTTTTAGGGCCCCAGAAAGGCTACTTCTACATTGCCAGCAACACGTACACAATTTTTACAAAACCAATACCTATTCTTACTGCATGCTGTGCTCTTTGATAGCTTTTTCTTTTTTCCTTCTTTTACCACTAAGACTCACGAGTCCCCTTTTGATTTCCCAGCCCCTAAGAGGGCAGTGTCCAGTCTGGGGTATATGCCTAGAAACAACTGAGTCCAAAGGTCCTCTGTTTTTCTAGATTTTCATTGTCTGGAATTTTTTTAGACTTGAAAATTTTTTATGTTTGTTTGTTTGTTTTTCAGTTGAGTTTTTTTTTATTTTATTAACAGTTTATTTTTACATCATTTTGTACATTTTTCCCCCATCTCAATTGTAATCCCCATGGGTTTCCCATCACCAAGTCACCCATGTGCCATCACCATAATCCTGTGCACTTCCCTCCCC
>NW_004567133.1:9064881-9105972 GCF_000260355.1 Condylura cristata
ATTTTGGTGCTCCTTCATTTGGTGCATATATGTTGATGATTGTTATTTCTTCTTGTTGTATTGTCCCCTTAATCATAATGTAGTGGCCTTCTGTATCTCTTTTAACCTTTTTTAGTTTGATAGACTTGAAAATTTTAATAAATATCCCATGAGGGCCTAGCAAGAACATATTCTAATTTTTATATTTTACATCCTCATCATGGTCATAAGAGCAAGATTGAGTTGTGATGTTTGAAACTTCAATATTTGTGCTTTTTTTTTTTCATTTCCTTGATCCACCAGTTTCAAGAAATAGTTACTAAAATCTCCCTCCATCATTGTAGGACAAATTTTTGTAATTATCTCGTGTTTGCTTTATGTGTTTGGAAGCTGTATTGTTAGTTGCACCAAAGTTCAGGTGATTTTATTCTGCTGGTTAATTTTCCCTCAAGTAATTACATCTTTATCCTTAACTATGCTTTTCTGTATTAAATATTTTACCTAGTGCTGCTATTGACACAGCAATCTTCTTTTGGCTCATATTAACCTGACATATGTCCTTCTATCTGACCATTTTCAAAAATTAATATTTAGGTTTATTGCTAAATAAATCAATAGCAAATAGATTTTTAAATCCAATCATACAACCTCTATGTTTTAACTGATGACAATGATCCAGGGTTTTTTTTTCCTTTTATATCTTCAAAAATTTTAATGAACTTACAGTATTATTCAGATTGTTGTCCTGTTATCTGAAATTTATTGGGTTGCTAATTTTTACTGTTTGTGGTATCTGCTGACTCTTCTTGTGGTTGACAGTTTCTTCCTATGGTTTGTAGTTTGTTAATGACAGTTAAAGCCTAGTGAGTATTGTTTACACCATGAGAGTCACATGGAAACTAGGGCTATGGTGATGGTCGTACAGCATGGTTTTGCATTTATGTCTGCAGGGAATCCTTGGGAGTTCAGCCATCTGGAACTAGTTTCTAAAGTGAAAAATTCACTTTAAAGTGAATTTTTCACTTTAGAAACCAGACACTTATCAGTCATGTAAATTTGATTCTCAGCATCACTATGAGATATAGACTTGGCATTTTAACTTATCTAGGGTAGGTTACTTTTGTAATTTTCCCATACAGGGTCCTGGTTTGTAACAAATTCCCCCAATTTTTTTTCCTGGGAAAATGGGCTTCCTCTAAACTGCTAATCAGAGTTCTAACTTTGATTTGCTGAGACCAGTGTTCAATGCCTTCACCATCTGGGTAGGTACAGTGAATAGAATAGATAAAGAAGGATTTGTTTTTCAATGACCAGCAATGCTGACCAGTACAGAAAGTTTTCTCCACTCACCATAACACATACCACTTTCTCCAAGTGTAACTCTTTTTCTATTGGTCACAGGTACACATTATTAAACTTCATATCCAAGTGTGCAATAAATAGTCCTTGTTGCTCCCAACTCAGTTTGTTTTCTTTATGTCTGACCTGTAGAAAAAGGAACTTTGTTCCTTTCTAAGGCTTCTCACATCCATGTCTTTTGCATCCTGCTGCATTTGGTTCTAGGTCATCTGTCCATCCATTGTCCTGTGCCTGGCTTTCTTTCAAATGGCCCTCTCTGGCTACTGAAGAGTGAGGCTTCTGTGAGGCTTTCCATCTACCTGTCTGCTCTGAGATCTCTCCCAACTGTAGTGCTGGAAAGTGGAGTTCATCTTGGATGCCCAGGGATGAGTCAATTTCTCTGTCTCTCTCTACCTCACCCCCTTTCCCTGCTTTCCTACCAATTCTGTTCATCCTTTCCTTCCTCCTCCAGTGCAGTAGATTCAAGACGGCCATCAGACTTAATGTTGTTAGATCTCTCTTCCCTAAAGGATTAAGATTTTGAGGGAAAAGCCCTCTTCCCCAAGAAGCTTTCTCTTCTGATTTCCACTCCACCACAAATGTCCTTTGAGGAAAGAGTCTCAGAGATAGATCCCTGATCAAATAAAGAAAAGGAAGCAGGGTAAAGGCAAGTGAAATTGTGGGGAAAGAAATAAGCCTTAATACCCTATAATATCTTCCTAGAGTTGTGATTACAATTCTTCCGTTTTGGAGTGTAACTACCCAGCTTCAAATCCTGGCCAGACCACAGCCAGTAATGGGATTTGGGATGCCGCCTGGCATCTGTTTCCTCATTTTAATTGAGGGGTAATAAGATGACTTACCCTGTAGGTTTGTTATGTGCGGTACATGAGATGGTGGATGGAAAGCATTTATGTCACTACCTAGCACATGGTAACTTAATTAACAACAGGTAGTTATTTTTATGAACACAGCAGTTGTCAGGATTCACTTTCCACTTAGAATTAGATAACCTAGGATAAGTTATTAAATTCTTGATTCCTCTATTCCTTCATGTGTCATAATTGCAAGGAGGAGGCATCATTTTTTAAAAAAGATTTATTTATTTATTTGACAGAACTTGGGATACAGGCCAGAGATGCGGTGGGTGAGAGGATTCACCAGAGACAGAGTGGGGAGCAGAACAGGCAGATCAATGAAGTACACTGCTGAGGGGAGCAGCGGGCGGGTCAGGAGAGGTCTGTCCCGCCATGTGGATCTCCTCCAGGGCAGGCAGGGATCAAACTCATGCGGAAGTGGTTTAAGCTTCTTTGTGCAGTGCTTTAATCCACTGCGCCACCAGGGAGGGCCCATGGAGGCATCACTTTTAAGGACAGTACAACTGACACAGGAACAACTTGGGGGCACTGCCCCCACAGTCAAAAATCCATAGATAACTTAGGGTGGGCTCTCTGTATCCACTAGGTTTCCTCCTTGAGGTTGGTAGAATTCATAATAGGGGTCCCAATGTCAGTGTACCCTGGAAGTTCACAGCTGCACTGGTCAAGGGCCAACCATACTTGTAAGCCCCTAACATGCCGTCAGTTCCCCACACAGTCCCCTCTACACCCGATACTGAGTGTTAGCATCTCACACTCTTCTTCCTGAGGGAAAAGATGCTACAGACATTATGAGTCTCCTCCCAGGGCATCTGCTGTCAAAACCTGGCTAATGTGTGTGGGCAAGGGGGGCACGGAGAGGGAGAGAGGGCAAGGGCTGGGCACCCCCTTCCTTCAAAACAGTATAGAGTCAGGTGCAATTAACATCCCAGAGGTCCCCACAGGATTGAACTGGGGCCAGCATGAAGCCACAGGAACCAAACTTTGTCCAGTTTCTTATTCTGCTGTATCCTGCCTCCTTGCTTCCTTACCAGTTTCTCCAGAAAACAACCTTGTTGTGAGAACTGGAAGCCCCTTTTTAGGTTTGCATTTATACACCTAAAACAGAGCCCAAATTCATAGAAAGGCTCTTTCACACAAGAATTTCTAACACCAATGGCAAAGTTCTTAACTTCTATATTATATGTTATCTTTCTCTACATTAAAAGTTACTATATAAAGACACATACACAAATGCCTAGAATGAGTGTGTGTACAAGGCAAGATGGTTGGTTGGCTCATACATTCATTCAAAATACATTTGTTGAGGGCCTTCCCTGGTGGCATAATGGGTTCAAGTGCAGCACTGTGAAGCTATTGCAGCCACTGCAGCATGAGTTCAACCCCTGGCCACCCACATGGCAACCTACATGGCGCAGCAGACCTCTCCTGACCCGCCCGCTGCTCCCCTCAGCAGTGTACTTTATCGATCTGCCTGTTCTGCTCCCCACTCTGTCTCTGTTGAATCCTCTCACTGACCCTGCACCTCTGGCCTGTACCCCAGTTCTGTATACATGCATAAGTAAATATTTTTTTAAATTGTTGAAGACTCATTCTGTGCCAGACAATGTTGTGGGACTGGGAATTATACATGTAGGTATATTTTATAATGTGGATCTTGTAATGACATCATAGCTACAAGCTGTTAGTAATTAATTGTCTGCTAGCCTCTAGCTATTGTGTACTAATTCTTTAAATCTTCTATCTACTACACCACTATGAAACTGACAGTATTTTAGCCTTTTGTGATAAAGCAGCTAAGATCCTGAAAGGTCAAAATAACTCGTCCAAGGTTATACAGCGAGGAAGTGGTGAAAGCAGGACTCATAATGAGGTTTGTCCACAACCCACACTTTTTTTATTAAGACTTCACTGCCTATTTTATTGCCCAGAATTTCAGCTACCAGTTTAAATGTCTCCACACATACACACACCAAGCCCTCCCCTGCCAGCTAGATTTGAGTTAGTGGCAAGAAAAGAGCTTCTCATTTTGATATCCTCAGGCCTAAGAAAATGATTGAAATAATGGTTACCCAGAAATGGCCGCTGAATGAGTGAGTGGGTGAGTGAATGAATGAATGAGAAGCAATGGTCAGGACTTGTGGGGCAGGGAGAGGGAGGAAGTGATCTCCTTCCAAAAGAATGATGCACCCCCTCTCCCCTGCAGGACACCAGTGAGCTTCTGCTTTTCCATCCCAGAAAAGAAATGAGGCTTACAACACAAAGTAGCTTTCAGTAATCCATTTCATTTTAATTCAACAAATACTTTTCTATGCATCTCAACCCCCTGTGGGGCTGACAAAGCCCAGGAATGGAACCCAGTGTCCTGTATATTGAGAAACCCTACAAAGGACAACAACAGAGTTGGGGCCTCCCTGGTGGCCTAGGGAATAAGTCTCAGTCCTACCCCTGCAATGGCCCTCCACGGTGGCCTCAGTTCAATCCCCCCACCAGGGAGCTGACCCACATGGCACCGCAGACCTCTCCTGTATCCCCTGCTGCTTCCTTCAGCAGTGTGTTTCAGTAGATCTGCCTGTTCTGTTCCCCACTCTATCTCTGGGTAATCCTCTTACCCCCGTGGTCTATACCCCAGTTCTTACACATAAAAATGATGTTAAAAAAGCTATACAGGGGCCTCCCTGGTGGAGCAAGTGGTTAAGTCTCAGCACCATGAAGCTGTCCGCAGTCACTGTGGACAAGTTCGATCCCCAGCCAGGGAGCTGACCCACATGGCACAGCAGACCTCTCCAGTATCGCCCGCTGCTCTCCTCAGCAGTGTATTTCAGTCAGTCCAACTGTCCTGCTCCCCAATCTATCTTTGGTGAGTCCCTTCTGCACCTCTGGCCTGTACCCCAGTTCTTCTATGCAAAATAATTATTAAAACACACACACAGGGTCAGAAGAGTAACCAGCTAAGGGCATACCAGACTGCCCAAACTTCTGAGCATAGTTTGGTATCCAAAAAGAGACTGTGTGTCCAGGTGTTTCTGCAGAAGTTCAGGACATTTAAGACAGGCTTCCCCAATGGTGCTTGCTTGGAATTTAGCAGACAGCATCCAGCTGAGAGAGAGTCTACAAGCTGGGAGGCAAGAAGATGCTGTTTCTAAAGGTTAGACAAGATCGCATCAGACACAAGTTTCCGGTAGATGCTCTACCAGCCCCTTTATCTCCGAGAATCACCTGTACTGACTGTGCAAATCTACAGGGCTTCCACAGCAAGAGACTGCCCGTGGCCAGCGGGATTGGGTCAGGGGTACATGCTTAACCCAAACTGAGCCAGCCGAACTCTCTCAGTTTAAAAAATTAAACTGAGGACCAGAGTGGAGAGGTTGGAAGCTACGCTGGCCCATGGCAGAGCTGGAGACGAACGGCCGATGAATTCCCATCACCGGTTCCTGCAGTTTCTTGACTTGCTCATTCATCTCTGCCTCGGATTCCAAACTCTACTGTATCTTCCAGATACTTCTCCTTTTTCACTGAAACCAGCAAGATTGGGTTTCTGCTACCTGCAATCAAAGAGCCTTAACTGAAACATTGCCAGATGAAAGTGAAGGAGAGACAGAGCAGCTGCCTTTTATCTGTATTTATCCTTCCTTTGGTGTATTTTCCTCTGATTCTTAAGAGGGAAATAGAGGAGGCTTCTGACACTTACAGTCTGGTGAGAGAGACAGACATACACAAATCATTTCAATCCAATGTGGTAAGTGCTCTAATAGAGGTATGATGAGAGTGTCGTGGGAGCCGGAGGAGGAATTGTCTAACTCTGCCTGGGGGAGGGAAGTGGAGGAGGCTTCGCACAGAGCTGAGTCTCTGAGGATGGGTGGGAGTTGTGATATCCTGATGTACTATCAAGAGCACCAGAAGATTCTTAACTGCTTTTTCTTAAAAAGATAAGCGATGAAAGAAGAAATAGAGTAAGGCATAATTTGCTTCTGTCTTTAGGAGAGGTTTTCATCAAGATAATCTGGGCTTTCCTATGATAACATCTTAACCTTAGAATGTCAGTGGATTAGCCCAACTGGGATTAATCCCAATTGCATTGGGATTAGCTCAGTGTTTCCTTCTCACTGGACATATCAGCACAGTTGGCAGAGGGCGGGCTGTGCACCCACACAGTCACTTAGGGGCTCAGGATGACGGAGACTCTGGCATCTTGTTGCTCTAGTAGAACTCAGGGTCTCCTTGAGCATTTAACACGCTGCGTACTATGAGCGTGTGGGGAAGTACAAGGGACTTCTACTCCAGCTCTGAGTCTTAATCTGGGTCTGAGGCTTAATCCCTACCATTAGGACTATACAAGAGGAGACACCTGTCTTGCTGTCACTGCATCAGTTTTTCCATCTTCGGTGGCTTTGGCGATGGCAGGACTCAGCTCTTCTCAGAAACTCCGGCAGCCTCCAGTGTGGTGACCAGCTGCGGCTTCAGTTATACACATCGGCTCACTCTCCTCTCCCAAGCCCTGCCTTGTGCTTTCTGCCACAGTAGCCACTGGTTCTCTTGGTGACTTTGCTTAGGGCCCCGCCTGCCTGGGTCTGGCCTACTTGCCCTCAAGAGGATGGGTGATTTCAGGGTTTGATTGAAATTGTTCTCTCCCCTCCTCTTCTCACTACCCCACCCCACCGTGTAATCCACAGATTACAAATCTCCGAGCACATCACGTTCCATTACCTTGCTTTGATGGATGTGAATCATTGGACCAAGCAACACTGGTTTTTCTTTTTATCATTTCGGGGTCCCCGGGTACCTGTCATTTTGCCTGGTGTTGGTGTTGGTTACCTGACTAGGAATGAGTCTCCCAGTATCCATTTTTGCAAGAATTTCTCATTTTGCAAAGAGGCTCTCGAACCACATGAAGTTTCCCAAAACTTAAAACTATTCCTGGATTAAACAAAACACATCTATAAGTCAGAGGCAGCCCCCAGAACTCCAGTTTCAGACCAGGAAGTGGCACTTCTGTGCCTTTTACAGGGCTATAGAGCAAAGCCACTCACTGTAGCAAATGATAAGCTACCATCTCCCACTCTGCTAACTCCTGGCTGTTAAAACATGTTTTTTCTGAACTTCTGATTCTGTGAACTCTTCACACTCAAAGCAGTCCAGCTTGCTGATTAGTTTTAAATTTCGGAAGCTTTAAAGACTCCAGATTTGGAGGTAAGCGGACTCTCATTAAGAAGTCATTTGATAAAAATTAATCCCTCCAGGAATATCTTGGACTCAGAACAAAGCGCTGACTCTCTCATTAGCTGGTTGTAAGTGCTCAGTCCACCTTGGAAACCCCAATCCTCCCCAGGATTGACTCGGAGGCTCCAAACAGCTGCCATAAAGTCTGGGTACCACACACCAGTGATTCTGAAATCCCAAGACGGCTGCAACAGAACGTGGAGTGCAGAGTTGACATCCAGCGCCCACCCCGGAAGCCCCACGCCCCCATGTAATCATTTCCTCTGGAGCCTGAGGATGAAGGGACAGATCTCCGTCTTACTGAGCAGATTCCAGGGTTTACCTCTCCTAATCCTTGCAGATCTGTCACTGACCCAGCAAAGAGAATAACTAAATATGCAGAGTCTGTACAGAGAGGCTCCTGGGTGGGGGACCTTGAAAGCCCACACCCTTTTGGCTCATCTGGAAGACCTGCACCCCAGGGCCATCGCTGTACAGCTATCTTCCCCCTAGGGGTAGTGGGAACCTGTCCCCAGGGTTCTGTGACTCCTTCCTGAACAGCCACAAACTTTAATTCTAGCTAATCCTGTTAGGAGAGCTTTTGCACAACTCAGGGTTTTTGGGTTGTTTTTTTTTTGTTTGTTTTTTTGAAGCAAAGTGTCTCTCTTTTTTTCTGAATGTCTCTGTTTTTCTAAATGCCTTTATGCTTTGAAAAGATATTACATGCATTTTTTTTTTTTAAGTCCAAAGAGAACAAAAGGGAGTCCCAAGAAAAGTCCCCACCGCCAGCCTAGGTTCCCATTCCCGCCCCTGGGCACTGTTATGTGTTTCTTAGGAAGAAAGATGGCTGTCTTTAAATTTTCTAATTTGGTCTCAAAAATCGCCAAAGGCCAAATAGGGCCCACAATAATGTAATTAAAATGAGTGATGAGGTTATGCACAAACCTTGTCGTGGGGACACGAAGATCACAGAAGCACATTCACACTCGCAGGAGGAAATCGGGGTGTGAGGAGGTGTGTGTGCAGCGTGTATGGATGCAGGGCTGCATATGTGTTCTGTGGCACGTGTGTGAGTGCACGTGTGTGGCTGACTGGCCCCCATCTCTCGGAAAACTCGAGTCAATCCTATAAACATTTATTGTGTGCTGTGTGCCAGGCCCTGTTCCCAGTGCCGTGGCTTATACCAAGATAAATCATACAAGGTCCCTGGCTTTGGGGAACCTACAATAAGAATAACTCACATTTGATTGGCCCTTTTCCCTTTACAGGGGAATTTTCAGGCGAGTTGTGTCATAACTCAGGCCGGCTACAGCCCGGGGCATGCTGGGACTTGAGCAGCTGGGCCGGTGGGAGGAGGGAGGGAGGGGGATGGGGAAGCCGAGCCAGCAGCCCCAGGACTTGATCTCCCTCGCTTCCTTCCGTGACCCAGGGGCCTGAGGCAGTAGCTCAGCGATGTTCAGGTAGGTCCCAACATCAAAGAGACCAGATGCTTGCTTCTTTGACCTGCAGGTTCTGTCATCAGATAACCAGACTTCACAGCCCAGCTCCATCACTAATTACAAGTGTGATCCTGGACGAATTACTTAACCTTCATGAGCCTTGGGTGTCTGCAACAGAGAGAAGTGATTGTTCCTCCTTCTAGAGCTGGAAGGAGGATTAGTGAGATAAGGCAAGTAAATACATCTATAGTGCTACATAGTTGTTAATCGGAAATAAGGTCGTAATGATAGTTAGACAAAGAGTTTATTAGAAAATTGAAATGAGAAGCAGTCAGATTTTACCCTACCAGAACTGTTCCAACACACACAAGCTTGAATTTAGTTTATATAGATAGGGAGGAACAGTGAATCACTGACATTAAAAATGTAATCATTTTTGGCAGGGAGTTTTTTGCTTCTAAATTGTTTTGACCTAAAGATATGTTGATGCTGTGTATGTGCAGAAGAAGGCAAGGGGGGAATTTAATCTTCCTTTTTAAAGAATGCACTGTGAAAACGCAAAGGCGGGTGTTCCTTGTTAAATCTTCTTTATTGGCTCCATGGTCCTTAATGGGAGTGAAAAGATTGGCCTTACCCACAGGCATCAGAGTTTGCTTAACTGCTTGACAGACTTTAAGTCTATGTAGATGGCTTTCTTGTCTCTTGTCCCTAGAGCTGGGAGGGATTGTGTTCCCAGGACATTTACTGTGTTCACATAGTAAATTCTCAATAAAAGTCAGCATTGCTGTTATTATTCAGTAACATGAAACTCTGAATCTTTGGAATTTAATACAAGAAGGAGTTCTGGTCAGAGGGACTGTTGGTCAACGGCCTTTGAACTGAAATCACTGTGGTAATCACTTCATAATAGTACATAAATCAAGTTGTGTGCACCTTTAACACATAATGTTTTATCAATTACATCTAAATAAAGTTGGAGGAAACATACATAAAATTCTCCTAAATTTCACTTTCCATTTGCAGCCCTGTGGGGTCCCTGGCCCAACTCTTTCTGCTCATGCTGTTTCCAAGCCTCCTTCCACATGTGTTTAAAAGTTTCCAACATATCTTTTTTTTTTTTAAAGATTTATTTATTTATTCATACAGAACTGGGGTACAGGCCAGAGATGCAGAGGGTGAGAGAATTCACCAGAGACAGAGAGGGGAGCAGAACAGGCAGATCGACGAAGTACACTGCTGAGGGGAACAGCGGGCAGGTCAGGAGAGGTCTGCGGCACTATGCGGTCACCTCCGGGGCAGGCGGGATCGAACTCATGCGGAAGTGGCTTAAGCTTCTTAGTGCTGTGCTTTAACCCGCTGCGCCACCAGGGAGGGCCCAACATATCTTTTTAAAATGCTTGCAGCCTTTGTAGTTGGAACCATGGTACTTAATCTGAGGGGGGCCTGAGCATCAACTAGTGAGCTTTTTATATACCCTCTGAGTATTACATGTGTGGTTTATCTATTTACTTCTGCAGCCAGGATTCTATTTAACTACTTACTTCTGAAAGATGCACCAGTCTCAATGAATCTCCTAGAATGCAAGTCTTGGTCAAGTTTATCATGAGAAACCTCCACAACTCACCCCTGTTTGGGAATCATTGGTTTAGAGAAACAAAAGCCCACAAATAACCAAAAGTTTTAAGAAAAGAAACACTCCTAAAAATAGATACAAGACACAATAACTATAATGGGTGAGGAGCAGCAGGGCACAAAAATGTGCAAATTAATGGAACAGAATGAAACTTTGAAAACCAATACACATATATCTATAAGGCAATACAATAATTGGCAAAAGTGACATTTTTACTCAGAAGAAGAATTCATTAAGTGATGTTAAGATACATGATAATCATTTAGAAAAATATCATGCTACCCCCTATCTCACACCATGCACCAAAATTAATCCAAATGATTTTTTTTTTAAGATTTGTTTATTTACCCATACAGAGCTGGGGTACAGGCCAGAGGTGCAGGGGCCGTGAGAGGGCTCACCAGAGACAGAGTGGGGAGCAGAACAGGCCAATTGATGGAGCACACTGCTGAGGGGAGCAGCAGGCCGGTCAGGAGAGGTCTGCTGTGCCATGTGGGTCACCTCCAGGGCAGGGATCAAACTCATGCTGAGGTGGGTCTAGATTCTCAGTGCTGCACTTTAACCCGCTGCACCACCAGGGAGGGCCCCAATCCAAGGGATTTTTAAAGCTTTATGTAAAAATAAAGCCATAGAGGTAACCATTTGAAGGGAATTATTTTAGAAATTTGGATAGGGAAGGATTTTCTAAACATTTTACTAAAGCAGAGAACATAAAAGAAAAGGCTGAGGAATTTTGTTACAAAAAACGTACTTATATCAAAAAATACCACAAACAAAATTGAAAAGTAAATGATGCACAGCAGAATATATTTGCTCTATGAGAAAATACCCATAATACCGAAACAGGTCCTTCCACTCAAAAAGAAAAGCTATCTCTCCCAACAGAATAAAGGACATGCTGAAATGCAGTTCACAATAGAATAATTACAATGAACCAGAAGATTTCACGTCAGTATGAGTCAAGGAAATACAAATTAAGACAGTAACACAATGTCACCTCTTTTCAATGTAATTGTTCAAAATAATGGGAATGAACATGACCTAATGTTGGCTATGATGGAGGAACAGGACCTTATCATTTACCACCAACTGATCCGTCAGCTCCATTCTTCCTAAGACCTCACCCAAGAGAAGACTGGACATTGACAGCAATAGTTCAATAATCAGATTCCTCATAATGCTTTTCACAAGGGCAAAAAATAAATAAGGACTCACTGCTGGGAGAATTTGGCTACGTATGAAATGCATTTTTCTGTCTTATAAAAAATAACAGAGCAAACAAAACAAAATATTAACAGTTGTTAATTGTTTGTGCTGAGAATGTAGGTGTTTATTATGTTGTTCTTTGTACTTTTGTGTAACTATAAATTCCTTCCAGATTGTGGTCAAGTATGTTGTGATAGGAGAATAATTGTTAGCATGAGAAAATATTCAAAATATATATATACTTTAAGATTTATTTATGCATACAGAGCTGGTGTACAGACCAGAGGAGCAGGGTTAGTGAGAGGATTCACCAGAGACAGAGTGAGGAGCAGAACAGGTAGATTGATGAAGTACACTGCTGAGGGGAGCAGCGGGCAAAACAGGAGAGGTCTGCCACGCCATGTGGGTCATCTCCAGGGCCAGGAATTGAACTCACACTGAAGTGGCTGCTGCCAGCTTGTAGTGCTGTGTCCTCACCCATTGCGCCACCAGAAAGAGCCTCAAAATATATTTTTAATAAAAATAAACAGATCACAAGAGGATTTGAGAAGAATCCCCATTTTAATTTGAAAACATGGATGCAGAGAGAAAACTGGCTAAGAATGATGAGGTTCATCATTTTTATTTTCTTCTTTTTTAAAAAATTTATTTATATATGCATACAAGAGCTGGGGTGTAAGCCAGAGGTTCGGGGAGTGAGAGGACTCAGCAGAGACAGAGTGGGGAGCAGAACAGGCGGATCTACTGAAATACATCACTGAGGGGAGCAGTGGCGAGACAGGAGAGGTCTCTGAGCCTGCTGCTGCTGGGATCCAACTGCTGCAGAGGCTGCCTAGAGCTTCACAGCTCTGAGACTTACCCACTGAGCCACCAGGGAGGTCCCCTTTATTTTCTTCTTTGTGCTTCTCTATGTTCTCTGTAGTTAACACATGCTTTACTTTTGAAACATACTAAAATCGACATATAAACATATCTAAAAGGCGGGCTATATGTCCTAAATTTCATGACTGTGGATATATATAGGTTTTCTTTCTAAAGCAGCTAAAGTGATGTGAAGATCTCATGAACTTCTCCATGTGAAAAATAGGAGCCAAGTGAGCAAGACTTGGATTTCTTTATTTTTTCAATTAGAAAATTATGTGTCCCTGCCCCTCTCAGCCACCCAGTTGTTCAGGAAGCCGTGTCTCACACAGTCTGAAGTCACACACTGTCGCACACTGTGGAACCGCAAAGCTGCAGAGATGAAGCTATGGAGCATCTGCAGGGTCCTCAGCCAGGGACCTCACTTCCCGATTTGACATTCATTGCCAAAAAAATCAGACACCGGGAGCTAGGCCTTCAACATTTGAACTGGAGGGGAGAGACACAATCCAAGCCATAAAACACTCTCAAACTAAGTCGTTCCCAAAACCTCATGTAAGCTGGGAGAACAATAGCTAAGCCAAAAGACAAAACCCAAAATAAAGCAAAACTCCCGGATCTGGAAGAAGGCCATAGTAAACAGTGACAACAGTTGATATGTACTGAGAATTTACCGAGTCCAGGGACGATTTGCTCTGTTTGACATATGTCGTCTTGCTAATAGTTCAGTGAGGTTGGTACTATTTTTTTTAATATTTGTTTATTTGTACTTACAGAACTGGGGTACAGGCCAGAGGTGTAGGGGGTGAGAGGATTCACCAGAGACAGAGTGGGGAGCAGAAGAGGCAGATCGATGAAGTACACTGCTGAGGGGAGCAGCGGACGGTCAGGAGAGGTCTGCTGCGCCATGTGGGTCACCTCCAGGGCAGGGATCGAACTCACACTGAAGCTGCCCAGCTTTTCAGTGTTATGCTCCAACCTGCTGCGCCACCAGGGAGGGCCCTATTAATCGCCATTTTACAGAAGAGGAAATAGAGTCACAGGGAGCCATGGTAAACTTGTCCAAGCTCAGATAGTGGCATCAAAACTGAACCCAGACTCCAGGCCCATGCACATTATACTGTCTTTCCAGTGGCTACATGTAGGAGGGAGGATTTCACTTAAACTGTTCCTTTCTCAGAGCACTGACACTAAGACAAATGTGAGCGAGCCTGTCACACTCTCCCTGGACTCAAAATCTAACCCTGTGACTTCCAGGCTGGTTGCCCGTAGGCAAGTTTCTTAACCTGTCTGGAGCTCAATTTGCTTACCTGTTAAATAACCAATAATATCTACCCAAAGGACCACTGTAGATGCACAATGAAATGATGCCTCTGGGCTACTAGAGCTGCATGTTGCATAAGATAACTGACAACCAGCTAGGGATATTACTATTGTTGTGCCTTCAGGGATGCCCTCTGCACCATCTCCAAATGTGCCTATTCACACATCTGATTACTCCTGTCCAAAGGGAAGTTACATCCCCAGAGCCCCTGGAGTCTCTGGGCTCAGTGCTGGGCACCATGTAGGTGCTCAGTAAACATTTGTTAAATGAATAAGTGAATGGTCCAAATAACCTCTAGTTCTAGTGACCAAGGCTGCTTTTACCCTCCTGGAATGCACATTGATTTGTTCTGGATTTCTTGATAATTAATCTCTCGACAAAATTTAAGACCTGTTAATTACCCCTGATTAATTAGGGTGAACTTTTTAATTGCTTCCCTAAGCTGAAATATACTGTCAATAGGCCCCATAATTAGTGACCCAGTAATCAGTTTTAAACCAATTATCCCAGGGTAACAAGTGAAACCAGGCAAGAAGCACCCCAGGGGCTTGGGCCAATTTCAGTGGAACACGGAATAATACAAATTGGCACTCGTGTGGGTGAAGAATGCATGTTCAATGTAATTGGAATCACAGATACTCAGATTCTTTTGGGTGTTTTATTTGTCTGGGTTTTCATTGCTATATTATTTGAAAGCAAGAAAATAAGTGTACTCCCCACCCATCCAGCCAGACCTGGAGCAGCTCCTTGGAGCTGACTTTGAATATAATTTGGGGCAACACACACGGTTGTGCAGGTTGTGTACTGCACAACTTCAGTGTGCTATTCACTCAAAGTGCCCCTGAAGGTTGGGCAGTGTATGACTTGGGTACAGTAATCTGTGGGTCACACGATACAAAGAAAAAGGAACTAATCAAAAAAGAGCCCCAAAGGTAATGGTGGGCTTGCCATCTGAGCCGTCTCAAAATGGGGAGACACACGTGGCAAGTATCTCCTATGATCAGTCTAGAGCTATGAAATGTATCATGTGCACATTTATTTCTTCAGCTTGGACTTGAAAAAAAAATAAGAAAAAGAAATAACTGAAATAGTACAGGCAATTTCTTTCCATGCATTCAATAAATGCATGCTCCAGAGTAAATCCAAAATGGCGCCTTGAATCTACTATCCCTTGTGTGCCTCTTACCCAGAAAATATCATACTATCTGGACTAAAGATTAGTACGCATTAAATAGCAGGACCTCCAAGTCAGCCATTCGTTGGCTGTCCAATGGTGAAACAAAATATTTCTCCCTTTAGTGGAGGAAAACTGTTGACTTGTCTTTTTTAAAGATAATATAACATCCAACAGAGTGCCCTCCAGCACAATTTCTAGAATAATTTTGACAATAGGAGATTTTTCTCCTTTTCTGCCTACTTGAGAACCTAAAGTCCTTAAGAGGAGGCAGAATTCCAAGCTGGAGAAGCAGGATCTGATCTAGGGACCCTTTCTCAATGTAAGGTTCCTGTTAGACCAGTTGGTTCTCAAGATACGGCCAGGACCAACATACTAGAATCACCCAGAGGCCTGTTCTTATGACTCCTGGTCCCCAGTCAAGACTACTACATCAGAAATATATTGGTGTTTAGCCCCAAAGTCCGTACTAAAAAAAAAATTCTATGTAGATCTGATATGTACTCTCAACTATAAGTACAGGTGAGGGTAGGAATAATGCCTCGTCTTCAAGCTTGCCACGTGCCTGACATAGTTTTAATAGATATTAATTTGGCGCTCCTTGGTGGCCTAGAGGTTGAGTCTCAGCACTATCACCACAGTAACCTGAATTTGACCCCCGGCCAGAGAGCTGACCCAGTGTCCTGGCAGACCTCTCCTGTCCAGCCCGCTGCTCCCCTCAGCAGTGTATTTCAGCAAATTCACCTGTTTCACTCCCCACTCTCTCTGGCGAATCCTCTCACCACCACCCTCCACTTCTGACATACACCGCACTTCTATGCAAAATTAAATTAAATTTAAAAAATAGATATTAATTGACTGAATGTGAATAAGTCTCTGGCCCTTTGTTTTAATTCAGCAATCCATAGGGCAGAATTGAGGTGTCCCCCAAGTTGTGCCTTAAGAAAGAAGAGGCATGGATCTATGTCTTCCTTCTTCTCAGGGCTTCTCAGGACTGAGAGCTGAGGTCTGCCTCAGTACACGCCACAGTGCAACACTGGCTTCATGTCCTCTGTGAAGCTCCTGCTGATGCCATTAGCCATTCATCCCGTGCCTCGTCCACTAATCCAACCGCTTGTTGATTTGCCAAGTGAGAAATATGCAGAGACACAAGCCACTTGTTCCCAGGGTTATTTCCAGCTGGTAAGAAGGAGACAGCTGGGGAAGAGGGTTTAGGTTTTATTATCTAAGCCTGGAAATCCCAGAGAGATACTGGGATGTGTTTTCCCCATTAGGGTCCTTCTGATGTTGAGCAGTTTCTTTTTAAAATTTGTTTATTGATGCATCCAGAACTGGGGAACAGACAGAGGTGTGGGGACAGTGAGAGGATTCACCAGAGGCAGAGAGGGCAGCAGAACAGGCAGATCAATGAAGTGCATTGCTGAGGGAGCAGCGCCATGTGGTCACCTCCAGGGCCAGGAATCGAACTTGCACTGAAGTGGCTGTGGCTAGCTTGCAGTGCTGCGTCCTAACCCACCAGGGAGGGCCCTGTCCAAGAGCAGTTTCTAGAAAGTTCCTGCTACCTCACCATGCTGGGAAGGCCCAGGGCTGAGGAACGCAAGGGTGAGGCCCTACGTTGGGAATGTGATCAGACTGCCAAGCTGCACCTGTCATCTTTGCCCTCAGCCAGTCTTTACCGAGCAGCTACCGCATCCAGGCACTGCTTGAATTGTTAAAAGTTCACAAGGCACAAGATGTCTGTCTTTGTGGGTTGACCAACAAGCCCCCGAGTCTGAGGACTGGCAGGGACAAACACGCTGTGTCGGGGTGACCAATGCAGAGACCCCACTTGGCCGACTTCCAGTGGGAGGGGCTTGTGGCAGCTGCTCCAAAGCCAATCAGATCAGCGAGCACAGTTGCCCAGCGCTACTCACGGCTTTTGTTCTAAATCTATTCCTAGCAATGCCCACTTCAGTCGTTTCTATACCTGTTCTCCAGCACAGGAGGGCCCGCGCGTGCGCACCAGGCATCCCGCTGAAGTCCTGGAACATAGATCCCTCTTACCAAACTGAGGCAGTTTGCGGGACCTAGATTGGCCAAGAGCAACAGCTTCCTCTCAGGAGCCGGAGCAGGCTCTTAGATCCCTGTGTTTGCCTCAGGGAAGAGCTGCCTCTGCCCATCCTCCTTTGCTTTGCTCCCTGAAGAGGAGAAACAATCATGTGAAGTAAATACATGTCCTTACATCATAAGCTAAACAATACCTAGGAGGATTGGGGTCTTCGTGCACCATCACAACCTAGTGCTGTGCTAGACGAACCAGCTGCCTCTGCCCAGTGATCTTCCCAGCACATGCCCGCTACCTTGCCTCTCAGGGACCCTGTCTTCCAGATTTCCCAAGGTGGTTTCTGGCAGTCTATTTCATCTAACTCCAGAATACCATACTTTTATTTTTTTGACTTCGCGTTGAGCTTTCTTTTCACGCAGGTCCACAGGTCCAAAAAGCCTCTCCCACACAAAGACTTGGTTGGTTATGTGGAATTAGCTTATTTCAGAAGAATGAGTCTTCCTGGCTCCCATGGCGTCTCTCGCAGCAACAGCAGCTCCCTAATCCCCAACCTCCTCCCACACACGAGCTTCCCAGCTGTTACTTCCCAATAGCAAAGAGCCCCTCTCTCAATATGGACAGGGACAAGGGTTTACAAGCAGACTTTGTTCTGGAGTTTATCTACAAAGAGCTCTATTTTAGAAAACAAATTCCCCATTATATTCTTCTTTGACAGTCAAGGGGAAAGTCTGCAAACAATGGACCCGTTCCAAGACCCCAGGCAAGGTTGAGTCCACCTCTCAGGTCCCAGACCTTGAGCATTGCTGCAGGCAATTTATGCTTTTTCGTTGGCCCCAGATTCCCAGAAATGAGTTATTTGGGTTTGGTTTAATGTGTCTCCTACCAGCAAGTTGCTAACTTTCTAGGTAATGTCAAGTGAGTTTCAGCCCTTACAGCAGTCTGGCCACCTCTAAGTAGTAAAATTTGTCTTCGGACCCCGCACCACAGGACAGACAAAACTTTATCCTGAAACGTCTGAGGGTGCACAGTTAAAGCTTTAAGATCCAGTCCTCTAGGGGTAGCAATGCTGGTCCACAGAAATAATAGCCACTTTTCTCCAGGTATAACTGAACGTGGCACAAATCTTGAATAAGCAATATCCCTTTGTCTAGGGATAAGTGTTATATGGGTTAAGAATGAATCTCTTGTGGCTATGAGAGGTAACAAAATCCCATCCTCCGCATCCCAATCCTCAACACCATCTTAAGCTTCTCAACTGTCTCCAAATGGTTTCACTTGACAAAGGGACTCATAATCTACTCGGACTTGATTTTACTACCTCAGGTGAAACAACTCCAGGTGGATGGAGGAGAACTTTTCCCACCAGAATTATCTAAAACATCCCCAATTTTTCGTATCATTTAACTAAGCAGAAGCTTAACTCTTAGTCTACCCTTGAAAGAGATGGCCTTGATATTTCCTGAATACAGAATTTCCATATTTTATAGGTTGCTTTTCCCAAAAGGCCTGCAAGCTGTATTCTTTTTTAAAGATGTTTTTATTTATGCATTCAAGAATTAGGGTACACGCCATGGTGCAGAGGGGGTGAAAGGATTCACCAAAGACAGAGTGATGAGCAGAATAGGCAGCTCGACTGAAATACACTGCTGAGGGGAGCAGCGGGAGAGTCAGGAGAGGTCTGCTGTGCCATGTGGATCAGCTCCCTGGCTGGGAATCAAACTTGTGCAGCAGTGGCTGCAATCGCTTCACAGTGCTACGTTTAACCCATCGCACCACCAGGGAGGGCCCATGTAGCTGTATTCTTAATGCACAGATGATTTGGAATTCCTGGTCCAATGCCTCACCTAAGGAGCAAGTGGCATTGAGGGGAGCTTCTCTCCTACTGATGTATCCGTTCTTCCACCTGGTGGGGAAACATGGAATCATTCGCAGTTCATCTTGGTTCTCAGCGGAAATGTTATTTAATCCTCACAATCTTGTGAGGAGGAAGTCCAGACAGGTCAATTCACCTATGTAAGGTCACATAGCAAGTAAGTGATGGAGCTGGATAATATGTATTTATTCCATGAGTTGGTTCCAGCCCTCACAGTGGACTCAAATTAGGATTAATCACCACTAATTCTTATCCTCAGAGCTGGCTTCTTTTCCACTTCAACCTCCAGAGGAAGCTGTCAACACCCCAGGTATAATTTACTTATGTAAAAGGTAAGTTTTCTTTTTCTGATTTTCTGAGTTTACCAAGATGTCCAAATGAGTAGGATGTCGTTGACTATTATCCCAACAGGTGAGCAGGTTGTCTCAAGCTAAGGAAGACAAACTCCCTCAGAGGATGAGTGAAGACTTCTCCACCATCACTAGCACCCAGGACAGGACGCTTTGGGTAGTTTGTCTTGGGGACTTTGGAGAGATTGGGTAGGACAACATTCACACTGTGTAATAAGCCAGAGGCAAAGGACACTTTTGGAAATGATGGCAGCATTTCTACTGGAGCATCAGGCAAGTTGCTAGATGTTGACACAGGAAAGTGAAAGTCCACAGAGCAATTAGAATCCACAGGTTCAGCAAAAGGAAGAGAATGCAATAACCCAATGGATTCGGGGCTAGCTCATAGTTCAGTTACTCAGAATTAGGTTTTCCACCCCACCACCCTTGTTTCCCCTCTATGAACTCAAAAGTTAAAGATGCTTCCCTAACCCCCATCCTCCTCCATGCTTTATATCACTCAAGAGTCTTCGGAGTTGCCTCTACTCTCGATCTCCACTTCCTCACCTTTCTCCCACTCCCATATGGCTTCTGACCACACTTCACTGTAGACACATTAAAGTGACCTTCTTGCTTGCAAACCCAGTGGGCCTTTCTTAGTTTCTCCTATCACTTGACTACTGTTGATCATGGCTTCCATTTTGAAATATTCTCTTCCATCGACTCCAAGACTTGGGTGTAGACACAAGTCCTTACTCCTTCCCTCTCTCCTTTCTTCCCTTCCTCCCTCTCTCCCTCCCTCCCTCCCTTCCTTCCTTCCTTCCTTCCAGTGAAAGTCTTTTGGTCACAAGCAGCAAAACCAACAGCAGTTAGGGGGAGGTTAAAATAAACTAATCAGGAGTTTTAAATGAGTTTATGATATTTGGTTGATGTAATAATGTGTCCAGTTCTCTCCTCCTTCTTCCTACATGTATATCCTTTGTAATGTGGACTTTGTAGTTCCTTCCACCCTGTGGTACTTTCAACTTGGGAGGAAAAGGACTCGGTAGGGTGCCTGGATAAATAACAGAATTGATGCATTTTTCCCTGAAAGAGACATAACTTAGGGTAGAGCCAGGAGAAGGGCAAAAAGTTTAGGTTTGTCAAGATTAAATTTACTGTTTACCTTCAAGAAGATGGAGTTAGGGCAATGGGTAGAATTGATAGCAAAGTGACTTTGTCTCAAAGTTATAAAGGTCTTCCTGATGGAGCTGATTAATGCTCAACAATAAATTAATACAGTTAATTAGTATTTATTACATTCAGTTATATAAATATATAAATATTAATACAGTCATATAATACATTATATTTTAATACATTCTAAATATTATACCATTGACTTAGCATTCCTTCTGTGCTAACAACTTCCTAGAACTGGGCTACAGGCCAGAGGCTCAGGGGCCGTGAGAGGCTTCACCAGAGACAGAGTGGGGAGCAGAACAGGCAGATCGACGAAGTACACTGCTGAGGGGAGCAGCGGGCGGGTCAGGAGAGGTCTGCCGCGCCATGTGGTCACCTCCGGGGCAGGCGGGAATTGAACTCATGAGGAAGCGGCTTTAGTTTCTCAGTGCTGTGCTTTAACTCACTGCGCCACCAGGGAGGGCCTAGAATGCCATTTTAATAATAAAATCAAGTCATGGTTACTATGGAGCACTCACATTGGCCGGTGTGGAGCCATGCCCAGGTCTGGTCTATGCTATTATTTCCCCATTTTGTAGATAACTGAGGAAGCCTACCCAAGGTCACACAGCGGGCAGGGGGTACAGGAAATCCAAAAGGCGAGCTCCAGGCTAGAGTTCCTAAAATCCCGGTACCCAGGGCCGGAGAGCAGCAGCAGCGAGGCATCACGAACTCACTGTCACCGTCGGGGCCGCTGGAATTCCTGCCTCCGCTGTGCTCGGGGCTGGCTTAAAGGCAGGGACCTGGAGACCGGAAGCACAGAGCTGGGCGAACAGAAGCGGGTCCACCCTGCGCGTGGGCTGTGGAGGGCTGCCGGGTGCAGCTGCCGGCAGGCGGTGCGCTCCCCGCTCCGCGGTTCCTGCCCCACGGAGACCAGTGCGCATGTGTTTTATTAAAAGGAAGTGTTTACCCGGCCTGCCCCTGGCAGGGCTGCGGCAGCAGTTTATTAGGACTTCATTTGGAGTGTAAATTGTTGCTGGTTTATAAAAAGGCTCTGCAAAGCTGCTCCGCCGGGACGGCCCCAATCCGCAGCGCAGGGCATGCGAGGCTTTAACTAAATCATTG
The DNA here is from genome assembly GCF_000260355.1 of Condylura cristata. Taxonomy (NCBI): domain Eukaryota; kingdom Metazoa; phylum Chordata; class Mammalia; order Eulipotyphla; family Talpidae; genus Condylura; species Condylura cristata. The sequence continues at coordinate 9,086,445 of NW_004567133.1, forward strand.
ATTTCCCTCCGGAAGGAGCAGCTCAGATCTGAGCCACTCATTTCGCTGCTTAGCTGCTGTCTTCTCGCACCTGGAGGGCAAAGGTGACAAGAGGCCCCCTTCCTTCCATTTCCGCCCGCGCACACGTGTACCCGCCCGCCCCCCATACACACACGCACGCACACACATATGCACTGACTTCTGCAAGACCTGAGCCATTTTGCTGCGTTGGCCCTGGAAGACCAGAACCGGCTGCAGAGTGTCTGTCCAGGGGCGCCCTGTGGACCTGGTGGGGCAGGGACCGTACCTGGCGGTGGCCACAAGCCCCGCCTCTCAGTCAGACAGATTTGGTTCCAAATGCCAGGTAGTTGACCTTGCGTCGGGGCAGTCAGATTTAGTACAGAAAACTATGGATCACACAGTTAAGTTTGAATGTCAGATAAACCATGGGTAATTTTTTTGTTCTAAAGGTGGGATGTGTTTCTCTGAAATTTAAACTGTATGTGGGGGTCCTGTATTCGAGCTCTTAACACTCCTGAGGCAGGGACAGACCTACTCTGAGCTTGGTTTCCTCATCTGTAAAATCTCACTGTGCTTAGGAGGCCCATGTATGCAGTCCCTGTCCTGTAAAATGCTGGACACGATGTGTGACAGCTGCCAGTGTCATAGGCAGGTTTGGGGGTCGCGGGGTGCGCCTCCTGCCCTGGAGCATCAGTGCTCAGTAATGCTGTTATGTTGCCATTATTGCTACTACATTTTATGCAATCCTGTCTGCAGTCTCTTGTGCTCATTTATATATGTCCTCACCTTCAGATTCACTCCATCCATCCTAATTTTTGTATCCCCTGAGTTCAGAGAGTTCCTGGAACAGAGCAGGAGCTAGTAGTCTCTGTTAGATAATTTAACTGATTTTCAGTTGCACAAATTCAAGCGCCAGTGAGTAAAAAATCAGTGATGCTGGGAATATTTATCATAAAAGCAGGAGTCCCAACTTCTAAAAAGGAGGAGCAAGATTGCCTGATGGATGATACCTATTTCTGTGGCGCAATTAAGCTATTAAGGACGCTTAAGACATGGCTGCCGGCTGTGATTGCCCCTCTTTGCTGTGGGTCTCAGACTTTTCATCTGTAAATGGGGATAATTTAAAGTCTGTGCAGGTTCACAGATGTAAAAAAAACCTATTGCCTGGATTGATGGCAGTTAGTATTTATGCCAGCGCTGGCCCTATGTCACCAGGGGGAAGTTGACAGGACAGCAGGAAACAGGACAAGAGAGTCCAGTGGGAGATAAAAAAGACACAGGGTCTCCTTGGCCACAACCCGCAGGCCACACAGGATGGCCCCTTTAGGTCCACAGCGGGAGCAGAGACTCCCTTCAAAAAACCGGGACAATGAGCACAGGCTGTCAAGGGGGGAACCCAGCTACTGATCAACAGCTGCCATATTTGTTCAGTGTCTGTCTCCTCCAAGTAGAGGGCAATTCAAGGGGGGGCAGAAACTAGCATTTTTGTTTGCTGGAATATTCTAGAATAATACCTGGTACAGGTATTACAAACTTCTGATTACAACCACTGTAGTAGAGTAACTCATCATATGTTTAATCAGATCCTTATTGTTGGACCTTCATTGTTTTGGATTTTTTATATAGTAATTATATAGTAATCCTGTTTATTATGCACATACCTATATGTAGAATCCTGTAGTAAGTATCTTGCATCTACATCCCAGCTGAGTTCCTTTATGGAAATTCTTTGTTGTCAATTTCAGGATGGAAGACTACATGTGCCCATCTCAGTCTTTATTAATGCAGAGAAAATGTTTAAGCTAAATTCAGAAAAAGACAAGATTCAAAGCAGTATGAGTCATCTTTGCACATATAGGTGGATGTAAATAATCACGTTTGTGTTTATAAGCACATATAATACACATTTCAGATACATACATCTATATGCATGATGTGAAAGATTGAAAAGATAAATGCTGAAGACAACAATTCTTTCTCTGGATGGTCAAGTTTGGGTAATATTCGTCTTATTTTCTTCTGTTTGCTAAAATGTCTACTGTAGTGGATACTGTGTTATGCAACTCAACTTCAGGCAGCGTTAGCCACAGACAACAATCAGTTGAGAGAAACAATTTCTAGTGCTGCCATACACACTTGATTTTTGTCCTGCATCACCTGGAAAAGGCCTGGTCCCTGGAAAAGTCTGGAATTTGTCGTAACCCCAGCTCCCTTGGGAGAAGCAGGGGCCTTTCTTGCAGCTTTACACTACCAGTTGCTCCTCTGCCCAGTTCGGCTCTCCTTACCCCTGCTTTCCAGGAAAGCCAGTCTATGGCATCTCTATAGCATCTCTGCTGACCACTTCTTTGTTGGGTAATGAGGAAAACTTTTTTTTTTTTAAAGATTTATTTATTTGTGCATACAGAACTGGGGTACAGGCCAGAGGCTCAGGGGTGGTGAGAGGCTTCACCAGAGACAGAGTGGGGAACAGAACAGGTAGATAGACGAAGCACACTGCTGAGGGGAGCAGCGGGCGGGTCTGGAGAGGTCTGCCACGCCATGTGGTCACCTCCGGGGCAGGCGGGAATCAAACTCATGCAGAAGCGGCTTCAGATTCTCAATGCTGTGCTTTAACCCGCTGCGCCACCAGGGAGGGCCCGAGGAAAACTTTTAATTAAAAAATTAACCCCTATAAAATGCCCAACTTTTTTTGTTGGACATGATCTTCTACTACAAAAAAAAAAAAAAAGTCAGATGTACTATCATGCCCTTCCATGGAAGGAAAGTTAAGAAGGCAATTTATCAATTAGTCTTTTTGTTTCCCAATAATCCCTTTCAGTGGTGCCTGACCCTGACCAGCTGACATTTCTGTAACCCACTTTCCACCTCACGTGTGTTAAATGACTTATTGTCCTAAACTTGGAGATTTTAATCTCATCTATTAAGCCAGCAGGTCCAGTAATTCCCTGAATGCATTTTTATTGACTTTGTAAATCAGACTTCCCCACGTCAGGGACTGTGACCAGGAGAGAGGTGTTTGTCTGTGAAATTGGCTGGACACAGACCATTGACTGTGATGATAACCAGTGATTTGTGGGGCCAGATAGACAAGCCACATGCACTAAGCAGATTAAAATATAACAAAACAAAAAGGTTCCATTACCAGAAATACTGGCAAAGGGCAGCAGGATGTTTGTGATAAAAGATAGAAAACAAACTAATTCCAAGTCTGGAAGGAAGCCCAAAAAGGTGCTTTGCTCTCCCTTCAGTGAGCCAAAAAGGAAACGTGGAGATAATGAACACAACTAAGTAAACCAATTTTGGAAAACTCTTTACCAAAAGACAAAGAAAGCTTGGCTCTTGTCCCACCAGGACCCAAGTTTATGTACCTTCTTGTCACTTGTGACAAGAATAGCTTACAAGGTAGAGTAAGAATTCTGAAGAGCTTCAGAGAAGAATGTTCTTCTGGGGGTGCCTTCCCTGAGATGAGATCTAAGTGGATTAAGCCTCCTGGGTGACTTAACCCTTTGTCACTGTGCCTCCTGCCTCTCCTTTCCACCACTTTTCCTTCTTGTTACTGCAACAGCATTAGCACTTTCTGGCCCCAGGACCTTTGCACTACTGTTCCCTCTGCCGGATGTTACCTACACTTCACTTAGGTCTTTGGACAGATGTCACCTCCTTGAAGAAGATTCCCTGGCCACTCAATCTCTCTCCATTCTCTTGTATTTTTTTCCATAGTGTTTGTTATAGGTTTTTGTTGTTGTTTAGTTTAGTTTAATCTTCACTCTTCTAGAACATAAATTTGTGTCTGTTTTGTTCACTGCCGATTTTCTCAGTATCTTGAACAGAAAGTGCTCAAGTATTTGTTGAATGACTGAATTACATATCCTGGCTCCTCTTCTTTTATCTTCACCTATAGGATCTGATTCATTCATCTTTTGGCCTACAAATGTCTGTTGAGACGAATGAGCCAGGCATTGTGTTGGGTGCTGGTTCTTACAAGAATCATATGTGATGTATATGAAATGCCAATGTGACATCAAACTTTAAAGTGACATTTAGTAAATGTGTCTAGAGTTACTGGAGAGAGTTTCTCTTCTAGAGTAAACAGGAAGATAATAGTCTTGGGACTGATTTCTGGTCAATGGGGATATAAGCTTAAGTGATGTACACATGTTCCAGCACAGTGTAATAGAAATATAATGTGAGCCACATATTTCATTCTGAGTTTTCTAATAGTTGTATTTTCAAAAATCAAAAAAAGAAACAAGTTATGTTGACTTTGACTATGGCTGCTCTGGCAGGGGGTGTACCATAACATGTCCCCAGAGGGAGAGGATCCTATACTTTCAAATCATATACAGCGTCATGAGCCAACACTATAATAAAATAAATAAATAAAAATTAGTAATGAGATATTTTACATTATTTCTCCTATATCCAACCCTCAAATTCTAGTGGATAGTTTACACTTAGAGCACATCTCTATATAGACACTACATTTTCATCAGAAGTAGTTGATCTGTATTGATTTTCATAAAATTCACCATTGAAAAAGTACATTCCTACATCTAAGTTCTTCCAAACAGACTTAAAATTTTTCCACTAACAGATTCAAATCAATTTTTAATGTGATTGTAAAATAAGTAAATTAAATATAAAATTAACTCCCTCCGTTTTACCAGTCACATTTCAAGAGCTCAGTAACCACAGGGAGCTACAGGTACCATAATGGGGAACTCTGGCTTGACCTTAAAAAAGACAGGCACGCACACTCCCTCTCCACCACCTGGGAGCAGGAACACTCAGAACAGCTGGGCCTAGAAGTGAAAGGTCCGAGCTGGGCAGGGCCAAGATACCCTCCCTGTCTCTAGTCGAGGATGAAGAATAGACTCTCCATCTACGTCAGCCCCTGTACTTTCAGGACCGACAGCAGCTTAAGTAGTATACTTAATAGAAGCTTCTAGTGCCTCCCAGTCTTGTTTGCACCTCTACAAACAATAACTATGATTAATAACATCTGTAGTACATACTTTTTACCTTGCATTTTCCTTGGGGTATTATATCAGCTGCCCCTCAATATCTCAGCCTGTCATCCGCCAGGTCAGCAAATGTTCAGCTTTGGACTCTGGTGGTGATACCATAATTTGAGGTTTGCAGGTCTGTTCTCCCAGCCAGGAACGGATCCCAGGCTGCAGTGACAGCACTGAGTCCAGCCCCTGGGCCACCATGGGCTGGTGTTTCACGAAGCCGCAGCAGGAACTTGGCCGATGGTCAGGTAAGCAAGCAAAAAGAAGCAGATTTGTTTAGAGAAAGAGAACGTTTATTACAGAGAAAAGGAACAGAAATAAAGTGGGACTCCCAGGCCAGTGGCACTGATGTCGTCTTTTGGAGTTCGGGGTCCTTGGGTTCACTCTGGGAAAGGTTTCACCAGAGCTCCCCTTTCAGCGGCACGCGGTGAGATTCTCCAAGAGACAGAGACTCAGTTATATTTAAAGAGAAAGTTTATCAGAAAGAGCCAGAAGAGAAAAAGACGCTTGCATAGGTGCAAGTGGGCAGGAAGAGCTGCCCCGAAAGGGACAGGCTTGCAGGGAATGAGATGCGCATGGTTGCAGGCAGGCGGTCTTAGGAGAGCGGTCTCCACTGACGGGGGTCACTGCGGAGAATTCCAGGCAGGTACAGGTCACCGGCAGGCAGGAGGCTGCTGCCCTGCAGAGGGAGAGATCGCGGGTGGAAAGAAGCACCTGCAAAGGCACAGGTGGGCAGAGGCCTGCTGCCCTGTGCTGGTGGAGAGACTGCCCACATATAGACAGCTTCTCTTTGGGAGGGGCTCACTCCTTGTGAGCCTAGGTTTGTTGACTTTTAATAGAATCTGAGAGGATGGAGATTCCCTAGTGAGCTTCATCTCCACGTCCTTGTCCTTATCTTTTGCCTTTGGGTCTGAGCTTCAGACACAGCCCCCAGTAGTCTGTTCCCTTCTGGGACCTGCTGCAGGCATCTGACATCCCTGCACTGGGCTTTGGCGCCTGAGGACCTTGATGTTATGGCTGTGACAATTGCTGCTCTAGCCCCTCCTATCTGTCCCCTTCATACGACTCAATCTTGTGATGCCTCCCCTGCATTCCTTCCTCCATCAGGACCAGGCCAGACAGAGGCAAGAGAGCCGAAGAGGAGTCATGCCTCAGGGAATCTAGACCTAATTATTCTAAAGCTCCACCGTCTCTGTGATTGGTTAGTTCTCCGTGGTCTCACTCACTGTGTTAATGTCGCAGTGCCCAGAACTAGGCAGCGTTTCTGGGCTGAGTAATGGTTGCCCTCTCCAGTGGGGTGGGCCCTGGGCAAGCTGCTGAAGGTCTGGACAGAACTAGAAGGCAGGCCCATTGCTATGAAAGGGGTGCCTTCTTCTGCCGGATGATGGGGCCTCAACTCTTTCTTGCCTTTGGACTTGAAATGAAACACTGGCTCTTTCTGGGTCTCAAGTCTGCCAACGCCCAGACGGTTCTACTCTTTGGGTCTCCAGCTTGCTGACAGCAGATCTTGGGACTTGAGAGCTGCAGTAATCACATGAGCCAACGACCCCTGTGAACGCAGGGAGAAAGAGACCCTACCGGCCCTGTCTTTCAAGAACATTCTGACAAACGCAGCCTTCAACTGTGTAACCTCCATGCTTTGGTCTCCTCGTTTGTAAAATGGAGGAACTCACAAGCCGCTGCTAAATGCTAGTCCTTACTGCGATCTTATTGCCACAACTGTGAGCCTGGCCAGAGGGAAATACAAGCCGAGCCAGCACGTACAGGAAAGCCTTCAAGTCCAAGGTCTCTGGCTCTGCTTGCCCCCTCAGCAGGCAGGGAACTCTTCCTCCCGGCCCTGATTAGCTGCCTCTCCTGCTTTGCTCGCTGCTGATGGCTGCCAGCCCCCCTCCCCCATTACCTTATCTTGCTCCAGAAGTTAGCCCAGGCCAACCAGACCCTGCTGGCTATTTCACAGAGACAATGATGGCTTTCAGGCTTGAACTTGTTAATTTATTTTGTTTCATCCACTCATGCTTTTGATCTTCTGCCCTCCCTCTCCAGGGAGGCATTCTCTCCACATTAACTTTTCTCTCTTGCTGGAATCCATAGCTCCCCCCTTTCTGACAGCTCCTTCTACTTTAACCAAAAATCACGCCTGGGGCCATTTTATTGTTAAAAGTCTTCCTCAGTCTCACTTCCTCCTGGTATCCCGTGCTCCTCTCTCCTCCCTGCCAGGCTTCCTGGAAAAAACGGCCCATTCCTACACTTCTTATCCTTTCACTACCACTCTCTCCAGAGACGCTCAGGAAGGAGAAGTCATGCAGCTTGCTGGGGCGGAGAATATTCTGAACAGGCATCAAAGTGCACAGGCCTTGGGGGTGTGGGTGGGAGGCCTGGATGTCCCCCAGGTAAGGAACATCCAAGCCAAGGTGGGGAGCAAGGAAACGAATGATGGGGGCAAGAGACAGGAAGTTATGCCAGAAGCCCAGGTCCAGGTTTGGGGGAGCAGGTTTGATGGAAGGAAAGGGGGGGCTCATCAGTGGGTTTTGAGCAAGAAGTGAGGCTCCTAACTGGTGTTGGAAGGAGACCTCCTGGAGAGAAGTGGGGGTGTTGGGCATCACCAGGGCACTACAGTAGGCAGGCAGGAGAGATGGGGGCCCCCTGGCTCTGGGCACGTTTTGAAGGAAGAGCCAGGAATCTGCTGGTGCTTTGGGTGAGGATTGTTAGAGAAGAGGCGTGCGAGCTTCCGAGCTCTGTCCTTCCTTGCCTCGTCACCCCGAGGCTACCGGGCCTTATCCAGGGTTGTCACGGCCCTCACATGTGCCAGGGTCTCAGATTTCAATTTTCAGCCTAAATTTGTAATTTCAGCCTAAAATTACCTTCTGCTGGGGCCCCAGAGGAAAGGGAGAGAAGTATCCAGGCACGTTTGGAAGGAAACGATCAAGCTCAAAATCCCAGTCAGGATACAGGCTGCCATTGCCGGCCTCCCCACGGGGCCCTCAGGCACCTGGGCGTCACCACAGCGGTGATTTGTAGAGCAGGGAGAAGGGGAGAGGGTTGAATTCTTATCCCGCACAGCTGCAGCGCATAACTGGGCCGGCCTCCGCAGAAAGGGGAGGTTCCAGGGTCCCTGCCCCACCCCAGGAAGGGTGGAGCCGAGCAGGGATGGGAAGCTGAGGCTGAGGAGGAGGAAGGGAGACAGGAAGAAGGCCTGGAGGAGGCACGTGGAACGGAGACTTGTGAAGAAGCTGTTTGTGCTTCTCAGCCTTGGACTTGTGCCAGGGACAGGGAAGGAGACAGACGTGGTGAGAGGCCCGTGGGGAGGCTGACAGTGGCAGCCTTTACGGTGACCTGTACTTCTTTGCTTTTTTCCTTCCAAGCTTCCCTGGCCCCTTCTCCCCCTTCCCCCCGGGAACCACCAGATGGTGCCTTAGATGTATGGCGAGGTTTCGGCCCTCCGTGGCCCTGCTTTGGGCCAACCTTGTTTAGCTGGGTATTTACCCACGAGGGGGTAGGTAACTTTGGGTGTTTCACTGGAAACAATTCTAACTATATTCTTTGTCTTCTCTTTTTTTGCACTCGTTGTATTAAAGTTATTTTCTGTTGAAGGTCTTACACACTAAGAGTATATTTGTCTTTAAGCAGCAGATGGCAGGACCTGTTTAGAGCAGGCAGGTGTGGGGTCCATGGCTGCCCCTAAACCCCCCTGTTACCAGGTTGAGAATATCTATAGGTAATAAAAACAAGATGTAGTTGATTCTGCATATTATTTAGAGTTCCAGGAATAACCACTACAAGAACTAGTTTTTAAAAGTTCAAACAGGTTGCTCTGAGAAACAGGCCGGCGTGGAGGGATAGGACAAGAATATTCCTTTTCATTAAATGTGACTAATGCCTGTTCTTTCCCTGCCTTTAAAAAAAAAAAAATACACGTTTGAAAACTATTTTCATTTAAAAAAATTTAAGAAGTTCTTCTTTCATGCTAGTAATAATTCTTCTACACAAGATTTGTTTTATCCTCCTGTGTCCAACTGCTGGTTCCATTTCTTGATTTGTTTGGGGTTTTTTACATCCCCTTTATTGGCATTAGAATGTTGATCTCGCTATAAATTTTTTAAAGAGCTTCAGCAGAACAGAAATGCTTTGCTGCCAAGCGACACTGCCTGGAAACTGTTTATAAGCTTGTTTTCTATAACATATTTTGAATGAAATAGCTTAGTATTTCCAACCAAATGAGCTGTTTGCATGTTTGGGGTTTTCTTCCACAGGGAGCGCAGCACCTCTGCTGAACTCAGAGCCGACACCTGAAGCTTATGACAGAGAGCAAGCTGGTGTTGCTTCTGACTGCGCCACTTGTGAAAGGCCCATACAAAACAAAAAGCCAGCCTGGCTGGCTCCAGGTCGCCTCAAGTCCAAAGTGTGAAATGAATGGTTTTTGCAGTTTGGACCTCAGATCTTTTCCTGTGTCACTTCCCACGATTGCACCACCTCACCCCCGGCCTCCGCTCCGACTCCCTCGAGGTCCTTGCCTCTCTGGACAGGGAACCTTCCTGCCTACTGGCCTTGGCGGTACAAGTTCCCCTGCCAGGTAATCCTGGTGTTCCAGGACTAAACAGAGCCTGGCCAGGCATCTGTCCCACCACGCCCGGTGCTCTGTCCCCTGGCCTGGCGTTGCTGCCATTAGCATTACTAGACCTTTGGAAGCCTCGGCAAGCATCACCCACCCTGCCCTGAGGCTGCCCGATGAGTGTGGCCTGCCAGGCTGTCCCTTTTGCTCTGCCCGGGCAGGTGAGCATCCCGGGCTCACTCACCAGACCAGACTTCCTGGAACGCCTGGCACCTGCAGGCACCTGCACTAAGCACAAGGAACAGTGCAGCGAGCACAACCCAGTGGGAATCACTGTGAGCTCAACTAGCCCTGACAACAGGCTCAGGGTCCTTGTGGAGATGAACGATGCGCTGCGGGTATATAAATAAGGATGACTAAACGGGGAAGCAGGGACGGTGCAAGGAAGCGACATTTTAGCTGGTATCTGGATGCTGTGTAGGAGTTTGGGGGTGGAGTGGGGAAAGAGTGTCCCTGCACAGAGAGCAGTGTGTGCCTGAGTCGGGATGGCTGGGGAGAGTGGGGGGGGGCGCACCCCCACAATAGGGGGACCACTTGGGCTGCAGAGACAGAAGAGCAAGCAAAGCCAGCTCAGCCAAGGCTGAGTCTGCTAAAGCCTTTGGACTTGATTCCAACTCAACAGAGAGCTCTGGAAGGAGTCTAAGCAAGGAAGGGGTGTTTTCAAAGCAGGGCATTCTCGATTTTTTTAAAAGATTTATTTGATTTATTTGTTTATTCATACAGAACTGGGGTGCAGGCCAGAGGTGCAGGGGCAGTGAGAGGATTCACCAGAGACAGAGTGGGGAGCAGAACGGGCCGACTGACAAGTACACTGTTGAGGGGAGCAGCAGGTGAGTCGGGAGAGGTCTGCCGGGCCATGTGGTTATCTCCGGGGCGGGGATCGAACTCATGCTGAAGTGGCTTTAGCTTCTCAGTGCTGTGCTCTAACCCGCTGCACCACCAGGGAGGGCCCTTTCTTGATTTTTTAAGGGTTTTGCTGCATGAAAATAGGAAGAAAAACAAGATATCAAATTGAAGAGTTTAAAGTTGTGAAGTCTTACAAAATATTTCTAAATCTGCTTCCCGACCTAGACCCTTTTTTTTGATATCCTTGTAGATATAGGTGTTTGTTCATAATTTCATAATTCCTAATTTCAACATTACATAGGACAACAGAAACTTTAATTACATTTACAGATTTTATTGCAACCCTGAGGATAGTTATTAGAAGGGAGAATATAGAAAAGAAGTCTAGAAATTGCCTCAAGCCCACCAAGTAGGGGGAACCCCTCTCTTGCTAGCATGGCCTTCTACACCTCTGTACACACGCCTCACCCCACAGACACCCCACTTGCAACTCCCAACAAATATCACCCAACAAATATCATCATTTTTCCTGGTGTTAAGCGTGCCATTAAAAAACTTTCTATGGAGAATGTTCAGACTGAATTCTACTTACTGTGTTTTTTATTTATCTGAAATAATTCATAACACAGAAACCCCAGAAAAAAGAAAAATACAAAACACAAATGGTCATTTGCCAACAGGTCCGTGTTTGAGTGAGGGAGGCCTCACAACCTTTTACTTTCTATACATCTGCTTATTGCGAAGGAAAACAGTCTCGTAGCAAGAAAAGGAAAAGCACAGTTCCCGACAGCAAGCATTGTGCATGCCATCTTGGAGGCTGCCTTCCATTCAGTATCATGCGTGAACATTTTTTTGTATTTACCAGCATTTCTCTCTGTAACTAGAAGCCCGCAGCCCTTTCCCCTACACTGTCATTTACTGAGGGTCAAACTTCACCACGGCTCTGTTCTTGCTTACCTCAACAGCTCAAAAACTGAGGCTGTTACTCAGCCTACCTCACAGGCTGGAAATAGGTAACACAAAAACACCCTTTTGTCTTCAGAACGCCATGGTGGATGCATCACTCCCTCGCCCGGCCTGAGACTGAGGCTCCCGTACGTCTCCCTGTGCCACCATGCCCAGGTAATTCATTTCTCCCTCCCCACACAACCATCAGTTTGCACATTTCTCAATTCTGTGCTAATTATATTGAGTGCAAATAGTTTTCTCTATTTCCTGAGTTAATCATGATCCAATCCGTTTTTTTTTTTAAGATTTATTTATTTATGCTTATAGAACTGGGGTACAGGCCAGAGGTGTGGTGGGTGAGAGGATTCACCAGAGACAGAGTAGGGAGCAAAACAGGAAGGTTGACAAGGTATACTGCTGAGGGGAGCAGCAGGCGGGTCAGGAGAGGTCTGCTGCATCATGTGGGTCAGCTCCCTGGCCAGGGATTGAACGTGTGCTGCAGTGGCTTCAGAGAGCTTCACAATGCGGTGCTTTAACCTGTTGCGCCACCAGGGAGGGTCCAATCAAATCTGTTTCGACTCATACACTCATCTGGTCTGGTACGATTAAGACCCTGTGCAGTTGAACAGTGCACAACTGTCCACGCCAGCTTTGCTTGGACTCTGCAGCACTGAGAAACTGACAGGCGGAAACTGTCAGCTCTGATGGTTCATCTGGTGCTTTCGCTGGTGGCCATGACTGCTGGGTGGATGGAGTGAACATCGGTTATGTTTCTTTCCTTTGTAGAGACTGTAGGAGCTGAGGTCTGAAAAAAAATCAGTCACTTCACAAGAAGAGAAACGAAACCCTAAAGTGGCAGGACCCAATATTTCAGCTCCACTCCCCACCCCCCATTTTGTGAGGGTCCCAAGAAAAGCTAAATTGTTAAGGTAAAAGGATTTCCTCACAATCTGGACCCGAGGCACTAGCCGGTAGACCATATCATTTATGTCTTAAGTGACCTGCAGAGATATTTTGAATTTTGCTGCCAATTAATTCCATGCAGAAATCCAGTTTCCTTTGAAAAGGGCAGGCCGCATCCCCACATGGCACCAGGCAGGGAGGTGAGCACAGCAGCCCCTCGAGATGGGGTGCTTCTCTCGCCTTCTCCTCACCCTGCCTGTTGCCTCCCTGACCGGCTGTTTCGGCCTCACCTGCCTGACCCCTCTATCAGCCACATTAACTTCAATTTTAAAACTCCTTTTTGCCCCAATAACCTATTAATTATTTTATTGACTGCAAAGTCCGTGAATTTATTGAATTTTCTAGCAATAACAAGTCTTGGCTATAGAATAAAACATAAAAGCCTACAATAGAACAGCTTAGGAGAGGAACTCTCGTTGCACACAGCAGCCAATTAGTCTGAAGGAAGCACCAACCCCGCCTCCCCTCACAAACCACCCAGCAATGAATACATTTTCAAAAATCATCTCTGATCTACCTTGAAATGAGCTCAGAGATCTCCCAGAGCCCATATAATTAGTTGTATCCCCAAGGCAGGTCTCCCCTGCAGGGGGCTCCCGGCTCTTACATTAACCCGTGGTGACCTGAACAGACACGGATGAAAGAGAAAATGTAATTCGGGAGTGAGCTCACGGCACATCCAAACAACAAGACACAGCGATTTCCTCCCAAATAATAGCAGCATTAAAAAAAAAAAATACCCAGGGAAGGAAAAGAGAAGATGCTCTGTTTCTTGTTTCAAGCAGTGTGAACTGGTGTACCTTTTAGGAAAGTCTATTTAGAGAGTGCTTCAGAAGACACATTTTTATGTTCTTGATTTTTTTTTAAGATTTATTTATTTACTCATACAGAACTGGGGTACAGGCCAGAGATGCGGAGGGTGAGAGGATTCACCAGAGACAGAGTGGGGAGCAGAACAGGCAGATGGACGAAGTACACTGCTGAGGGGAGCAGCGACGAGTCAGGAGAGGTCTGCCGCGCCATGTGGTCACTTCCGGGGCAGGCGGGAATCGAACTCATGCGGAAGCAGCTTAAGCTTCTTAGTGCTGTGCTTTAACCCGCTGCGCCACCAGGGAGGGCCAATGTTCTTAATTTTTTAACGTTTGTTTTACTTATCTATGCAGACAAGAGCTGGGGTGTAGGCCAGAGGTGTGGCGGGGGGCGGGGGGTGAGAGTGTTCACCAGAGACTGAGTGGGGAACGGAACAGGTGGATCTACTGAAATACACTGTGAGGGGGAGACAGGAGAGGTCTGCTGTGACCTATGGGTCAGCTCCCTGGCTGGGAATCGAACTTGTGCCGCAGTGGCTGTGGATTGCTTCATAGTGCTAAGACTCAACCCTTTGGCCCCCAGGGAGCCACGTTCATAATTCTTGATGGGGTAACACAGTTCTCTAGCCGCCACTCACCAGTAGCAGATAGAGGAGACAGATGGGGTGTGATTGACATGTCGGGAGCTTGTAGGAATTTCTGCTCAGTGCAGTGTGGACAGGACCAGAGGAAAGGAGTTCTTTGGGTCTGCTGTGGGACTCTCCTTGAAGAGGCGGTATTTTGGGGAAGGGATAGGGAGAAACTGGTAGAACCTCCCCCCACTCTATCCTCTTAATCAGAGGTGTGTGGTTGATAACAGAACAGGTTATGAGGCTGGGCTCCTGCCCCCTTTCTGTGGCCTCCAGAAACCCTGAAACCTACCGGACAGATTTCCTGAGGTTTTAACTAACCTGGTAGTTGTTCAACAGTAGGATGAATCTGTGTTAAAGGTTTGAACAGTCCTGACACTCATCAAACTTTACTCTGTGTTGTCACAGACAAGGTCAAATCTAGAGTCTGCTTGTTGCATATTTAACTGTCTTTATCCTTGACTTTGCTGTTTAAGGTGGGTGCCACTTTTGTTTTTAATTCGGGTCTTTATTGCTATTTGCAACAATTTTTATTTTTCAGAACTTATGTCAATCTGTGATTAGACTTTACTAATGGGATTGAAACAGAAAGTTTCAACCAAGTACTAAACATACCTGACTTACAAATGCACTTATCAAAAAATCTAATTGCATATTTATAACACAAATACCAAATGTATATTCTAACTACATAATATGTAATGAATAGTTGACCCTTAAGCAATTGAAGGGTTTGGGGGCACTAACCACCCGCTCCACACACACACACAGTTGAAAATTGAAATAAAATTTATAGTACAAAATTGGCCCTCCCTGGTGGCGCAGCAGGTTAAAGCACTGCACTGAGAATCTAAAGCCGCTTCCGCATGAGTTCAATTCCCGCCTGCTCCAGAGGTGACCACATGGCGTGGCAGACCTCTCCTGACCTGCCCGCTGCTCCCCTCAGCAGTGTACTTCGTCAGTCTGCCTGTTCTGTTCCCCATTCTGTCTCTGGTGAAGCCTCTCACCTCCTCTGAGCCTCTGGCCTGTACCCCAGTTCTGTATGCACAAATAAATAAAAAAAAAATTTATAGTACAAATCAGCAGGTTCTGTGTCCCCTTGACTCAACCAACCACCATCTGGGATGGTTGAATCTGTAAATATGGAACTCAAGGGAAGGAAAAAAAAAACACACACACATATAAGTGGACCCAGGGCAGTTGAATCTGGTACTGTTCTACAGTCTGTTTATTTCCCTCAAATTACTTGACCACTGGGTTCAAAATCTAACATCAGTAAGGTTTTTCTCCAAGACCTTCTATAGAAAGTGACTGCCTCTTGCTTTATCCTTTAGTCTGTAAAAGACTCTACAGGTTACAGTTTCCAGCTAGTCGGCAGGTCAAATGCTCTCGTCAATTCTTCCTTTGCCACCAAAGCCATGTTCACAAAATTGGGCTGGATGAGACACTTCTTAGTGTTTTCTGGGCTAACAGAAACCTCCCCCTCCCCCTCTGGGCATGACTATCGACACCCAGGTTTCCTGAAGTCTTTTCTGACCTTATGATGCTGAGAGTCAGGACAGAAACAAGCTGAGCTCACCATCTCTGGCCTCTATAGGTCATTTTCAATCACGTGTGCCAAAGGTGGGACAGGCCCATGCTGTGTGCCAAAGACATTCTCCGAACACAGTGCAGGCTGGCCCAGGTCACCGGCTCCCAGTACCACCCTACTCTCTGCTCTCTAGGTATCACCCAAATGCCTCTCCAGCCTCTATATCAAGGTAAGACAAGTCCTTATTTTGTTACACCCATGACCTGGGCCTTCTGCTCCACACGGGTGGGGGCTCCAGATGTGTTTTGGGGTCTGTGAGCATTAATATGCGGAAATCCTATTTAAATGAGTGTGGAGGCTAGGAAGAAAATGCCCAAGCATAAGTAAATCAGCAGAGTACAGGACCCCACGTGACTTGGGTCTCCCCTGAGAAGTGCTGCTGTCCCCTGAAGTGGTGCTGAAAGGAAGGGCCTCCAGGATGGCTTGGGGGTGTAGGCTTGGATTCCAGGGAGCCCAGCCTGTGTGCCCTCTCAGGTCTGCCATCTCTCCTGCCTCCTGTTTCCAAAGGAAGCCATTTTTGTTTGGGGGTTGACTGTTTTTGTTTGAGGATCTCTTTTGATCCTAGGAGCACTCCAGAATGCCTTCTCTTTTTCTCATGTGAGTCCCCAGTTATCTTTCCAATCAAGACGTGTCCCCTCAAGCTCATTTAACACACATTCCATTTCTACCCACTGAACAGCAGGGCATTCCTAAGATGACATAACCAAATCAGACCTTTGCAGACCCTGTTAAAAGATAAAACGGTTTCTCTACAAAACCGAGGGATTAGACAAAGGCAAACGGTAAGGCCACACTTGGAAGCAGACCATGGGTCTGACTCAGCCAGGGGGTTGGGGAGGTAGGGCTGAGGTTTCAGGGGCAGCAGACCCTAGGAACGATATGGGTCCCCATCTGGTCCCGCCTAGAATGGGGCACGCCTAGACTGAGGGGCCATTTGCTGCAGAGTTGGGGGAGGGGGAGCATTGCCAGCAACACAGGGTGCATCCCTTTTCCCTGGCCCTTCTCTGTTGGGCACTTTGGTGTTCCCAAGTCCCCACTGGAGGCCCTTCCTATAACTCGGCTGCACCCTCCGGCTAGCAGCGGAAGCCTTGCCAAACCCCAGCACCATCCCCAAGTCCCCTGACTCCAGGAGGGTCCCGAGGCATCAGAGTGAAAGCAGAATTCCTTTTTTAAGCATGTTCTTACCTCTCCCTGGGCCTCGCAAGGCAGGGCCCACAGTGGCATCTCAAACAGGTGACTCAAGCTCTGTATTTCAACATGTTCCAAATTCTGCAGTGACAGTTGATTTTTTTCAACCTGACATCCTTCAGTGCCATGTAATCAGCAGACTCAGTTGTCTGGCACCAAGACACAGCTATGATTTAGCGAGGTTTAGCAGACAATCCATAAAAGGCATTTCTCTCTACTATGCACCCCCTCACCTCCACCTGGCCCCCTCCCGCCCCTTCACAAGAAATGGTATTGCCACCCCAAAATTAAATAGAGTATGGTTTTGGTACCCTTGGATGGGGCACAAAGGAACTCAGAGACGTCTGATTTATTCAGGGTTTTAATTGAAAGGCAGTGTGATGGTGTTTCAGCATGTGCCCAGCAGCACCAAATTCCCTGGGTCCCGACCCTGCCTGGTCTGTAAGCACCATGAGCTGGGGAAGATCGTTGGCTCCCGTGAGCCTCAGTTTCCTCATGGGACACAATCCTTACTTCTGTCAAGTTCCAGTTAAATGAGATGATGCGTGCAGACTGCTGCCTGGGGCGAGGCACAGCCCACAGCAGCCATATCAGGCAAAAGCTAGGCCAGAGACTTACTGGAGGGAAGTTACCCACAAAAACCCAGATTCGCAAGAGGCAGGAAAAGAAGAGTCCACCGGAGACGTAAAGGGGGAGATTCTGATAGCCAGGTCCCCCAACGTGGCTGGGAAGCTTTGATGTCATTTCTTCATGATTAAGAAGTAAAAATGCAAAGATCGAATGGGTTTCCCGCCTCCCTCACAGCAAGGTGAAAAGATCAAACTCCTTGCCACCAAGTCGAGTGAGCTCTCCAGAGAAGGACATTACCTAAACAAAAGTTATTTTTTAATCTTTTTATAGGCAGTGAAGGTAAAAGACTTTCTTTGAAATTAATTACAGAGTCAGAACTGGCCCGATTTCCAAGTCCCTCTCTGGCCTTATGAAAAGGAAGTGAGATTTCCCAGCAGGGTAGGAGAAAGAAATGTTTTCTTGAACAAGGGACTTCGGGCCATTTCTCATTCAACCTCCTTTGGGCAAGAATCCCAGGTACTCAGCCCTCCATTTAGAAAGCCTCGATGGGGAAATAATAATAATGTGTTCCTTCTCCTCCAAGATTTTCAAGTGTCATGCAGATATTAACTAATTAATTCTCCTAAGTCAGCAGAGAAAATTGCATCTAAAGGTTTCTGAGCACTCTTGAAATGTAAATGAAGTCTAAACCACTCGCTGTCCCTCCCAGGCTGGAACATTCCAGTAGCTCAGCCTGCTCTCGGAAGAAAGGCAAAATTGACTTCCAAGACCCACCCAATCCATTGTTTTCCTCTTACCAGACTGGCTCTCAGTTCTTTCTGCCGAGAGTCTTCGCACCTGCTGTTTCCCTGCCTGGATTTCTCTTTCCCTCATTGTCAGACACTCCTTCTGGTCTGTCTCAGCGGTTACCTTCCCAGACCACTCTCAGCCCACAATTGCCTCTTCTCTCCCTGTGTTTGTTTACTTGTTGATCGCCATCCCAGCCCCAGAGTAACTTCTCTCAATAGCTGATTTGCCAGGACCTTTTGCTATGCGTGACACATAACAGGTTCTCAGTAATGTTTGGTGAATCAGTGAAGGCAAGAGCAATTCCCTTAGGTTACACCCACCCGGTCTATTTAGAAAAACAATGACGTTTATGGAGTAGAAGTCCTTCTTTAAGATGCCTCCACCTGCTGCCAGCATTTTCCCAGGCTGGTCCTACCACAACCAGCTTCCTTTACCTTAGGTAGACCCAGAATGTCCTCATGATGTCAAATCCATTCCCCCAAAGACAAACTGTGTCCCTGAAGGTCCCAGGTCCCCAGTTTTTGGAACATGGGAAATTGGGGACATGAGATCTTGGCTTACTGGGCTTTCAGAGCTGAAATCTTGGAGATGGAGACCAACTCTCTTGATGAAGAAAAGCCAAGGTCAAGCCTGCAAGGGACTCACCAAATGACAAATCCTTAGAGCACCAGGATTATATTCCCCTTTTCCCCCGTTTCACTGGATCAAGAGACTCCCCAAGAAGAGACCGAGTAACTACTGACACCTCCTAATTGCTACACGCTGAGCCTGGCATATTTAACTGTGATTCATCCTCCCAACACCCAGTCAAGCATTATGATGCCCATTTCACAACGGATTAAACTAAGGCTCTGAGAATTTAAGTTCCTTTCTTCCAGGTCACAGAAATGTCAAGGGAAGAGATTACATTTGAGTTGAAGTTTATCACTCTTCAAATGCTTTGTTATCTCAACTTTCACACCACCTCCTTTTTCCACAATTTGTCAACATTATCTTAAAGACAATGTGAACCAAAATTCCTCACCAAAGCTGACTTATTTCTGACAATAATAATAAACCACCGCACAGAGCCTCCTTCCCGAAACCACCCCATCCAGGGTTGTGCCTCCGATATGATTTATTTGTTCGTGGAAACTTCTAGACCTAATTCAGTGTCAACTCAGTGGTTTCTGCCTCAAAACTTCCACAGAACATTATATATTTGTCACCATCATTGCAAAGATTTGTTGAGCGTTGCACTTGTATTCATAGCATACTCCCTAAGAATTTTACATCTAATCCACAGGATTGGGGCTACCCCAAAGGTAGGGAACAAGTTCTTTCCTTCTCTGCTGAGTATTTATGTTACAGGGCAGCAAATCTGTTACAGGACAGGGAAGGAGGGACACCCCTGAAGCCCCAAACCTGCCTGCTCTAAGTGGGTTCTGCCATCCACCGCATCAAGACAAAACATATAAAACTTTAGTGAAAAGGGGGCCCTCCCCGGTGGCGCAGCGGGTTAAAACACAGCAGTAAGAAGCTAAAGCCACTTCAGCATGAGTTCGATTCCCGCCAGCCCTGGAGGTGATCCACAT
>NW_004567133.1:9106242-9184266 GCF_000260355.1 Condylura cristata
GATTGGCCCAAAGGAGGCCTGTGGGCCGCCACAAGACTAAATACTGGCCGGGACCCATGGAAAAGAAATGGCCAGACAAGTCTGGGAGGAAAAGAGCAACATCAAAATCAATATAAACACGGCCATAGTCACCTCCCTACAGGGATCTCACCCACATCTGCCTTAATCAGTCCAGGGCCAGGAAACAAGCACCGTTTCTCCATCACATGCTCACTGCTCCATGTGGCTTCCTCAGGTCTCCTTGTTCTCCATCCAGCTTCCTTCTCTTCTTCCCCCTTTTTCTCTGCACAGCTCCACCCTCCTTCTGAGTGGGGCAGGAAACCTGAACGTCCCCTTTTCCTGGGGACCCCCTGTTACATTTATTAAGCTCCAGTTGTGTACTCTGTGTTCAGCCCTGGGGATACAGTGGCAAAAAATGTAGAATGGCTTCTGCTCAACTGGGATCTTAGGTTCTGGGAGGAAACAGACAGCAGCCCAGTGCCCAGAGTTACACAGTCACAGTTGAGCTGTGCTAGGAGGTGCTGGGGTAAAGAGAGGGAAGTACGAGAGTCCTGGGAACCTAGGAGGGCTTTTCTGAGGAGACCTAGAAGGAGTGGGAGAGAGGAAGCAGTTTTCCATGCAAAGAAAGCCTTTATGCGCCAAGGCTTTGGGAAAGGACCTAGGTGCTTGGAGAAGCTTAGAGCAGGCAGGGTAAGGGACACTTTACCAAGTCCGCCTGCTCTATAGGGGTTCTGCCATCTGTCCCATAAAGATAAAACATACTCTCATGCAGAAGGCCTTCAACAGAAAATAACCTTAATATAATTAGTATGCAAAAGAGAGAAGAGAAAAAAGAAAAAAAAAGAAAATAGTTGAAATAGTTTCCCTGTGAAACATGCAAAGTTACCCACCCCCTTGTGGGTAAACACCCAGCTAAGCAAAGTTGGCCCAAAGCAGGGCCTCGGAGGCCCAAAACCTTGCCACAAGCCTAAGGCACCATCTGGGGATTCCCCTGGGAAAGGGGGAGAAGGGGCCAGGGAAGTCTAGAAAGAAAAAAGTAAAACCAAAGTGCAATTCAAGGTAAGGCTCCCACTGCCAACCTCCCCACGGGCCTCTCACAGCGTCTCTGTCTACTTCTGTGTTCCCAAGTCCCTGGTACAAGCCCAAAGTCATGAAGCAAGTGCAGCTTCTTCACGAGTCTCCGCTCCATGTGACTCCTCCAGGTCTCCTTTCTCCATCTCTCTGCTTCTTCTCAGTCTCTCTCTCCCCTGTTCTCGCTGACTTTTCCACCATCTCCTGCCCAGCTCTGCCCTTCCCTAGGGTGGGGCTACCAGAACCTGGAACCGCCCCTTTCCCTGGGGATTACACTGTGGACAGCCCAGAAGGAAGCTATGGGAGAGGAAAGGAGGCAGTCAGCAGGAGCTCAGGAGTTCAGGAGCTCTGGACAAAGAAAATACAATTACATTTTCAAAAGGAGCACTGGGCCCTGTCATCTCCGCAAGGCCTGCGCGAAGACCGCATGGAACGTTCATTATGGTTTTCTTGTCTTAAAGGAATAATGAACAATGGAAAGAATGAAGAAATGGTTCTGTGAACTCTTGTGGCCAACAGCTGCCCTACCCAGCAGCCTTCCAAGTCAGAAATATTTAAAAGAGAGAATGACAGTTATCTTTAGAAAACTAAAGTGCTAAAGTGAAATCCCATCAGGAAAGAATCTGGATTTTGTAACAACCGAAGCTGGTCTCTGCACTGGGAAGGGTTTATACTTTCATTATTGGTGTTTGGACAATGGTTATTAAAACTGTAGGAAAGGCTAATATGAATCTATAGCTATGTTTTTTTTTTATTTTTACTTTACTGAACTCAAGCTCAAGAGATTGATGTTTGTGACAAGCAAGTCTAGGTTTGGGGATATCTTTTATTTATAGTTACCTGGTATTTGATATAGGTTATATGATTTACAGGATGGTTGTTTAAGGAAATGATTGCATGAACCCTGGAGAACAGACCCAAGTTTGTATTGTTTGGGGCCCCAGAAATTGATGGGGATCAAGTGGACAGCATGAAATGCATTGTGAAATGTAGGTGCAGCCAGTGGGCCCCCCATGTGACAAGGGGAAGCTCCACACCAACTGCCAGTCAATTCCCTTTGCCCACACATCCAGCGCATCCTACCAACCTCAGAGTTAAGCTGCTATAATCAGTCTCATCTATGGGAAGAAGAAGGATCATAAATGCAAAGCTAATACTAAGAGGAATAAGAATAGCTAACACTTAGCGAATTTACAAGGGGCCTAAATCAACCTAAGGATCATCATTTTTGCAACCACCCCATAGGCAAGTGCTCATTTACTGCCCCCATTTTATGCAGACAAAGATACTGAGGCACCACGGGGTTATGTATGTTACCCAAGAACACACAACTGATGCATGGAGTATCCAGACTTCTGAAACTCCAGCTCCAGAGTCCTGCTCTTAACCAAGAGTCACCAAACAGAAAGAAAACTTACACAAAATAGAGGACACATTCAGAAATTGCAAATCCATCTAGTAAGTGATGCAGAGGACAGAACAGAGTGGGAGGTTTGACGGCAATAATCCAACAACATTAGAAGAAGATTTCTCAGACCCAGAAGTTCCAGCAGCAGAGACTGTACATGTGAATCTTCAGAACCCCTGGATATCAAAGATAACAAGCAAAGGCAGGAGAATATTGCCCCCTCCCCTGACAAGGATGCCCACCTCTAATCCTCCGAATATGCTGTGGCATAGCAAAGTTATATTACAGTTACAGGTGAAGTTAAGGTTGCTAATCAACTAACTTAAAAGAAGGAAATTATCCTGGATAATTACCTTGGATTCAGAGTGATCACAGGCATACTCTAAAAATGCAGGAGGCTGACTTGACCAGAGAGGAGGAGGTTGGAGTGATAGAAGACTCACAGTGCTGACTTTAAAGAAGGCTAATGAGGATCCTGAGCCAAAGGATTTGGGCAGCCTCTGGAAGCCTCTGGAAGCAGTGGCAATCAGGGTCCTCCCTTGTGGCCTAGAGGGTAAGTCTCAGCCCTATCACCATAACGCCCTAAGTTCGATCCCCAGCCAGAGAGGTGATCCACATATGGCACAGCAGACCTTTCCTGTCTCCCCGCTGCTCCCCTCAGCAGTATATTTCAGTAGATCCTCCCATTCTGCTCCCCATTCTGTCTCTAGTGAATCCTCCCACTCCCTGCACCTCTGGCCTACACTCAAGTTCTTCTGTACAAAATTTTTTTTTTTAAGTAGTGATATTTAGGGCCCTTCCTGGTGGCGCAGCGGGTTGCAGCACAGCACGAAGAAGCTGAAATCACTTCCGCATGAGTTTGATCCCCGCCTGCCCCGGAGGTGACCACATGGCGCGGCAGACCTCTCCTGACCCGCCCACTGCTCCCCTCAGCAGTGAACTTCGTTGATCTGCCTGTTCTGCTCCCCGCTCTGTCTCTGGTGAATCCTCTCGCTGTCCCTGCACCTCTGGCCTGTACCCCAGTTCTGTATGCACAAATAAATAAATCTTAAAAAAAAAAAAAGTAGTGCCATTTAAGGCTCTCCCTGGTGGCACAATGGGTTAAAGCACTGCATTATGAAGCTCTCCAAAGCCACTGCATCATAAGTTTAATCCCCAGCCCAGGAACTGACCACATGGCGCGGCAGACCTCTCCTGGCCCTCCCTCTGCTCCCCTCAGCAGTGTACTTTGTCAATCTGCTGTTCTGCTCCCTGCTGTCTCTGGTGAAACCTCTCACCCCAGACCTCTGGTCTGTACCCCAGTTCTGTAAGCATAAATAAATGAATTTTTTTAAAGTAGTGACATTTAAATGAAATATGAAGTTCTGACCACAGTGTCATTCTAACAGGCCCACATGTTTGTATGTTTGACATTATTACCTTTGGATGAAACTAAAATTACATTATTTTAAAAACAGAATGGAATTAATACACAGATTCACTAATGAACACAGATATACAACTTTAAAAGAATGATTAGGAAATTTAAGTGCCATCACTTCATCAGAGTATTGTACCTACATTCCTAAACAAGGGTGGCTTAACGTCACAAACTCTACCACTGTAAGGAAGGAAAAGGAACAAGATAACGTCATTACATCGATGGAGAGGAAAATGTTGTTATGGTTATAAATATACAAAAATCTTCTGTTATACTAATAGCTACCAAGTGTTACTTTTAATACAATGAACTTGGAAGTGTGGTCTTAGGCAATATGAGATCACAGAATAACCTTATTAGCTAATTCAATAAGTTTCATATTAAGTAATACAGTGGGGGTAATCTATTTTTGTCAACATGGGCAGCAATGGAGATATTGAAGTTTAAGAGACATTTAGGGAATTATTGCAACAGTCTTGTCAGCAGATAATGAGAGCCTGAGGAGGCAGGGATCTTTCTATAACAGTAAATTACTAGCAATATTTTAGGGAAAGTCAACAGAATTTGAACATTAATGTCTAGGCTGGCTTAATGGTGATAGCCGTGGAATATCATCATGAAAGGAAAGAAGATATTTTGGGAAAATTCCATTGAGTTAAGTCAAGCTGATCTTGAAATACCTTCAGAAGACCCAAGTGGCAGGAAATACAGACCACAGATTTCAGCTCAAGAGTAGGGACTAAAAAGATTAATGGTGAAACCATTCATGGAGAGATGATAGTTGGAGAAGCAAAAGTGAATGAAATCACTCAGGAAAAATGCGTAGCCTACAAGGAGAGCCAAGACTGTGCTTCAGAAAATGTACCGTGGAAGGGGTGGAATGAGGACAAGAAGCCAGTAAGTAACCTGAGTGGCTGTGGGAGAGCCAGAGGGGTGCAGAGCCAGGGCAGCGTTCCAAAGGATTAGGTAGCAGAAGTCTAGAATGCCAAGGAAGGGGCAAGTGGGAGGAGCATTCGGCTGCACAACCTCCAGTCTTATGGGAAAGGGTCAGGGCTGGGGTAACGCGGAAGTATCTTGCAATTGACTGCGTACACAGAGCTAAGCAGG
This sequence comes from Condylura cristata, assembly GCF_000260355.1. Taxonomy (NCBI): domain Eukaryota; kingdom Metazoa; phylum Chordata; class Mammalia; order Eulipotyphla; family Talpidae; genus Condylura; species Condylura cristata. The sequence goes on from NW_004567133.1 coordinate 9,111,249, forward strand.
TGGATGAAAGAAGCTCTGCAACTTTTCAATGAAAGTGAATAAGAATGTAAACTTGGGGCTCAGACTAAGCAATTCAAATCCCAGCTCCACTGTCTGACATTCCAATTATTTCATCTAATTAAGGAAAACGCTCAGCAATGTAAGGCCAAAAGGAAACTTCTTCAACTTGATAAAAAGCATCTACAAATAACCTACAGCAAATGTGGTGAAAGCATTAGTGCTTTCACCTGTGATAGGGGTAAGACGAGGATGTTCTCTCTTGTCATTCCTATACTTAAGGTTCTAACTAGTGCAAGAAGACAAGAAAGAGGGAGAGAGGGTGGGAGAAGGGAGAGGGTGGGAGAGAAGTGGGGGAAGGGAAGAAGGAAGAAGGGAGGCAGGCAGGCAGGAGGGACAGATGTGGAACTAGCTTTAAAAAAAGAAGAAAGGGGCCCTCTCTGGTGGCGCAGCGGGTTAAAGCACTGCACTAAGAAGCTGAAGCCACTTCCACATAAGTTCAACCCCACCCGCCCCAGAAGTGACCCACATGGCGTGGCAGACCTCTCCTGACCCGCCCGCTGCTCCCCTCAGCAGTGTACTTCGTCAATCTGCCTGTTCTGCTCCCTGCTCTGTCTCTGGTGAAGCCTCTCGCCACCCCTGAGTCTCTGGCCTGTACCCCAGTTCTGAATGCACAAATAAATAAATCTTTAAAAAAGAAGAAGAAGAAGGAAGGAAAAGGAACAAGATTTTTAAAAAAAAAGGTACAAATAAAACTGTCTTCATTTTGCAGGTGACACATTCATCTGTGCAGAAAACCTGAAGTAATAAACAGAAAAAAACCGACTAGAACCAATAGGTGAGTTACAGGATACAATATATAAAAATCAGTGAGATGTCTGTATAATATCATTGAACAGTCAGAAATTTAAATTAATTTTAAGAATAGCATCACAATAACATCAAAACAATGACACACTTAGATAAATCTGACAAAAGATGTGAAAGATTTATACCCAGAAAATTACAAAACATCACTAAGAGAAATTTTAAAGATAAATGGAGAGATACACCATGTTTGTGGGTTCATGAAGATTCAATAATGTTCAGATGATGGTTAAATTCTCCCAAGTCGATTTATAGATTCTGTGCAATTCAAATAGAAATCCACAGCAGGCCACCTTTTTTAGAAATTGACAAGCTGATTCAAAAATGTATGTAGAAATTCAAAGGACATAGACTAGCCAAAATATCTTGGAAGAAAAAAGCACAGCACTAACACGATCTGGTTTTAAGACTTATAGTAAAGCTATAGTAACCAAGACACATGAACTGGCATAAAGATAGGCAAACAATCAGTGAAACACAACAGAGAGTTTATAGACTCCTCTATATGGACAACTGACTGAAAACAAAAGCACAAAGGCAATTCAGTGGAGAAAGAATCATATCTCCAATGACTGGAACTGGGACAATTAGGTATCTATATGCAGAAAGAAAAATGAACTTCTATCCATATGTCACATCATAAATAAAACCTAAATATATCATATCTAAACATAAAACGAAGCTATAAGACATTTAGAACAGAACACCTTTATAACCTGATCCAAGCAAAAGAAATTTAGATCCAAGAGCATTATTCATAAGAGAACAAACTGATAAATTAGATTTCATCAAATTTTAAAACTTCTGCTCTTCAAAAGATACTGTTAAGAGGATGAAAGACAAGCCACAGAGAGAGAATCATAGGTTTGATGAATCACAGCTGATAAAACATCCCACATATGCTAAGAACTCTTCAAAACTCAGTAAGAAAACCAACAAGCCAGTAAAAACTGGTCAAGACATTTGAACAGATACTTAATCCAAGAAGACAGACAGATGGCAAATATATACCAGATAAAGACTCAATTTTTAGCCTTTAGAGAAATATACATCGAAGTCTCATGCCACTATCATACCTATTAGAATGGTTAAAACTGAAATGCTTCAACACAGCAAGTATTTGTAAGAATGTGCAGAAAATAGAAACCAGACATACTTCAGTGGGAATATAAAATAGCGCAGGCAATTTGAAAATCAGTTTATAAATTGCTTAATAAAATAAAAATGTGCTTACCCTATGAACCAACCATTCTACTTCTGTGAATTTACCCAAGAATAAATGAAAGTGTATGTCCATACAAAACTATCTAAATGTTCACAGCAGGTTTGCTAAGGACAAAACTATAAACAACCCAAATTATCAATCAATAGTTGAATTAAACTGTTTTGTCTCCATACAATAGAATATTCACAATAAGAAAGAATAAAACATTTATACATGATACAAAATGGATACATTTCAAGATAATTATCCCAGAGGGGAAAACTAGGCAAAATAAAGGTCCATACTGTATTACTTCATTTTAATAAAATTATAGGAAACGCGAATTGATGTCTACTGACAGAAGGCAGGTCAACAGTTGCCAGGGAAGGTGGCAAGGGCATTTTCAGAGGCACAGCAAGCCTTTGAGAGTGATGGACATGCTCGTTTTCTCTACTATGGTGATGGTATGTGTAGACATAGGTCAAAATTCCTCAAATTGCACACTTCAAATATCTGCAGTTTATTGTATATCAGTTATCCCTCAGGTATATTATATCTTATGTATAATGTAAAATTTTAACTGGTTGAATAAATGGTGCAGGGTGGATGGATGGATGAGGGGTGGGTGACTGGATGGATAGGGGAGTGGGTGAGTAGGTGGGGGGTGGGTGGATGGGTGAGTAGCTGGATGGATGAGTGGTGGGTGGCTGGATGGATGGGGGTAGGTGGATGGGTGAATGGATTGGGGTGAGTGGTTGGATGGATGGGGGTGGGTGGATGGGTGAGTAGCTGGATGGATGGATGGTGCATGCATGTGTAATGAGTAGATGGATAGGTGGATGAAAGCATAGATAAGTGGATGGAAGGGGGGATGGATGAATGTATGTGAGTGATATTTTCTTCACTTGTGAACAAAGAACATTTTCCCCAGTGGGAAAGGCTTTAGTCAACAAGCCTTGCTGTCACCTCAGGGATCGTGTATCTCCCTGTTCGTACCATATGCTCTCTGTCCCAACTCTTGTGATCCCAAGGACACAATTCTTGATCACTAATTTCAGTGTCACTAGATCATGTCTCCTTTAGGGCTGTGTGACCTTTATTAGTTCAGAGCTTTTCATTTTATTTTCTCACCACAATCCCAAGACCAATCTTAGCACACACACAAAAAAAAAATTCAAGAAAGATTTTCTGGTTAATTGATTTACTGATTAATAAATTGGAAAAATCTATAAATTCAATATGTTGTTTGTTGTTTCCAAAATCCAATGGAACTTAGATTTATGTTTTTCCTAAACTGCATACTTTTTTTTAAAAAAGTTAGGATCTATGACTTCCAAATTTTCCATAATGCTTTTATAATCAGAAAACCTGTTCTAAAAATACTTAAATAAGTGCGCTGATCACTTAACTTTTAAAAACAGTCCCATCAGATTCATTGGCGACTCTGGCTAAATTAGACTGGGTCTGTTAGCTGTCTGTGTTTGTCAGAGATTGGCATCCCACCCTCCTCCCCTCTTTAAGCTAAAAGTGGTTCTGGAAGATTCCAGTAGAAACCACAGAGTAAACTGAAACAATGGATTCATGGAACAGGCTGATCGAGAATGAGAGCCAAAGCCAAAGTCGTCTGCTTTGACAAAAGCCCTGATCCAGCAACTTTCTCAGAACGTCCCATCTATATTTATAGCTTTGGAAAGCTTTTAGGAACCTGGAACGCTCAGGTTGGCCTTGGGATCCGGGCTCTGAGAAGTACTGAGAACAAAGCGTCCCCCCGTGGCTTAGACAGCAAAGGTGCCCAGAGTTGCCTGTCTGGGGCTTCTCTGTGCCCCCATTTCTTCCTTTTTTTTTTAAGATTTATTTATTTATGCATACAGAACTGGGGTACAGGCCAGTGATGTGGAGGGTGAAAGGCTTCACCAGAGACAAAGAGGGGAGCAGAACAGGCAGATCGATGAAGTACACTGCTGAGGGGAGCAGCAGGCGGGTCAGGAGAGGTCTGCCGCGCCACATGGGTCACCTCTGAGGCAGGCAGGGATCGAACTCATGCAGAAGTGGTTTAAGCTTCTTAGTGCTGCGCTTTAACCTGCTGCACCACCAGGGAGGGCCCCATTTCTTCCTTTTTCAATGGAGTTTATTTTTGCCCAATTGGATTTATAGCTCACAGAACAATAACACCTCCATTTATTTAGTACTTATTATACTTGAAGCACTGAGTTCACAAAACAGAACTATTTTTAATGCCCATTCTATGGACAGTGTAACTGAGGTGTGTGGAGGTGAAAGCTGAGGAAGGGACTCTGGCTCCAGAGCCCGAAGTCCTTGAGTTTCAACCTCTAACTTGCTCTGGGGCTCAGATTAAATGTGATAGAGTTTAAACAGGAGAGTAAAGAAAACAGCCAGGAACGCGCTTACAAAAGTCACAAAAATTTACTGTTCTCTAAACCAAACAGAACCCAGTTCAAACCCCAATCCACAAGAAAACAGGGTTAGCAAGAAGGTGAGTTAGCATCCATCTATTAGGGCCTCCCCAATCCTTTTTCAAATCCCCTTTTCAGGGGTCACATTGGTATTTGCTTCCAGTGGTTCCAATGTTCTGCTTCCTGGAGGGGAGGCGGGCGGGCCCCCGCCATACACCCATTTGAGCCTGGATTCCAGGCATCCTCCCCACAGCCAGGCCCCCACGCACTACTTTTGAGCAAAGTGCTCCTAGGACATAGATTCTTCCTTCCCAGCATCCATAGCCCAGAGAAGCAAAAGTTAACTCTTCGCTGATTGAGTGCAAACTCCACTATTCAGGACGCAAAGACCCACTTCCCTCCTGGGCAAGAGAAGAAAAGGAACAAACATCTTACGCTTCTCCAAAGAACCGCCTGCTAAGAAAACAAGTCACAACTCATTCTTCCACAGTCTCTTCCACCATATTAAATTCCTAATGAATTGCTTGGCTAAACCTACATTATTTCATTTAATCTAGCTCTAGGTGGTTGATTTGGGGATTTAAGCAGAGATGCATTCTCTTGCTACATTCTCTCCAAGAGGGTGTGTCCTCGGTGTGTGGAGGTCATCAGCTAGAGCCAGAGAGTTGTAGGAAGAAAATACTTGCAAGAGGGCCATCCCAGTCCAGCCGATCAGGTCAGCCTAACCTCCTCCTTCCCTGCCCCCAATCTAGTTACCAGGGGTGGTGAGAGGCATCATTTTAAGATAGTTGCTGTGTCCACTGCTAGTATTTATTAAGCACTAGTGATATGCAGGTAACATACTAAACTCCTTAAGTCCATTGTTCCATTTCATTGGACAACAACCAATGCAGATGAGGAAACTGAAGTCTATAGACATTAAGAGTTTTTTCCAAAGCCCCAAGCCAGCAAGCACCAGAGGTAGGAACCCACGCAGGCAGATTCCAGAGGCTATTCTGGCTCTCACAATACCAGAACAACCCAAACCCATGAGGCAACTGTTATTATCTTCTTTTTACAGCTGAACATTAGAAAAAGAGGTGAAATAACTTGATCAAATTAGTAGGCAGCAGAATTCCACCCTACTCAACCTACAGAAGTATTTGTCCTCACTGAAAAAATAGTTTGTCTACACTTAGCTTTACTTTAAAAAGTTAAGGAGAGCTAGCACATGACTGAGAGGCACTCAGGGACCTCAAACTGTTAAAAGATGCACATTCTAGAAAGGACTCAGCCACCTGCCACAGAAAGGCAAAGGAAGCAGACTCTTGGTGTGAAAGATCTTTGATTGAATTAGTGTGCAGAGAGGGAGAAGAAGAAAAGAGATTCCTAATAATAGTTTCTCAATAAAACTCTGAAATGACCCATCCTCTTTTGGGCAAATGCCTCGCCAAGCAGGGCGATGGCTGCCATTGTCTCTGCAAAGGAACAGAAGCAGCCTCCCCTCTGGTCTCTACCAGTCTCTCTCCCAAGCCTCCTTCCCAAGAGAACCAGGGTACAAGTCAAAACACAGAAGCGGAAGTGATGAGCCTGCTGCCGGGCATGTTAATCTTCCGCTCAGCCCCTTCCCAGTACTCCCCAGCTCGGGAAGTCTGCTTCATGGCATATTGGAACTTGGGGTTCAAGGCAGCTGCACGGACGTGGGGTAAGGAAAATGGCACAGCTCTTTCATGGAGCCATGTCTGTCCATGTCTGTAACAGGAGAACGTGCACATATAAATCTAATTTTTCTCTGATAGTTGAGATTATTCTCACTCCTAAGAGAGAGTTAATAGGTCTTTCCTTAGGCTAGTGGATCATGGAGATTTGGGAAGAAAGACAGATATGCGGTTCCTTAAAGATTTTTCACTCAAGCACAGCGGCCATTTGATCTGTGTTAGAAAACTCTGGAAAATTCTATGAGAAAAAAACCTAACAAATTTTTATGGGATGCTTACTGTGTGCCATGTCCTGTTCAAAGCAGTATTAACTACATTGACAATTTCATCCTTCAAACAATTATATTAGTCAGTACCAGGGTTATAGATCCCAAAGGGTCTTTTTCTGGCTTTTCCCCATTAATCCCTCACTTATTTTAAGGCTTCAAGTGGGGAGCATTAATTATGGATCACACAATAGGAGAGAGAAATATCCTGAGCCACATCTAACCTGGAAGTGGTAGAGGTCCTGGGTTTACAAAGCTGGTTACCAGGTGGGTGGTGGGCATCACGTGTGGGCTGAGCTGTGGGGGCATGCACAGAAGCACCCCGTGCATCCCCATGGGTCATGTCTCCTTAGCATCGCGAGTCTCCACCCTGGGGCATGGGTTAGGTCACGTCTAGGTCAGTCTTCTGTCATCAAAGTCTGTAAGACCATCAGGTTTTAGCTGGTTCTGGGTCATTGCCTGGAAGCAGGAAGTCCCTGTAGGGTGGAAGGTCTGCTTCCTGCTGGCCAGCCTTTCAGCAGAGGCTCAATAACAGGAATGGCAGGTAAGCAAGGTCTAACAGTGCTGTGCTCCTAAAAGTTTAGCAGCCAGCTCCCGGGAGAATCATTTGCCCATGCCCCTGGTGTAAATGCTTCCACATGGCCAACCTCAGGGCACCATGTGGTGTGGAAATTGGCACACTGGCACACCGTGCCACCCTGAAGACACCCTAAACGTTAGCAGTCGAGAGCACAGGTAATAGGAAAATGCAGTTCGTAATTAGGAACTGATGAGTTTAAGTCCTGATTACCTGTGGTTTTCATAATTTAAGTATGAGTTTATAACATTCCATTTTAGATGATGATTGTTTTTAACAACCCGCTCACAAAATTCCTGATACGTAGAGCTGGCGGTGTGGGGTTTACGAGGGCGGCAGCACCTGACTGGCTGGTCCTGTGGGCCAGGAGGAAACTGAGGCCCAGAAAGGTAATTTACAGGAAGGCTAGGTAATTTACTGAAGGTCCATAGCTTGGAAATGGCAAAGCCAGAATTCACATCCGGTCAGTGTGGTTGCAGAATCTTTGCCCTTGACTCTCTCCCCTATTTATCTTGCAAAAGGTCTGGGTCTTTCCATCTAGACCGACAACACATGGGTTTCCTTTGTGCGCCTCTCAGGACCTGGCTGGGTGACGCTCAGAAGCAAGGGCACTCGACTGCTTCTCAGGACCCTGACAAAGAGCCGGGCAGCTGCCTGCCCTCCCGGGCAGCAGAGGGTCCGCGCGCCGCCACCGGCTGCGGACGCCCACATCTGGCTGTGCTCGCGTCTGGCCGGGGTGCGCCTGGCCCTCGAAGCCCGACTGCGCCTGCGTTCAACCGCACATCCATTATGGAAAGGAGGGTCCCTTAATGTAGCGCAAATTATAGCTGGAACACAAGCAAATTGCCGGCTTTTACTAGCACATAAACTGAGCGGAACCTTTGAGATAGATCCGCATTACCCTAAACGGCATCCATAATTCATACCTGCTGCAGAAATGCTTCCCTCTCCGAGGACTGGAGCCGATCTATTATTGATGGGCCCCTCAGAAGGCCACGACAGAGCGTTTCACATGCTCCAGCCATCTGCCGGCGTGGTCAATTCCTCAGGCGGCGGCGGCACATTTATTCATCAGAATCAACTCCCAATTAGTTTCCTAGCAGGACCCGGGGGGGATTTATTTGAGGAATCAAAGTGAGTGTTTCTAGAACAGTACCCCATTCCCACCCCTGTGACGCTAATCAATACACGCAGAACCAGCCAGCAGCAAGCAAACATTCGTTTTCGCTCAGAATTGATGCTGCCTTTGGACATCACAAGGAGCAAAATTAAAAGCTATACTCCTCCCTTCCCGCAGGGGGAGGTGGCGCTGGAGAGGCTACCTGTCCAAGGAGAGCCCAGAGCCGGCCACTGCCTAGCCCCCAACACCCAGCAAAGACACTCTTTTGTGCTGCAAACGACCCTTCAACAACCCTGCTGACTGGTGGGGCTGTTATTCACACCCATTCTACAGATAGGGAAACTGAGGTTAAGTACTCTTTCAAGGTCACACGCTATTAAGGGACAGGGTCAAGACTGGGGCCCTAAAAAGCTGACTCCAAAATCCAGGGCCTCCACAACTACTCCACGCTGCCACCTGGAGGGAGAGGCAGAGAGCCACAGGATCCCGGGGCCCCAAGGAAACAGGACGGTTAGCTCCAGACACACAACAGGCCCACAAAAGCCCCAGGCAGCTGCTTATGCACGGAGGCAAATACTGGTTTTCATGTCATTGCTATTTAATATTGTGATTTATTGTTTTATTGAATGCCTGGCTAATTTTTAAATAACTAAATGAATTAGTGGCTATTAAGCACAAATGGTTTAAAAAGATTAAATCATTTTTTAGTGAGGATTTGGGGGCATGGAGGATGAAGCATGAAAGGAATACCCAGGACTTATAAGGTCAAGATACACTGGATAAAGATAAAACCATGGGAGTTTAAGGGTTGTTTTTGTTTTGTTTTGTTTTTTAATTATCTAACACATATGTTGAAGACCTTTTCAAATGCCAGGCTGTGAGCCCATGCCAGGGAGCACTTGAATCAACAAGACCCGGATTCGAATGTCTCCAGCAGGCTAGCCATGGAGAAGGACATGTGAATACCTGTTGTAACATGAGGTAGAATAACAGAGTACACAACCCTGACTTCTCCTTCCTGCTGCAGGGGAGGCTGAGCCTGGGGGTAGATCACACCACAGAGAGGGCTGGTGAAACTCTCTGAGTAAGCCTTCCAGCCTCTGCAGCCTTTTCACCCTGCTAGAACTTCCTTTTAAGTCTCCTTGCCACTGCCACATTCTGTATCTTCGATGCTAATCCCTAAGATCTTATATCATCCTTCTAGAAAAGTGTGACCAACAGAAGGAAGAGCATAAAGCTGCCACCATCCCATGAGCAAACTTCTCTGCAACTGTGTCCTATCCTGAGTGTCTCCTCCTCATCCCTATCTATGGCAAAGCCAATTGATGGAAGGTCCATGATGGGCCCAATGCCATGGAAGTGTCAATAGATAGAAAACAAGATGGCGGACAGAGCTGAGGATGAAACAGGAAGGGGAGGATGGGAGCCAGAGGGAAGGTTTGCAGAACTAAGGGAAACTAGCTGGAAGGTTCAAGTGAGTTGCCCAAGTGATGAGACATGGGATCATGTAAGCCCCAAAGACAAGCAAGCAGGAGAGTGGGCCAGGCTGGTCAGTGAACACTTGAGAGGGAACTGAAGCTTGATCGAGCTGGGATAAGATGAGCATTCGGTGTTCACTAGATGCCAGTTCAAATTTGAATTCTGCCACTTGCTTTTTGAATGATTGTGAAAATTTCTGAATTGCTGCAAGCCTCAGTGGGCTCACTGTAAAGTGGGAATGAAAATAGTATCTGCCACTTAAGATTCAGAGGCTGGGGAGAAATTGAGTGGGAAATGAATTAAACAGTTGTCCCATAACAAAGCAACCCATCAGGGTGGCTGCTGCCTCATGTGCACGAATACCTACGAAAGAGTTGTCACCAGAAGTTGGCATTTATAGGAAACGTCCTAAGAACATTAGACACATGCTTTCCCATGGAATGGAGCTCAAACCCTGCTGGATCTTCTTTTCAATGTGGAGTTCCAGTTAGGGCACTTTGCATTCTGTTTCTCCTAGCACAATCCCATGCTTGCTCCAAATCAGCTCATACTTAAACATTATTAGTGTGTGTAACTTTGAGGGAAGGTGACAACTTATTTGACACTTCTTCCTGCTATTTGGAATACAGATTGATGGCTGCCATTTTGGATCATGACGTAAGACTTTGAGCTGCCATTTTGGATCATGAGATTGAGTTTGAGCTGCCATTTTGGATCATGAGGTAAGACTTTGAGCTGCCATTTTGGATCGTGAGGTAAGAGTCTGACCTGCCATTTTGGATCACAAGGTAAGAGTCATACTGCAGATAAATGGATCTTACCAGCAGCTTTGAACTGCATAACTCTGAACTTTTTCAGAGGTGAAAACTAAACTCCTCTCTTGTGTAAACTACTTTAACGTGGGGATGTTGTCACTCACAAACATAACTCTGATTGATATCCCCAGGGACTATACCAGGACCCTCAAATTCTCGGCCTCTTTTTTTTCCCTATACCTTAACAGGTCCCTATTCTCCATGTCCTTCCCTCTATGCCAAAAGAATAGCTCAAGTCTCTCCAATTTTAAAATAATGAAAGTGACACTCCCCTGGAGAGTCTGCCCCCTCCTCTCCTCTTCATAACCAAGCATCTCTGAAGCCATCTCCATTCAGAAGTTCCACTTCATCTGGGCCCTGGAGGGGGAAGGGACACCACTCCCACCATGCTCCGTGCGGTGACACCCCTGGAACACAGCTCCCCAGAACACTGGGAAAGCCATCCCAGGGGCCAAGCTCTACCCACTACTCAATGAGCAAGGTGAAGGTGAATTCGCGATTGCCAGACTGAATGGGCATTTCCAGTTGTGATCTTCCTGAACCTCTCAGTGGACCCTTCCCACCCAGCACACCCACAGATCCCACGACTCTGCCCACATGGCTTCCCTTCTGTGACTACACCTCAACCTTCACTACCTTCCTTATATCCTTGGTTCTTTTTTTTTATTTTCCTTCTGATGTTTGTTTATAACACTGTATGTCATTCAGAGGAATAGGTTTGCAACTCTTTGGAGCACCCCAAAACACCCATCATCCTCCATCTTCATCCACTGGGCCTTCCCCTCCAGGGCTCCCTACTCTCACCCTCTGACAGCATCAATTTGTCCTTGGTTCTTTCTGTGTCCCCCTTCCTCCCACTCTCTCTAGTTGATCTCATTCATGTTTTGGACTTGCGACTGTCCCCAGTAAGCGCTCACACCCCTGTCATCGCTGCTGAGCTCCAGCCACACCTGTTTCATCTGCAACCTCTCTCCTCATCTCACAAACCCAAGTAGTGAGCACCTCTTTCCACTTTGATTTCTTTCTCCTTCTTACACATACCCTGTTTCTCATCCCCCACCCCCCACAAACACCTTAGTTTACCTTCACCTGGATGGTGGGCTCCACTCTCCCCACACACACACCCTCCAGCTGCCAGTGAGGTTTTGAGGTACAGTGGGGTTGCCTTTAGCCTTCATCTCTTTAATCCTTCCTCATCTCCACCACCCCCCATCCTGAGGACACCTCAGCTGCATTAAAGCAGAAATAATACCATGGTTCATCTAGTCTAAACCCAATGATGCTGACACTTTTGATCTTCATGAAAATGTCAAAGGGAAGTCTGCTGACAGACCTTATAGATGCAGAGAAACTATGTTATGAGAGGAGATCAATATTCACAAGATAGAGACTGGTTTGTCTTGTAGATGGTCTACTCCCCAAAACATCAGGCTTTGCCAGGAGGCTCCCAACACAAAACCAAAAATGGGTTTCATCTAGCTCAATGACAAGAGACTGAGACAAGATGGATCCAGGACTCCTGAGGGGGGAGTTTTTCTTTTTAAAATAAAGGAGGAAGGGGAGAAGAGAAGAGAGAGGGGAGGAAAGAGGAGGGGACCAAGAAAATGACTTCCAAGAGACCCAGAGCCCTTCTGAGGACATTATGGGTAAGTAGGCACAGAAATTGGTGCCACCCTCTCCCGATTGCATCCAAGTCAGCTTGGTTCTTTCTGATGACAGACTGAGCCCTTCCAAACCTAGCGGGTCATAAAGGTAGTTTAACAACGACGAAACGGGTCTCTCTCTAAAGCGGCCCACAGTTTCCATGCCCCTATCTCCACGACCTATAGGAGACTGTCTTAAACGCCAAGAGTATTATGAGGGTGGAACTTGGAGAAAGTTGGAACTATCCTGAGACCCCTAAGATCTCTCCCGCTACTCTTTCGCTGCCAGACAGCTTAGAAATAGCAGTGACCGCAGTTGCAGCCGGAGCGAGCGCCGCCATGTTGATGGTGTCGGGCTGACCTCCTGAGACACCAGCACCCCATCATTCCCCAATAAATCAAGAGGTCATTTTTCACTGAACTGAAGCTCAATACTCCCATCGTTTTCTCCCCTAACCAGACCCAAGATTGCTCTGTGCTCTTTATTACCTTTCAATGACTTAAGCCCCTGAACTGAATAACTTCATCAAGGTGTCAACCTAAACAGATTTTCCCCATAATGGCCCAACTCTCACAGGTTCTTAATGAAAAATATTGATTCCCAAGGATTAGTTGCAGATTTATGTGTTGGGATGCTGATCTCTCTGTCACCTGGCACCTTATCAGTGGATGAAAGGACCTAGTTTCCCTTCGTGGTTTTAAAAAAGCAATCACCGGCCATGTCAAGGGGCAGCTCAGGTCCAGAAAAACAAATAAAATTCTGTGTCTGGATCCCCTGGAAAACTTAACAGAGACTGGAGGCATGGGGGGAGGGGCAGGCAGCTGCCCATCCTTCTGTATCTGCATCTACAGCGGCTGAGCTCTGGGGAGGCCAGACACGAAGAAATTGGGAACAAATGTGACCAGCAGCCCTCCCGGGAGGAGCGATCTCTGGTACACAGAGCGGAGAAAAGCTTGCCAGTGGAGACGCCCACTGGAAGGAATCCAGCAACTGCTGTCTCAAAGTGGCGTTCAATCAACACAGCCAAGGTTGGCGCTGCCAGCTCGCTCTGTTACGTGCTGTTCTCCAGGGATGAAGTTGAGACTCTGGCACCTGAAACCTCAACAAGCTCCGGAGCAGAATTTCTCCCAGCACTCACACAGGGTGGCTGAAATGCAGTAAGAGTTGATCTTTATTTATCTGATCTTTCTTTCCCCTAATATTTTGAAGACATTTTATTTATGTATGCATGTAAGAACTGGGGTCAGAGATGCAGGGTGTGGGGGTGTGAGAGGAGTCACCAGAAACAGAGTGGGGAGCAGAACAAGTGGATCTACTGAAATACACTATTGAGTGGAGCAGTGGGGAGACAGAAGGGGTCTGCTGCACCATGTGGGTCAGCTCCCTGGCAGGGCATCGAACTCATGCCACAGTGGCTGGTGAGAGAGCTTGATAGTGCTGAGACTTAAGCCTTGCAACACCAGGGAGACCCTCTGATCTTTTTTTTTTTTTTAAAATTTTTTTAATTATTCGTACAGAACTGGGGTATACAGGCCAGAGGTGCGGAGGGTGAGAGGATTCACCAGAGACAGAGCGGGAAGCAGAAGAGGCAGATCGACAAAGTACACTGCTGAGGGGAGCAGCGGGCGGGTCAGGAGAGGTCTGCCTCGCCATGTGGTCGCCTCCGGGGCAGGCGGGAATCGAACTCATGCGAAAGTGGCTTTAGTTTCTTAGTGCAGTGCTTTAACCTGCTGCACCACCAGGGAGGGTCCCCTCTGATCTTTTTTCTTTTTTAATCTGATAATTATTGATTGAGGGTCTCTACTTAGTTCTGGGCACGGTGCCAGGCTTTGGGGACATCGTGGTCTGCAAAGTGATATATGGGTTCTGCTCTTGTGAAAAAGACAGACAGCACACACATACACACAAATACAGGCATGCAGCTGTGACCCAGAAGGTTCAGGGAACAGAGCTCTGCAGGTGCCTTTAGTGGGGGGTTTACACACTGAGAGGGTGGGGAGCATTCAGGCAGAGAAATAGTGTATGCAAAGACCCCATTTGCTGGAGGGAGTGCCACTCTGTGTAGGTGGAGAGTGCAGAGAGAGTGGGTGCCAGGAAGGTGGACATGGATTTGGGCCCCTGCTCTAAGAACATGGAAGGCTTTCCAAAAAGGCTGTTCTCATCAGATCTGCACATGACTGCTCAATGAGGAATGGATGGAAACTTTTAAGGTGGGTGTAGGAAGAAGAAGAAAGCTTCTGTGGGACCACAGTGATCCAGGCAAGAGATGAAGCAATGATGCCACTGGAGAGGGAGAGAAGTAGATGGAATCGAGGAACCTTTGGGAGAAAAAATCCACAGTCATCGGTGCTGAATTGAATGTGGGGTGAGACATTGGAGATGACAAAGAGGACCCCTAGACTTCTCGACTGAGTTGAAACACAGAGGGTTTCAGTAACCACTGGGGAGCACTTCACAGGCTCATGGCCACTTCCTCTCCTAGAGCTGAGTTGGTAAAGTCTTCTGTACAGAGGCACAGAGAAAATATGTGGGGCTTTGAAAGCCACCCTGTGTCTCTGTGACTCAGCATTGCTGTTGTAAAGCAAAAGCAACCAGACAAAACATAAACAATGGCTACATCTGTGTTCTGTAAAGGCATTTACAAAAACAGCTGGCCAACCGGATGGAGCCTTCCTGCTGTAGTTTGTGATCCAGCTCTAGAGGACTGGATAGAATCCCCAAACTAGGCTGGAGTTCAGGGTCCCCTAGCCCAAACAGCTGCGGCTATTGAAATAGAATGCTCATTCACAGGCCTCACACCCTTGGACCTGCCCACAGAAATGAAGCTGATGACTGAGGACACTGGGGAAGGGGAGCTCAGTGACCCATCAAATACGTAGGGTCAATGGAAGACCCCCAGAGCTGGCACTCTGATAAAATAGACTCCTACTTCCTTAAGCCTCCATGAGCCCCCAACACTTTCCAGAAAGGAAATCCAGGGCAAGTCCTATTCACTGATACTATAACAGAATGAAAAAGTGTCTGGAAGAGTGCACAATAAACTCATGAGAGCTTACCTATAGACTTTTCCATGTCTACATTTTGATGTCATTGTGGATTTTGAACCATAGGAATATAAGCCACTTGAAAAAAATAGTACATAATCTTCCTCATAAAACCCACCCCCTTTGTATATGGACAGTAATGAATCTAGTTCCTAGCATTCAATTTTTTTTAAGACTTTCTTTGTTTATGGATATAGATCTGGTGTACAGGCCAGAGGTATAGGGGGGTAAGGGGATTCACCAGAGACAGAGTGGGGAGCAGAAAAGGCAAATTGATGAAGTACACTGCCGAGGGGAGCATTGGGCAGGTCAGAGAGGTCTGCTGCACCATGTGGGTCACCTCCGGGGTGGGGGATCAAACTAACACTGAAGCCACCATGACCAGCTTCACAGTGCAGCGCTCCAACCCACTGCGCCACCAGGGAGGGCCACGTTCAAGTTTTTTAATATCAGAAATGACCTATATTTACCCCTAAAATAGCTATAAGCTATTTTACAGCTAAGCTTGGGGCAGGTTTAACCCCCAGCCACTTTGCATATGGAACTGCAAATTGGCTGGTGACAATTTAACAAAAGCACCTTTTTCTAGCTTGATTCTCAGGTCTGGTCTCTTAGTTACTAAGCAGTCAGCTGCCAATGTCTCCCTTTTTGTTTGAAAAACTCCCCTTCTTTAGGGTACACACCCCCTTTTAGTCTGGGGCACCCCTCCTTCCACAGAGAGATGGCCTGGAGGGGTGTCAGTCAAAAGATGCCACCTCTCTCCATCATGGTCCTGTGACCTGGCCAGGCCTGTCCAGTTATCTCCCCCTGGGAGGTATGGGGAAAGGAAAAATAGTAAAGGAGGCTTAGAAAAAGACAAGTCTCAGGCTGGAGGAAAATATTTGCAAAACACATATCTGATAAAAGATGTGTATCCAGGAAAACAAATGCTTGCAACTCAGTAATAAAACAAACCAATTTTTCATATGGACAAAAGATTTCAGTAAACACCTCACCAAGAAGATAGAGCAGTGGATAGTAAACCTATGAAAAAGGTCCTCAACGGCGTTAGCTTTCACAGAAATGTCCATTTAACCGCCACGAAATGCCACAAGGCTCTTTAGCGGGATTGAGTAAAAGGCTGGCGAACCGCGCATGGCTGAGTAATGGCCATCGGCACAGTGATGGCGGGAGTGTGAAATGGGACAGCCATGCTGAAAAACAATTTGGCGGTTTCTCACAAAGTTACCAGCCAGCCAGCCCAGCAACTCTATTCCTAGATACCTATTCAAGTGACATGAAAGTGTGTCCACGCCAGGCATACATACTATTGCTCATTACAGTCAAGGACTGAATAATTTGAATTATCTGTCAACTGGTGAATGGGGAAATAAATGTGGCCTGTCCGACCCGCCAAAGAAGGGACAGACTTGAGACCTGCTCCCCAGCGTGGATGGAGATCAGAACCTTTGTGTCGACAGGTAAAACTGTACCTTGTAGGAGTCCATTTTCAGGAAATTTCTAGAAAAGCCAAATAGCTGAAGGTGGAAACAGGGACTGAATATACATGGGAAAGAGGAAACTTTGGAAAGTGAAGGAAGTAGTCTAAAACAGAACTGTGGAGATAATTGCACAATTATATAAATTTGCTAAAAATTCATCCAACTGTACAAAGTGGGTGAATTTTAATGCACGCAAATTATACTCCAATAAAGCTTTAAAAATGATAAATTACAATGGGGGGTGAAGAAAGCAAACGCTGTGAGCTGGGGGTGAGAATGCTAGGAAAAACACAAACACATTATTCCATTTTGCACATTAAGAAAATGAAAAATGATGACTTGTGGAGTGTCGCACCAGCTAATCAGTGAGAGAATCCACAGACCCTCAGTCCTTTGGCCCCAAAACAGGCTCTGTCCTGCACTGAATGAAATGACATCCCTGTTGCCCAAGGGTCCCCAATCACATCTGCTCTGCAGTCAGCACGAGGGACTCGCTCAAGGGCTACGTGACCTGAATGCTCTCAGATGACGGGTAAGTCGGAGCACTCGGAGGTCTGATGTCCTCGGACGGTTCATTTAAGTTGTGGTTGTTACTTTTCTTTGAGCTTGGTGTACTGGGGTTGATTTGGTGCTTTTTGTATATTGCTCATCTGGCAGAGAATTACTACTCCGCTCTACAAGTTCCCACAGATGGCTTTATTTTCCATTGCTATTAAATTGGTTTTGAACAAGACATAATTCTTCAAGTGCCTGGTGAGCTCTCTGGGTTTGCTCAGGCAAGATTCCATAAAAATGTAAATAATCGGAACACTTCTGGGATTATTTATCACAACTGACTCGCGGCTGTAAATTTATGTATTAATTTCAGCTATAAGCTTCAGTGGGGAAAAGATGAACAGTTGAAAATAGATTCTCCCACCTAACATCCTCTCTAAGTCCCCATTTCCCCTGGGCTCCTGGAAAACATACTGGAATGACCCACAGATCTGGGTCTGAAAGACACTGGACAGAATCAGGAAAAAGTCAAGTGAGACGCAGGAACGAATTGTCTCCTGGCAAACCCCAGCTCATCTCTTCCATTCACCCCTTTACTAGGAACTCCAACCACCCTCCACCCCGGGCTTTTCATTCTTGTTGATTCCTCACTCGGATCAGCTTGGCTTACACTGTCACCATTCAGTTTTTTTAACTACCAGAAAAGACCTATATTTAACCTCAAAATCACAACTTATATTAGGGATGACGCAGATTTGAATCCAGCCACACGGCATATGGAACTGAAAATTGGCTGGTGAAAATTTAACAAAAGCACCTTTTTCTAGCTTGATTCTCAGGTCTGGCCTCTCGGGTCCTGGGACCAGTTGGCCACTGTGTCCCTTTATGCCAGTCCCTTCTCCTTTGCTACTTGGCTTAGACTTTACTTCAGCACTTGGTTCAACATCATTTGTTCAAAGAAGGCTTCTTTGAACCCACCCACCCACCCAACCAGCCGGTAAGAACCCATCCTTCTCATCCATCGCTCTTGTCATCTGTCATAGCTGGTGAGGTGTGGCTGGTATGTTATTGGGGCTTCAGGGCAACTGGACTCACACCAAGGAACCCTAAAGCAGAATCCCCAGGAGTTCTGCAGGGAACTCCCAGGCCAACAGGGCGGGGCCAGGCCCCTGTATGCAAATGAGGTGTTCAGCCTTTCTAGCTCTGATTGGTGGAAATGTCGAGCTTCGGCTTCCACTTCCGCTGGCATTTCAATCCCAGGCTTGGCTCGCTAGGGGGGTTTCCCGCCTTCTCACTGTGAACTCCCAGATCCTACCATGTGGGATTTGACCCTCGACAGCTTCCTGGCTGATTTGGTTGCTACCCAGCCTTGTTAGGGCTCTATGCTTGTTTTTCTCTTATCACGCTAATGCAATCATAACTCCTTATTGCTGCGGGCACTTTTTTTTTTAACTTGATATCTATCTCCTCTACCCTGTTGTGGTTTCATGAGAAGAGGATCTATGTTTTTTCACCTGCATCTTCAGAGCCTGGCTCAGGGTTGAGGACCATGAATCTTGTTAATCAACCTACAGCAGACCTCTCCGTGTCCTGCCACACAGTCCTTTCCCTTCACTCTTTCCCACACGCAAGCCACTGCTTGCACTGGACGGAGATCTCATTGTCTAAGGACTACGCTCACTCTGCCTGTGTGTGCCAATACCTCAAGTGCCTGGATGAATATTTCCTTTAGGAGAAAACCCGTGAGCAGTTAGTGACAGGTACAGGTTTATAAACTCGGCTCAGGTTTATAAACTCAGCAGTCCTCTTGTTTCCATTGGGACAATTGTGAGGCTTCAGGCTGCCCTGTCCAGGAAGCTCCCTGGGGCTGAGCCACACCCACCCTACCTGGGACCTTGCTTGGTGATCCCACCCTCCCTTTGGCCTCTCGTTACCCCGCTCCCACTTTCCACTCCCAAACAGGGTTCCTAAGAATTCCTCTTAATACATCACTTTTATACAAATCCTCATCTGCTGGGGAACCCAACCTAAAACGGGGAGACTTCTGCTAGAGAAGGTTCTCACTGAGCCATGATTAATACCATAAATTTTAATGCATGAAAGCACTCTAACCAGACAGACCATTTGCTGGTTCAAATAAGGACAGGTCCTGCCAGGCACTCTCTTGTGGGTGAATGAGAGTCTGTCTAGAAAGGGGGAGAGCTAAACCCCTTCACTTCTAAATCTCCTACACAACCCACTGCCACAGGGAGAGAGAGTCCAGTCTGCACCCCTGGCATCCCACTGAAGCTGGGAACCTGGTGGCAAAAGAGTCTTGGGAAATAAGCCAACATCATCTCTACATGCTTCTTCTCCAGGGTCTGAAACCAGAGCAGGGCGGGATGGGCTAGTGGGTGAGGAGAAGAGGACTCTTCTGGCTGGGGACCTCAGAGGGTTGAGGTACAGACTATTACATTCCGAGCAGTAAGGATGCCTTCAGCTTTAAGGAACAGGCTGGCCAGTTAAAGAGCCTTAACTAATAGAAGCATATTTTTCAAGGAATTTGCAGTAAAGAGAAGTAACGATGTTATAAAAAAAAATTTAGGAGAAACTTACATAGATGGGGTTGGCAGAAAGGACTCTTTAAGGAGGTACTAAGATCAAGATCAGAAGGTGGAAAGGAAAATGCCCCCACCCCCAAGTCACACCAATATGTCCACCTCCTAATCCTCAAAACTACCGAATTTAATATCACCTTTTGTAATAAGGACTACTTTGCAGATATGACTAAGCTCAAAATCATGAAGTAGGGAAATTATCCTGTATTTTTCAGTTGGGCCCACTATAATCACAAGGACCCTTGTAAGGAAAGGAAATAAAGCGAGAGAATCAGAAGAGATGTGGCCACAAAAACAGAAGTGAGAGTGATGCTATCACTGGATGAGTGAGGATGTGGGGTGGGGGTCCCCTGGCCCAACCCCAACTTCCCTCACAACACAGGCTGATAAGCTGGAAGCACAGCACCCAGCTGCTCCATCTGCTCGGACATTGGGGTGGGGGATGAGTGGACCAAGAGGCCCCTCTCCCAAACAAGGAAAGGGACCTTGAGACACTGTGGTCAAGGTTGGAAAGAGGATGCCACAGATTCTGGTGAGGGTCAGCAAGGAGTCAATTTTTATTGATTGGCAAAAGTGCAAGGGAAGAGGTTTCCAGGGAGCCTGCTCTGGGCATAACAGCCTCTCCCAGGTACAGGAGGTCTGTGCAGGCTTGAGGACCGGGGTTTGAGAAAGAAGGAATTAAACGCAATCCACTGACAAAGCAAGAAGAGTGACCTTGGCTAGAGTCCCTGGATTGTCATCAGTGTGGGCACCCAGCAGCTCAGGCGGGGCCGGAGGTCACGAAGGCTCGTCTCCAAGGTGAGCCTGCAGCAGCTGGAGGCCTGCAGATCCAGTGGGAAGCAGTCTGAAAGACCCAGAAGGTCTTTTCTTCTGGGTCTGTAACTTCCTTTTTCCATAGCAGCCAACTTGATAAGCCATGGAAAGAGCAAATTACTAATTTGCCCACACTGGGCAAATTAGTAATAAAAAAACAAAGAGCCAAGGAAAATTAAGGCAGCAGGAATCCAAGCCTAGAATCATCAGGGTTTGGGTTTGTTTGCTTTTGATGTGTTTGTTTAGCTGCCATGGGAACAACAAAATTTTGTCCTTGAGTCCTGTCCTATCCCCGTGCCGGGACCCTTCCTCTCTCAAGGCAGCCATGAGTCAAGGAATATAGATTTCTACTTCTAGAAAAGGCAAAGAAAACTATTGTCTCCATTGAGGCTCCTGAAGGAATACCCCTTGACTTTGGCCCATCGAAGCCCTTTGGAATCCATGACCTCCCACACCTGATTTTAGGGAGGTGTGTGGAGCTGTCTGGGGCTGTTTGTTGCAGAGCAGAAGGAAACTGATGTAAATGTTGTCGCAGAGGAAACAGGCAGGAGAGAGCCTCTGGTCTGCAGTGGAGTTGAGAAATAGAAACTGGCAGTGGGCATAGTGCCCACTGTGGAACAATGTGGAAGAAGCAGGCGAGGGCCAGACCACACCAGGCCTCGTAGACAGCGTGAGAGGTGCGGGTCCTTAGACTGGTGGTGTAAGGGACAGGCACCAGCCAAACCTAGGCACACAGGAGCAGCCGTTCCCCCAAGCAGAAGCAGATATTGGGGAGCGAGAACCTCATGACTTGTTTGTCCCCACCGGTTAACACAAACCCGAGCAGAAAAATTAGTTCCAGTTCCTTTTCAACATTTTCCACCTGGGCATTTCTTCCCTTTACCTAGGCCTGTAAAACCCCCTCTTACTTTCCCTCAGTGCAACTTCTCTGACCTCAGCTCTCTCTGGGGTCACTGAGCTTCACCTGGGAGCACAGAAATAAACCTTTCGGTTTTACTGGGCTCGCTATATCTTTGCGTCTTCCTGACTATGTGCAGGTAGGAAGTCACTCAAGTGTTTCAATCTAATCTAATCTGCATTTCCCCAAGATGAGTCTGGCTGCCCCATGGAGAGATCCAGTGAGGACCAAGAAAAGCAGAAGCATCCTCAGGATCCAGAAATCCCAGCTTGAGGATGCAAAAACGCTGCAAGACAGATTTCAGACACTGATTTATTGGCTCTGAAAAAGTCAAATCAAATAATTCAGATGTCTTAATGCCAGAGGCTCTCTGATTGAACAGAGCCAGCTTTTCAGAGGCCACAAGTTGGTTCCTGACAATGACAAAATAATGTCGCCACCAAAGTATTCCCCAGAGCTGGGACTTGGGGACGCTCTGGTAGAGCGGACAGGAACAGAAGGGAAATGTGTGTCTTCCTAAATGTCCCACAACAAATGACTGTCTAGCGAGGAAGAAATTTAGCCCAAGTGCATAAGGATGTCTGGCCACACTGTGAACACCTGAGGAGTCAGGATGTTATTTATGGAGATAATAACTTACTCTCCCGAACAGCCCCCTGCCCTGACCTGTCTCCACTCCATGCAAAACTCTCGCTCAGCCCCAACTCTGAAGTTAGAAAAACAAGCCTGATTCTTCAGGAATTCAGATTTGATATGAATTATATTCAAAGACCTGCCAACAGATGTTACAGACTCTGGGAAATGTAAAGAATCGTGCCTTCTGACAGAAGTGTTAAGCAGAATCAGTGTTCAGATTTTATTTTTAAGCCAAAGGAGGGAGAGGGGTTCATGTCTATCCTGGGGTGACCTCCCTGAGCTGTTCTGTTCCTGACAAGAAAACCTCATCATGATGATGCTGCTAATAGCAAAGCCCCCATTTCTTGAACACTTACTGTGTACAGCAATCCTGTAGACCTGTTATTACACCCCTGTTAGACATGAGGAAACAATCTCAAGAAGTAAAAATGATTCACCAGTGTCGTGCAAGGAGGCAGTGGCGATGGGTCCATGCACAAAATGGAGTTGTAGCCCAGGGCGCTGCAAACACAGCCCCAAGGCAAAACCCCACCGGCCACTCGTATTGTAAATAAAGCTTTATTGGAACATTCTTGTGGTATTTCCCTAGCGAGCGTGCAGCCCTTGCTCCATGGTGCCACCTTGAGCTGGGGGGAGGGGGTTGGAGGGAAATGGTGGTCCCCAGGCTAATCACAGGTGCGAGGCATCTGGGAAGTCAGATGATCTGGCTGTTTTTGCACTGCAGGGGCAGGCTGAATATTTGCAATCAACACCCTTTGGCCCGCATTTCTCACAGCTGGTCCTCCTCCTCCTTCACGCCATCATACCACCCACCGGGCTCACAAGTTAGCCTATTCCACCTCCTCAAATAAGGTGCTCAGGACCTTCTCACTTCCCAGATGCCTCACACTGCAGTTAGCCTGGCGCACTGACGCCTGTCTCCCCAGCCTGAGCTCTGGAGGAGAGCCTGTGGGCCATGGGGCAAGGGCTGCCCCCAGCAAGCAGCTCCCCAGTGCTCTACTCCCCAAGACCAGCTCTACTCCTGAAAGAATGAGCACAGCACTCCCTGGGGGCCACCCACCCCAGATGTGATTTCTTGAGGAGTCTGAGTGTTACTTACCAGACATTTTCTGCTTTTCTAGCCAGCCCATTAAGTCGTGCCTTACCTGAGTTTGATGAGACACTTCCCCAGGCATGATGTCTACTGTGTGAAGGGCTCATCAGGGGACAGGCGGGGGTGGGGGCGCTGATAGAAGGTCTGCGCCACCAGAGGGAGGGAAGATGAGACGGGAATGGCCATACAGTTCTGGCCACTGTAGAGCCCTGGGCTCGGCCAGCTGCAACAGAGCCAAGGTGCAGAGCGCGCTCGGCACCCGGCCCTCTTGGTTTCTCTGCCTGACAACTACCCACCACCTGTTCTGCTCTTACTTGCTCCCTAGTCTTTATTTACCCCAGCTTCCACTCTCCTTGGGTTCCTAAAAGACCCTTGCATCCTTTATTTTCCACTCCCACCCCTGTTGATTGTTAAAGCAATAACCTGATGAAGAATCTGCTTCCTCTACCTGATTCTGAATTCTTGAGCCTTGTCAACCTATTTTAGTGGTTACAGCGTTGTAATAAGTTATTATATCTGATATTTCAAGTCCCCCAATATGGCTCCTTTCACAAATTGTCCTAATTGAACCATAGAATTATTTTATTAAGCTACTAAAAAAATGTAAATTCCATGTATTAAGTCTGTAAGCTAATTTTGGGAGAATTTAAATCTCTACACTCCCATTCAGGCAAGTGCTATATCTCTTATTTATTTAAACTACCTCTATTGCTCAGAAAATGTTGGTAGTTTTTTCATGTACTTCTCCTGTTACAAAGCGTC
Source organism: Condylura cristata (assembly GCF_000260355.1). Classification (NCBI taxonomy): domain Eukaryota; kingdom Metazoa; phylum Chordata; class Mammalia; order Eulipotyphla; family Talpidae; genus Condylura; species Condylura cristata. The sequence goes on from NW_004567133.1 coordinate 9,135,148, forward strand.
TGGTTACTCTGTCACTCCTGTAAATAAGATGTTTAATAATAGTTTTTTATTGGCTATTGATTTTTAGATGTTTGTCTCATATCCAACCACATTCCAGAACTATCCTATTGAGGTTGTCATAGTTCTCATATCTCACTTATAAATGATGCATTGATCTCTTTCTTTCTCATAGCTGTATCTCTTTTTTCTCTGTATTGCCATTGGGGCATTGGTCAAAAAATTAATAATACAAATAATATCAGTGAAGGTGTTTTCAGCTGCTCAGGCTGTCATAACAAAGTAACGTAGACTGAGGAGCTCAAACAACAGAATGTATCTTCTCACAATTCTGGAAGCTATAAGTTCAAGGTCAAGGTATCTTCTGAAGGCTGTGGGGAAGGATCCCTCCAGGTCTCTTTTCTTGGTTTTTGAATGGCCATCTTCTCCTGGGTCTTCATAGCATTGGCTCTCTGTACACAGCTGTGTCCTGATTTCCTCCTCTTTTTTTAAATTCCTTTTCGCATAGAAGAGCTGGGATACAGGCCAGAGGTGCAAGATGGTGGGGGATGAGAGGATTCCCCAGAGACAGAGTGAGGAACAGAACAGGCAGGTGGACTGAAATACACTGCTGAGGGGAGCAGCAGGCGAGACGCCATATGTGGATCAGCTTCCTGTCTAGGGATCGAACTCAGGCCGAGAGGTCACAACCCTAGACTCAATCCCTGGACCACCTCTTCTTATAAGGACATTAGTCACATGGGATTAGGGCCCACACCAGTGACTTCGTTTTAATTTCATTACCTTAATAAAGACTGGATCTCAGCACAGTCCTGAGTCCTAATGCCTAGGACTTCAACATAAGAACTCAGGGCACACAACTGAGACCTTTTATCACTAATGGGAATGCACCTGGTATTCATCAAGGTGGTTTGGAAGACAAACTCTTATCATCCCTCTCTTTCTAGATTTTCAAAAATTTTTGGCTTTGTTTTTGTTTTTTAAACTCAGGAATGAATGTCAATTCTATTGAATGTCTTTTTGGTATCTCTTGACATACCAGATGGGATACTTCTAACTTATATCAATGATGGACTGTATTGAAAATTTTCCTGTTATGAAAGAGGCTTAGACCAGCACTAGGGATATATTTTTAATCCTACAAATCAATAAGAAGAGGATATTTCCGATTAGACAAAGGATACAAATAAACAAGTGAGAAGGAAAGAAACATTTCTGACCAGTGAGCACTGGAAATAGCTCCACTCACGAGAAATCAGGGAGATGCAAACTAAAACAGGAATAAAATCTGCCCCACACAAGAGTCAGCAATGTGGGTGATGCAGCCCCCACCCTGGAGAGGGAGAGCAGCTGAAGGGCCCTGGTTCACCCAAGCATGTGGGGAAGTGGATAAAATGGTAGCGTGTGTTGTTTACAAAGGTCCGTGTATAGAAAAGAAGGGTTATGCAAAATATTGCACTTCCACAATGAATGTGCTCGATCTGCTTTTATCAACGTGGATAAATCACAAGAACATAATGCAGAGAGTACAAAAGCAAATTCCAGAGGGACACATTTAAAATAAAGCCAGTTATGAAATTTTTAAAGGACACCCCAAACAATATATAGCCAAATATTTATGGACACTTTTAAAAGTTATAGAGATACAAAATGTAGATTAGAAGCATAAATACCAACTTCAAAAGAGTCGTTATCACTGGTGTTTAAAGAAGCTGGAAATTGAAGGAGGGAGGCAGAGAATGAGATGGGGGAGGTACAGAAAGGGTCCTTAATGAATCTGTAAGATTTTATTGTATTTTTTCTTTAATAAAATGCTCTGAAAACTGAAGGTCATTGTTTTCCTGGACGAAATTGTACTTGGTCATGGTGAATGCCTCTATTAATGCATTATTGAATTCTGTTTGCTATTTTATTTATAGTTTTTTGTCTAATGCCTTTGTCTTCTGCTTTCTTTCTCTCTTCCTCTATATTCCTCAAGATTGGATTTCAGGGTTGTTCTGGTCTCATAAAATGAATTAGAGAGTTTTCCATGCCATTTTATAATCTGGGACTGTCAGTCAAGTATAGGAATAAGCTGTTGCTGGAAATTTGGAGGGAAAAAAGCACATTAGAAATCCCTCTGTTCAAGGAGGCTATTTTAGAGCCACCATTTACTAACACTTTAACTTTTTCATTTTATATGATATTTTCCTCTCTAGACATTACTTTATTATGAGTCATACTTGTAATTCATATTTCCCAAAAGAATCTGCATTGAGATTTTTCATTTCTTTACAAAGAGTTGTATATAGTATTATCTTGGTTTTTTTTTTTTTTTCATCTTTCACGTGCCTTTCAGAGTTCCTCTTCATCTATAAATTTATTTGTTTTGTTTTCCCCCCTTCAGTCAGTTAGCCAGAGGTTTATCTGTATTATTGGTTTTCTTCCAAGAGTCATCTCTAAGAAGGTATGGTTGGCATTTATCATATCTTGAATTTTCTGCTTTTGAATCCGTGGATTTCTGCATTGTTCTTCAAAAGATTTAGTTTTCTTGACTTTCTTGAAGTTTCTTTCTTTTATAATTTCCATACTGCTTCAGCTTAAAGCTAACTTCATTCATTTTTGTTTTTGACAATAATGGCAATTGCAGACTTTAGCTATATCATAATTTTTACATGTATTATTGATATTTTCATATTCTCATTAATCTCTAAAGGGTCCTTAATTATACCTTATTTCCCCTTTGACTCAATGATTACCTAGGAGGTTTTTCATTTTTTCTCCTTTTTTGAGAGTTATAGGTGTTTGGCGCTAACATGGCAAACACAGACCCCAAGAGCAAATCTAAGTACATGCTCAGCACATCCCCAGAACCCTGTAGATGTTTGCTAGATGTACACACTGACAAACTGTGATGCAAACACAGAGCCTGGTGATCCGAAGAATAGCATGGACTCCCCTGCAGTGTCTCAAAAGTTGAATTCATAATAATGATGAAATAAAATCAAAGTTATTGGGGCTTTAACTTATTCCAGGGTGAATATTAGGCCTCTACAGAGTCTCCATCTGACAAAATTAAACAGCAATAGCAGCCAACACACAAGCAGGTGCAACAAGACCCAGACATGCTGCCAGCCAAGGACTGTTGGCCGTGAGGACTCCACTCACCGTCTCCCCAACTTCAGGAGACTCTGTCATGTGCAGGTCCCACCTGTGTCAGAATAGCTGACATGGAAGAGGTCTGACCTCCTGTCTCATGTGTCCACTCTTCAGATAAAAGATCCGGCATGACCCAGGTCAGGGGATGAGGCCAGCCCCTCTCGGGTCCAAAGCACAGCAGCACAAACATCATAGCCAAGAGGGGCCAGGAGTTGCTCTCACCAGCTTTCCATAAAATGGACCCATACGTTTAGGAACACAAAGATATTTTATAACACACACACACACATACACAGATTTTCTTTTCTAACTACATTAGCAGTATATGCTCACATGATCCCTTCCTTTCCACAGTTAAGTGAACTGTTTGGTATCTATCTTTGTATGTTTTTTTCTGGGCTCATGAATTCATGCATTAAAAGTCGCATGAAAAGATTTTCTTTTTTTTTTTAAATGAGATCATACAAATTTGCTATTTTTATTTAAAAAGAGATTATAGGGATATCTCCATATACTACTGTTTCAATAGCTTCCTAAAACTCTAGAATATAAAAATTATCATTTATTCAATAATTCCCTGTTTTTGGACATCTGTATTATTTCCAGATTTTTGCAAGAAAGAGGTCTGTTGTAATAAATATTTTTCCATTGATCTGTATTTTTATTTCTGTCTGCCCAAAGTGGAATGGCTGAGGCAAAGAGTGTGTATATTTTTTATTTCAGTAACTACTTCCAGACATTTTTTTTAAAGATTTATTTATTTGTGCATACAGAACTGGGGTACAGGCCAGAGACGCAGGGGCAGCGAGAGGCTTCACCAGTGACAGAGTGGGGAGCAGAACAGGCAGATCGACGAAGTACACTCCTGAGGGGAGCAGCAGGCGGGTCAGGAGAGGTCTGCCACGCCATGTGGTCGCCTCCATGGCGGGAATTGAACTCATGCGGAAGTGGCTTTAGCTTCTCAGTGCTTTGCTTTAACCCGCTGCACCACCAGGGAGGGCCGTTCCAGACTTTTTTTTTAATGGCTAAGCAATTCTTACTCATCCGGACACAATCACACCATCGCAAGCCATAGGTTATGAAGCGTTTCAGTTTTGGCCAACTTTGATATATTCCTAAGGTGACCTGATTGTCCTTTTTATTTACATGCTCCCTTCCCCCAGTAGGAGTGTGCATAATTTAACTTGCTTTTTAGCCATTTGCATTTCCTCTGCTGAAAATTGCCTACTCCTATCTTTTGTTTATTGGTTTTTTTAATCTTTTCAATTTGCAGAAGTTCTTTGTAGATTAGAAAAATCAACCTTGGAGTCCTCCCAGTACTTTCCTGAAACTATCAAAAAAGAGGCACATCCTTTTAGTTGGGATCATTAGCAGAAGAGCGGTGGAAGGGCTGGTGACTTCTTTGCCACCTTGTGAAAGAGTAATGAAAAGACTATTGATACAAAGAAACCAAGTCAGAGTGGGACAGAGAAATTGCTGAGCACACTCTTAAAATGCCCAGAAACAGGGCCCTCCCTGGTGGTGCAAACGGTTAAAGCACAGCACTGTGAAGCTAGCAGCCACTGCAGCCAGGGAGCTGACCCACATGGCGCAGCAGACCTCTCCTGACCTGCCTGCTGCTCCCCTCAGCAATGGACTTTGTCCATCTGCCTGTTCAGCTCCCCGCTCTGTCTCTGGTGAAGCCTCTCACCCCCAGACCTCTGGCCTGTACCCCAGTTCTTGTATCCATAAATAAATAAATCTTTAAAAGATGTCCAGGAACAGGGCCCTTCCTGGTGGTGCAGTGGGTTAAGGCACAGCACTAAGAAGCTGAAACCACTTCCACATGAGTTCTATTCCGCCTGCCCCGGAGGTGACCACATGGCGTGGCAGACCTCTCCTGGCCCGCCCGCTGCTCCCCTCAGCAGTGTACTTCGTCGATTTGCCTGTTCTGCTCCCCACTTTGTCTCTGGTGAAGTCTTTTGCCACCCCTGAGTCTCTGGCCTGTACCCCAGTTCTGTATGCACAAATAAATAAATCTTTAAAAAAAAAAAAAAAAAGATGTCCAGGAACAGCTACAACTCCCATGACACTTAACTTTCAGGGGTTGGGGGCTGAGAGGGTAGGGGATGGGAGGGTGGTTGCTGGGGACTAAACTGAGTTAAGCAGCCATGCTTGGCATAAAACCAAACACAGGTGGGCCTGCGAGCTCGGGTTTTGTCTGCCTTCATTGTACTCTTGGGATCCCAGGTCAGACAGCTCTACTGTTCAGACACATTGACCAATTGATATCTCTCTCTCTCTCCAGCCAGCCCCCCAGCTCCCACTCTGGTGTCCTTCCTCTTTTATTTCCCCTGTAAATAAACCTTTCATAATCTTTCTCTGTGTGCCTGCCCTCGGGTCTTATTCTAAGTTTTTTTAAGCATGCAGGTGAAGACTCACACCCCCACCATCCTATTTCCTTTGGGGTTTCCCTGTAACAAACTGAGCTTCCATGTTACTGCAGCAGGAAGTAGGGAAAAAACATGGCCTCTGAGAACTTCCCTTGACCCCCACTGGCTGGCATCACGTCAGCCCTTCTCCAGCTTCTGGAGAGGAGGGCACCAGGAGAGGGAGAAGCCCACACTACTTGTGCCCAGAAAGAATGGAGAGTGTCTGACTAACCGCACTGGACATAACACTTATTTTACTTTCTAAAGGTTTATTTATTTATTTATGCATGCAGACCTGGGGTTCAGGTCAGAAGTGGTGAGAGGATTCACCAGAGACAGAGCGAGGAGCAGAACAGGCAGAACACCGAAGTACACTGCTGAGGAGAGCAGCGGGTGGGTCAGGAGAGGTCTGCCGCGCCATGTGGATCACCTCGAGGCCGGGGATCGAACTCGTACTGAAGCGGCTGCGGCCATCTTGCCATGCTGCGTTCCCCCCTTTGCATACCAGGGAGGGCCACGACTACATCGTTAGTGCTATGGCTCTTCAACTAGCTAGCGGCTCCACGTGCAGCAAGAATTTACTCAGCAAGAGACCTGATGTGTTCTGGATCATTCTGTCAGTGCAGGCCCCTCGCCCCTCGGTGGGCCGCAGCGTTAAATGGGGCAGTGGGTTATCTTCTGCATGGCAGGCTCTGGGGGGGGAGGGACTCCTGGAATCACAAAATGTTGGGATACAGCTGATGCCATGTCCACATATTTTCTAAAAGTGAGACAATTGAGAAAGCAAGTTTCTTGCAGCTCCTCCCAGAGTCTGTTTTATTCACAATCTGGGCCACCTACCTTTCCCCCACTACTCCCATTTTCTGCCTGTAACACCTTTCCACAGGAATTCTCATCTTTTCACTTTATTTTAACAGAACTTGAAGCCTCCTGGGCATAAAACTCTCAAAAGGGCATATTTGGTTCCAAGGGGTTGGGGAGTTTTTCCATAGGAAGTTTAAAAATCTTCATTTTGTATTCAGGAATAAATGAGAAGTGGTGTTATTTATAATTGGCTCCCTCTAATTCAGACTAAATGCAGATTAATCCTAATTGATAACACATAAAATTTAATTAAACTTTAATAAAGAACCTGGGAGCGAGTTCTCAGTAGATGGTATCGGGGCAGTGCTCGATGCTGCCCGCTGCAGTACTTGAGATAAAACACCATTCACAGAAGCATTTCCAGGGCTTTGTGCAAGTCCAGACACAGGTCATTATCTCAAACACAACATTCATTAAAATCGTGGGTAAATCTGAGGGATGGCATTCTCTGCACAGCTCTCGGGTAAGTTTGGGTCACAAGGGCTCCAGACCACCTCTTCCACCCCTTCTCCTCTCCCCAGCCTGAGGTCAGGTGGTTGCACAGGCGAAGCCACCCGGAGTCATCGCCAGGAGCTGCTGTCACCGCCCACGTTTCATCAGCTCAACGCCACCCAACGGAACATCTCATTGTAGAAATCCAATTAACAATGCACCATAAACATCACCCTTCTGATCGCTGTTCCCAGCACAGTAACATTTTTATTTCGTGTCTTCATGAAAATTTTTATGTGTTCAGGAGTGATTGAGAACTGATTTTCCATGGTCAATCACGCCCAAGATCTAATTACTTCAAGCATGAATAGAAAGCCAGGCGGAAGGGAAACTCCTGTCTTAGAGATGGGAGCAGGCCCCCGCCCCCAGCTGCTGCCAAGTTTATCAGAGGCAGCAAAGCCCAGTGCCTGCAGGGCCAGGTAGGTAATCCTAGTGTGGAAAGCAGGGGGGTCATGCCTCAGCTAACGGAGAGGGTCTGCCTGACATCTACCCATGAACCTCAACATTGGCTTGGGTAGAACAAGAGGTTGAGTAAATTGAGGGGTACAAGGATGCAAAAGACCCAGCCTCTGCATTTAAGGGTATGACTCTGGGAAGATGATAAAGTACCCTTGGCCGCTGGGTGCCATTACCTCTTAGTGTGAGCCAGCCTCTACTTGCAGTCCAACACCCCTGCTGTGGAGAAGCCACACTCTATACTAGGCATTGACAATAAAAAAAAAAAAAAAAAAAAAAAAACTGGGCAAAAGGAAGTGTCTTCAAAATCCATGGGCAATTAAGAATTTGGAGGCATGTGCATTTCTGAAAAAGATTTGCAAGACTTATTTAAATGCATCATAACTGCCACTGAGCCGAGTGTCTATTCCCAGTTCTTTTCCTTAAATGTTAAAGACTAAAGACAGCACTTACCATCTGCTGGAGCTTGAGATCTGCTCCTTCCCCCAGGGTCTCCTGACATGGCAGGCCCTGGCTGGCAGCCCCATCTGACACAGCCCCCCAGGAACATCTGGAAGCAGTTGGAACATCTGCTGGCCTTTCCCACCATGTGCAGCAGGTGTAGACTGCTAGTCCTCACCCCACAGGTCACCTCAGCCTCTGGACATCGGGAGGCTGGTCTTCGAGCGTGCAGCTCAGTCCCCCTCTCAGCTGGGTCCGTGAACTCTTGGTTATCCATTCCGCAAATGCTTACTAAGCACCTGCTATGAGCCAGGCCTGGTTATGTGAAAGTGATGCAATGAACAAGAAAGATACAGTTCTTTGAAGAAGTTCCCTGGCTCACAGGAAGATGTACAGAGCACTTCAGAGGCATGTAATAAATAGACCTAAATCAGCATGGGGACTCTGGGATTAAGGGGATTTGAGTGAAGAAATAAAATAAGTGCAGGCCGGATGTGGGGACGAGTGGACGTTCCAGGCAGAGGGAACAGCGCCGACTCCAGGCGTCTGTGTTCTGTGCCGTCCCTCACTGCCCCTGGGGCTCGCGCAGACGTGGCCTGGCTTGTGTCCTTCACCTGCTCTCCATACAGCGTGGATCCCAAACAACACAACCTTGAATTTAAAGTTTTCCATCCTCCGGCCTGGTAGGAGCAGCTCCCGGCGAGCCTCAAGGAGGAATCACCTGGCAAGGTGTGGAGGAAAGGACTAGAAGGGAAAGTGCGTGGGAGTGAGAGGAACCAGAGAACTGAGAAGAAGACTCGCACAACAGGTTAGGTTGACTCAGAAGGTCAAGGTCAGTGGCGCTGGGAGATGTGGGGTGAGCGAGACTGCAAGAGCTGTGGGAGATGGAGGGAGGGGAAGTGGCTGCAGGGGGAGACTCATTATCCTTTGTTACTGGAGCAGCATTGCAAGTGTGTGTTCATTGCTGAGCATCCACACAAGAGCCCTCCATGGTGGTGCAACGGGTGAAAGCCCAGCGTGAAACTCGCTGCAGCTGCCTGAGCCAGGGAGGTGACCCACAGGGCGCAGCAGACCTCACCTGACCCGCCTGCTGCTCCCCTCAGCAGTGTACTTCGTCAGTCTGCCTGTTCTGCTCCCCGCTCTGTCTCTGGTGAAGCCTCTCACTGGCCTTGCACCTCTGGGCTGTACCCCAGCTCTGTATGCATAAGTAAAATAATTTTTTTTAATTTTAAAAAGAGAGAGAAGGGCCCTCCCTGGTGGCGCAGCAGGTTAAAGCACTGCACTGAGAAGCTTAAACCACTTCCACATGAGTTCGATTCCCGCCTGCCCCAGAGGAGATCCACATGGCGTGGCAGACCTCTCCTGACCCGCCCGCTGCTCCCCTCAGCAGTGTACTTCATCGATCTGCCTGTTCTGCTCCCCACTCTGTCTCTGGTGAATCCTCTCACCCTCCGCATCTCTGTCCTGTACCCCAGTTCTGTATGAATAAATAAATAAATCTTTAAAAAAAAATAAAAAGAGAGAGAATCCACACGTGGAAGCACTATATCGAGTTCACTGTTACGAGCTTGGTTCTTTCCATCCTGGATCCAGCTTCCCTTTGTCCTGATTCACCTGATTCCAGGCCCCTCCCCTTCTGGCAACAACTCGATGGTGTTAGAGTCCAAAGTGGATTTTTGCTTCATTTAGTTCTTCTGTTTGTTTGTTTTCTCTCTCTATCACATATGAGTGAAATCATAGTGTTTGTCTTTCACTGTGTGACTAATTTCACTAAGCGTCGTTCCTTCTAGGTCAAATGTGAGGATTTCATCTTTTTTTTAGTATTCCATGGTGCATACATACCCAGTCTTCTTCACCCTTGGGCACTTAGGTTGTTTCCAGCTCTTGGCGACTGTAAACAGTGCTGCAGTAAACACGGGTGGGTACAAATCAGGGTTCTTGTACTCTCCAGGTGAATATCCATTCGGATAACCGAATGCTACGGCTACTTCTCGTTTTCGAGGATTCTCCATACTGCTGCCTACGATGGCCCACGGTTCACCTCCCCTTCTCACCACACCCAGGAAGGAACTCTTGCCCTGGTTTTCAGCAACACCAAAGAACAATGCACATTTAAAATGCTGCGTGAGTGTGAGGCTGCAGTTTAGCAGCGCATAAAAGCACTTCAATAATGGTATCGATTTAGGTCTACAACTTCTAATTAGAAGATAAAAGAAAAAGCAAGAGCATACGTGATTCTTGGTGTGCTCCCAATGTATCATGTTCAAATGTCCCCTTTCTTTGAGAGGGGAGGGAAGGCCGGCTGGTGGTACAGCATGCACAGGCTGGTCTCTGTTGGCACAGAAAACTTCGGAAAGTCTGGAAGGACTGACGGGTCCTAGCAGCCCACAGGCGGGGTCAAGGTGAGATTGTCTTTCCTTTGGAGGGTCTTCATTTTTTTATTTGTTGAAATACTTCCTTTCTTTCTTTTTTAGATTTATTTATTTATGCATACAGAACTGGGGTACAGGCCAGAGGTGCAGGGGTGGTGAGAGGATTCACCAGAGACAGAGCGGGGAGCAGAACAGGCAGGTCTACTGAAACACACTGCAGAGGGGAGCAGCGGCGAGACAGGAGAGGTCTGCAGCGCCATGTGGGTCACTCCCTGGCCAGGGATTGAACTCGTGCTGCAGTGGCGGGGACAGCTTCATAGTGCTGCACTTAACCCCTTATGCACTAGGAAGGATCAGCAGTGTTTTCATTTTTTTTACACGAGTCTGTGCTGAATCCCAGGTGCAGAGTGTGGATTGATAGAAAATGAAAAGCGTTTGTATTCATTGGAAAAAGCCACACTTGCAAACTCCCCCTCCTGCACAGGGTCTTCCCACCCCACAAGTGGTCCAGCAGGTGAAGGGCTCACACTACCTATTCTGGGAGCTCTGGGTCCCAGGCTCCCTCGAAGGCTGGTGTCCTTTCTGATCTGGCAGTTCACAGGCTAAGCAAATTGTTCATTTTTAAAATATCCATCATTGGCCAAAAAAAAAAAAATCTATGCACTTATTTGAAAAAGCACGTTGACGCCAATCAGAATGGCAAACGGCCACCCTGCTGGCCGAACTCTAGAGCCCTGGCCTGCAGCTTCCTTTGTCGCCACTCACGTGTCACTGACATTTTCATAAAAGACTCCCTCTGTAGGCCTGCGACTCCTAACGATTAATTTTAAATGTTGAAGGCCAGTGCTGCTGCCGAGACACTCTTTAGTCTTTTTTTAATCCTTGTATGTCATTGTGGACAGTCAATGTTTTTTTAATAATTTATTTACTTCTCTATATTTTACATTATCGTTTATTTCTGTACAGCGTTCGCTTTCTTTTCTCAGGTGTGGCCTCCATAGAATTCCCACCACCTGGCCACCGGGGCTCCATCACCTTACTCCTTGTGTTCTTCCCGCCCGGTTGTGATCCCGCTCCCTCCCCCTCTCCTGCAGGACTTCTAGTGGTCTGTTTACTTTTTGTTTTATTGTGCTGTGTTTTTGGTTGTGATCGTTTTGCTCCCTGGCCCCTCCCTTGGTTCCCCTATCTTCCACCTCTAAGTGCAACCATCCGACATTCTTCTTTTTCCTTCTGACTTAGTTCTCAGTGAACTTGTGTATTCCTATTTGCATTTCACCCAGATGTCAGCGGCTGACCTAGGTTCCCACCCAGCACTGCCCTGGCCCTGAAGGCCAGTGTCGGTCCCTTCCTGTGCTCACTTTGTGCTTGGCCTCTGTTCTTTGATAAAGGTATTTATTGCTATTGGGTCTGACATGTATTCTTTTTAAAGATTTATTTATTTATGCATACAGAACTGGGGTACAGGCCAGAGGTGCAGGGGCACTGAAAGGCTTCACCAGAGACAGAGCGGGGAGCAGAACAGGCTGACTGAGAAGTGCACTGCTGAGGGGGGCAGTGGGTAGATTAGAAGAGATCTGCTGTGCCATGTGGGTCACCTCTGGGGCCAGGGATTGAACTCGCACTTGCTGTGTTGCACCAACAGAGGGGCCAAAATATATTTTTTGCAAAGAGATCCTCTTCCCTGGTTAACACCAACGCTGTGTGAAGGGCTACTGCAGTGGAGAATGCACAGCCTGTTCTAGGAAGTTTGTGTGGGACTGGGGTGGGAAACAGTCCCTACCTAATGGAACAGAAATCATTCCTTTTCCTGTCCGTCCTGATGGCTCCTGCGTTTATGTCCTTTCATCCTTAATCTCTTTGCCTAGTCATACTACTAACTGACAACAAATATACTCCTGGGATGGTTGTCCAAAACAAAGTTTTTTACCTTTCTTAGATGTTCCATGCTGGACTTTAGAAGTGGTAACCCTCATCAGTATCCCTGTGTCAAGAAGACAAAGTGCCTGAAGCCAGATGAAGATCTCCGGCAGAGTGTGATTAGTGGGGGTAATCTACACAGATGCAGGAAACCCTCCAACTCCAGTGTTTTGCTGGAGTTTATTTCTCATTCGCACAAAAGCCCAGTGAGGGTATTTCAGGTCAGCTGGCAACTTTCTTCCATGCAGTGATTCAGGGATCCAGGCTCTTTTGTTTTATGATTCCACTGCCCTCAAGGGCTTTGGAGTTATCTGAACTAAGTTGGCAGAGGAAGAAAGAGAAATGGAAAAGGCATGCCTTTCTTTAAGAAACCCTTCCCCAGAAGGGACATGCCTCACTCCTGCTCCTGTTCCATTGTCAGTCACAAGATGATGCTTTGATGAGGGGAGCGGGGTCACGTAGTCCCTGTCTGGGAAGCTGCCCCATAGAGCAGCTCCATGCTAAAGGAAGGGGATCCTGAGGTTTAAAGGACTAGGTAGCCAGCTGCCGTAGAACACAAATTTTAATGACATGGAAGATCACCTAGTGAGACTCTTTAGAAAAACCATTCCCATGTGAAGGCAAAGGAAGCATTTCTAGATTTCCTCTCCCCAAGTTTCTTAATAACACTACTGTTAGTTCCCACAGGATGGAAGTTTTTAAGATAATCAGGGAAGCTTTTGAACTGGAGGGGGATTATGCAAAGTGACAGGGGCCACCCCAAATAAACCGTTAAGTTGGGCTTGAAGCATTGTGAGGCCTGCTTTCAAAAACCTATGGGCATCCAGAAGTCAATAAGCCTTCCTGAAATTCTTTGAGCCAAACTGATCTCCATTCTTATGTTACCACTGTCCAGCAGAACATCCTGCTCAGTAATCACCCACGCTTGCTATCCTCCAGGCAAGATTCAAACCCGTGGGGGACGTCTGTTGTAAACTTAGAGAACATGTGCCTAATAAAGCTATTTCTTTTTAAATTATAAGCAACTACTATGGGTCCATAATGAACATTTTTATTTTTAAAGTATTTTCTTTCACAAGGAAGAAATGCAATTCATTCTTTTCCCCAAAATAATAAAGGAAATTGCGACTGGGAACAGTTTGGCATTTGAAACCTAGTGGGAGATTTCTCCAGCAGATGGTTTAGTGGCAAAAAAGCTTTTAAGAATTTCTGACTGCTAGAAAAAAAAGAGAGAGAGAGTAAGTGAGAGAGAGCGGGATTTGACGTGATAAAGAAAAGATGCATCCGAAGAAAACAATCCTTATTCAAGTTCTGTGTCGCCAGTCCAGTGATCCATGGGCTAGATTGTAGATTCCAAAATCTGGCTGTGCATCAGAATAGCATGGGAAGCTTGTTTCAAATACCCATGGACTCAATATCTGTGGGTGGTGACCAAAAACACATACTACTTAAAGTTCTCTAAGCTAGTTCTGTTGAAACCAGTGGCCCAGTTGTTTCTTTAATGCCACTGGTAGTTATGGAGCAAAGCAGTTTGTTAGCTGAGCAAATATCCTGCTCTCTGGGCCACCCCCATTACCCTTTGCTAAGTGCTCAAGTTCACCACCAAGAGGTCCTTGTGTTTCCACACAAAGCATTTGGATGCACAGGTGCTGATGATCTGATTTATTTGGAAACAAAGGAGCAGAGCTCACCGTCTGCCTACCAGCCGCACCGCCTGCAGAGATCAGAGCGCCCTCGTGGTCCAGGGCTCTGTCGAATCCCTTCTGCCATATCATCCGGGAGGGCCGGGTGGTGAGCTGGGGTACAGACTTCAGCAGGTCAGCTGTGATCCGCACACAGCCCTGCTAGCTGGGAGCCCAGGGTAAGTCCCTCCTGCCAGCTTTGCTTCCTTGGGAAGTGGGAATGGATAATACTGACCTCAGAGTATTATGAGTTGCAAGTAGGAAAAAATATGAGAGAAGCATCTGGAAAAGAATCCACCATAGGAGAGGAAGCTGGTCAGCAGTGTATCCCTTACCATTTCTTTTTAATATCTTTCCCCCTGGAAACAGGGCAACCTATTTTTTGACAGGCCAACAGAAGACTTTCCTATTTTCCCAGTGTTCTCGAGTCCTCCCCTGAAGGTTATCCAGCACGGAATTTGGAGGTGTCCCCCTGTAGCAAGCTTACAGTAGGTGGCTACCACCAAGTAGATTCTTGCCTCCAGCCCCAGGTGACTCCCCACCCAGGGGGACTTCCCTGGAGGTCAATGCTAGACAATGCCAGGTACGGTTTTGCAGCTTTAACTTGAGTTATAGGCATGATCTCTGTGACTTGTTCATGGACAAACACTTCACTACATGGGATTCAAATTGGTGCTATAGACAGTCATAAAACACCAGACTCTAAATATTATTTATCCAGCACCAAACAGATGTTTGTTTCCAAAGCTACAATCTCCTCTAATTGGCTAAGGCTGTGCTGCATAAACTCCAGTGCGAGCTTATGTTCCATAATGAATGACAAATGCCTAGAAGAATCCTCTGCGAATTGACAGCCTCCCCTCCAGCATGCAAATTACGTCAAAATTCCATCAGCAGACGCAAATAAGCCCATCTGCATGATTGGCAGACTAGTGGATAAACACACCCATGGATTCATTGCCCAAATTCAATTTGGTCAGTTCATTTCTACTTTTAGTGAGCATTTATTTGTTAATTTATTCATTCAGTCAATGTCTATTGAGTAGCTAGTCCTCAACAGAACTGTCTTTGGCTTTAAGAGCACAAAGATGAACAGACATGAGCTCGTCCTTCAAGATGTCCACAATTCTTTTTTTTAAAGATGTGTTTACTTATGCATACAAGAGCTGGGGTAGAGGCAGAGGTGCTGGGAGGGTGAGAGGATTCACCAGGGCAGTGGGAGCTTTGTTTTGGCTCCTTTAAAATTCACCGAGGTGAGCGTGAAATTGCACCGCCCCTTGGAGGGACACCATGGCGAGTCTATTGAAATTTAAAATGCTATCATCTTATTTGTAGCCATGCAAGATGTGGGTAGGAGGGTTGGTGGGGAAGGGCATGATCCTCCATAAGGAATTAATTAAATAAACTCAGTCCAGCAACATAAAGAAATACTACAGAATCTTGTAGTATATTAAGAGGCACGAGCATATATTCTCTGTACTTACATAACAAGATTTATAGTTATGGGAAGATCTCCAGAATACACTGTCAAGTGAAAAAACAGTGAAGTAAAGAATGTGATGGATATAGTATGCCACCTTTCATGTAAGAAAAAAATAGGAATACAGACTTTTCTTTGCATTCATTTCATAAACCTGGAAGAATATACAAGAATGAATACCTGTGGGGATGGGGAAGGCCAAAATATATTAGCAGAGAGTAGTTGGGTACAGCTGTACAATGCATACCTTGTATATCAATTTTCATTTCTGAATTATGTAAACACACGGATTATTCAAAAACTAGGACTCACTTGTTAAGTGTATCTGCCTCATGGTCCAGCAAGTCCTATCTTGCTATCAATCAATCACACAGAATCACTCACACCTGTGCATAGGAGCTATCTGTTGTGGCCACATTGTTTACAGAGAAGAAAACAAAAAAAAAAACTAGCAAGAACCAAAATGCCCATTAATAGAGTCAGGGAAAAAAACTGCAGTAAGTTTGTACTGTGGAATGTTAAGCAGCAGCTTAAACAATAAAGTGGGTCTGTATTTATGAACAAGCACAAGTCTCTAAGATTTATTGCCTTAAAAAAGAGGTGGAAAGGTGGGCCCTCCCTGGTGGTACAAGGGTTTAAATTGCAGCACTATGAAGTGATCTGCAACCATTTCAGCACTAGTTGGATCCCTGGCCAGGGAGCGGACCCACATGTACAGCAGACCTCTCCCTTCTCGCCCACTGCTCCCCTCAGCAGTGTGCTTCATTGATCTGCCTGTTCTGCTCCCCACTCTGTCTCTGATGAATCCTCTTACCCACAGAACCTCTAGCCTGTACCCCAGTTCTTGTGTGCACAAATAAATAAATCTTTAAAAAAATTTTAAAATGTGTGGAAAGATTTGATATCATTACTGCAACACACACCCCAAATAGTATAGTCCTTACACCCTGTGAGAGTTCAGGTCAGATGGCAATACTGCTTACTTCCAGTGATAGTCTAGAGCAGAGGTCAGCAAACACATATAAAGGCTAATAGTTACTCTCTGAGGCTCTTCAGACATTATGGTCTTACTGGTGACTAACCAGCTTTTGCACTGACATGCAAACGAAGTCACAGACAACATATAAATGAATGTATCATGTTCTAATGAAACGTTATTTCAGTTACTAAGTGGGATTAAATATCCTGAGAGCTACAGTTTGCCAGCCCCTAATCTAGAGAACCAGGAAGGAAAAGTACCCGCTAGATATTGTTGTTGTTTTAAAGACTTATTTATTTATTCATACAGAACTGGGGTACAGGCCAGAGACTCAGGGGCGGTGAGAGGCTTCACCAGAGACATAGTGGGGAACAGAACAGGCAGATTGATGAAGTACACTGCTGAGGGGAGCAGTGGGCGGGTCAGGAGAGGTCTGCCATGCCATGTGGGTCAAATCTGGGGCAGGCGGGAATCGAACTCATGCGGAAGTGGCTTTAGCTACTAGGTGCAGTGCTTAACCCGCTGCGCCTCCAGGGGAGGCCCTCAAATGTTGTTTTTTTTAACAAGGAGAATGAAAGCATCTTACTTATAAAACTAAAATTTATTTTAAAACAACATGGGTACAATAGACTGCCAAAACTCCATAACAAATGCTACAGACTGGGCGATGTAAACAACAGACATTTATTTTCTCAGAGTTCTGTATGTTCGAAGTCCAAGATCAAGTTGGCAGGAAGAGATCCCTTGTTTCTGGCTTTCAGACTGCCCCCCCTCCTGGCCATGTCCCCACATGGCCTTTCTTCTCTGATGTCTCTTCCTCCTCTTTTAAGGACATCAATCCTAGGAGATTAGGGCTCCACCCTATGATTGAATTTCACCTTGACTCCCTCAGGTTGCAGTCACAGTGAAGGCTAAAAGACGTCCTCCCCGGAATTTTAAGGGAACACGATTCATTCTACATTAGCAGGTCAAGGCTTGTGTCCTATAAAAATGACACATACAGGCCCTCCCTGGTGGAGCAGCGGACTAAAGCACAGCACTAAGAAGCTTAAAGCCGCTTCCGCATGAGTTCGATTCCCGCCTGCCCCGGAGGTGACCACACGGCGCGGCAGACCTCTCCTGACCCGCCCGCTGCTCCCCTCAGCAGTGTGCTTCGTCGATCTGCCTGTTCTGCTCCCCACTCTGTCTCTGGTGAATCCTCTCACCCTCCGCATCTCTGGCCTGTACCCCAGTTCTGTCTGAATAAATAAATGAATCTTTAAAAAAAGAAAAGGACACATACAGACTCCTTTTGCCAAAATCCTGGAGAAATCAGTCCAAATCATGATAATTCTCCCCAGGAGATAGATAGGACCTCGTACCCTCTCAAAAAGACCCAAACAATCTTAGCAAGGGCGTGAGAAAAAAGAACCCTCATAAACTCTTAGTGGCGAGATGGGATCCAGCACCCCTGGAAAAAAAACAGTGTGGCGTGGAGAGTGCTGACCAGGGGCGCCCACGGGGCAGGCACGGACCACTGCTGTTAGAGTCCAGGTCCACATGCCAGGGGAAGGCAAAGGCAGAGAGAGGATTTTCTCTTACTTGGCCCTTTATTCTCTTCAGGCCCGTAGCGGACTGGCCCGGACCCCCCAGCCCACTGCATCCAACATTAATCTCATCCAGAAAGATCTTCACAGACACACCCAGAAATAATGTTTAATCAAATATCTGCCACCTCGTGGCCCAGTCAAATTGAAACATCAAATTAACCATCACAGCAAGTGACTGTAAACAACTCAAATGTCCCTCCACAGGAGCCTGGTTAAATAACTGTGCAGAAGCCACACAACGGAACACTGTGCAATACTAAATTTAAAATAGAAAAAAAAAAGCAGTTCTCTGTAGATTGTCATGGAAAGCTCTAAAGTTAAGGAACAACATGCAGAATCTGTGTATGACAGGGTGCAGAAATGAGGGAGGAAATATCACGGATTTGTCTTTTCTTGTATATGTGCAAAGCACCTCTGGGAGGAGGCATGAGAAATGAGAAACAATTGTTTCCTACAAAGATAAAAGCGGGAAGATGCAAGAGAAAGAAAGAAGAGGGAGGGGGGATTGTATTCACTCTGTTTACGCTGTGTGGCTTTTAATTTTGAAAATGTAGCAGCTATTCAGGAAGATGTTAAATAACTGAACAGGAAAACACAAGAGTCAGCGCCTGAGAAGGGACAACTGGTTTGGGAGAGAATAGTCCTTGGCCACCCATGGAGGCTGAGGCCTCTCAGCAGCATCCCGGAGGCTTGCCACTTGGGCATCCAGATGATTTCCAAGGAAGGTCAATTGAAGCTCTGTTGCCTCAAAAGAAACCTCATCGCTCTTGAAACAGCCTAGAAGAGTGAAAGTTGCTGTTATTACTTGCATTCAGGGTTATCTGCAGAAATAAACCTTCCCGCTGGAGAACCTGAGCTACCTGGCAGGGACCACGTACAATCACAGAGCTGTGCCTGGTCATCACGTGACTCTCATGCCTCTTTTTTTTTTTAAAGATTTATTTATTTCTGTATACAGATCTGGGGTACAGGCCAGAGGTGCAGGGGCGGTGAGAGGCTTCACCAGAGACAGAGTGAGGAGCAGAACAGGCAGATCCACGAAGTACACTGCTGAGGGGAGCAGCGGGCGGGTCAGGAGAGGTCTGCCACGCCATGTGGTCACCTCCGGGGCAGGCGGGAATCGAACTCATGCGGAAGTGGCTTTAGCTTCTTAGTGCTGCGCTTTAACCCGCTGCGCCACCAGGGAGGGCCCTCTCATGCCTTTCTCTGTAGCCTTGGGCCCCTACTGCATTCCTGAACTCAGCATAGTTGCCCTCGTCTTCCCCCGCTGAAAATGGTACCCTTATTCACAAAGTAGAATCCCTGACTAGATCATTAAATTGAGCTTTTTCTCCTGCCAATCTGCCTGGTGCTGTTTTGATTACTCAACTGAATCAAGAAGAATCTAAACAAGTAAGAGGAAATGTCCATTCTGCCCCTACAAAGTTTATTAGGCACGTGGAGTAGAAAGAAAATAAGGAGGAAAACAGGTCCTGGAGGATACCGACAACATCTGAGGAGTCGGGCGAGAAGCCAAGAGCGGGACTCATCAGAAAGGTAGGTCACAGGAGAGGCAGGTGGTCTCAAGCGTATAGAATGGTGTCAAGACAAGAAATATAAAGTGCAGACTTAAGCATTCAGCCATTGGATCGTTTCCGGGATGATATATTTTAGCAGATAGTCTGTATTGTGTTTGCACTTTCTGTAGGAAATATATCATGTAGTTACATCCCTTGCCTGGAATGCCTTTCACTCCTGTCAGCGCAACCTGATTTGAGATGTAAATAAACCAAGGAGATAATGCCGGGATCTCTGCAGATTCAGTTCTGCCACCAGCCCAAGACAGAATGATGATGGATGGAGCCAGGGCCTCTGCATAATCTCTTCTGTTTTAATACTCGATTATCATGTCCCTCATCTTCCCCAGAATCGCAACTCGACACATTAAAATCTCTTTGTTCCTTCCACAGTGCTTGTAACTCCATTGCATCTCCAGCCTCCTCTAATATTGTTCGGTATGGAAATGAACACAGAAAACCAATTACCCAGAGGCAGCAGGAGCTGGTCATGTGCCCGACCACCCTCCTTCCCCGAGGGCCCGATTCCCTGTTGAGATAAACAAGAATCCTCATGTACTGCCAAGCCTCCCCCCACCCCACCTGTCCCAAGCCTCCTGGAAGCTTCCTGGATATAGTCTCAGGGCTTTAGACATTCAAATTCAGTCAATTCAGTGCATGTTAGTTGTTCTTAGTTACTGCAGGGCCCTGGTGTGTCTGATCTGTCTGGTGTGTCAGGCAAAGTCATGGCTGGCGTAGTGGTTAAGCCCCTAGGGACCCCGAAGAGCCAAGTTTGAAGCATGGCTCAGATCATGAACCTCTCGGTACCTTAGGTCCCTATTTGTGAAATGGAAATAATAATGGTATCAACTTGTTGTGGGTTGAATTGGACCTCCCCCAAAAAATATGTTGAAGTCCTAACCCCTCTACCTGTGAATGTGAACTTATTTGGAAATTGGGACTTTGCAGATGTAATTAAAATAAGATAAAGTCTGGTTGAATTAGAGTGACCCCTAACGTAATGATCTTTATGAGGAGAGATTTGGGGACACAAAGACAGACCAGACAGGGCAGAGACTGTGCAGATATGGGTATAGCCCAAGGAATGGGCTTATTTATTTATGTATACTAGGCTAGAATGTGCGGGAGAAATGATTCGCCAGAGATAGAGTATGGAGGAGAACAGGCAGATGAACTGAAATACACTGCTGAGGGGAGCAGGCGGAGAGACAGAAGATGTCAGCTGTGCTATACGGTCACCTCTCTGGCTGGGAATCGAACTTAAGCACTGCAGTGAGGAAAGCCTCACAGGGCTGTGCTTTAGCCCCTTGCACCACCAGGGAGGCCCTGGAATCATGAATTATAGTACTATATATGCAAAGTGCTTAGGAAAGTATCTGGCACTTAGTGATCAAGTGTAGCTCCCACTTTTCTGGAGACTCCTCTTGCCCCAACCCTGCCCACCCCCACCCCCCAGACCTCTGGCCTATAACCCAGTTCTTGTATACATAAATAAATAAATCTTGAAAAGGTAAATCAGGGGTAAGCACAAAACCTGCAGGCAAACTTGGTTCCACCTGTCCACACACAAAGCTTCACGGCAGAATTGAGTCACGGTAACCCAGACCATTTGACCTGTAAAGCTGAAAATATTTACTCTTTGACCCTTTCCAGAAAAGTTTGTCAGACCCAGCTTTAAATCCACTCCCTTTTAACTTAAGTGCATTTTTAAATAGGAAACTTCATAGAAGTAATGCAACTGGAAACCAGTATTCCTTACCATTGATGGCAGGTGACAATGAAATCAATATGTCACTATTAAGATAAACCACACACCAGCTAAATGTCCTGTGCACACCCCAGCAGGCCGGGTCTTCGTGAAGAAAGCAGAGGGCGAGGGTCGGGTGGGTCTTGAGGAACAGGGGACTTGGAGTGACTTGTCTTCAGAAACAATTGTCACAATGGGAAAAGCAGAGGGGTTGACACAGATCTTGAAAGACAGTCATATAGGGCCCTCCCTGGTGGCATAGCGGGTTAAAGCTCAGCACCATTGATGCTCACCACAGCCACTTCAGTGCGTGTTCGATCCCTGGCCAGGGAGCTGACCCACATGGGCAGCAGACCTCTCCTGACCTGCCTGCTGCTCCCCTCAGCAGTGTACTTCATGGGTCTACCTGTTCTGGTCCCCACCCTGTCTCTGGTGAATCCTCTCACAGACCCTGCACCTCTGGCCTGTACCCCAGTTCTGTATGCAGAAATAAAAAAATCTTTAGGGGGGAGAATAAAAGAAGAAAGACATTTCATATAATTGCATGGCAGAAGGAATAAAATGCCTGTAAGTGAACCAAAGTGATTCACACACTCAGGATAGAAGAGCAAGGAAATCAGGGAACACCAGCAAAGGGGCCATTGAGAAAGGTAATGAAGTCTCATCACAAATGAACAGAGTAAATAAAGGCATAATGGAAAAAGGACGCCAGGAAACAACAAAAAGAGCTCTTTTCAACATCTGAAAGTAATAAGCATAATTTATAAACTAGATTAGAAAAGAACATCTCAGCACATCTATAATGAAAACAGCTAATGCTAATGAGAACAATAACATTTAAATAGAAGCCTGTTTACCTTTGGGAAATGCATGCATAACTTCAGTGATGGAGTGATTGATTTAAGGGCCAGGGACTGGACTGATTAACCTTCCTGGTTTTTCATTTTTTTTTTTTAATTTTTCTTTCTTTTTTTAAATTTATTTATTCATACAGAACTGGGGTACAGGCCAGAGATGCGGAGGGTGAGAGAACCCACCAGAGACAGAGCAGGGAGCAGAACAGGCAGATCGATGAAGTACACTGCTGAGGGGAGCAGCGGGCAGGTCAGGAGAGGTCTGCCACGCCATGTGGATCTCCTCTGGGGCAGGCGGGGATCGAACTCATGCGGAAGTGGCTTAAGCTTCTTAGTGCAGTGCTTTAACCCACTGCGCCACCAGGGAGGGCCCCCTGGTTTTTCATTTTTAAAGGGTAGCTGGCTGGGGGCAGATACTGAGACCGCAACAGGCTAACAGTGACTGGGAATAACTGGAAGCAGGTAGAACACAGGTGTGAGCAGCCGGCCTGGCCACGGGCTACTGTTCTTCCCTTCACGAGTATCACATTCTTGGAAACCTGCAGGAAGCTGTGTGGCCCTCCTTCCCAGAAAAATGCACAGAAGTACATGCTTCAAACCGCCTGCATTTAATTGTTTTTTTTCTACATTGGAAATTTATTTCCCGCACATGCAGAGAAGTTAAAAGCCATCTTTAAGAAAAAGCCTGGGTTTCATTTTTTGTATTTTAAGATTTGAGGTCTATCTGAGTAGTGGAAGGAATGGTCCTAAAATTGCACATAAAACAAAAATGTTCAATTCTCAAAATGACATTTGAATAAGATGACCGAGATCACTAGGCTTACATGAAAAGTCGTAATTGTGGAGGGCTCTTTGATATCAATGTAAAACCAATTTCAAATTTTCTTTTCAGTGGAACCAAGGGTTAAAAATTCCAAATCAGTCAGGGCCACTGTATACATCCACTTATTCACAATCTGTTTACTCCTGTATGGTTCTATGTGAATGGGTGAGACACACAGACTTTTCGGGTCACATAAACTGGAACAAGATTGACTAACATGGTGTAAATAAAGTGCCACCCTAAAAAAATCAGAACCCCTGAGATGCAAAAGACAAGAAAAAAATTTAACATTCTAATGATTTCCTCTGCCCACAGACAGTGAGATGTGTAAATACCTAATCCTCCAAAATTAAATTGAATTCATTTGCTTGCTTGCTTTGGTCCTTAACGTAATGAGGCTGGGTCAAAATGGGGAGAATCTCCAAATTATGTTTTCATCTGAATAATTCAAGGTGTCTTCAGATTTTGACTATGATCCTCCGCTCCCTTCTGCAGAAGCTCTCCCTGTAAACTTTGGACCTACTGCATAGTAATTGCTTGAGTGAAGGAGCTTCCAGTTTCTCTGCAACAACTCTAAGTGAAAAGCCTTGCGTGGAAACACCCGCGTCCTTCCCCTGGCTAACGAAGTCCTCCGGAAATGTGGCTGTGATAGAGCTTGCTACTACGTTATTCAATGAGGAGACTTTTATTCTCATTAAGGTGAAAATTCTGCCCAGCATCCAATCAAGATCTCAGGGATTTATTTTACAGAAGGATAACACACGTGCTGAAGCAAGAGGGACGTACTATATGCATCCATTTTGTGACAAAAACACTCCCAAAGGTCATTTTCCGGGGCACCAGACGGGACTCCTTTCAAGACCGTGACCGACAACACAGGGGAGAGCATAGGGACAGAGGGGGTGGATCGCGGCGCTGGGCAGGGAGGACTCGGGACTATGCTGGAGGGGAGACATCAAACACTATCCAAAATAACACAGATGTGAGAAAGTAAATAAATAAGACATTAAAGGCAAAAAGATTTTGCCGAGTCTTTGATGCCAATGTCGACAGGCAGCGTCTCCACCAGGCATGGACACCCTGTGTTCTCAAGCGGCCAGCCTCTCCCTTCAAGCCCAGGCATTACTTTCAGTTACAGTTGTTCCTTGCTGGTCCCCCTGGTGGCCAAGGGGTTAAGTCTCAGCGCTATGAAGCTATCAGCAGCCACTGCAGCACGAGTTCGATCCCCAGCCAGGGAGCTGACCCACATGGCCAGCAGACCTCTCCTGTCTAGCCCACTGCTCCCCTCAGCAGTGGATTTCAGTAGATCCACCTGTTCTGCTCCCCACTCTGGCTCTGGTGAATCCTCTCATCCTGCCCTCAGCTTTCACCTACACCCCAGTTCTTGAAATAAATCTTTTAAAAATTTTTTAAAAGAGACTTGAGTAGTAAAACCCAATAAAGCAACTATTTCCATGGGGAAGATTTCCAAGTAAGTATGTGATACCAATTTGAAGGTACTGGAGAGAGATCCTGAGATGTTCCCATTGGCAAATCTTCATGGCCTTCATCAATACTGAGATTCAAAAATATTAATTTGAAAGGAAACCTGCACTCCTATGTTTACTGCAGCACTAGTTACAGCAGCTAAGATACAGAAACGACCTCAGTGCTCAAAAAGACATGAGTGGGTCAAACAGATGTGGTCTATGTATGCACAATGGAATACTACACCGTGATCAGAAAAGATAACTCAGGCCATTTGCAGCAACACGGATGGAGGTAAAAGAGATTATGCTCAGTAAAATAAGGCAGAAGGAAAAAGAAAACTACCAGATGATATCACTTATAGGAGGAACATAGGGAACTCAACAAACGGTCAAAAAAAAAGGTACCTGCTCCCTACTCTGGTGAAGCCTCTCACTGCCCCTGCACCTCCGGCCTGTATCCCAGTTCTGTATGCATAAATAAATAAATCTTTTTTAAATTTTTTTAAAAATAAAATAAAACCTATTATGCAAGGCCCATTTAGAGATGGGGGCGGGGGGGTATCCCCACCACTGCTCCACTTGATAGTCAAATTTAGACTGTTTGTAACCTTGGAAAGAAGATGCCGGGCCTCACATTCTAGATACTATGGCCTTAATGGGTGACACCCCCCAACCCCCAGCAAGGCACTCATGCATCTGATTACCTAAATTACTGACTTCCAATCAGCGCAAGGTAAACACTTTAACTTTGTAGATCTGCTAAGTCTTTTCTACTCGTTGCCTTTTTTAATAGCCTCTGTTCACAATTTGACTTCACCATCAAGGGACACAGTACAACTTTACTTGGGTCACCCTGGGGGACATCAACAGCCCTGCCACTGTGCACAACTTCTGCAGGCAAAATCGCATTCATATTCAGTGGGCTGGAACATGCTAGAAAGCTGCTAATTTCCATCTCTAACCAGGACATCGCTGGAAGAAGATGGGACTCCAAGGTCAGCCCAGTTGCCTCAGCTCCAGGAAGTTATCTTAGCACCAAACACCCTGCTAACTGTTCACCCCCTCTGCATACTTTTCCAGGCTTGTGGGCCTTTGCCAACAGTCTGACCATCTGGTCTTGCCAATGACAGAAATAGCAACTCCTTATGCAAGGCTGTCTCTTTCAGGGTAAAGAACCTCCTGGATCTCATCTCAGATCCCCACACTGTGAATCGTCATCACCCGTGTCTACACATAGGTCACCTCAAGTCACCACCTATCTCCTTTGGAGTTTTGACCAAAGTGCTCATTTCATTTCTCAGTATTCTCAGTGCGGGGCTCTTTAATGAGTTACTCAGTGGAACTTTCATCTCCTTTACCTCACGCAAGATACAGGCCCAGAGAGAACCATAATGGCTTAATTAAACAACTTCAAACTCAATTAAATGAAACATAGCACATTGCAATCATTAGTCAAACATGAAGGGTGAATTGTAATGAAGAGTCAGCCTTCATTTTTGATGTTTGATTGCTGAGATTTCCGATCCCTCCCCTTCCTCTCTCCCTTCTGTCCTATGTCTGAACAAAATGATTCAAAACAAAAAAAACACCCTAGATGTCCAGCAGGAAGTCCACAGTCTTAACCCTCATGTATCCCTTACTCCAGTCCCACCCTCTAGCCCCCATAAATGCTAAGCCAGCTCCTTTGCTGCTGGCTCAGCCACTCTTAGGCCTGCTGGGGAGAAGGCCCTGCTCCCCGGAGAAGGCCCTATGTGTGATCCATAAGCCTCTTCCTCCTGCTTTCTGTGTACATGAGTGGCACATAAATCCGGACATTTGAACAGATTTGGGGGGCAAGGGAGAAGCCTGTGTCATCTTTGCAAGGTAGCCACAATAGCCTGGTATATGTGTCTAGTAAGTGGAAATTGGTGTTATCTTTATTAAGTTAATGGACATAAGTGAACTTGAGAGTTATAATGTTTATGCTTGATACCAGTGAGTCCTAAAGTCAAACCTTGGTGCCACACATGTCAGAGACCTCCTGGGCCAATAGCAGGTAGACACAGGATGCTTAAAACCCAGAGTAAAAAGCACTGACTGAAAATTTAGAGGTAAATATCTCCAGGTTGAGAGAGAAGTTTTGCTCAATTGTGGATGAGTAGACGATGGCCCCATTATGTGGGATTTTGCACTGATTGCAGAGAAAAAAAGGAATGCAACAAAAACAATTCAGAAATCAAGAAGGAGAAAGTTGCTTCAATCCTTGAAAACTTTGGTGATTGAGAAAACAATGTTTGTCTTTTCAAAAAACAAACAAAAAAAAGCTTTAGTGGTGATGCATTCAAGAAAACCTATCAATACACAGTAAACCTGATGCTTTTTAAGACATGTAGAAATAATTCCAAAAAGATTAAAATCAGTGGCAAAACCATGGGACCATTTTTTTCTCTCTCGTATTGATCATTCCAAGTGGAACTGTAAGCTATCTGAGAAAAATTGTGGTTCTGAATTGCTTTTGCCTCTAACTCTGGACCTCTGTTCCTAAAGGATTGTTTCCTAAAGAAAAACATTCAACCAGAAAATTTTAGCACATCAGAATCTCTCTGAAGATTAAGAAGTCTCTGTGAAGGACTGGATGTCTAAATTGAAAAGTTTCCGCTGTCACCTTCGGGTAGAAGTGAAATAGTTCTTCGTGTCCTCTCCCTTCCTGTGTGTAGTTCACCTATGTCAACCTTTCTCTCAGAAATGAAGTAAAATTAAAGCTCATGACACTGAGTGTCAGTCATGGAGGGACAGACAGGTCCCTGAGCTTGACTTGCTGAAGTGTTCAGAGCACAAGCCTCACACCAAGGCACCCTCCCCAACTCTATTCTAAACATTTTCATATAATCCACAAGTCATTTCTGGTAGAGTTTCAGTGGGTGACCTCGTTAGGATCAGCCACCCTGGAAAATGCTTGCGAAGTCTCTTCTCTGAAGGATTAATACCCCCTTCCAGACTGTGTGGGTTGGCTTTCTCCCCATCTGGGATTGCTCGGAACAAAAATAACTACCTCAACTCCTTGTCACCAAAGCAAGAGGAGGTGGCATTAGATTTCTCAGAAGTGGATGTCATGGCAGGCTTCCCTGTCAGCCGTGCTGACAACATTTGCACGGCCTTCCCTCTGCTGACCAAGCTCCCCACACCTGGCATTTGACCTCCACGGTGCTGCCAGAAAAGAGATGCAGAGTCCAGCAATTTAGTAGGGATGATGGCCCCCACTTCAGGGCTTCCTTTGCTTTCTTTCCACTCCCTTCTGCCCTGGCTAAGGAATACCTTTCAAAATGGCCGCTGACACTCTCAGCTGTTGGTTGATGCGAATATGTAAAGTCACCCTCCAAATTCGAAGTCAGCTGACTTTCAGGTGTGGGGAGAAGCTGGCTTTGGCTACTACCTTTGGCATTCTGGTAACATCACAAGTGGGCCTGGAAATGTAAAGAAACACAGGAAATCCGATTTCATGGTTTTCTCTTCTTCCTTGTACCTTATTCTTTGAAACCTTTCTGGCTAGGAGGGCTGTTGTATTAGGTAGACACGCCCTTACTTAGTACCTTCAAAGTTCATTACACACCTTCACTATCTCACCTGTGGGCTGTTTGCCCTACTACCTGCTTGGGATTACTCATTAAGACAGCTCTTACTCAGTTTTTTAAACTTAAGTAATAATATCTGGAAAACCAGATTTAGTGTGGTCGTTACACGTTTCCTTTCATCATCCACATTCTAAATAAATGCCCATTCAAGTATTTTTTCAATGTTCAGTTTGCTTACCACTTATAATAACCTGATAGATGAGATCATCAAGATTTAGGCAGGACCACAGAAACTGCACATTTATTTTATCAGCATTTTTTAGACAGTATGGGAGAACTAAAAATGCAAAAAGGGGCCAGTTCAGCTAACATAGAAATACTAATTGTATGAAGTAGTTACCATCCCTCAGAAATGGAGGAAAGAATACAATGTTATCAGGACTTAGAGCTGAGAAAAACCCCTCAGAGCTGGGACTCAGAGCTAAGAAGATAAGGTGCTGCTGGTCTCTGTGAGAAGTGTGGGGAGAAGTGAAGGAAGGAGAACGATTGCCAGTCTAATCATCTGCCCTGCCAACAGACCATCACGGCGGGCAAGCGCATTGCAAAGACAGTAATCCTTTCCCTTCTTCCTTGCCAGACACTCTATTGACCAGACATCTGGTTGACCAAAGAGAAAGGTGCTCACAGTTGCCCCAGCCCCAACACCACAGAACAGAGAAGAGTAGGATGGATTAATTGAGAGACAATAACTTCACCAGCCAACCACACTTGGCAAAGCATTGCCACAAAAGATGCTCAGAAGAGAAATGCCAGTTTGGGCAAATAATCTTGTGTATTGTGTGAGAGAAGAGTTGGAAGGCGTTCCAGACCCCCTCAAGGCCCAACAAACAATTTATAATTTAGACAAGTCTGGGGCTCTTCACAGCTCAGCTTGTGGTGAGGGTATTAACTTCACAACTCCAGACAAGCTAAGCTGTCTCTATGAAAATCCCCTCAACAGCACCTCTCGGGGGAAGCCTGGAGGTGATGCAGACATCAAGATTTTGATTCTTGTTTCCAGCTAGGGGGGTTGGGGGGGGCGTTGGCTGATGGACACTGTGTCCAGCCCTGGGGAAGGATAGCAGCACAGACCTGGCATCCAAAGGGTTCACAAGCAAGATAAAACAAACTCCAGAAAGTTTCACCACAGTGCAACACAAATCACCTTGGCCATGAGCCCTGTTCTGGCTTGCTTTAAACTCTCTGCCTCCCAATCACACAAATCCCTGACTTGCTTACAAAAATGACCCGCATCGGGCAATTGCCTCTCTCTGTACTTGCCCTCACAATGTAACTTTGCTTCTCCTGTTTCGCTGCCCCCTTGATTGGGCTTGCTGGGCACCATGCTTTGCCCAACAGAATGTGGTGGAATGATGGAGTGTCCATTCTGAGCCTGAGCCTCAAGAGACCTTGCATGCTTCCATTTTCTCTTAGAATCCTACCACTACATGCCCTGGCCTGCCTGAGCTGGGGGAGGATGGGAGACCACCTGGAGGTCAACCCAGGGTCCCAGACTCCCAGGGCTCTGCCTCCAGAAGCGTGGGCATTGGCTGACCCAGAGCTGACTCTTGATGCAGGAAGGCATCGTGAAAGTCAGCCAGCCTGGGCCCAGCCCCAGTGCACACCTGCTGAATGATGAACCAATCAGTTACTGCCATTTTAAGCCACTACATTTTAGGAAGGTCTGATATGCAACAATTGCTAAGTGATGCACTGGCCTGCAAGGCTATAGAATGTTCCCTGCCTCTCTTGCCTACCACTCACCATTCTAACCCCTCCACCTAGAGCACTCTTCCCTTCCCTTATCTACCAGCCAACTCAGACACAATTTTAGGTCTCAGCTTAAAGACTAGGTCCTCCAAGATTCCCTTCAATGTTTCCTACTGGTGGGATCCAGTTCTCATACTCTCCCTCAGATCACTCAACTTTTTCTTTCAAGGAATGCATCATCATGTGTAATTACATTTCTAGCCATGAGGTCTTTGTTGCATGTCTGCTTCCTCCTGTCTCCCAGAAGCTTTCCAAGGACCTCCCTGTCCCCAGCACATAGCAGGTACTCCATCAGCTCTGTGTCAAAGGGCTTGAATAGATTCCACCTTAGATAACTGGGTACCTCTGATACCAGATTCATTAAGAAGGAAAACAGGACCAGTGACCATTCCTGGCACCAATCCTGAATACTTGAATGGGTGTTATTGCCGAGAGATATAGAATGTTTGCCTTTTCTGAATCCACGGGCAGAGATAGCTAATTGTCTCCCAACGTCCTTCCTCCATCTGCCTTTTCTACTCCCCCAGGGACTTTGAACAGGGCACATCCTGCTGGAACCTCACTCCCCAGCAACTAGGTGTGACCATATGACTAAATTCTCACCAAGGAAAAGTGAGAGCAAGTGACATACCAGCAACTTTGTCACTTTCCTGAAAAGGAAATTGCTGGCCCAGCTTCTTCTCTGTCTCCCTCCTAGGAAGGATGCTGTGATGGTGAGTCAGCTTCAGTCACAAGCACAAGAATAAAGGCAAAACCCTAGACATGGCAAAGCAGTAAGACAGGAGGAACCTGAGTCGCTGGTTGAGTTCACAAAAGCAAACTACCCACCCAGTGTTGAACCAACCCGCAGCGGAACACAGAAAAGAAACATTCACCATGTTTCTGAGGCATTGTATTTTAGGGCTTCTTTGTTACAGAAACTCGGCCTTTAGTCTGACCAATATACCTTATCCAGTCTCCTGTCCCTGGGGAAATCAGGTAAAGGAAATGAATCTCAGAACATCATCTGAACTGGATGGAGATGGAACATCAACTTCACCAGCCTTGGTGTTAACCAGCGCTCCGAGTCTTACGATTCTCCACATCCTTCTGCTGAGCCTGCCATGGGATAGGACAAATCCCACTGGCCCTTTTCCAATAGCATTGGATGTGAGAGCTTGGCCTTCACTGCTGAGGCTCCTCCTGGGCTCACCCTGCCAAGGAGCGTGACCATGTCTGGCACAACCCTT
Organism: Condylura cristata; assembly: GCF_000260355.1. Lineage (NCBI taxonomy): Eukaryota > Metazoa > Chordata > Mammalia > Eulipotyphla > Talpidae > Condylura > Condylura cristata. Next base: position 9,166,004 of record NW_004567133.1, read on the forward strand.
TATCTTGCTTGGCTGACAGCAGGAATAAATGGGAGGGATGAAAATGTCCTATTCACCAACTCAGGACAAGTCACAAAAACGTATTTTAACTCATTACACATTTTAAACCAAAATGTACTAAATGTCTTAGCCTGAATATATTCATTACACAGAAAATTCCTTATACAAGTGTTATAAAGGAATTTAAGACAATCTCCTGAATTTTAAGAAAATCTCCCTTACACCAGCATATAGGGTCTCTCAAACTTTTCCGATTTCCTTAACAGTACATGAGAGGGGAACTGTACCCAAAACATCCAAAAATTAAACACAAGGAGACCTCTACAAACAGGATTCCTTTAAAGTATTATACCTTAGCTTTAAAATTCTGATGTCAATTGTCTACACAGGCAGCTGGCTTTTAATATGTAATAATGTTTTCATTTGCTTGCCATCATTTTTAAGCAGCTGAGAATATGTTCCACCTTACTCATAATAAAAATAAAATCAAATTAAAGCTACGGTGACATAATATTTTTCTTCTACAAAGCAAGGAACATTTTAAATGTGATTATACAGTTTGTTGACAAGGGTGTGAGAAAATAATTCTCTCCTCCCTACCTGGTAGGACTGGGATCTGGTGCAGCCTGGGGGAAGGAAGACTATCAAAGGGTATACATGCAAGATTTAAACTGACCCACAATCAGCCTCTGGAGAATTGATTCTCCAGATATTCTTGCACATGTGTGCAGGGACATGTGCACAAGGATTTGCATCCAGCAAGGCACGTGTTAGCAAAAGACTGGAAGCAACTTCAGCGTCCATCAACATTGGACTGGACATACGTGGTCCTACGTGTGGGCGGGTGTTGGGTGGGTTCACTGAGAAGCAGGTGCTGAAAGGCAGTAAGAGAGGGAAACAGCAGGAACAGAAAGAAGAAATAGGGAGTCCATGAAAGCACAGTTTAGAGCCAACCGGTTGCCTGTTAGCCCCAAGGGAAGACAGACTATCAGAGAAATAGACCCCCATCCCACACCTTCTCAGAGCTGGGCTTGGGGCTGACCCAAGGACAGTGTGATTCCAACGCAACAGTAGAGTGAAACCCCAAAGGAGCTGCCAGATTGAGGTTTCAGTTCCCCAAGCTTCCCAGCTGGGTAGGGGCTCTTTCTTAAAGGAGCAGCTGATCCCTGGGTCTAGCACCAGGCCCACCCATCAAATGAAGATCAATCTCTATTTCCTCAGGGCAGGTGCTCAGTGGAGAAAGAATAAAAAGCAAAGAGTAGGCAATGTTTTGGAACAAGATCAAGGTGGTCACCAGGCAGCGCCATGGAATAAATGCTGTTGAATGGGAGATTTGAAAACGCTTGGGAATTTCTTTTTTTTTTTTTAATTGTTTATTTTTTTACCGGGGCAACATTGGTTTAAGCGCTATATATGATTCAGGAGCCTCTGAATACCTCCTCATCCATGGCGCTACACAACACCAGCCACACAGTCTTCTGGTGAAGGCGCCCACAGTCCTTCACCAGAACAGGGGGTCGCTCCCCACTCTGTTCCCAGCCTGTTTTGCAGTCAGATGTCTAGGGTATGTGTTGGCTTGGTTTTCCCTGGTCCTCTGCTTGGTTTCTCTGTATTCCACACAAGAGAAATCATCCAGTATTTGTCTACCTCATGTAGCATCGTCCCCTCTGCTATCTGAATTTCACCTCATTTTAATAAAAAAGGGAGCACAGTGTGCTCACTGTGTTAATTAAAAAGGAAATGCATCTATGTGCATGCATGCACACACAGGCATGGAGACTTTCTCGACAGAGCCCCAAAACATGGGTGCTGGGGTCGCTGCCAAGGAGAGGGACGATTTTTACCACCCATCATTGGCACTGCTTAAATTCTTATCATGTGCATGTAATTACACCCCCTCTAAAAGGAACGTCATTAAAGTTGTTTAATTGTTCTGATGAATGAATAAATTACTTACTATCAGGATAAACAAATGAAAAACTCCCTGCAAGAGTATTATTAGCAAGACACTGTTCTATTGATCTTTCCGTTTCAGAAAAGTCAGCCTTGTCTGGCATCACAGGGCAGGTTCAGATCTGTCCTCTTCTCCAGGGTCAGAGTATTTCAAGAACACACAGAGAATATTTCTGGAACCACATGGCAAATATCGATACTTAATAAAAGAGGAGAACTATTGTATCTTAATGAACATTTCTTCACCAGCTGTACAGCATTCAGCATGGAGCAACTTCCATGCCTTTGTAGGTCGCCATTATTATGAAGATGGGAAAATGGCCAGGTCACCGAGGGCTCCCCTTTCATCAAAATGTAAAGGACTGGCCGCCCCTGGGTCTCTCCAAGTGTCCAATTGCGTCTTTTGAGCCCATTTGATGGTGTGATCAATAAGGGCACCTCTTTCAACTCAGCTGCCTCTTTCTGACCCAAAATAATTTCAACTATTTCTACCGCTCCAGGCTCCACCGGGTTTTCTATTATTACATGTACCTTTCACAGTGATTCTAAGCTGACCTTGAAGGAAGAGACAAACAATTTTTTGTCTGTTTGATTCTACTGCCCATTGTATCGCTCCAAGACAGGACCTTCCTTTTGAGTTGCAAAAAATCACTAGTGCTTTGCCTCCAAAGTCATACAAGTGGTTTTTCAAAGTCTCTGCCAGTGTTTTTGTCTTAAGCAATCAATGCTCAGACTTTTCTCGATGGAGAGACATATGGTTTGGGCCTGTTTTAGCAACTCCATAATAAACCCAATTATAAAAATAAGTATCTAAGAATATCTGATGCTTTTAAGTTGACACCACCACTCACTACTCAGTTGCTAGTTGCGGCTGGCACTGGCGGAGGCCTCATTAGGGTCTTTGTGGTCAAGTTCACGATGGCAAACTCAGAGGCAGTGCCAGGTCCCAGCTCAGAAACTCCAGGTTGCATGGATGCCCATTCATTTCATGGCACAGGAACTGCTTTCAAGTTTTGCTTCAAACTCTTGTATCTCCTAGCTGGACCTATCGTTTTCAACTTCCTGCTCTTAGTGAAAGTAAGCAAAAATGATACTAAGATTCCCCCAAACTTGTCAGCAATCCTCTACATGTTTATGTATTCATTCATCCAACCAGTACATAGTGAGTGCCTATTTAAGTCCCAGGTACCACAGGAACACACTAGAAATGTAGTAGTGAGGACAAGTCCCTAACCCCAAGGATCTTAGATCTAATAAGGAGATACAGCTATCAAATAAATAATCATGCCAACATAGAATTATACTTTGTGAAAAAATGTTCTAAAGAAAACTTAATTTTTTTGATGTGTGAGATTTACTCTATTTCTTGTTACTTAGTTATAACACTATCTAAATGCACAGAGGAGGCCTACATTACTTCAGAGAATTAAAGATACGATATTTACAGTGAAGTGAGGCCTTCTGCTGGTCGTTCTGGCTGCTCTAACAGAACACCAGAGATGGGAGGGCTTACAACAGAAATTTATTTCTTCTAGTTCCGGAGGCTCGAAATCTAAGAACAGGACACTTTCATCATGTGGTTCTGGGGATGACCTTTCTTCCAGGTGGTAGTGGCCTCACATGGTGGACAGCAGGGAGGGACAGAAAGCTCTGGCCTCTCTGTGGAGGCTCCAACCCATGACCTCATCTAATTCTGTTGTCTCTGAAAGGTCCCACCTCCTAACACCATCAGGTGGGAGGGAAGGATTCTCACATACAAGTTTCGTGAGAGCACATTCAGTCCACTACAAGCCTGAGAGGTAAGTTATTTCACAGATACAAAGGGGATGAGAAAGTAGAGTCCTCCCTGGTGGCGCAGCGGGTTAAAGCACAGAACTAAGAAGCTAAAGCCACATCAGCATGAGTTTGATCCCCGCCCTGGTGGTGACCACATGGCACCGGAGACCTCTCCTGACCCGCCCGCTGCTCCCCTCAGCAGTGTACTTCGTCGATCTGCCTGTTCTGCTCCCCACTCTGTCTCTGGTGAAGCCTCTCACTGCCCCTGCACCTCTGGCCTGTACCCCAGTTCTGTATGATAAATAAATAAATCTTTAAAAAAGGGGGGGGTGAGAAAGTGTTCTAAGAAGGATAAAAAAACAAGTTAAGATGACCCTGGTGAAGGAACAAGAAAGGGGTGGTCAAGGCCATGCAGGAAGCTCAGCACGGCTGGGGTAGAGGTTGAAAAGATGTTACCAAAGAGGATGGCAGGACCCAGACCAGGCTGCACTTTGGAAGCCATGATTGGAGTTTTGGACCTTCCAGCCACTATGGAAAGCTGTGTGGCAGACCCTTGGACTACTGAAAATAGAGCTGCCCCTAGGAATCTACCCAAAGGACACAAAATCATTCATTCAAAAGGAAACCTGCACTCCTATGTTGATTGCTGCATTATTTACAGCAGCTGAGATGTGAAAACAACCTATATGCCCAAAAACAGATGATGCATCAAGAAGATGTGGTCTATATACATGGTGGAATACTACACAGCAATCAAAAAAGATACTCATGCCATTGGCAGCCACATGGATGGAGCTAGAAGGGACTATGCTCAGTGAAACAAGCCAGGAGGAAAAAAAAAAATACAAGATGCTTTTATGTATAGGAATGCAGGGGAACCAAACAAGGTATCCGGAGAAAAAAGACAAAATTAGCAGGCAAACTATAAAGTTTGGAATCATTCAGCAGGGGAAGGAGAGGGATCAAAATGAGGGCAGGAAGAGCACAAGGGACAATGGTGAGGGAGCACGGGTGAACTGGTGGTGGGAATTCTGTGGGGTCTACCCCTGAGAGGAGAAATCAACAACAATGTGATAGATAGATAGGTAGATAGATAGATAGATAGATAGATAGATAGATAGATAGATAGATAGATAGTTTTGGGTTTTTTGTTTTTAAAGATTTATTTGTGCATACAGAGCTGGGGTACAGGCCAGAGGTGCAGGGGCATTGAGAGGCTTCACTGGAGACAGAATGGGGAGCAACAGGCTGACTGATGAAGTACACTGATGAGGGGAGCAGCGGGCGGGTCAGGAGAGGTCTGCTGCACCATGTGGTCACCGTTGGGGTGGGAAACAAACTCATGCGGAAGTGGCTTTAGCTTCTTAGTGCTGTGCTTTAACCTGCTGCGCCACCAGGGAGGGCTAGATATATTGTTTTTTTAAAAAGAGCTTTGCAACTTACAACTTTAAGGGAAAATTTGAAGGTTATATATAAGGCAAGAAGTTGCTTTAGCAGATAGGCGATGGTTTGCAGTTTCCCTAGCTTTCATTGAAAGAACAGGATTTGGGCCAGAGGCAAAAGGAGAAGTCAGGAAACAGCTGAGAACCCCTTGCAGATTAGATGTGATCAAATGCTGACAGTGGAGATGGAGAGAAGAGAATGGATTGGGAATCTATCTTGCAGGTAGAATCAGCAGCGCTCGGGAAGACAGGGCAGAACAGTAGAGTGAGACACGGAGTGTGTCAAGGATGTCAGTGGAGCAGCTAAGCAGTCCCCCCTCTGAAGCTCAGTCTCCCCTGGCCCTCTCCAGCACCATCATGCAAGCCGCAGTCTCCTCATCAATGAAACATGACGGCCCTGCCTTGCCAGCTTGTGCTGGCTGCGGGGACTCATCACGGAGAGCATCAATAGCCAGCGCTTGAAAACGGCTCTCTTGGGTGTCCCTTTTGCCATATTCTTCAGGTGAGATAGAGTTTATCTTCTCTTTGCCCATCCGCTCACCTCCCCACAAATGTTCTCCTTCTCCCTTTGACGCTAGATTATGTTTACCCCTTCTTGGTCCCGACCTCTCCCAGTCAGCAATTTTCTCCTCCAAGGCATTTCTTCTGCAAAGTTGAATAAGGCACTGGGTTTTCTTCTGCTACCAGCAGACCTAGGAACTTAGGTCTAATAAGGAGCTCTGCTTAGATCTAATAAGGAGGTCCTATGGTCTAGAGGACAATCCCTCATCTTTTATGATTTTTGGTAACAACAAGGTTACTAGACCTGATTTTCCTGGTCCCCATCATGGTGGCTAGTGCATTTGCTCAAACAAAGAAAGAATAAAGTAGCTCCCGACAAGGTTTGCCCCCCACATCTCAAGGAAAGGTTGCCAAGATGAAGAAAATCATGTTATCTCCCTCACTGTGGAAATGTCTAAAGTATAAGCTGCTGTCTTTTCTCATAAAGCTAACTGCACCTTTGTGTGCTAGAAATTCCAAGGTTGACAGGAGCAGGTTGTTTCTGAATTATTCCCCAATTAAATGAATTAGGAAATAATAAAGTTTGAAAATCCATTGGAATAGAATTATGCCAACATCAGTTTCCTGGCTTTGACCGAGTATTAGGGTTACATAAATGCTATTGGGGAAGCTGGGTGACAGGTAGACAGAAGATCTCTGCTCTCTTTCTAACGCGGTTGTCAAACTATTTCAAAATAAGAGGTTATCATTTTAAAAATCAAACGCAACTTGAAAATTAATTGTGGCAATTCAGTCTTGAAACACCCTGTGATTGTTTCTACATACTTTGAGGGGGATGAAAGGCTTCACAAATCACCAAGTCTGCAGAGGCAAAAGGCAAGGCGGTGAAAAACCAGGTAGAAACAACGCTGGAAAAATACCTCCAGGAACAGTGTGAGTTTCAAAACAAGGGTCCCAGCATTCTGTGGGGGTGGAGTGGGGAATGGGATCAAAAATGGGGGGGGGGGGGAAGGAAGGGAAATGCACGAGACTATGGTGGTGACACAGGGGTGATTTGGTGATGGGAAACCCGCGGGGATTACAATCGAGATGGAAAAAAAAATGTGCAAAATGATGTAAAAATAAACTTTGTAAAAATAATAAAAAAAAATAAAATAAAATAAAACAAGGGTCCCAGGAGCCTGAGTGTAGGAGGGGCAGGCCCAGCTCTTGTGGCCAAAGTTATGTGCCGCCCTGGGGCTCTCGGGATCCCCAAACCAGAGCCTTCCAACAAACTAGCCAGCCTCAGGACCTGCCCCTCCTTCTCAGTCTAGATGCTGAAAAGCTCACTGAGCAGAAAGGTCAAGCACGGTTTATTGTCCCATAGCCCATGGCATAAATGTCTCCAAATCTACAGTTCAGCTGCAGCACTGAGAACAACAGTAGCGGGCCGTGGATGAGACACTTCTAAGCCCTCACAGCCTTTATCTTACTTTATTTGCACAACACAATCAAGAGTTAGATAAATAACCCACTGTGACTTTAAGCCAGCAATCCTAAACCAGAGAATCTACCACATGATCTCCTGCCTCCCCATCCCGCCCAATTCTAACTCTCCAGGAAAACCGCTGCTCCTTCTCCAAGGTCTAAGAATTTTTAAGTGAAGAATCAGTCCATCTTTCTGGGGTGGGGAGGGAGGAGGACAATCAATCCTGTCTTCTCCTAAGAGTGTGAAAAATAAGCTGATCCAAACCCGAGATACGTGTTTAAACGCCTTTGAAAAGATGTAGCCATCACATAGCCTTTAACTGTGTCTCTGCTCTTCAAAATCACCACGTAGGTACCTGACGTTCAAGCAAAGACGTCCATAAGACAAACCAACCTAACATCCTAACACCCAGATTTAAAGACTGGTCGCTCCTTGTAATGATTGCCCGCTTCAGAACAACATTTCATCTTCAAAAGCCTGGAGGTTCTTGTCTTTGTTATCTTTCTGTACTGTTGGCAGAAATATAACATCTTTGAAAAGAAGAAAAACATAATTCCCAGAGTGAAAACAGAAAAGGCTTTGAACTATTTAGGAATAAATCAATTCATAGTTACCAGTAAACCAAAAAGAAGAAAAGGGACTACTTCAAACCAAGCAGGCCCCTCGCTTTTACATGCTCCGACTAACGTCCGAGCCAGCCTTCGCCCGCACACACAGCCCTTCAGATTCCTCCGACAGGGCACACGCGTCCCCGTCAGTCAGCTAAACAAGTTCATTCTTCCTCTAAGGGAGGTACCAGGCTGTCAGATGAGCAGCCCGCAAGTAAATGTCTTGAATCTGGTCTAGGTAAAGGTTACCGGTCCCTGAGAACCTCTTTCAGGAAGGATGGCATTTTTTATGCCTTGTACACAAATTTACCTCCTCTGTTTTTACATTTTAAAATGAGTTGTTGAGTGTTGTAATGAAGAGGAATCACCGAACCCGCGGGGCTCTGAGCACAGGTGAGCCGAGTGCACTTCACCAAAGCTGCAAGGGGGAACCAGAGTCCAGCCCCGGCTCTGGTCACTAGTTAGCCATCTGGCCAGGTGAAGGGCACCTGCCCAGAGGAAGGGATGCCTGTGATGTGGTCACCCTCCCCCAAGAAGGCACTTTTTTTTTTTAAGATTTATTTATTTGTGCATACAGAACTGGGGTTCAGGCCAGAGGCTCAGGGGCGGTGAGAGGCTTCACCAGAGACAGAGTGGGGAGCAGAACAGGCAGATCCACGAAGTACACTGCTGAGGGGAGCAGCGGGCGGGTCAGGAGAGGTCTGCTGCACCATGTGGTCACCTCCGGGGCAGGCGGGAATCGAACTCATGCAGAAGTGGCTTAAGCTTCTCAGTGCTGTGCTTTAACCCGCTGCGCCACCAGGGAGGGCCCCCAAGGAGGCACTTTTTAAATTCAGCTGTGCGGAAGGCACCCTTGCAATTCACTCTGTGACCATGACATTGCCCACTTACATCCCTTTACCAGCTAAGCTGATCGCTATCAAGTTGTCCACCTTCCAGATCTGCCCCTTCTCACTATCACCCCTTAGTTCTGACCCTTTTTAAAATAAACATTATTGATTTATGCATACAAGAGCTGGGGTGCAGGCGAGAGGTGTGGGGGTGACAAGATTCACCAGACAGAGTGGAGAGCAGAACAGGTAGATGGACTGAAATACACTGCAGGGAAACAGGAGAGGTCTGCTGTGCCCTGTGGGTCAGCTCCCTGGTCCGGGCACCAAACTCATGCTGCAGTGGCTGCAGATAGATTGATAGTGCTGTCTTTAAACCCTGTGCCACCAGAGAGGCCTCCTGACCCTTTTTTAAAACTCTGGCCACCCATGAATTGCCAGAACCAGACCCATCCTTTTTGGTTCTTATTTTACCCAGGAATCAAAGTAGAGACATTTTCCCAGTAACCCACTTTTGACATGTGGAGACATGTAGAGATGTATAAAGTGTGTAATACTATTTCAGGGCAGAAGAAAATGTTGTTTTACGGGTGGACTCACAAAATAGGCTGGTGCCCAGATGAGCACCAGGGATCTTAAGAATCAGGCAACTGTAAAGGGCATGAGTTTATCCTTTTTGATTACTGAGTAATATTCCATTGTGTAAATATAACACATCTTCTTGATCCAGTCATCTATTTTTAGACATCTTGGTGGCTTCCATAGCTTACTTATTATACATTGTACAAAAATGAAGGATGGTATAATAATTTATTTTTAATGTTTTAAATCAGAAAAAAATTAATTTTTTAAAGGAAGAATCAGACAACTGAGATTTTAGTCTCTGTGTTATAGGGTCACATGAAAATGGCTGCACAGATGTCCATCAGGGTCGGGGGTGGGTTTGTGGGGAAGGGGAGGCATGTGAGGCGGTCACCTGGGAAGAGCAAAGTTGAATCTCAGGAAGAGCTATTGCTACACTCTGGAGCTATGTGAGAGTCCTCTACAATGGGAGACACGTGTCACATCATAATATTGTCATTTATATAAGTACAACCACTGTGGAAAACTGTTTATTGCTGCTTTATTCACAATGGAAAGACATGGAAGCAGCCCAAATGCCCAAAAGTGGATGACTGGATTAAAAAGATGTGGTACATATATACAATGGAATATTACTCAGCAACCAAAAAATAGAAACACATGTCTTTTGCAGCAACATGGATGGAGCTGGAAAAGATCATGCTTAGTGAGATAAGCCAGAAAGAAAAGGAAAAATACTGGATGGTTTCACTCATAGCGGGAGTATAATGGACCAGGCGAGAAAATAATAATAATAATGAACAGCTATAGACCAGAGACATTTTATGGGGGTGGAATGGAGAATGGGGTCAAAAACAGTGGGGGGAGGGAAATGCACTGGACTATGGTGATGGCACACGGGTGATTTGGTGATGGGAAGCCCACAGGGATTACAACTGAGATGAAAAAATGCACAAAATGATGTAAAAATAAACTATTATATATTTTTTTAAATATTGTCGTTTATAATAAGAAATATAACAGTCAGTCTCCACTCAGGTCCCTGATAGATTCTTGAAAACTGGTAATTTAAGCAAAATGGTGCGTAACAAAAGCAGATCCAGAAATTACCGTCCTTTCACTCAACATCAGCTGGGATTTCTTTTTTTCTCACCAACATTACAAGGAAACAGCATTGAAAATGACATGACTTCAGGGTCTGCTTTCTTTGCCCTGTTTCTAGCAGGGAGCTCCTAAAATCCTTGGAATTTCCTAGACGACGTAGGTGATAAGCGTGTCTTGTTTGGATGAGGAGGTGGCCTCTGGAGGCACCCAAAGGTGGGGGCTGGTGACCAGTGCCCCCAGTCCTGACACTAGGGAGTTGAAATGTTCAGCCCCACCTCCCTATCTCCAGAGAGAAGACAGGAGCTAGAGGCAGACTGGGTCCCTGGTGGCCAACGATCCAGCCATCCTTGCCTAGGAAATGGAGCCAGTACAAAAACCCGAAAGGACAGTTAGTTTGTATGGAAGCTCGTGACCTTTCCCCACACCTTGCCCTGAGCACCTGTTCCACCTGGCTGTTCCTGAGTCATAGCCTTTTATAATAAACCTGTGCTCAGGAAGTAATGCTTCCTGAGTTCTGTCAACTGCTCTAGAGAACCAGTCCAATTCCAGGAAGTCACGGAACCTCTCATCCACAGCCAGTCAGAAGAATGGGTAAGAATCTGGGTGTGAAATGGGGGGATGGAGGACAGGGACACAGGTGTGGGGAGCTCAGCTCCTCACCTGTGGTACCGCCAGGTGTGGACATAACACCTGTTCCGACAGGTCTCCCTGCTTCTTTTTCTTTCATTTACCATTACTAATTCACCTCACTGCACTTTTGCCTACTAAAAACCTTGAGGTGAACACCTGCCTTCATCTCTCTCTCTCTGTATGTGTTAGTTATTCCACAAAGCCTCGTTTTCCTGGGGCTTACCTGCACGAAACTACCCAATCAAAATCTGCAAAACAGGGACTTCACAGTGTCTGCAGTTTCACTGGAAAGATTTCACAGCCTCAGCCTGCAAAATTATTTTAAGTTCAATGGATACAGCTTCTGGAACTCTTTTCTAGCCCATATTTTGCTAACAATGTTGCTAACTATATTTCTGTAGCAGCCTTCTTGTCTAGCATACTAGTCAAAATGTCACAAATGCACAGGGTTTCAAAAAGCTTTTCTCTAGTGGAATGTGCTTCTCCTTCACGTGTGACAAGATAACTTGATTCAAACAACGGCATCGGGGCATTTTCTTTGTTAGATTAATATTTTGTTTGCATGCATTTTTCAATAGCTCTAAGCTGTTGAATAGCAATATATGCAAGAAGAAGCTGAGAGACTTATGTAACAGATTTTTATAGATCTATAACCCACACCAATCCCCAGGAAAAGGGGCTGTGTTAACAGAAAGGATTTTGTTCTGCCAGACACGGGAGGAGTTTGTCAACAATTTGAGGAGTAAAGGTCAGAAAGAGCTGGTATTATCTGCAAAATGGAGAGAAAAGGGATTGAAAATCCCGAGAAAAAATGAAGAATTGAGCTCAGACTTGAAGAGTGATGTTAAGAGAGAGCAGGGTTAAGAGAGGTTCCCTCAGCTCTGCTAGGGCCTGGAATGCAGAGAAATACCCAGTGGGTTGGTTGGTTAGTTACTCGTGGTGATGTGTGGTGCAGATTCCTCTCTGGTCTCTACACTGAAATCAGTAAAGTTTAGATTATTGTACAGTAAATCCTCATTTAACCTCAGTGGGTTCTTGGAAACTGATTTTAAGCAAAATAGTATCTAACACAACATGGTCGGATGAAACAATGTTATTTAAGGATTTGCAGCATTAGCTGTTTGTTGCTGCAGGATAAATTACCCCAAACTTAGTGGCTTCTGGCAATATATGTTCATGGGCCTCCCTGTTGGTCTAAGGACTACGTGCCAACTATCACCTCCATAGCCTGTGTTCCGTCCCAGCCAGGGAGTGACCCACACGCACAGCAGACCTCCCCTGGCTCGCCTGCTGCTCCCCTCAGCAGTGTACTTCATTCAGTAGATCTGCCTGTTCTGCTCCCCATTCTGTCTCTGGTGAGTCCTTTCTCTCTCTCTCTCTCTCTCTCTCTCTCTCTGTCTCTGTCTCTGGTGAATCCTCTCTCTCTCTCATACACACACACAGTGCACCTCTGGCCTACATCCCAGTTCTTCTATGCAAAAAATAAATAACCGTTTAAAAAGCGCGCACATTTATTACTCACAGTTGTTGTAAATTAGGGATGTGAATTCAACAGGCCCTTCCCTTCCAGATCGCAGGTTACCACCAGGTGTTGCTAGTTTCATCCCCAGGTCACTCCGGTGCAGTATCTGCTTCCAAACATTCACAAGGCTGCTGGAGATTTAATTCCTCACAAGCAGCTGGCAGAGTCACCCCGACCCTGCTCATGCAGACCTCTTTCAAAGAGCAACTTGCAACACAACAGTTTGATTGATCAGAACAAGCAAGAGAAAGTGGGGCCAGAAGGAAGTCCCAGTCTGCTATCACTTAATCTCAGGGGTGACCACCACACATCGGTGGCATTCCATCGATTAAGACCAGTCCCTGGCCCTGACCATACCTGGAGAAGGGGGTCACAGGTGAGTGAACACCAGGAAGAGGCCTCTGAAGCGGGTGTGCAAGACACTGCTTGCCACAGTTACCCATGAGTGCTCTTTGGGGGTGGATTATTTGCAATAATGTTCTCCTGGACCATAGATACCCAGAGCCAGTGACTGACCAGGAATTAACAGGGTTGACAGTGATCACAGAAACCCAGCTGAAGCTTGGTCTTCCTGTGGTTGTAGCACTGGGGGCTTCTCACAGGCTAGGTAGATGCAACTAACCCTCAACTTAATATGATAATCACACCCCAGGGCATTAACAACAGGTGAAGGGCCCAGCCAGCCATTCGTGAGCCAGAGAGGCATCTATGTGGCTTCAATAGCAGATCCAATTAAATACACAGGGTGGCATTAATCCCAGCCAGGCTGGAAGTGGGCAACCACATTGGCAGATCACAGGGATGCTGGAGAAACTTCTCTAGGATTCCCCTTTGATACTGGATGTTTTCAAAGGATCTGTCAGGTCCTGGCAGGAAATGGATGGCACAATCCCAGGGAATAATTGAGGACAGATTAAGGAAGAGATTACTTCAGAGGTGTGGGCCAGCGTAAGAGAAAACAAGAATGTGACGTGCCCTGGATTTACTGCAGTTGGGAACTCTCACCACAAGCTCTGAAGAGGAAGGGAGGGAAGAGACTTCTGGAGCCCAGGAAGAGCTCCAAGAAAGAGCCACCCACTAGGTGAACACAGCCACTGCCAAGCCCCAGCTGGCAGGGAGGGAGCAGGGACCTCCAGCCCGCTTTGGGCAAGCCCAAGCTTCCACCTCCTCTTCGACTGGGAGGTTGAACGCCTGGGAGTGGAACAGTGTGCCTATTCCATGTGCTGTTGCCTCACCTGAAGTTCCTTCTGGGAGATTCCAGAAACAGGGCCTAATGATAGCAGGGCGTGAAGCTAAGTTGTAAGGGTGATTGGGAATGACTGTCAGGACAGGTGAAGTAGTTCAGGGAGGCACTGGACATGCAGTCTGCCTTGGCAACACGGGGGGTAACCATGTTATGAGCAAAACCTCTGACCTTAGGATCAGCCCCTGCCCCTGGAGATGCGGAACAAGAAGATACAAAAATTAGGGGCTATCATTAAACAACAAGAACTTCACAAATGGGTTCAGTGCCCAGAGTAAATGAAGGGATAAGCTAAAAGGGATTAGCACCCCACCTTCCTGTCGATAGCATGGGATCAGCGCTGAACAACAATGGCATGTTGACGGCATGGTGCATGTGTCTGCTCTTGCTGCAGGAACAAAAACTCCAAATTCTCAGTGGTTTCCTGTAACAAATATTTATTTCCTGCTCGTGAGTCTTCAGGTTGGCTATGGCTCTACTGGGTTTGTCTGACCTCAGCGTGGTTCCCAGCTACAGCCTCGGTTCATGTCCGCTTCCATGCAAGCATGCTCACGATACCTGCTAGTGGTGTTCCAGGGTAGCCCAGAGTGGAGGTGGGCTGCCTGTCTGTGGGGCCTCACATGTGCGCTCAAAATGTAATTTTCTGAAGACACACACAGAAAGGGTAATGGGTTTATTGTTAAAAAAAGGAGAAAGGAAAAGGAACCAACCCAGGGAAAGAGAGAAGGACACAAAGTAGACGGATACTTTACCAGCGGCTAACTTGGAGCGGCTAGCCCCAGTCACATGGTCTGAGAGCAGCTGCTGCAGAGAGAGAACCATTATATCTCCAGAGTGACAGTTGGAAAATCGCTCCCTAGGTATCCCCCAAAGTCCCAGAATGCCTGCTTAGCTCCGCCCTTGGGTCCTCGCAGTTCTCTCCCTAGTGCTGCTGGGAGTTGTAGTGTCCAATCACTGGAGTAGGGAGTGGAGTCCAGAAAGCCGGAGTAGGGGGTGGGGTCCACAAGACTGCAGAGTTCCTTTAGGACACCCTTCCCCTTAACAGTGGGATCTGTCCTGTCTGCTCACCTGCCCATGGTCAGAGCCCAAAGTTAGGGCTAAGGGGAGCAGGCTATCCCTCCAGAGATGCACTGGTGTCAATGGCACAAGACTAGATACAGAAGAGCCCAGAAGATCGAGTGGCAGGAGTGAGGGGAAGCATCACAAGCCATCGTCCAGCCCACCACACACAGGGGCAGACCTCTCAGGGACGGAGGGAACTGCTTAGGACCAGCATCCTCCCGTGACAGGACGGCCCCACCCTCCCAGCTTCATCAGCATTTATCCAGTTTGGGTCGAAGGAAGCCAAGACAAAGGTGAAAGTGAAGGCAAACCAAGTCTTCACTGCCGGCAAGTTGGAGGGCTCCCCAGGGGTGCGAGAGCCCTTATCCTTTTCTGAAACAAGCCCTACAAGGCACTGCGTGACCCAGTGTCTCGGCAGCGCTTGGCTGTTTATTCCACATAAGCTTCACAGGGGCACTAGGGATGTTCTTAAAGGCCCTCGGGAGGCGAGGATGGGAACACGCTTTTAAGACAAAGAAATGCCTAATGTTTAAAAGCCTGCTATTGTTTACTGTGTCGTGACTCTCTCTGGGAGTGCACTTCTTCCGTTAAATGCACACATACCGCGCTCACACTCACATGCACACACTCACTCACATACACACACATGTGTGCACACACATACTCACACATGCACACAGTCACACACTCACGCACACATCCACACTCACACAAACTCACATGCACGCACTCGCTCACATACACACGCACACTCACACACACCAAGGCACAGCCACCCCTCTTTGGCAGCAGCGCCTGTCCCCAGCAGGCCTGAAACCCTGGAGAAACCCTGAAACCCAGGACTAAGGAGAACAACATAATTCTAAGTTCCGCTGGATTGTGGTCTGAGGTTGCGGGGAGATGTCCTGCCCCATCAAACCAGGCTCAGTGGACCTGACTTCGGGGGTCCTACGAAAGGATCTGGCTGGTCTTATATTCAAAATATTTAGTGACTCATGTTATATCTAGTCTCTATGTATAGTACATGTATATATTTCACCACCAGGGTAGCACAGGTCCTGATCAATCAGAGCCATGGCCAGCGCACTAGAATCTGCAGGCAGTGACCTTGAGTTCTACGTCAGCGAGGGGAACTGGAGAAGGTGCAGGCGGGGACCCAGCAGTCAGGCCGACATTGAAAGGTGCCAGGAGCAGCGTCTGCCCTGTGACACGCCACTTTCCTGCGCGCAAAGGACTGTGCATTTCAACCTGAGACCCCAGGGGTCCTGCAGGGCATGAGCTAGATTTGTCTTGCTGCCCGAGGCAACCACCAATTAGGTGTGCTGTGAGGCAAGCTGGCCTCCCGCCAGAGGAGGAGGTGAAGGGATTTTCAGAATCTCTCTCTGATCTAACTTATTAGAGAAGTTAACAGATCCCATGCAGGAGACAGTGTGAGATAAAAGGTCAGGATTCACACCGCTGCTGTCTGGCAGATTTAGACAAAAGTTACTTAACCCCTTGGGTTCAGTTTGTCATCTGGAGAATGGGAAGCCTGGTGGCATCCACCTGGCAGCGTTGTGACGACGATGACATGAGGCAAGGAGGCAAGGGGTGGCCGCAGCAGGCACCCTCCCAGACAAGAGCCGTCGTCATCACCCCAGAGGGAGGAAACACCCAGGAGTGGAATCCAAGCGGTGGGCAGAGTGAGACACGAAAGCCCCATCACCGTGGCAGCGTGAGGGCTGGATGCAAGGAGCCGGCACAGAGGGGACAGGGGGGCTCCAAGGCCTTGCGGGTGCAGATCTGGGCATGTCTCTCCAAGAAGCGAGGCCGCCGCCAAACAGGGGTGGGGCTTGGGAGTGTTCATAACAAGAGAGAGCGTGCGAGCTTGAGAAGCAGCATGAGCTGCCACTTCCCTGCCAAGTGAGAACCAGGCCGGGCCCTAAGTAGCACCTGCAGGTCACACCTCGCACAGCCGTGTCTTCATTTTCCATAACAACCACGCGGGACGCCGGGAAACACGCCGTCTCCACGCCACCTCCACAGCACCTGCCTGTGCTGCAGTTTAAACCCACCCACGTCTCACAGAATGCCGCAGATGTTTGGAACCTCAAGCAGGTTTTTCTTCGTATCTCCAGATGAGATCGACCGCGGCTGTGTGACCAGGGCGAGAACTTGGGATGTGTTGGTGTCAGAACAAAGGTCCTGGGACGCCTCACTCACCACCCCAGGGAGGGGGGAAGGCCATGGGGGACAGGTTGATGGCTGTTTGAGAAGGCGTGCCACCCGGGGGGGGGCCAGAGCCCCCCAGCTCTCACCCTGTTCTGAGCTCTGCCTGCCAAAGCTCCCGGCCAAAGGCTTCTTGCTGATTTCCCAAAGTAAAATCCATCCCAGCCTCCAGAAGGG
Organism: Condylura cristata; assembly: GCF_000260355.1. NCBI lineage: Eukaryota > Metazoa > Chordata > Mammalia > Eulipotyphla > Talpidae > Condylura > Condylura cristata. Next base: position 9,183,110 of record NW_004567133.1, read on the forward strand.
TCGGCCGGCGGGCCGGCCCTCATCACCTGGGTGTCTGGCTTACACAGCGTACTTTTTTTTCAACCCGTCCCCAAAGCCCAGGGCAACTTAGAACCAGACGAACCACCACCTCCACCAAAAAGGACCATTTGGAAAGCTGAACTGGCAACTCCACAACCATCCATTCAGCTGACTCCTGAGGAAACGGAAGGTATCTGGAAAATGTATTTAAAAATTGATTTAACGTTGAACCATGTTAAATGTTTTAATTTCCAAGCAATGCGATGCCCACCAAAACATCAATTAGACCCTGCAATCAGGCAGGGATATTGGCTTCTGTTGAGGGATTCATTTATTTCAGCTCTGCTAAATCTCTGAGAAGGAGAAATCCAATGCCCCTGGAGCTCCGAGGAAGGGAAATGGAGCCAGAGAAGCCAGATCTGAACCCGGCTAGAGGTCCCTCTCCCTGGGCCCTCTCCCACAGGTATCCCTCTGGAGGGAGGACTCTGGAACGTCCTCAGGCTGTTAACAAATGACACCCTTCCTCGACAGCCTCCTGTCTCCAAACTGGGGAAGAAGAGACTGAAATGGGGTAGAGAATGCCCCCACCCCACCCCTGCTGAGGACACCAGTCCCCTTTAGAACCTGCGAGACCATCTGTAAGTTAGTCTTTCTTTTGGTGCCTTTTCAATTCCAAGGCCCCGGGTCTCTCTGCTTCAGTGGAGGTCCCGGAGCTGTGAGAAGTGCCCTCCGGGGCCTCTCCTGGTCTGGGCACTGCAGTCACCCCTCAGCCACTCACCACGCAATCTTGGGCAGCAGAACCAGCAGAGGGCAGCCAAGCCCCAGACTCCAGGAGGTGGAGGCTCCTGAAATGAAGTGCCAGGGGAGACAGAGGTGAGGTCTCAGGCCCAAATCTCACCAAACTTCAGGGTGACTGGACATTAAATGGGAATGCTGACCCCAAAGCGGGGCGGGAGGGGGGAAGCAGGAGTGAGGATTAAATAAGAGTGTGCCGATCTGCGTGTGCATACCTTGAGGTACGAGTCACATGAAAGATCGTTAAAATGCAGATTCCGGCCCTCCCTGGTGGCGCAGCGGGTTAAAGCACTGCACTGAGAAGCTAAAGCCATTTCCGCATGAGTTCAAATCCCGCCTGCCCCGGAGGAGACCACATGGCG
>NW_004567133.1:9184963-9198021 GCF_000260355.1 Condylura cristata
CCTCTGGCCTGTACCCCAGTTCTGTATGCACAAATAAATAAATCTTTAAAAAAAAAATGCAGATTCCAAGCTCCACCCCTGGCATTGACTCGGCAAGTCTGGGCCAGCAGGAACCTGTCGTCCAGCATCACTCCCAGGTGAATCGGAAAATGCACCATCTACACAGGCTTGGTCCCTGGCAGGTGTTCACCCAGCGCCAGCCCTACTCAGGCCAGACCGAGGAAGGAAGGCGAAGGGCATTCACATCTAGAACCTTCAAGGACACCTTTTTAAAGCACCATTTCCACGTTCTGATACGCTGGTTGGAAGGAAAACTGGTATCGCCTCTCTGCTGGGAATGTGGCAGAGCCCACCCAAGTCACCAGCGCTGGTGATCCTGGAAGTGTTTACCCAGCAGACACACTCGAACGCATACAAATTACACAAGGCCATTCCCTGCAGCATTGCTCAGAAGTCAAAAAAATAGAAACAACCAAAATGTCCACACCCAGAGACTTGGTTACAGCTGGTGATGGGAGACGGTGAGCCAGAAAACCAGCAGTTCGCAGCTCCTGTGTAGGCACAGAACTGTCTCCAAGACACATCATTACATGAAAACCGAGAGGCACGGAACGAGTGTGTTGCTTTCATAAACGTGCAGAGAGGGCCCTCCCCGGTGGTGCAAAGGGCTCAAGCACAGCCCTGTGAAGCCATCACAGCGGTGCAGAACCTATTCAATCCCCAGGCAGGGAGCTGACCCACATGGCGCAGCAGACCTCTCTCAGCCAGCCTGCTACTCCCCTCAGCAGTGTGCTTCATCAGTCGGCCTGTTCTGCTCCCCACTCTGTCTCTGAAGAATCTTCTCCCCCCTCACACCTCTGGCCTGTACCCAGTTCTTGTATGAATAAATAAGTCTTTTTTTTTTTTAATGCAGAGAGACCCCATGGGTGTGCACAGACTCTCTGGACACGCTGGAACCTTGCTGCCCTGTGGCCTCTGGAGAAGAAACTGCATGTCTGAGGGAAAGGGAACTTCTCTGCAAACTACCCCAGGCTACTTTGAACCACATACATTACCTAGTGTGTGCAATACAGAGCTTTGTGTAAAGTACTCTAACACTGGAAACCACTTTTTAAGTATATGCCTGTTATGGGTCAATGAAAACATCCTAACAAATCAAAGGACATCGCTTCTGGGTACAAGGGCCACTCCTGGTCCTGTGGCCAGAGAAGCGGCCCTAATTTGTCCTCTTGGGGTGTGGGGGGAAACTGAGGCAGGGACTGTAGCATGGAGGCTTTAGTTCTTTGCTCTCTGGGTATCACCTACCTGTTCCTCTACCTGGACTCTCTCCACCTGGCTGAATCCACCTGCTCCCCAGCATGGACCACCTTCCCAAATGTGCCCTATGTGAGGTACCCCTCCCCCACACACTGCCTCTAGGCCATCTGTGAATATGTCCTCCCGGACCCCCACTCTGGACAAGGACCTTAGGTAGGACATTGGACACAACTGGTTTGTCCATAGCTGTGTCCCCAGATCCTGGCATCAGGCTTAGTGTAGAGTTGGCTCACACCAGACAGGAGTCAAAAGAAGTGGGACAGTGAGGGGGAGGAAGAAGGGAGTGAGAAAGCCAGGAGGGAGGGCAAGGGAAAGAAAGCTCTGTACCCCCCACCCAACCCCATCAGCTCAGCCATAATTCCCCTGCTTCCTTCCTGTTAAAGACAGGTCTTCCAGATGTCTTACCAGATGTGAAATTATTTTGTTCATTTACATAAGGATCTTACCCCTGCTCACCTCAGAATTTTCAGCCCTCTCTGGAAGCTTAGCATAGTTCTGTGCCCAAAACATACTGGTCAAACTTATTCATGAATACTGGACAGTGAGAAGGGGGAGGATGCAGAGGAACCATTGAAATGGATTCCGTCCTGAGAAATTCCGACGCAGTGGGTTCTGGGTGGGGTCTGCCTAGCTGAAGACTTAGAAACTCTCCCAGGGGACGTCAAAGCCCAGCAAGAGTTGAGAATCATTTATAAATGTTTGGTGGGAGGTGGGGTGTGGACTTTTTTCTGAGAATCTCCCAATGACCGTCAGGCTCCACCATGAATCGTAGGTACCTCCCCACCCCAGGCTCGGCACAGGGGTGGGGTACAGGGCAGGGCTGTCCCACTCACCTAGAGTTGAACGCGAAGAGGGCGTCCGGGTGGGGCTGGCGCTCTGGGGCGCGTCCAGCCAGGAGCGAGTCTTGGCGCCATCTAGCGCCCATTGGAGGCTCTGCAGCTGCAACACACTGAGCTGCCGGCGCTGGGCGGGGGTCACGGCAGCAGCGTTCTCCGGGCCCAAGGACGCGATCTGCCCCGCGGACAGCTCCTGCAGGGGGTTGGGGCGGGGGGTGGGGGGCAGAGAGGTCAGGGGCGCCCCCCTCCAGCCTCCTCGAACCTGGCAAACCTGGTTCGTCCTTCAGAGCCCTGCACAACGTTGACACTACCTATGAACGATCTGTGCTCAGTTTAAGAGTTTTTCCCTAAATTAGATCACTCTTCCACTACCAAAGCAAATTTTAGCAGAAACTTCCAAACATGGAAAACCAGAACAACTTGCCATTAGTAATCATTTAAAATAATCCAAAAGAAATAAAACAGTATTAATGAATTCCAGAAAGATTTGTCAAGTGTCTGAATCTGAGGGCTCTTAGAGAAAGGATTTTGAAAGTGTTACAGAAAGTGTCAAAGACATTTCAGTTCCAAACTCAGACTTTCTCTTTAGAATAATCGGACACATTAAAGGAGACTTGAAGTCATGATTTTCTCACTGTGTAGCTTAACGTTTAATGAAATGCAAGGCACCTCCCTGTGAGGAAACACAGATGTGGAGGAGAAAAACAGGTGGAGAATTCATCTCCTATACAGACTCTGATCCCAGTGTGACCACCCCGGAAAGCCAAATCCCCTAGTCTGTCTGCCATCAGCTCTGGGTACAGGAAATCCTCTCGCACACACTATGCCTTTGAGGACCCTCAGCAGGATGTTTTCTGAAGTCACTTGGGTCTGGAGTGAGATGAGCCAGCAGAATTCTGCATTTGTAGAATATCCTCTGAAGTCGTCCTGCTTATTATTTTCTGCAGGATTCTGCAAACATGGGGTTATGTTCCCTTAGCCCTTCCTGCTCTCTGCTGTTCAGGGACATGCTCCCTGGGATCATGACATTCCCTTGCTTACACCTCCCTTGCATCCTCCCCAGGGCACAGATCAAGCCCCAAATGTGACAACGAGGCCTGCAAGTTCCAGGTCCTCGTCTTCTCCACCCCCACCTCCGGGGCATGCTTCATTCCAGGAGAAAGAGCATCCCCCATGCAGTCCCAGGGGGCAGCACCTTTACCAAGCACACCTTCCCTCAGGCAGCTGTCCCCCCCCTTCTCCACCTAGTTAACCAGTCCCTCCAGGTTTAGCATCATCTCCTCCCTCTCACCACATACACACGTGCACACACACACACACACACAGGGTTTGGCTGTTGTTTCATGCCCAGACTTTACATCCACTGTTAACAGAGAGCCTGTATTATAGCAATTACCTAGTTTTCCAATACTGTTGACTTGCAACCCACAGGCCAAATTGAATCTCTAGGCCTACTGCACTGGGTTTCAAAACATAGCTTCAAAGTGCTTGTCGACATTTAATTATCAAGAGATTTCTCATGGAAATGGGGAATTCTGCCTGCTTCTTTAACAAAAGGAAAGAAGAAGAAGAAGCAGCTCTGGCAATACTGGCCCCACATTGTCACACGGCACTAATGTGCCAGAGATGAGAAGAAGCCTCCCTACTTAAGCAATTTAGCTTGGTCTCTACCCAGCCCACCTCACTGCTTTATGTTAGCTTCCAAGCTCCTGAAGACACAACGCTCAACCCCTTCTCTGCTCATCCCAGGTACAGATAACCTGGAGCCAACCACAATCTAGGTGGTCAATGAAAATTTCTGGAATAAACACTTGAACAAGGAAGCAGCCCTAAACTGCACTCCAAACAATACTATAAGGTGTTCAGCAAAAGAAAAGCATCCAGGAGAAGTTGCCTATCCCATGTATTGCACCCCAGAGGGGAAGCTAATAGTCTTAAAGACTGTCTTCCAAAGCAGATTGTGCACCAGTGCTGGGCTGGGAACTGTCCTTGGTGCTGAAGTGCTTCAAAGTCTATCACTCTGAAAAGGAATCAATAAGGTGGCATCATGGGAGTTTGCCCAACCTTAATTGTGTATCTTACCCATTTGTGGTAGACAGAACATGTTCCCAAGTTATATGGGAAGCAAAAAAAAAAATCAGGCTGATCCCTCATTAAAGAAAGACTGTTGCCACTGAACTTCTCCTAATCTTGTACACAGACAGCAAACAAGAACCTCACAGGAAACCCTGCTTACCAACTGCACCATCTCAATTTTTTCCAGTTTATCACCTGTCCTAATGTAGTTCTCTTGATGCTTTTTTGTTAATCAACTAGAATATTTTCACTTACATGTATTTTGGATGAAAATGTATGTAGGTTTACAACTCTAAAATCACCCCCCCAAAAAGTCTAAAAACCCAAAGACTTTCTACTCCAAAGTTTAAGGCAAATTTATTTGCCAGAAAAACCTGATCTGAACTGATGTGACACCATTTATAGTCTCTATTCATTCCAATTACCGTGATTTGTCACACACCCTCACAGAAATATTGTGTTTGCTTACAAGGTCACTGCTGGGGCTGTTAGTTACATACTGTAGATCTACCAAGTGATCTTTATAAAATCTGGAAATTTTATAAATTTCTGAATATATCTAGCCCAAAATGTTTTGGATAGAATATAATCCTGTCATAACATCTTAAATAGAAAATCAATACCACTTGTTATGAAGAGAAGCCAACCATAAAAATAAATATAACAAAAATATAAATTTAAATTGAAGAAAAAAAATTTTAAGCTACAATTATCTTGCAACCCATCCACTGCCGAGCACAGCTCTCTTTAGCCCTGTCAGCAGAAGCCTGGTTGCAAGCCTCTGGAATGCTGGGCCTGCCATCTGCTTCCCTGTGTGATCTGAAATGGGGTCAAGCTCCCATTCTCCTTGAGGAACTGAGTACCTACTTTGAATATCTCATCAGGAAGGCATTTGATTGCTGATGGCTGGAAAAATGGCATCAAATCCTTGTCGAGTATTCGGAGCTCTTCCTTAGTTAATCCAGCTGGGGAGAAAAAGGAATCACAAGGGTTTAGTTCAAGTCTTCAGAATTCTGCTTGTTTTATTAATGGTGTTGCATAATGTACAGATCTGTGTGTTCTAGGCAAACATCATTCCTTACAAAAGGCCCTGAAAATCAAACTGGAGAATCAAGTTGCTTAATCAACTCAGAAAAATAAAATGTGGGTCACATTAGTCCTGATTGGTCTCCCACACCGAAATGTATACCCAGAAGGAGCTTCACTTTATGCAATGTCAGACTGTGTATAAACCTGTTTAGGAGTCAATTCAATCACACCCTCAACCACGTTAGTGTGCACAAGAACCACCAAGCGAGCGTATTTAAAAGCAGATTCAAAGACCCCACCTCCTGCAACTTTAAGTCATGCAGTCTAGAATCTGCCGTAACTATAGGTGTTCATGTAATAAGAGTTCTTTTGTTTTTTTGTTTTGTCTCCATATTTAAGGTTGGAAAGGCAGAAAAAAAGCATGTTACCTGCGATGGTCCCAAGTTCCTGCAGGACAGAGCCAGACCACTCAGTGGGATCTCCAAACACGACTTGCGCCTTCCTCTTAAACTCAGCCAAGACACCGGGGCTGCAGAGCAGGGCGCCAATTCTGGCCACCACCACCCTGGTGAAAAGAGACGGATACAGCATGCTCATAAAATAATCAGAATCCCTCAAGCATCGGCACACTGGTGTTTTGGTTACCTGAATTCTGAGATCCTTATCAATGAGATTTCAGTGATGTTCATAGCACACAGGAGTGCACCAAGTCCTACTAAGTGAAAGCTCTTCAAGTCCTGGATACTGTAGCCTGAATCCTCCAGGAACCCTCGCAGAATAGACTTCGACTGTAAAGAACAGGGAAGGGTAGGAGGTTGAACTATGCAGGCATGATGAAGACCCAAGAGGATAACTGAGCTATTGCAACAGCCTGACTGATGTCTGGGCCGCTTCCCTGCACGCACCCCGCATTCCAAACCTCCCCAGCCACAGCGCCCAGGCTGGCCTGGCTGTGCTTGCAGTGAGTATGTCCCCTGATCTTTGGAGGTGTCTTCAGGCAATGGAAGCTCTTGTGCCCACCACATCTACATTAAAGGAGTGTAAGCCCTATGTCGTGTCTGCTGGTTTGTTTCCTTCAGTTACACATGACCTTCGGCCTTTGGGCACTGAAGTTCTGCATCCAAACTCTTCCAGCTTCTGCTCCCACAACTCCCTGAGCTGACAAAAACCTTGTAATTTTCTGCCTTTTTGTCTTTGCTCAAATCGGTCCTTCCATCTGAAATGGTCTTCCTGCCTCCCCAACAGTTATAATAGAGCCCACCTTTTATTGGTGGCATTCAGGTCAAATGTCATCTTCCTCATGAAGTCCTGTTTCAGTCAAAATGACTTTTTCTTTCTTGACAGATCTATAGATATAGCAGCTCCTACAGAAGTACGTATGCCCCACTTTTCAATTGCAGAGTGTTCATAAAATATCTTGGTGTTGAAAGCCACAAGGATCTCTTCACTGAGTTCTTACTTCAGGAGGTTGGTACAGAAGGTCCCTTTAATCCCAACTCAGTGCCACTCCTGGCTTTCCTGGAGAGCCATCCCTCCCACATTCTTCCTTCATGGGGCTCTTGGAACTACCTGCAATCTGAGCTCAAGGGAAGGAACTAAGCAATCAAATCATCTCTTAGTCTTCAGTGATTGCTTCTTGCTTTAAGCATCTGATCCAGTCCAAACCAAGCATGGACTTTGGCTGAAACATTTAGTAGAGAAGATCTTTCTTCATTTCGGACTGAAACTTGGAAGATAAACTCTTGAATCTAAGAGAATTTACCATATGGAAATGGCCTGCTCTGGACAAGTCAACACAAAGTCAGTTTGAGCTGGGCTTTCTGATACTTGCAACTAAATAAGCCCTAACTGCTTAGATCTGTCTATGCTGGACCTGAGGGAAGAAGCCATGTCAATCCCTTAAAGATGAGCTGCAGGAAAGTACAGCTCTCAGCAGTCACAGGGCAGGTACGAGAAGCTAGAAGAGGACAAGAGCTCACAGAGCAAAGACGGAGAAGAGACTCCTAAGGACCAACATCTCCTGGGTGGGAGAGTCACAGGAACCAGTGAACCTCCCCACCGCCCTTTAACTCTGGCCTATCACTCCTTGTGGATCACGCAGGGTTGAGGAAAAAGTGCTGGTAACAGCTGCAAAGTGCTGTGACCGGGTTCTACATCTCACGTGCTTGCTGCCTTCCCATCCCTCAGGTCTGATCAATGTTCCCACCTCTAAGCTTCCTGGGGTCCCTCATCTCAAGTCACCTCCTTGCCCACTAGCTCTGTGAGCATCTTGTCTGTTTTCACTTACAGCAATTTTCTAAATGTGCACTTTGATCACTCACTTTTCTGTCTCTTTTACCAAGTAGAATCCCCAAAGGGAAGGTCTGTCTCCGGTTAGTTCACTGCCGAATACCCAGCACAAGGCCTGATGCACAGTCAGGGTTCAAGAGGTACTTTTTGAATGAATGAATAAATAAATGAATGAACGAATGAACAAACAAACTGAGTGAGTGATCTACAGAAGTGGCAACAGTTTGCTGCCTTGGGTTTTCCCTTTGGCAAACCACCTTTATTCTTTTCTTTGCACTGCCACAACAGATTACCACGCATTCAGTGGCTTTAAACACATGGTGGCCTTCATACAATGAATTAGTTTCAGGGAGATATCCCAGGCTTCTGCAATCAGCTGGCCAGTGTCTTCATGAGTTGCTCTCAATGATGACAAAGCTCACAAACACAATGGATAAGTTCAATAACACCACATTTAGACTTCAACATCTTTGACCAAATAGGAGTGTGCATCCAAAGTAATAATACTTCATATTTGCTGAACACCTATTATGTGCCAGCACTGTTTCTACCACTCAATACATACCATTCCTTCTCATTCTCACAACCCTACGAAATAAGCATTAATATTATTCCTATTTTACATATGAGGAAACTGAGCCCAGAGAGGTAAAGTAACTCTGCCAAAGTTACCCAGCTATATAGTCCAATAGCTTTAGCTTAAAATCCAGACACTCTGACTGCAGAACTGCTACTTTTAGCCAATGAAGACATCTGGATATGAAGAAAAGATGGAGATTCAAGTTAGCTTCTGAACTTTTCTGCTTATGTTTTCCTAGTCAGATTCCAGTAGTTCACTCATAGCAATGTGTGCTCCCCAACTATCAAACATGCCCATTTTTAAATGAAAGTGCAAAATACAATTCAAATAGAATTACTTGGAAGATGCGGTATTAAATTGCCCTTGCTACTGGAACATGGAAAATGCAAGCTCAGCCTGCAAAGTGATAAGACTAGATACATTTCCCTGAATGTCTGGACAGTGTATATGTAATGATTCCGAGACAATTAATACCAACACTTTTAGGCAATATTAACCTCTGAAAGAAATGAATAGCTGTAAGATTTCAATCTCTCTGTGCACCCCTCTAGCTTCAATAATAGTTTTCCCTACCTTATATAGGTTTTTAAGCTGAACTATCTGTTAATGTAGTTCTTCCAGGTATGACATTAATCTAGAAACATGCATTTAAGGCTTTGATTGGGAGCTAAAGTTGAGGAACTGACTGCAAACGATATATGCAAATGTTAGGTTTTCATATCCTCTTCAAACATACTGATAAATCTCACTGCCATCCATGGGAATTAAAATTGGTGTAAAGGGAAAAAGATACTCTCGCTTCTAAGTTGGTTACAGTTTTCTGTTTTCTTCCAGACTATGGATAGCATGTTGTTAATATTGGGAGGTTGACATTGTACTTCTCAAACCAGTCAAAACCATTTTAGAATCACAGAACCGTGGGATTACAGAATGTTACAGTGGAAGGATATTCATGTTGCTAGGTATAACCTCTCATCCTGCAAATGAGAAACTGTTAAATTCCCAAAGAAAAGGAGTATAATGATGGTGGTGGTGATGGTGATGATAGTCATGGTGGTAATGGTGGTGGTGATGGTGGTGATGGTGATGATAGTCATGGTAGTGGTGGTGATGGTGCTGGTAACGGTGATGACAGTCATGGTGGTGGTGGTGATGGTGATGATAGTCATGGTGATGGTGGTGATGGTGATGATAGTCGTGGTGGTGATGGTGGTGGTGATGATGATGATAGTCGTGGTAGTGGTGGTGTGGTGGTGATGGTGGTGGTGGTGGTGGTAGTGGTAGCATGACAAAGATGATGACTACAGCAATGATGATGAAAGGAGCAATAATTCATACCAATAAAACTGTATTGGTATGAACCATGCCCAAAAGGTTTTACAAGTAAAAACTTATCTAATCCTCATGGCCAGGACCTACAAGTTGCCCAACTCCACAGGGACAAATTTCACACTGTGATCTATTAGGTGTCACCCAGATTTGTGTGACAAGGCAATTCTGATTACCAAAAAAACTCATGATAGTAGGGAACATCACCTGATGTTAGCCTGCCCAGCATCCTTCTCCCTTTGCTTGATACCACCATGCTTTTCCTTTGGCAAACACCCTGTATTCATATCCTCTTATGGCTACCACAAATTAACACACTCACTGTGGCTTGCAACAACACAAATGTATTGTTTTACAGTTCTAGGGGGTCATACATTCTGAAACAGATGAATAGGATGTGTTTCTTGGCAAAATGGGTCTATAAAGAATTCATTACCTTGCCTTTGCCAGCTTCTGGAAGCTGCCTACATTCTGTGGCTCACAGCCCCATCCTCCATCTTCCAAACCCATAGCACAGCACCTTGGAATCTCTCTCTGCCCCTCTACTTGCATTGTCACATCACCTTTTGTATCTGAAACCCCCCTGCCTCCCTCGTATAAGGACCCCTGTGGTTTCACTGGGTCCACCAGCATCACCTCCCCTCCTCAAGATCCTCAATCTTATCTGCAAAGTCCCTTTTGCTATGAAAAGTAATATAATCCCAGATTCAAGAGATTAAGATGTCAACATTTTGCTCGGGAGTCTTTATACAGTCCACCCCATGACTGTTCCCACTCTTAGCTCATGTGGTCAGTAGAGGGACTCCACTGCCTGGCGCTTGCCTGCCCAGACAACACATTTGCTCCAACCAGGGTGATTATTCAGAAGTGGACAAATGCTTGTTTGGGTCAGTGCTGGGACTTTTTCAAAAGTTAATGCGAAACCCTTTGTATGAGGTTTCTGATTAGATAATATATAAGCCTAGTGCTGAAAATGACCATTGAGAGAGAGATGCCTGAGAATACAATCAGGAATTGCTTCGTAATGGGGTGATCTTCTGAGATATCCATCCTTAGGAGATTTTGTCATTTCATAAATGTCATGGACTGTAATTATGCAAACCTAGGTGGTGTCAATTACTACATATCAGGCTCTACAGCACCTCCTTGTTGGGACCACAGTCATACATGTGGTCTGCTGCTGACCAAAAGGTCATTAAGCAACACATAACTGTACAATAAGTTAACTTCTCTCCCAATCAAAATAAATTCTAGAAAGAACTTTCTTTAAATTGTAAGTTTTTCTTTAGAATTTTTTTAACTGTCACAAGAATTGCCTCCCACCATAAGCAATGAGAAAACTAAACTCAGTATGTGAAACTACTGTATTCAGACAGGGAGAAGAGGTCTTTAATCCTGAAACAAAGAAAGCTCATAAAGTGAGTCCTAACACTGCCTTGCTTTCTTCCCAGAGACAGTGGGCAGGTCATGGAGTAGGAAGCCCAAACAAGCCCAGCATCTAGCTCAGTTAAGGATAGAGAGGTCCACATTCAGAGAAGTCAGGGCACCTATGATGAGTTGTAAGGTTGGGGGATAATGTATAGGAGAGGACAAAACTGAAAGGAGAGAAAGTTGCAGAAATCCAGTGAGGTCTTGCCAGTCTTTGGCTGATTACTGCTCTATACATGCAAACAGTGAAATTCCACATAAATATCAGAGTCATCAAAAATCAGTAGGTTAAACAGAACTCAAATGGAGTCAGAAAGAGTTTAACTTTCCAACAGACACAAGGCAGAAGTCTTGAAATACAGAGCACTAGGTAGAATCCTCAGAAGAGTCATGTCACAGCAACAGGGAAAGTTAACCACATATTAAAGGTCACTCTGGACTCATGCTAATCAAATTCAAATAGAAGCTTCAGAAGTATCAAATTAATTTGAAAGTAATTTAAATGTAGTCAGAACACTCAGTATTCTTCTAAGGAGTACAACTAAATCAAGCACTCAACAATGTAAAATTCACAATGCCCATCAGTCAGGCTTGTAAATAGGAAGAAAATAACACTTGTAACTAATAATAAAACAGTCAGTGAAAACAGATTCAGAAATCAAAGTAATGATGGAATTAGTATAAGGATTTTAAAACAGCTATTATAACTACCATAAATATGTTCAAAATTGAAACAGAACTGGGCTACTTAAAAGCTCAGCAACAACAACCAACCTGTTCTGAGGTCCATTCTGTTTGCTGGCTTAGGGAAGCCACAGTATCAATGGAGCTGAGATCCAGCTGGTCCAACTCACTCTCATTAAGAGCCAGAGCAATGCGCCCCAGGGAGATGATATGATGTTCTCTCCAGTAAGTAGGCAGGTCCCAAACCTATAGAGGAAATCAAAGAGCCAAATGAGACTAAGTAGTAGTGACATAGGCTAGATCTCCTTAATATGTAAAGTTCACTTAAAAATCAGTAAGACTAAACTACATTTTTTTTTTTAAAGATTGATTTATTTGTACACACAGAACTGGGGTACAGGCCAGAGGCTCAGGGGCAGTGAGAGGCTTCACCAGAGACAGAGTGGGGAGCAGAACAGGCAGATCGACGAAGTACACTGCTGAGGGGAGCAGCAGGCGGGCCAGGAGAGGTCTGCCACGCCATGTGGTCACCTCCGGGGCAGGCGGGAATCGAACTCATGCGGAAGTGGCTATTAGATTCTCAGTGCTGTGCTTTAACCCGCTGCGCCACCAGGGAGGGCCTAAACTACATTTTTTAAAGTAGACAAAAGACATGAACAGGAAATTTGTAAAAGAAGCAATAAGCATATGTTTAAAAGTTCACTTGTTCCAAATTAAAGAAATGTACATTAGCAACAATTTAAAAATATCATGATGTTGGCCAATCATATCAATAAGGAATAAAAAATTGATCATTTATAAGGTTGGAAAGATATGGAGTAAAGGGTACCTTCAACTGCAACTGTTGAGAGCATAAATTCATATATACACTTTAGAGAACAATTTGGCTATATGTATCAAAACTTTTAAAAATATTTATATACTCTGCCCAAGAAATTCCATTGCTAGGAATTTAGCCTAAGTATATGATATAAATGTTATAAATGTCCAAAGAAATATGAATATGTACCTTGAGACATTGAAAATATATAAACAACCTAAAAGTCTAACAAGAAATTAAATAAATAAGGACCAGCTTTAAATGAAATATTACATGGCTATTTAAAATCCTGACTTTTTTCTCATATGGAAAATATGCATTGCATATTGTTGAATGTGGAAAGCTAGCAACTGAATAGTAAATGAGAATGATGCTATTTTTGTTCCACGTCTACATGAGTACATATGAAATATTTAAGGTATATAAATATACTTTATACACATATGTAGAAGTGGGGAGCGTCAGGTGAATATACTAAAATATCTTCTGGGTGAAAGATCACAACTGATTTTCTTCTTCAGTTTTTAGAGACTTTTTACAATAAATTTGCATCACTTAAATAATAAAACTATAACTATTTTTTTTATTACAAAGTTTATTTTTACATCATTTTGCACATTTTTTTCCCATCTCGATTGTAATCCCCGCGGGTTTCCCATCACCAAATCAC
>NW_004567133.1:9198416-9232518 GCF_000260355.1 Condylura cristata
GGTACAAGTATCTTTTTCAATCAGTGTTTTTGTGTCTTTTGGGTAGATACCTAGGAGTGGGATTGCTGGGTCGTAAGGAAGCTCCATGTTTAGCAAAAACTATAACTATTTTAAGGAATGTAATGCCTTAATCCAAGGAAGCCAGACATTCCAAACTATTAGAACGGCTATAACAGTCACTCAAAGGGGCATTTTTCAAAATGGCGACCTACTTCAGTTTTCTCTTTTCTCATTTCTGCTGTTTTTCAGACAGTTTTCCAACAGATTCTTAAAAAAAAAAAAAAAAACCTGCTGCTAGCAGCAGTTGGATTCTGGAAGAAGAGGAAAATGCAGCATTCCTAGACACCGCCTCTGTCAGAGGTACCAGGACGTCTAAAGCACTGGGTTTATCCACTGGCTACTAAATGCCAGAACGCATCTCTCTCTGTTCTCCATCGCAGCCCTAAGGGGAAGGAGCTAGAATCCTCCCATTTCTCAGTTCAGAGATCACAGCAGGGGCACCAAGCTGATGCTGTACAATTTTAACAAGCAAAATTTTGAGGAGTGCTGATGGTTGTTTGCTTGGTTTCTCCGATCTAACGCTGCCTCCCCGAGGTGGGCTTTACCTGGACAGCCTTCTCCTTCAGCGCCATCAGCTGAGCCTGGCTGAAGCCCCTCACGGCCCCCAGCAGCTCCACATTCCTGATGAACGTATCTTCCTCCATGCAGAGCAAGTCCTCAGGGGCCCAGCAGGCATTGGCTTCCGCCAGCCTGAAGATGTCCTCAGAAGAGGGGGCCAGGCCTCCGTGGCAACCTGGAGAAAGGGGAGGCACAGGGAGGGAACGGGGAAAGGAGAATTTCAGGAAAGGTGGGTCTGTTTCCCATTTCATTGAAATGAAATGAGTAATGTTCTTCTCCGCTTGGATTTATTTGCGAAAGAAAGTGTAGTTAGAAATGGAGAGAAATGGAGGTGGGGCTTCTGGCTCATTAACCGCTAATAAAATTGTGGAAATGTCAGCTTTTTTGCACAGCCACATGCACACAGTAGGAGCTTTGCAGCCGGACTGCAAATGGCTTGAAGGCATAGGAGTGGCTAGTGAACAATTCTAGCTTCAAATTCAAATTCCAAACCCCTTTTTTCCTTATCTATAAGACATCTGCTCCAGTCCCTAAGATCAGTTCCCTGAACGTCTCCCCAAAACATTGGTATCAATGTTGCCGGGCAACTGCTGATTGGAAGGTCAGAGGAGGACAACAGACCCCATTCAGGACAGGAAGGCCCGGGCACCTCTACCCTGGTCATCAAAGAACTCAAGAAACTACCAAGAGACAGAAAGGAGCAGGAAAACATGGAAATCAGCATTTTGGTGAGATTGTCAACACAGCCTGACAGAGGCAGCACCTGTCTTTAACCAGCGAACTCTCTAGAACCCTTAAAGAGATTCTGGGGACTGCTCAGTGAATGGGCCGCCACCCTCATGACATCATAGATGACTTCAACCATGGTGTGCTACAAAGGAAAATGTTTCAAAGATCATTTGGGGAATAAATGTGTTTGTTGCAGGAAAGCAAGCACAGACTGTCAATGATTATTATCTCAATGCGGCTTCTGACTCACTTTCCTCCTCCTGCCTGACACAGGTCTACACTCAATAGGTGTGTGATACCTACCAGTTATCAGATGTTTCCTACATGCGAGGCACTGTTCTGAATATGCTTTCAGGTTTTTAACCCATCGATCCTCACAATTACCTAGCCAAGGAGGCGTCTTCATTATCCCCATTTTACAGCGGACAGGAACAGAGAGGTTAAAGCACTTACCCAAAGTCACACAGCCAGCAAATAGCAGGCTCAAGGTTGAAATCCAGTCAGCCTGACCCCAGACCTGCAAATGCTTAAGCTACACAGCCATTTGGCCTCAAATTTAAAGATTTTAATTGTTTTGAAATGTTGTATATGTTCTCCCATTAAGCCTACTGGCCTGAGTAAGAAGTAAAGGAGGGCAGAGTAGGGTTCCAAATCACTTGACAACGGCGTAAGTCTTGGATCTATAGATCCTTGACATTCTACTGCCTGGCAAACATTTCCCCTACTCCCTTCACCAGGAGGCTTGTCGATGCAGGCTCGCAGTCAAAACACAGGCTCAGCTGCCCCAGGAACCCTCACCGAGGCTGCCGTCCAAGCCAATGGTGTCCAAGCGGGTGCACTCCTCACTGTTGTTCCGAACAGACTGAAAGACAGCCCAGAGGAATTCTCGGGGGAGCAGATGCCCAACCATCTTGCTCGCTGTTTGCTGAAGGATATCAGGAAACTGTGTGTAGGGGAGAAGATGAAAGAGAAGGAGCAAATAACGAGAGTCCATTAAGTCGATTTATATCAGAGTTTAAACTATAATGCTACTGACACTTTGGGTTTTCACCCTTTGTAGGAAATTCCCATATCAATGTCATCCCTAGACCAACCAACC
Source organism: Condylura cristata (assembly GCF_000260355.1). Classification (NCBI taxonomy): domain Eukaryota; kingdom Metazoa; phylum Chordata; class Mammalia; order Eulipotyphla; family Talpidae; genus Condylura; species Condylura cristata. The sequence continues at coordinate 9,200,863 of NW_004567133.1, forward strand.
TAGTCTCTAGAATCACAGCAGATGACACCAAACCTCAATAATAGTCTAGTTAATAATTTACCCATAAATTACTTTTCACCCATCAGATTTTCAAAAATAAAAATGAGGGCTCTCCCTGGTGGCACAGCGGGTTAAAGCACTGCACTAAGAAGCTAAAACCACTTCTGCATGAGTTCGATCCCCGCCTGCCCCGGAGGTGACCACATGGCGCCGCAGACCTCTCCTGACCCGCCCGCTGCTCCCCTCAGCAGTGTACTTCGTCGATCTGCCTGTTCTGCTCCCCACTCTGTCTCTGGTGAAGCCTCTCACTGCCCCTGAGCCTCTCACTCTCACATTTTAAAAAAAAATACAAGAACGTGTACAGGGGAGGTGGAGGATTTTTCAGAAAAGAGGAGAGAGAATCCGAAACAGTCTTGCCCTTGAGACAGGCTGAGGAACTAGAAACGTGGGGTGAAAGGGAGACTCGTTTTCCTCCTAGGGAGAGTTGGGGTTTTTTTTAACCTGTAACATGTTTTACTTGTTTTATTAAACATTTCATGCAGTAGAACAAAAAGCATAGGGAATACTGCAACGAAACACGCAGTCACCCACAGCCCAGCTTAAGAAATAAAACATCACACGTAAATTGGTAGCGGCTCCCTGCTTCGTCTCCCTCCTTCCTCAGATCAAATTCCCTGAATTTGATCACATTTGATCATCAGCCTTTCTCATGCATTTTTAAACCTCTCTTACACAACAGGATTTTTTTCTTGCAGGTGCTTAAAATTAATTTAACCAGTATCTTCCTTTACTTAGTATCCTACTACACACATCCACTGGCAAATCACTTTTATTTTACTGTGTTATGTTTTGGACATAAGACATCTGTCATTTTGAAAGCCGATTTTTTTTTTTTAATGTTAAGGATATACGTTTTGGTCTTTGCTGCTTATACTGCACCTCTGCACACCCAGAGGATGGCTTTTCCCTTGACTGGCCACTGGAATGTATACTGGGCCTGTGGGACCTGTATGACTGTGCTAAGTGCTCAGAACTTGTCAAGCAAACAAGGCGTGTGAGCTTTGCCGTATGAGTACACAGATGGGGCGTGGGCCGGGCTCAGGGGTCAGTGTGACTCTGGTTTGCCACATTCAGTCCTTCCCCACCCTCCCTCTACAGGGAGGAGACTGCTCCCTGCCCCAGGGAGGCTGGGCTTGGTCATGTGACTTGCTGTGGCCAACGGAAAGTGACAGCCAGCCCGGACCTTAAGAACTGCTCTTTTTTACACTTCCTCTTTTAGAGTTTTGCAGTGAGAAGGACAAGCTTCAGGTAGCCCCCGGCCCCAAAGGCAGATTTACAAAGCAGAACTGTCCCAGTGATCCTGAGACCAGTCAGCAAGAAATAAATGCTCACTGTTGCCACGTTTATGTGAGGCTGTGCCATGCAGCAAAAGAAGACTAATTCATGCTTCATTTCAGGGCTCCTGGTGTACACCATCTAAATCTTGGAGAGTTGTGCAAGCACAAGGCTCGATAATGATTTGTTCTGGATCAAACACTGGCATGAGTGACTGCACACGTGACACATATGTGCTCGTCTGCATAAGGCATGATGGCTGTTAGAGCCCTAATGTCCACGTATGTGGAAAGCACATGAAGAGCTAATGGTGGTAGTTAAACGACAGCTCCAGGGGTACGTGCATGTGCTAGGAGGCAGCAAGACCCAGAGTCCACTTAGCTGATGCTTCACTGTCTCTTGATGACGTGGAGTGAGAAACATCTGAGGCTTTGAGGCAGGGAAGAAATTTCCAAAATAACAAATTGGCAGAAAAACCAATGGAATTTAACTGACCACACTTTCTCTCCCTTTCCAATTCCTTCAACCTTCTAACAATAAAACCCAGAAGTACCTTTGTGGCAATAGAGCTTAAGTCATCTCCTGAGAAAAGTACTAGAAAGGGTCCCAAGTCCTTCGTTGTCTCAGCTGTCCAGTTCTGGGGGAGCCTAAGAGGAGATAATAAACAGTAAATCGAAAAATTGTTCTGTGGCCCTTGTCCCCCAGCATCCTTTTCTCTCAGAAACAGACTATCTCTTATCTGGGGAGGCTGTCGATCACTTCCTTCTCTAAGAAAATGGTCATGGGCTGACCAATGAGAGGCTTCCCTGTGCATTTTGATAGAACTGATAGAGGAAATCTTTCTTCTGATATCTCTAGCAGTTAGGAGGCTACTGGAAGCTATTCCTATCTCCAATAGAGAAAATAAAGACTTCATCAGGGAACACAAAGGAACAATCCTGATGATATAATTTGAGCTTCTGGATCCAGCCATGCCTGAAGTCCACACCTGGAGTTTTCCATTAAGCCCCATTTCTGAGCTCAACAAATCCCCATTTTTAGCTTGAACTGAATCACAGAAATTGTCACTTATTTTGCAGTGTTTCCTTCCTCTGCTTCCTCAATAGAATAGTAATGATATATTTGCTCCCTTCAAATTGCTGTAATAGTCTTTTCTTGCAGCAGGATAAAATTTCCTCTTGAACTTCACAGGATAATAACAGTCCTGAGTCAGAATCCACTCTTGTTCTCACTTATACCTCACTATGCATGTGAGGACCTCTAAAGGAGTTTCTGCCCAGTTACCAATGACAGCTCTTCTCCAGGACTGAGGCAAACCACTCTTCCCCAGTATCTCTTTGATTAAAAGCATTATTCCACTGGACAGTAAACTCCATGAGCACAGAGCCATATTTCTCTTACTAACCACTATATCTTCAGTCCTACTAACAGCAGCGGCCACATTCTCCTTACTAAGTGCCCACACTGTTGCAAGTTCTTTCTATGTATCAATGCATCTACTCATCACAGCGGCCCAATGGGGCTATCACTGTCCCATCCTACAGAAGCAAAACTAGCAGGCAAAAAACTGTTCTTTTTCTTCCCCCAGGCTACACAAACAGTAGATGATAGGAAATTTCAAACTCCAGGAGTCTGGGGACCACGTCCATGCTCTTAAACTCTAAATAAGAGCACAGTGCTTGAGGCACAGTCATTATTCCAAAAGACACTGCTTGTCTAACAGCTGACTAATAGCAGGACCCTACTCACACATCTGGTGTAACTTCAGAAATCCCTTCCTGGGAGAGAACAGCTCTACTTTTCCCCAGGAAACCCTCACTCAGCCACAGCTGGCTGTGCCTATATTACACTGTTACTATTTCATAAAAATAATACCTCCTTTGCATGTGTAAAGCACCACCTTCCCAAACTCTCTCCCTCTGCCTGTGCTGAGATGTATTGGTGACGTGAGGCCTGCAAACAGCTATTGTTCTCACTTCAGGGAAATGAGGGCCAAGAAGAAAGGTCATACTTCCAAAGAATGACTTGCCTCATCCTAAGCTAGAGAGTCTGTTCTGAGTGCAGGAGAGCCCAGGCTGTGTACCCTTCCCACACGCCCCACCTCACCCTAAAGCCAGGCCAGGCCCCTCCTCACCCATGCTGCTCCAGGAGTCTGAGCCTCACTGCGGCCTTCTGCTCTGGGCTGAGGCCTGGGCAGTCCCTGAGGCTATGCAGGGCGGTAGCCCAGGCCCTGGGGGACACTCCATGGTGGATGATGGCCGCCGGCAAGTGACAGAGAAGATTCCCCACGACATCCACGTCAAACTCATCAGCCACGGAATTATTCTGCAACCGACAAACAGAGCTTTGTGGCAGGATCCAGCCAGCTCAAGATCTAGATTCCTTAAAAGCATGGATTGCAAAGACCCCCATCTGAGTTGCTTCCCCTGCCACATGGTTAGTAGAGAAAACTGTTTTTACCCCAGGGAAGCAGGCCTCGAAACCATAGAGCAGGAGTGGAGCACTGAGCAGAGTCTGACTATCAAAATAGCACAAACTTAGGGCTCTCTCTCATGGCGCAATGGGTTAAAACACTGCACTATGAAGCTCTCCAAAGCCACTGCAGCACGAGTTCGATCCCCGGCCAGGGAGCTGACTCACATGGTGCAGCAGACCTCTACTGTCTCACCCTCTGTCTCACCTGCTGTATTTCAGTCAATCTGCCTGTTCTGTTCCCCACTCTGTCTCTGGTGAATCCTCTCACCCACCACAACTCTGGCCTGTACCCCAGTTCTATAATCACAAGTAATAAATAAATCTTTAAAAAAAAGAAAAGGCATAAACTTGTAAGAACAACACCTCCACATTTGTGTGGCCCTTGTACGCCTTCAAAGCTCTTTCTTAATGTGAAAAAAAAAGTACTGCTTATCGAGTGCTTACTATCCACCAGGTGCTCCTCTTAGTGTTACAGAGTCACTTCAGAGTCACTTTAAGAGGAAAGTGCTCGTAGTCACTTTGGAAAAATGAAGAAGCTGCCAGGTGAGGACTCAAGACTCACTCTGCACTGAGCAAGCCCTGCCTGCTCCAGCCCTTGAGAACTGCACTAAGAGGCATTACTGCTCCTGATTTATGGATGATGAGACGGAGCCTCAAGCAGAAGTGACCTGTCCACAGCCTCAGAGCCAGCCACTGGCAGGGGCATTTCTAGAACCCAGTCTCTGTGTACTGTGCTTGTTCAAGTCCCCCAGAGCAGTTCTGGAGATTCAGGCCCTGCACAGGCAATCTCCAGAACCAGTGGCCACAGCTGTCCCCACAGGGACTCTAGAACCAGCTTTGGGACCCACAGGCCGACTTCTGGCCATCTCAGCAAATCGAGATCACACCCATATCCCCTGAGGGGTCCCGAAGATGGCCACAGACATCCAGATGGGGGGGGGGTCACCCTGGAGGCTTCCTTACCAGGCACTGCAGTACTTTTCGGAGGACCAAACTCTTCTTATGGGAATCTAAAACCAACGAGTCCAACTGGCTCCTGCCCAGGCTGACCAGGAAGGGCACACACTGTGAGTCTGGGACAGAAGCCAGATAGCGAGCCCTGGAAAGAGACAGGACAAGGAAGGGAAACACCAGCTGCTCTGTATTTGCCCCCAAACCAAGTCCACTTGCTCAAGAGCTTATCTCAGGGGTTCTGTAAATGTCCTCCTCTGTGAGGTTCTGGCTTGTGGACAAGTAGCAAGCCTCCCATCCATCATGGTCTTATACTATGGGTGGGAACAAACTTTCCATCATGCTCCTCTTCTATGCCCAGTATCACTAGTTAGAGACTGGAATCTCTATAGCCAGATGCTGACTGACAGGCTGGTGAAGGGAACATGAGGAAAAAGGAAAGAAAAGCTAGAGAGACTGAAATAGAAAATGAGGAAGAAAGAGAAGATCTACCAGTCCCATCATCTCCAGTCCAGAATTCCCACTTAAGTTCTTGACCATATTTTCTCAAAAGGGGGCAATATCGCCCCTAGGGGGAAGAAAGTGGCACAGAGGGAGGGAAGGAGAGAAGATGTCTTAGTTGTTACATGACTTGGAGCCACCAAGATTCAACCCTAGTCAACAAAATCTTAATCCTTGAAGCACTCTCATTAGGAAGAAATGTTTTCTCTTGGGGAGACACTAACCAATGTCTCCCTAATGTGGGAAAAGGCAGCTCTATTCCCACAAGACCTATTCTCATGCCACTTGACTGTTCCAAACCCAAACCCAAAAATTCTTTTCCCCTCGATCGCCAAATCTGTCATTGCTCTCCTTAGTATTTCTCAAGTCTCTTCTTGCCTCTCCTTCCCTAGTACACCTGTCTATTTCTTCATGAACTCTTTCTGCAGACATCTGCAGAGCATCTATTGTACACCAGACACCATTCTGGGCCCCAGCTACAATCCCTGCTCTTAGGATACGTCCCTCCAAACTGGGGAAGAAACACAGAAGACAGTGAATTAAACAGGTCATTTCTGAGCGTGGCTTTTTAATGGAGAATGACGGTGGGGCAGCCAAGGGGACCTCTATTAAGACAGGACTATTTGAGCCAAAATATGGGTGACTGGAAGAAAACAGCCATGCCAAGGTCCAGGTGAGAAATGAGCTCCGGGCCCTCCCCCTCCAGCCAGGCCCCGCCTGCATGCTGTCCTACGTGAGCAGTGGTGACGACCTTCCTGAAACATAGATCTGAGCCCAGATCATGAGTGAGAGACCACGAGGTCACACAAGCCTCCCCTGATCTGCCCATGCCTCCCTTCTCCCAACTATCTGCAAATGCACATCACGCCTCCCACTGCGCACCCCTGTACCCACACTGCTGGACCCCCCCCCTCTCGACACCCCTCCTGGAATGTCTGTCTTGAACTCTGTCATTTTAATGCATGCTTTGAGTTTTGGTTCCATCTCTCTGAGCCCAAAGGAGACAGAGTCCCTGTTCTGTGTCCGTTACCCTTTCCTACGTAACTGCACCTGACTTTTTTGGAGAATCACCCCTTTACTTTAAGCCCTAGTGGTTGGGGTTGGGGTGGAGCCCACTTTACTCCTGGCTTTTAGGGTGCAATAAAGAACTAAACCAGCCAAAATTATTCACCCTCCCAACCCCCAGTGATTGGTCCAAAGAGAACAAATTGACCCAACCTAGGCCAACAGAGTCAAACCCAAAACCTTCACTAAAAGAATGGGAACAGAAAGTCTTTCCTTTCCCTGGTTATGAAGCTGGAAGATGTAACCTTGATCTGTCTGGAGCCATCAATGAAAAGTATCTTGCCTGACAGAGAGGCTGACAGAGGAAAACTGAGTCAGGAAACAGACAGATGGTATCATTTGAGCCCCTGGATCCAGCAATTAAGTTATCCTGAAAACTAGTGTATAGTAAGCACTCAAATATTTTTGAATGAATAAAGTCAGTAACACAAGAGAAAGAAGAGGGAAAGTAAAGAAAATGGAAAGAAACAGTCCACACCATGATGGAAAAGCAGGGCACCTCCCAGGCCCAAGTATCCACACATTCCGCAAGAAATTGCAATGGCTGGTATCAGCCCTGATGCCGCTGGAATCTGGAGGCAGCCCAGACGGGGCCTGCTTCATTAGCTTTCGCGTAGGCTTTGGTTTTAAAATAAGAAGGAAAAGCAGAAGCGTTTGTCTGAAATACCTACGTGGGGCCCTGCCTTTAAATCCTGGCCCTCAAGGGCTTACTTGTCAAAGGCCCGTTCCACTGTGCGGCTGGCCCAGGCCCTGTGCAGAGGGTCACTGTGGCTCACCAATCTTACTGCTGAGCCAGAAAGAGGGGTCCACATTCACTTACGGGAGTGCAGCCAAGAGGAAGGGCGGCAGAGAGGACCTGGCGGCCTCCCAGTATTTCCACGCCAAACAATTAACCTGGAAGAGTAAAGCGGTTCCAGGAATTTAGTCCAACAGCAGTAAGAGCAAAAGCAGATTTATCTTCTGCGTGTCAGGCACAACCCTGCATGTTTTGGTATGTTGACTCATTTCGTAGACACCCAAAGGTGCAGGTACCACTACTGTACCCGGTTTGCGGGTGAGAAAGCTGAGGTAACCACAGACATTCTGAGCGGGGGACAGGAGACTGTATCAAAACAGGGGTAGGAAGAGCTCACGGGACGATGGTGATGGTACATGGGTGAAGTGGTGGCGGGAATTTCTTGGGGACCACGCATGAGATGATAAGTCTCCAGTCTACATTGTGTAAAACTGAAGAATGATGTGAAAAATATATAAAAGAAAATTTCAAAAGAAAACAGAGTCAACCGCAAGATGAAGACAAAAATTCAGGTACAGAATGCTCACCACAGTTTTGTTTAGAGCTTCATGAAAGTGAGATGTTAACGTACTAAGCAGGTTGGCCGTTCAGTGGGTATGGCTAATTCATTCTAATTCACTCATTCTCACTGCGTACATGAGCACACCAAAATCTGAGCCTGTAAATGCTGCAAGATTATTAAATCAACACGCCAGACAACCAGTCACAACCAACTCAGCGTTAAGTTGCGGCCGATCGTACCTTCTCCTGTCTCCGCTTCCACACTGTCTGTGGGTGAGCTCTCCTCACCACTTCCAGTTTAGTGCTGCTTTTCTTCAAACAACTTTTGCTCAAATAAACTCCTGGGTCTCTCTTTTACCAGAGATATACCCTTAATGAACTCCAGTTTAGTATTGGTTAAGTAAATTATGGCACAGCCATACAATGGAATACAATACCACAATTTTGTTTCAACGAGGTAGATTTATGGATATTAACATGAACTGATGTTCACACCCTATTAGACATGTGTATTCCTAAAGTGAAACAAAATAATGTGCTTATTATGAGCTCATTTTCCTCTTTTAAATTACAGATCTACACATATTATTTTTACAACTCTGAGTGTCAATAGCAAAAGTTCCTGTGTGGTTACCTCTGGGCCTGAGATTCTCAGCCTCAGCACAGCTGATGTTTGGGCCAGTGAACTCTGCTGTGGGCCTGTCCTGCACTGTGGAATGCCAAAGCAGCCCCCCAAGCTCTACCCTATCCTCTCATGGCCCCTGCACCTCTGGCCTGTACCCCAGTTCTGTATAAATAAAAAAATAATAAATCTTTATTTAAAAAAAGAAGAAGAAAAAGAAACTTGGATACTTAGAGCATTCTACGAAGGAAATTGAGAAGCCCTGACTCAAGACATGGCCCCACATCATCATTGCGTCTGAATAATCCTGGCATAAATAGCCTCAGACGCCCGTCAATCCAGGCTGCCGGGGAAGGGAAAGAGAATGAGAAGCAGGAAAACTCTGTCAGGTACCTGATACGGTGAAAGCAGCAAGAGACTGTTCTCAAAATAATGGAAATGAGCCATAAAGAAGTCTGGGCTCATGGACTCGATGTGGGAACACGTCACGCCTTTGACCAGCTGCCCTGTGCTGTAAAACAAGACAAGGGACCCGGGAAGAGAAGGGAGTCGGGAAGGGGGAGGACAGGCGTGCAAGAGAAGGCAGACTCGTCGGTCTCGGGCTGCAGGTGGGGCCATCCAGTGCCCCTCCTGGCTGGGGAGGCTCCCCGGGGAGCGTCAGCCCAGGTCCAGGTACACGGTCCCACCTCAGGAGCTCCTCCGGCCTTGGTGTTGCCTCTGACAGCAGCTTATACAGGAACAAGGCCTGAGGAAAGAGAGTCCCCCTCACCATGAGGATCACAGGCTGTGCCCAGCACGGTGAGGCTCTAACATGGAGGAACCGGGATCCCATTTTACAGATGGGAAAATGGAGGCTTCCCAAGCCATGTGACTAACCCAGGGCTCCCCATGGCTAAGTGGCAGAGCAAGGATCCGAACTGGGGTCTGAACAATGCCAGCCCCTCACACGCACCCGGCACACCCGCCCCAGGTGACTCCCTCTGCTCCACTCTGAGCTGGGCGAGAGCAAAACCCCTGGTCCCAGAGCTGGAGGTCAGAGCAAGAAGTCTGCTTCCTGCGCTGTATGAAGCTCCTGACCAGCTGAGGACCCTCCGGAACCCTGTTTCCAAGCCCATCCGCTGGCTCTTGAACACAGATGCCCCTGGATAAACACACCAGGGTGAGCTGGAGAGCAGTGACCTCTAGCAGCACCTGCAGGCAGCGGTGTTTGTTTTAAGGAATGTAATTTTACCAAGTACCTAACTTGCAGACACGATCAGGTAAAGATTTTGTCTAGTTTATAGACTCTAAGCATTGAACATATTCCGGGAACAGAATAAATTATGGCATTAGGCAGAGGCACCTGAGACCTACAGAGAGGCCCAGAGTGGCAGGGGGTAAGTTCCTGACCCTCTGTGTGTGACCCCAGATTCCTCCAGCCCAGGGTCAAGGTCAGGGCCCATGAGCCACACAACCCTCCAGTCTTGCTTGCCTGACTCAGGAAATGGCTGTTGCATTCCACACAAAGGGTCAGGGAAAAAACAAATCTTGCAGGCAGAACTGCAAGAGGTAGATCTGAGGCATCCAGGAGGGGAGGGGGAAGAAGTGAAAACAGGGAGGGAAGAGCACAGGGGACTATGGTGATGGGTCGTAGGCGGGGGGGCCTACTGCGGTGGTGGGAGAACTACAGGGACTACCCCAGAGAGGGGGACTCAAATATTGTGCCAAAATGAACAATGTAAGAAAATATTAAAAAATAATCATAATAATTGGCCCTCCCTGGTGGCTCAGTGGGTTAAAGCACTGCACTAAGAAGCTGAAACCACTTCCGCATGAGTTCGATTCCCGCCTGCTCCGGAGGTGACCACATGGTGTGGCAGACCTCTCCTGACCCGCCCGCTGCTCCCCTCAGCAGTGTACTTCCTTAATCTGCCTGTTCTGCTCCCCACTCTGTCTTTGGTGAAGTCTTTCGCCACCCCTGAGTCTTTGGCCTGTACCCCAGTTCTGTATGCACAAATAAATAAATCTTTAAAAAAAAAATAAACATAATAAATTAAAATTAAATCTCCAAAAAGAATCTCTTAATTCTTATGTAACAACTTATTATTTTAATACCATTATATTAAAAGGGAAAGAAAGTGTTTGCACTGTGATAGCTTCCTTGTGTTTCTGTAAAATCAAATACCCCTTGAAAGGCCTTGCTGTGGCTAAAAGACAATGACACCAAGGAGAACTGACTGGATGAAAAAGAAGTCAGGAAAAGTCCTATGGCCGTGCACACACCGGCCTCCGCAGGGCCACATTTACTGCTCCACATACCACCCACCCACGAGCACGGCCATTGCCAGTCACATCTGACATCCCTGCTCCCCAGGACAATTTATCTCCATTTTGCCCTTGGGAACACGGAGACCAGGTGAGAAGTCACTTCCCCAAAACTAACAATGACAGCTTCTGAATTCACATCCGGGGCCTTGCCCAACTTCTTCACCCTACCTCTGAGTCCAATCACCCGGAAATAAACATTTTTACCAAGTTAACCTTAAAACAGACCTTTCCCAGAAGACAGTCCAATCCCCTCCCTGGTGGCACAGCGGGTTAAAGCACAGCACTACAAAGCCAAAGCCACTTCAGCACGAGTTCAATTCCCAGCCAGGGATTAATCCACATGGCGCAGCAGACCTCTCCTGACCCGCCCGCTGCTCCCCTCAGCAGTGTACTTCGTCAGTCAGCCTGTTCTGCTCCCAACTCTGTCTCTGGTGAATCCGCTCATTTCCCCCTGCACTTCTGGCCTGTACCCCAGTTCTGTATGCATAAATAAATAAATCTTAAAAAAAAAAAAAAAGGAGAAGAAGAAGACAATCCAAGATCCAGGTGTGTTCTGTGGGGGTCGTGGTCATACCTGACTCCACCGAAGCTCCTTTTCTTTCAGGACTGTGAGGTTGAGTCCAGGTTCCCGCCATAAATCAAAAAGAGACACTTCTTTAAAGAAAGCCCCTTGGATTTCCACAATACCAGAGGCAGAATCTTCTGCTTCAATCATCTGCCAAAAGTGAGGAGAAACCTTGGAGGTGCTGAATGGAGCTCTGAGGTAGGCCCAGGCACTGGTCAAAGGCTTCTGGGCCATAAAACCATCAGGTTGCTTGGAAACCTGACAAGGTGGGCACCGTCCTTCACCCCATATTACAGGTAAGGAAGCTGAGGGTGGATTAATTGGCTAAAGGCATGAGATTCAAGTCAAGTCGGTCATATCCCAAAACCCACGCTCCTGATTTTACCTGCATGTGTCGCTGTTCTCTGCAAGGTGTTGCTGGTGCGTTAGGCCAAACACCCTGGGGTTTGCTTTCTTTACTGATTCTGTCATTGGACCTCACAGGTCAGATGGTAAAGGCAGCCCCACCCCAGGCTAGAACAGGAAGAAAGTGCGACTCTGGGAGCTTTCGAGAGCAGCTGGGAAAACTGACTTTTAAAACATTATCATATTAGGAAACCTACTCTAGGAAACATCTTCCAGGGCCTTCTGCCCCCGGCTCTGGGAAGGGCCCAAAGGCCTCGTTCTGAGGAGGGCGGGTGGGCTCCGGAGAAAGGCTTCACCTGGGCAAGGGCCTGGAGTCACAGAAGCCCAAAACCACACCCGAGGGAGCCAAGCGTTTTCGCTCACCTTTCTGAGGATCCCCTGCTGCTGCGCAGGGGACAGGTCTGGCACGTGCCGCGCGACTGAGCTTCTCAGCACCTGCGCGAGCCCCGCGCGCTCCGCTCCGTAGAAGGCCTGCGCGCCCACGCCGGCCAGCAGCGCGCCCACCTGGCTGAGGTTGTGGACGGACCAGGACGGCGCCTGCGGAGACAGAGCAGGCTCTGCCTGGGAGCTTCCGGCCCCGCGGCACGCCGGGCAGGGGGCGCCCCAAGGGAAGGGGGTGCAGAGCGCAGGTCACCCCCGACCTGCCCTGGTTCTCCCTGGGGAATCACTGCGCTGCACGAAGCCACAGCACAAACATCAAGAATCTGAACCTCCTGCACCCGGGTGACAGGATGGGTTTCACAGCTGAGTGTGGACTGAAATTGAGGAGACAGCAGAATTTTAGGGTTCAAGTTTCTGGAGCCCATTCTGCGGGGCTGCCCCACAGGGGCGGTGCAGAGGATGAACCTCTCCCTGCAGCCCAAGAGTGGGATAAATGAGTGTGGGCCCCAAGCCCAGGATGAGGGACATATACGCAGGGCCTCCTGGATGCACCCCACAAAGGGCTCTCCAACACAGCCAGAGCTCCCCACTATGTCATTTGGGGCCAGGCCCTCTGGGTGCTAACCCTCATAATCCCTGCAGCCACTCTGGAAAACATGCTGCTATAACCCCCACCTTACAGGTGGGAACTGAGAAGAGAGAAGGTAAGCGGATCATCCAGGACCCCAAAGCCAGGGCCAGTCCGCTGAGGCCCTCCTGCTTACTGGTCGGCTGGCCCTGCCGTGTGTGTACAACCGGCCAGGGGTCCCCCCACATTGAAAAGAGCACAAAGCTCCAACTCACCTTCTCATGGGCAAAGTATTTGGCAGACAAGACAAGCATCTGGCTCTTGGTCCAGCCAGAGACCTGGTTGAGGGTGGAGATGGCGGCTCGCACAGCCTCAGGGGATAGCGACTCCAGCTGAGAGAGGCTCAAGCCCACCACCGCATCCGACAAGGAGCCCAGGGCCTCGCTGAGCGTCTGGTTCTCCATGGCAATGTCCAGGAGTTCGGCCTTGAGCTGGGGGGAGCAAGCTGGAATGAGATAGAGGGCAAGCCAGTTTGGGGGCTCCCTCTGACTGCACCCTGGGGTAAGGATGGGCCCCGCCACCCCCAGAAAATGAGTGGACCCCATTGACACGCCTGTTCTTGGCCTTCACATGTCTCCAACTCAAGTTATGCTTCAGTTCATTATCATTTGTTACTAAGTCAACTGTAGGGCTGAGCAAGTGGAAATGTTGTTCATTTCATCCTTAACTCCATCACACTCTTAGTCCCTGTCTTCTTGTTGTGCCCTTGAACTCTAGATCCAAGCATGGGACTATTTTTCTTTCATGAAATATGCAGGACCACTGGAGCAGCTGGACTGCAATCCAGACCCCTAACTATGTCATGTCTCCTCCTGGGCATCAATTATGATAACACACAATCTGCACAAAAATATTTCTCAACAGTTACAACTAAGAGTAATAAAAAACAAAGTCTCCTGAAAATCCACCCTCGTAAAAATGACTGTAATTAGCAATTGGGTGTACATATGGGACTTCTTGTGCCTTTATAAGTAAGCACTGCATAAATAAACTAGAGCATGTAGATTTTATGTAGTTGTAATATAAACAGAACTTCAATTTTCGGCTCTGTTTGCTTTTCAATTAAAAAAATAAGTCTTCACGTTGCTGGGCTCACCTTAATTACTTTACTCTAGTATGCCTGGTTAGTCTAGGTAAGGGTTTCCCAGCTGCTTCAGTGGAGGTGATAAACTCATCCACTGTACCATGCCTTGGGTATGGAAAAACCAGACAGGCTCCTGTTCCCTTTTTCGCACCTGAATTCCCATGAACAGTTAATTCCTATCAGAGCAGGGCGGCACGTGTTGGAATGTCCGCTAGGGGGCAGCAAGGTGATGTACAGAAAAAAGTCGCGGGAGGCTGGTTCTGCAGATTGAGCCACACCCCGTCCCTGGGAGCGGGCTCCCCACCTCGCTGGAGGGAAGGAAAGGTGTCGAGAAGCAGTTCTCAGAAGTGACTCTTGACCAGCAGCTTCGGCATCACCTGGGAACTTGCTAGAAACACAGATTCTCAGACTCCATCCCAGACCTGCAGAGCCTGACACTGATCTGTATTTAACCAGCCCTCTGAGAGTTCAACGCACCCTCAGAACCAGAGCGGTAAAATCCCAGGGAGTTCCTTGAGCTTGCTGGGGAGAGATTCTTTTACTGGAAAACAAAAATATTCACAGACCCAGAAAATAGCTATTATGTCAAAGGGGACTGGCGAGTTGATGCTTAGGTGTGAAAGACCGCTGTGGAGTGATTGACAGCATCAAAATTTTCTTCAACATTACTCTCATGTCATCTTTTCAGAACAAAAAAAAAAATGAGAAGGACCAAAAGAAGTGAGAGATTTGGGGCAGAACTGAGACTTTAAGAGAAGAAAGGCGAGATGGTGTGGGAGAGGGGAGAGGGCCAGTTCTGGATGAGCCGCTGCGTCTGAGCCCTGGCCCAGGACCTCAGAAAACGCGCTCTAGTCAGGTCATAGTCCTGCGATTATCTGAGACGCTTTTAAAACACATCCTACCCAGGCCACCCCTACCCCCACCCCCCACCCTACCCCACCCCACCCCATCCCCAGAGCAGTAACACAGGACCTGTGGGAGTGGGGGTGTGAAAGGGAGCTAACAGTGTGGGTGTGAGGCCCATGCTGCATCTTCTTGTGATTCCAGGCACGGCTGCCAGACCAGCGGCTTCAGCTCTCCTGGAAACTGCTAGAAATGCACCTTCAGCCCCCTTGCTGACCAACTAAATCAGAATTTGTATTTAAGATCCCCAGGCAATATTTAAGGCACATTGAAGTCTGAGGCAGCTGCTCTGATAGAATTGTGGTCTGTCTCAGGCTCTTTCCAACACTGTCTTTTGGCCATTTCTTCCCATTTTCAAGTTCCTCCCGGTACAGGAGTCACCTCCTGCTGAGGCTGCGCCCCGCACCCCACTCCCGCCCCCAGCCCTGATTAACCCTGGCTAACAGTGAGTTTGCTCTCAAAGGCCAGGCAAGCCTGTTCTTTGCGCTTCTCTAACTGGTGATGCTGAGGCACCCCAGGGCCCTGGTTCCATCAGCACCTTCTGGACTCCAGCCTGGAAGCCCCTCAGATGGCCACACTTGATCATCTGGTGGAGAAGGACCTGAGCCACGGCAGGATCCAGCAACTCCAAGTCATCGTAGAAACAAACCAGTAGACCCAGCCTGTGGGGAGACAGAAGGGGTGTTGGTGGCAGGCACAGAGGGAGGGCGCTCAACCCCCACAGCACCCCAGTCAGAAGCTAGGTCAAGATCACAGGCAGGTGCTGCCCTAAGCCTTTACCTGAATTACCTCATCACAACCCCCTCAGGGTAAGGGGGCTCATTACACCCAAGTCACAGAAGGGCTAACTGAGGCTGGGGAGCTCAACTGACTTGCCCAGCGCTGGGGGTGGAGCTGGGACTTCAATCTAGAACCATCCAGCTCCACCATCTCCTCCTCGTGGGACAGTAAAAGGCAGCACCAGCCACAAGAAACCCTCCATTTTCCACATGGAGGTGAGAGGTTGCCACCTTGAGGGTTTCTCTCGGGCAGATTTATTTCTAAGGCACTTTACAACCTACACGCCCCCTCCCCAACTTCAAAAGAAAAAAAAAAAGACAAGAACAATGAGGGGCAGAGGCAGGATTCGAACCCTGGACTAGGAAGGAGCATTCGACCTGTTGGCGGAAAGCAGTTGCAGGCCAGCTGCAGCTGGAGGCCCAGCTCTGTGAGATGTCCGACCTCCAGCAGGGTGCTTCTCAGCAAGGGCGCTGAGTGCAGTTGTGCAGTGCTCATGCTGCACTCCTGAACAGGGCGGCCCTGCCTCTGAGCCTTTAATAAAAAAGAGCCTTGTGGCCCTCCCTGGTGGCGCAGCGGGTTAAAGCACAGCACTGAGAATCTAAAGCCGCTTGTGCATGAGTTCGATTCCCACCTGCCCCGGAGGTGACCACATGGCACAGCAGACCTCTCCTGACCTGCCCACTGCTCCCCTCAGCAGTGTGCTTCGTCGATCTGCCTGTTCTGCTCCCCACTCTGTCTCTGGTGAAGCCTCTCGCCGCCCCTGAGCCTCTGGCCTGTACCCCGTTTCTGTGTGCACAAATAAATAAATCTTTAAAAAAAAAAAAAAAGAGCCTCGCTTTGTTCCTCATAGCGCGTAATAGTAAATAGGATGAGGGCGTGAGGAGCACTGGAAGAGAGGCACCCCACCTGGTGGGCCTGCTTCCTGCTAGAGCACTCGTGTATCGGCAGATGCTCCAAGACTTAAGAGGAGCCCTACTCAGCTCAGCCTGGTTGACCAGCTCAGCCTGGCTCCGCCTCTCACTGACACCCTCAGATATGTCCCCAGGAGAAGTCGGGAATAGGCTCTGAAAACAGGCAATGCTGAGCCCTCCCTGGAGGCACAACGGCTTAGGGCGCAGCACTGCAAGCCAGACACAGCCACTTCAGTGTGAGTTGGACCCCCAACCCCGGGAGGTGACCCCCAGGCGCGGCAGACCTCTCCTGTCTCCCCGCTGCTCCCCTCAGCAGGGTACTTTATCCGTCTGCCTGCTCTGCTCCCCACTCTGTCTCTGTGAATCCTCTCACTGCCCCTGCACCTTTGGCCTGTACCCCAGTTCTGTACGCATAAATAAATCAATCTTTAAAAAAAGAAAATAGCCTTTGCTTTTGGCCACTCAGGGAGTGAAGACTGAATAGTAATAAGCATATTGAGAAGAATATTTCTTACTATGTGTGAGGTGTGCTTAAACCTCACAAGGACCTTAACGAGGCAGGTATATGATTCCCTCCCATGTTACAGGTGGGGAAATGAAAGCCCAGAGAGGCCCAGCGGCACCACCAAGATCAGGGTTGGACCCAGGAAGTCCGAGTTCCTTGTCCTTAACCACGGGGCCGTTAGTGTGTAGTCAGAAAAAACAGGGCCTGTCCAGTGGTGGAAATGACTGGAGAAGGGGGAAGAAAGTGGAATCATTTCACATGAGAACATTCTCGACCAGTGACCCTTAACACTGATAGGGAGCATGGTGATGTCAGGGAGCTCTGTGACAGTGCAGTGATGTCAGGAAGCAGATGACTGAGCAGTGCTCACCGGCCCACCCTCTGCACACTCGCTCCCCCAAAGACTGTAACCCTGGCAGGTCACCAGGAGCACAGCTTCTGACCCTCCCCTGCAGGAACCTGCTCCAGGCATCTCACTAAACTCAAGCTGATCTCATCCAGGGGCTCCTCCCCTGAGAGTCTAAACAGCAAGAAGTTCACCAGATGGGGACCCACAAGCTATTTCAATACCTGCATCAACTTAATAGGAAGGTCTCATTTACCCTGGAGTGCAGGTAACTGAGCACAGAAAATGGTCCCTTTCCACGCTCAGACCTTGCTAAGGTTGCAAAAGTACCTGGTACTGGGCCTCCCTGGTGGAGCAAGCATTATGAAGCTGTCAGCAGCCACTGCAGCATGAGTTCGATCCCTGGAACTCTGACCCACATGGAGTAGCAGGGACCTCTCCTGTCTCACCCGCTGCTCCCTTCAGCAGTATATTTCAGTAAACCCTCCTGTTCTGTACCCCACTCTGTCTCTGGGCAATCATCTCACCAGCCCACTCTCTCCCCGCAACTCTGGCCTGCACCCCAGATCTTGTATGCATAGATAAATAAATCTTTTTTAAAAATACGTGGCACAGAGGAGATGCTGAGAAAGCATTTGTGCCCTTCCTTCTTAAGCTTCCACAGGGGGATTTCTGGGGGGCACACTTCCCCTCACATGCACAGACACAGGGGACCATTCAGAGATGGACAGCCCCTCCCACCCCCCACCCTTGCTGCTCAGAAACTGGGGTTTGGATCTGGGGAACAGCCAGGCACGCACGCCCCTTGCCTGTGGATGGTGGAGGTGTTTCTCATGTCAAAACCGGAGGAGCTGATCCGCTCCAGAAACGCCTGGGCCAGGGCAGGAGTGATGTCATAGACCGTGTCCAGCTGCTTGGTGGCGTTGTCATAGCTGATAAATGACCCGATCTGTGGCAAGGACAGGAAGGTGGGTGAGGAGGGTCTAGCTGCCCTGGTGGTCTGTGCTGTTCCCCTCCCCCACCCCCCCCCAGGCATGGAGACATCCAATCTCCTCAGGGATTTCTCAATAGACTCCTCTCCCACCCAGCTGATATCTACAAAAGTATCCTTTGTCTAAGCATCCAAACTGAATATTTTGAAAGCTTTGCACATTTATTTCTGGATTCATTATACTGAGGTCAGAGTACGGGCCTACAAAGTGTCATCTTTGAGAAATCAGTGTTTTGTTAATAGAGGAGTACGTTTTTAATTTGATCCTTGGATGATGAAAAAGGTTGTATTTTCTTTGTTATATACAAATAATAACTATACATACATGTCTATACCTATCTAACATTATTATATGTCCTACTTAGATTCTTTCCGTTCTTGTTCACCTTTGACTGTCCATCTAAGGTCTCGTATGGAAGTGTCCTGTTTCACACACTGTTACTTTGTGCTCATAAACTTGTAGATTTTACTCCTTGTCCTAAGAAAACTCCCTCATGCACAAGTGAAGTCCCTATGACTTCACCTCCCTTCTGTACATTTTTGGATGATGAAGAAAAGTTGCAAATGGCCTCAACAGACCAGGCTCCTTAAGAATTTAAGCTGTCTACTTCCTGAAATTCACTCAACATCGGGAGCACAAAACCCTTAACCAAGGATGACCAACTGAGAATCTTTGGGTCACTATTTGGAAGGACGTCTGAGAATGCCCCAGCCTGCCCTGGTAAAGTGACAACCCTCATTCTGCTGCTGGGTTCATGGTCACCAGAAAGTGTCCAGTCACTTGATCCTGGAACGAGCCAGTCCCTCGTGGCCAGGACCCAAGCCCCAAGCTTCTTATAGATGCCTCTCTGTTGGAGGCATTCTTTGGGTCCACAATGCAGAATGATAAGATCCAACAGATTCCGTATCATCAGGTCAATGACAGAAGAGCCTTGCTGACCGATGAGTTTGGTCACTTTAGACTGTGGACACTTTTCCTCTGCAAACTCAAGTGAGAACCTCATCACTGAGTGGCTAGCAAGAGAAGGGACAAGTTGCTTTTGACCTGGGTCCCTGCTTCTAAGGCCCCGAGGTGCTAAAGCTGCTGCTCTTGGCCTTTCTGGAGCATCAAAATGGCCTTTGGTGACTTCTGGCTTGGAGCCAACTTTTTTCCTGTGTCATGTTGGTCCACGCTGAGCTCTCTCGTGGTCACCACTGTGTCGCTTTTCAGAGCTCTTCTATACCTGACACACCATGTGATGACTGACTACTTGAGGCCTTATTCCAAGAGCTTTCTTTAAAGTCTCCAGGAGAGAGATGAGCTAGGCCAAATGCCCGATTTCCAAGGTAACTTGACCAGCCGGCTGCATATTAAGGGTTTAGAAGACAACTTAGCCCAGAGGTGTCAGTTAACGGGGCACATAAATGAACTTTTCCAGCTTACTTCTCTAGGACTAATTTTCAGAATCTCTTCAAATGATAGATGAACCATGTATCTTCCCAAAATCCATAAGCTTTCTGCACTGACCCATGAAACAGAGTCATCTGCCAAAAAAGGGGAGAGGGATAAATAAGTAAATAAATAAATGCAAGGAGGATTTTGTGCTGGTATGTGACAGGTGTGTCTTTGGGAACCAGATCTCCTTCCTGCACTCACTCCTTCACGAGAGCCACCCATCTGTGAGCCACTGTGCTCCATAAGGTCATAGGTGCCACCCGAGGCCTTGTGACTCAATAATGTGGTCCCTGGACCACCTGGAAATGTGTTTAAAGTGCAGATTATGGGCTCCCTGGTGGCCTAGGGGTTAAGGCTCAGCACTATCACCACTAGGGCCTGAGTTTGATGCCCAGCCAGGGAGCTGACCCACAGGGCGCAGCAGACCTCTCCTGTCTCCCCGCCCTCTGCTCCCCTCAGCAATGTATTTCGGTTGATCTACCTGTTCTGCTCCCCACTCTGTCTCTGGTGAATCCCCTCACCCCCCAGCCCACACCTCTGGACTGTACCCCAGTTCTGTATGCATAAAAAAATAAAAAGGTTTTTAAAAGCTTCTCCTGCTTCCTGACACTATAGATAGTCAATAGTCAACAAGCTGAAGTTATCTGAGAAATCTCTTGCATGCCTCACCTACCCAGTGATTCTTTTCTATATCTTCTCTCGTTTTTTCAATTGTGCTAGGACCCATACCACACAGAACTCGCCACTCCAGCCATTGCTCAGTGCACAGCCCACTTGTCCCTCCACTATTGCCACCACCCACTTTGGAACATCCTTCATCTTGTAACACTGAAACTCTGTCCCCATCCTCTGCCCACCCCAACCCCAACCCCTGGCTGCCACCATCTCACTCCCTTGCTCATGGATTTGACTCCTTTGGGATCTGGGTAAACAAATCCTGTCTGTCTCTGCTTTGGTTGCTAGGAAGCTCAGTATTAAATTGTTGCCTATTCGCTCCTAGATTCCCCCCCCCCAAATGATCTTGTCTCACTTTCATACAGATGCTATAACAGCTTTGGAACTTACAATCTACTCAAAGCCCTCAAGTCCTCCAGCCATCATTGCTCACATCTCACGAAGAAAATGGGGCACGCTGTTGAGGGGGGGAGACAGGACCCCCTCATTTCAGAGAACTCACACGTGAAGCATGCAGTGGTGCGTGGAGTATGGTGAGTGGGACAATCATCTTGGGATTTGCAGGGGGTGGGAGCAAAGGTTGGATTAAAGTCCCACGAGATAAGGAACTCAAACCCTGTTTTCCAAGATGAAGCCCTCTTTTGAGCATGAACTCCCCCTAAAATGCGACACCACCCCCAAAGTCCAGGCTCACCAGTGGCGTTGAAAGAGGCGCGCAGGATTCCCGCCATCCAGGAGAAGAGCGCCGTCTGCGCGTGGGCTGAGGTCTGGTCATAGACATCTCGGAACACCGCGGATCTAGTGACAGCCACGGGCGCGGGTTAGGGAAGAAACGCCCCAACCCGCGGAGGCTGCCTGGGCGCGACGCGTGTCTAACCGCACCTCTCTCAGAACTTATCCCCGTTAGGAAGCACCAGACAGCCGTGACACTAGACTTGCTTTTCGAAGAAATTCTGAGGAAAAGGAATGTGAGTCTCCAAGAGAAATGGTGTGGAGAGATGGCTACAATCCGGGGCTGCACCGAGTGGCTAGAACTCGGGAGATGCTGTTGTCATCCAGCCACCTCAAAACTGCGCAGATCTCAGGCTTCCGCTGCAGACCTCACGCATGACCCTGCCCCCGCTTCTCCCCTCTGACGAGATTATCTCCCTGGGTCCACATCACATCTGCCGGAGCTGGGAGGGAGGCGAGGCACTCACAGGTTCTTGAAGGCATCGCGGCTCAGGTCCCGCGGCAGCTTCTCTGTGATGTCCGGCTGGAGGAAGCTGCCCGAGGACCCCCGCAGCAGCCTGCCCAGGACCTGCACGCACTCCAGGGCGTTCAGCACCTGGAAACACCTCTCCAGCGTGACGAGAAACAGGCTGCGGTTCACACCCGGGCTCTGCAAGGCTTGCTTCCGAATCTCTGACAAGTCAATGACAATGTCGCCCAGCTCCTGAAGGAACCAAACAAGCAGAGGGTCTTGAGGGTTTTTCCCCCATTCGGGGGGAAAGTGGGAAAGGAAGGAGGAAGAGGGAATGAGGGGCCCTGGACTGAGTCAGGCTCAATTCACTTCAACAAATTCCAGCTAGCCCAGACGCCCCTGCACCCACGAGGCCTCAAACACCCTCGCCAAGCGCTCACCAAGCGGTCCTTCTTGCCTCCTAAGAGGCATTTCATGGCGGTGTGCAGCTGTCGGTCATCTGTCTCCCTCAGGTCCTCCAGCAGTTTCTGCGGCTGGTACACCCGCTGCTGCAACTGGATCCCCATGGCTGCCTGCACGGGGTGAGCGCAGGCCCGTGTCAGCACCACGGCCAGCAGCCCGGCCAGGCCACTGGCCACAGGTTGGCCTAGGTTGGCTCCACATTTTTCATCAAATGCCAACATTTGAAAACTGGGGAATTCCTCACTAAGACCTGAATTTCCAACTTTCTTGGAAAACACAAAGATTTGGCCCATAGCACCTTTCGCGATGGTCATCAGCGGCCAAGGGGCAGCTGTTTGCTGGCATCACTTATTCTTCACGCTCACCCCTTGCCCAGCGCACCAGTCTCTCTAGGGCCTGCCTGGTCCCTGTCAGTGATTGGGCTTTCAAGTCCAAGAAACAGTTCTCCACCCAGAAAATGCTCTACCCCCAGTTGAGGACAACTCGCCCCTCTCTCATGCCCCAGCTGCCTGAACCATCCACATTCATACAGCAGGTACAACCTCCCCCCTCAAAGGACGAGCGTTCAAGGCCACAGGCTCTCCTGGGAGAGATTCCCTCTGCTCGCTGGGAAATTCTCTTCTCATCGCTCTTTAATAGTGACACCCTAGAAAGCAGTCGTGTGATGCTGTGGGTAACAACCAGACAGCCCATGTGCACATCCCTCCCTGCCACTCACTGGCTGTGTGGCCGGCAGTTGGCATAGCAGCCCTGTAGCTAAAACAGGGTGCCAGTTAAGTCTGAATTGCAGATAAGTGACAAAAAAAATTTTAGGATGAACATGTCCTGAATGTTGCATGGGACACATTTACACTAAGTATCTGCTGTCAGTGTGCAAACCAAATGTAAACAGGCATCTGTATTTTATTTGCTAAGTCAACAACATGTCCTCCTGACCTCTGTTTTCTCAGCTGAAAACCAGAAACAATAGTCAGCCTTGTGGGGCTGTTGAGTGTGTAGTGTTTTCAGTAGGACCAGCTCACAGTAAGTGGTTGCTAAGCCCTGAACTATTCACTATCCTGAGTGAGTTGAAAAATTATTTGCTGTCTCTCTCCGTAGAATCCAAGGTCTACATGGGTAGTAACATGATGCCATGTTCTCTGACTCTCCAGTGTCTAGAACAGTGCCTGGCAGAAAGCTGAAACTAAATAGGTAGATATTGCATAAGTAAATGAATACACGCATAAGAAGAGAGGTAATACAACTCCTAGTCATTCATTCATAGATAGAGAGAGAGGCAGACAGACAGACAGACAGACAGATCGTGTGAGAAATCTATTATCTTGTGGGAAATCTATTGCTAGAGAGCAAAGGGGTAGGTATTCTCTTTAGGATGCTATGGACCAAGGAATAGGAGAAACAAAGGTAAAGCCAAGTGGCCAACAGCCAGCTTTTGGTATAGCAGATACACCATTAAATGGTTTACAACCCGCTATTTCCATGTGAGTGGTGATTCATTTTCATTGAAAAGCAAAAATTGAAACAGTTAAGATATCAGAACTCCACTCATCACCGACATGAATTGTTGCTGAATCAGATAATATTCTTAAGTATTTTAGGAATTTTCTCAATTTTCTGAGTTATTTTCAGTGTAATGGGAAAAGCAAAGCACACCTCTGCCCTGGCTACTGAGCTGCTAATGTTAATGAGCTGTCTGGTTTGCCACAGTCCCCACTATGCCCTAGTGACCCTCAGGCAAATCTCCATTGCCATCTGTTAACATGGTTGTGCTACCACTTTTGTTAGAGTTAAAACAAAAGAAAAACATGTCTTGGGCTCAAGATAAGACCCTGATAATTACACTCAGAGAGCGACTCCCCTCTGGTCCCCATTAGCAATAGATTTCCCACACCAGCCGCTCGGTATCTGGCCTCTCAGAAAGGTTTCCAAGCAGACAGAAGTGGGCAAACTGCCCATCACATCCTGAAAAGAAAAGACGCTCCTGCTTCAATTCCTCTTTCCCACCACCCTCCCCAGAGGTGGAGAATGGATGTGCCATTTCAAGCATGTGGTCAGCAATTCCCTAGAGGATGATAAAGCAACATGATGAAGAGAACTGGACACTGCTTTGAAACCAAGTCGCCTCTCATCTCTGCATCTCCCCACGAGCTCTGGACTGTTAGAGATAAGAATAGACTTGGTTTCAGAACTGCTATAATGATGAATCTCTGTTCAAGCACCCCGGACTATACATCTTCATCGAAGGCCAAAAAAGGAAAGAGAGAAAGGACTGTGTATAACATAGCCAGGCAAACTGGACAGAACGTGCTTCTCTGTGGAAACGAAGACTACCACCACCTCGCCCACTTCTCAAACTCACCTGGCCCTGAGTGTGCATCACCTGGGCGCTGAGCGGGGAACATAGCGACAGGTGTCAGGTGCTTACCTGCAGGCTGGGGATGGTGAAGGTCACATTCCGTGAATTCAGATAGGCCAGGACTCTGTGAGGCAGGTCTGCTGTCCACATGTGGGAGCTTCAGCCAAAGATAGACAGGAGAAAGTCACAATGACAGGTACACTGAGCGGCTCTCCACGAGCCCAGTGCCCAGGGACCAGTGGGGCCAGGGGGGGGGTGGGGCCAGGCTGGGTGCTAGAAGCTTTGTGCTTGGAAGTACATCTGTTAACCTGGCATAGATATGAGGGAGCTTCTGATTCTAAGAATCAACCTGGACCCCCTTTTCTCAGTGACAGTGATCAATTGCTGAGCAGTATGCAATAGCTAGTCCCCATAATAACCCACTGAGACTAACTACAACCCACAGACTGACTGGGAAAGATGTCCTTCCTCCATCAAGTCAAACAGCAGGTGCTGTGTGTGCAGTGAGAGGCTGGGACGGTTAAGAGTGTAGGCCCCCAAACCTGGATTTGAATCCTGGTTTTACCATTGATCCTAGTTTTATGGTCCTAGGCCACTTACTGACTTTTCCTGCACTTCACTTTCCCTTTCTATGTCACCTGGCCAACAGTTGTGAGGATTCAATCCATTCTCACATACAAAGCAGTGCCCAGCACACAGAAAATGCAGTTGAATTCCTAACAGCCAAAAACTAGAAACAACTCAAACATCCAACAACAGGTGAAAAGTTAACCATGGTAGACCAGTCAGTGGAATACTACTCATCGATGAAAAAGGAATGAATTAGAGTTTTGCTTCTAACTATGATGGAGTAACAGGGATCAACTCCCTTGGATTTTACTTTTATAATTCCATTTTTGTTATTAACCAGCAGATGAGTAAAGGACGAGATGAAGGCAAGCAGGAGGGAGGGAAGTAAGGAGGAGGTGGGGGGAGGGGAAGAAGAAGGAAGGGAGGGCGGGAGGAAGGGGGATCTTTCGCCTTAAAGACTGTATTTCAAACTATCAACTCATTTATGTTGAGACAGGCGTACGTACGTGTGTACGTGTGGGGGGGTGTATGAGAGAGGCGTGTTTATGGGGCATCCTTCACTTTAAATATTGAGGTACCCCGGATGAGGCACCAAGGCCCTTATTTCTTTTTCTCCATGGTCTTCATCACGTTAGCAGGTTCTTTCGCTGTCTGTCTTTCCACACCCACGCAGCGCCTGGCCTGCAACCTTGGTCTGTACACAGCAGACAGCAGGATCGAACAGGCCATGGACACTGCTGGACACAAACAGCAGCTCTGCACCGCCTGGCAGTGGCCTTGACTCACCTCCCTGCACCTCAGTGTTCTGATTCTGCTCCATGTGAGGCTACAAGACCTACCTCAGGGGCGCCTGTGAGGAGAGAGGTCACCGCACAGGGAAAGGCCCTGCAGCCTGCTCTGTGAATGCCAGCCCTGAGGTGGCGTAGAGAGGAATAAAAGTTTGCAGAACAAACGCATCAACTTTAAAATGCTTGTACATGGCGAATCTTTAGTGCGGTGAGCATACATTACTTTTTATGAGTGAGGGACATCCATTAAGAATTTTTATGAAGAATCTACCCCTCCTTTGCCTTCCCCTAGAGGGTGAGTTACCTTTGAAACTGCATAAGATCCAGTAATGCTACAATGGGAATAAAATGAGAAGACAAGTTAAGAAGGGATGTTTCCAGAGAGATCACAGGCACATTCTGCTTGAAATTCTTAGAAGCTGCAAAGGGGGGACAGAGCAGGGACATTACCATTCAGATAGCTTCCATCTATTATTTCTTCCTAAAAGGCAAAGAGATACCATCAGGTCGGCAGTTCCAGCAGAGGGAATTTTGATTAAAAGAAAAGGGGTACTCACAGCCATTTTTTGCAACAATGGATGCAAATCTGTAAGAAAGCCATTGAATATATAACTAGAATTGGATCCTGTGACCTTCAAAAATATAAATATGGATTAGAAAAAGAGCCCCTTAAAAAGTCACCCATGGAGGAAAACGTTAGTGAATTTTAATTATCCCTGGGCCCATATGCACCCAGTAGGAAAAACCTCGGTTTGAAAAACACTTCTAGATTCACTGAAAACCAAATCTCCATGCACGCATGCATGGCACGCACAGGTGCACGTGCCCAAACACTGCCAGCACCAGGTACTGAAATCTATTCACCCTTCCTGCTCGCCAACAATGTGCAAGCCCTGCCCTCCCACCCCCACCCCCAGGACTTACCCGGCCAGGAAGTCGGAGCCGTGGAACTCGCCACTCCATGGCCCAGCAAAAGGAACAGGAAAAGGAAGTATGCCCTACGTTCCTGGGACATTCTCCTGTCGTTGATACAAGCACAGAAGTAACTCAGGCATGCAGCTTAAAATATATTTAAAACATTGAGACGACAAAGGCAAAGGCAAACAGTCCCAGGTCTTCTGAGGGTTTTTGTTTTGCTTTGTTTTTGAAAGGTTTATTTATACACAGAAGAACTGGGGTGCAGGCCAGAGGTAGGGGGTGGGGAGAAAGGGAGGATTTACCAGAGAGAGAGTGGGGAGCAGAACAGGCAGATCTACTGAAATGCCCTGCTGAGGGCAGCAGCAGGGAGACAGGAGAGGTCTGCTGTGCCATGTGGGTCACGCCCCTGGCCTGAATTGAACTCAAGCCTCAAGGGTGATAGTGCTGAGATATAACAATTAGGGAGGCCCTGAGGTGTTGTTGTGTGTGTGTGTGTGTTTTTTAACAAATTTAAAATTCCACCTTTTTGGCCCCATCTAAACCTCTGTCCTAGTCTAAGAAACAACTGTCACTCTCTCAAGAACAATTGTCTGTTCGTCTTCTTACCACCTCCTTTCCCCCTCAATCCAGCAAAAAGGTGGTTACAAATAGAGACTCTATTATATCTGAGGAAGGATTTATATCCAGAATATTAAAAGAAGTACTATAGTTCAGTAGGAATAAGATAAACAAGCCTTGTGAGAATAGAAAAAAGGTAAGAATTTACAAAAAATTTCATTTAAAAATCAAAAATGGGAAAAAACACATCAAACATTACCGACATCATTAGTTCTGAGAGCATGTAAATTAAGCCCTAAGGAAATACCATTGCATGCCCACTAAAATGGCCGAAAATTAAAAACACTGACAGAACTAAGGGTTGACAATGGTATGGCACTGTAAGAATCCTTACATGTTGATACAGCCATTTTGAAAAATGTTTAGCAAGGTCTTATAAAATTAACTATATCATACTGTATGATCAGAGTTCCATCTGTAGATATCTACCCAAAAGAAGTGAAAATCTATGTTCATACGAAGACTTGCACAGTTTTATTAATAGCTAAAAACTAGAAGCAATTCAAATATCTGATAACAGATGATAGCATAAGCAGAAACAGCATAGCCATTCAATGGAATATCACTCACCGATAAAAAAGGAAGAAGTTAGACATTTTGGTTTCCTGCAATGATGGAATAACAAGCCTAATTCAACCAGCCACCTGGTTCTGTGTGGTTCACAAGCTAAAGGTGGTTTTGGATGTTTAAATGGTTAAAAGAGAAGAAGAAAAATACTTCTTGACATTTGAAAATGTCACGTGTGAAAGTTAAACTGTAGCGTCCATAAACAAAGCCTTATTGTAATACGGCCATGCCCACTCGCTTAGGGGTGGTCTGGGTGGCCTCTGCCTTATGATTCTGTCTAGTCGGAACAAGACTGTGGTCTACAGAGCAGAAAATACTTACTGTCTGCCCCGTTACTGAGAAAGTTTGCCATGCTGGGTTTTAGAACTACGTATTTCCATATTTATAAAAGAAATACGATGTTTTAGATTGTTTCCAAATTATACAAGAGGGACGAAATAGCTGGAAGGCAGGTACAGATGAAACAGGATTGACTGTGGGTTGACAATTGACCGGGGTGATAGACAGCAGTTTTGTGAAAATTAATATCAGAAATCTGATCTAGGGCCCTCCCTGGTGGCACAATGGGTTAGGACTCAGCACTGCAAGCCAGCTGCAGCCACTTCAGTGCAAGTTTGATCCCAGCCCCAGAGGTGACCCACAAGGCGCGGCAGACCTCTCCTGACCTGCCCGCTGCTCCCCTCAGCAGTGTACTCCGCCAATCTACCTGTCCTGCTCCCCTCTCTGTCTCTGGTGAGTCCTTTCACCACCCCTGCACCTGTGGCCTGTAACCCAGTTCTGTATGCATAAATAAATAATCTAAAAGAAAAAAAAAAACCTGATCTAAATAAGGTCAGGAGGCTAATCGAGCTCCCTGGATGCACAAGTGGCAAACTACAAGACCCAGCAGGCCCTGTGTCTCCCGGGGGTGCGGCCTCATCACCCCAGCAGAAGAACGGAAGTGCTTCTTAGGCCAGTAAGATCCCCCCTAAAAGCAGTACAAAGGGAGGCTGGCTTTTGTTCTAGGAAAGTGCCCATGTGTCTCGCCGTAACAAATTGCAAATTGTTACCCAATAAACCCATTTTGACAGCTTTTAGTTTAAGTTTGAGTTTGAGTTTAAGGTTCACTCTTACTTCTACTTTGCATGTGCTTGAAAACTTCTACCTTTGTGGTTTTCAATAACAAAAAGCAAATAAGGCTGTGTGCTTTTAATAAAAAAGAGGGAACTGATGAGGGGGCTAGGAAAGAGAAAGTTGCGTAGCCTGGAGACCAGGAACAAAGCAGATGAGGATGGTATTGGGGCCCTCGAGGGGGGAGATTGGATGGAAACTGACCACTGCACCTGCCGAATCCAACTCTCAGGCTCCCCAGTTACAGATCTACCCCCTAATACACACCTGTGGGTTCTTGAGATTTTATAGGGGCCCCAGAAACCCTCAATACAGATTTCCCAGTGTTAGCTTGTTGTACAGATGGATTCCCCAAGGAGACTTCCACCACCAGCTCTGAAAACAATTCTGCTCATTTACTTGCAAGACAAAAACAAAATGAAACTTGGAAGCCTCCAAGCATGGAAAGCTGTACCTAGTAACAGGTTTCTGAGCAAAGCCCTCCCAAGCACCCTGGAGGTGCCTCCTGCCCCAGCCTGGAGCTAGGAGGCTCCCCTCGAATAATAACTCTTGATCCTTTGGGCTTTTGGCTTTGGGACCCAGCTGGCTCTTTTCTCCTCCCTTCCCTTGGTCAGCTGCCCTAGGGCATTGGCCTCATTCACAATTCTCCAGTTTCACAGACAAAGAGGCTTCTTGTGCTTATTGCTACCATCCCCTTATTAACTCTACGGAGAGGTTTACAATTACTCAAACAGATGCCCGGCTTTCTACTCAGCTTAATGTCTCGGTGCCAGGGAAACCCCAGCCGATCAGCCGTACAGGATTTGGTTTTAATTAAAAGTCCTTTGGGTCACTCTCTTTCAGAAGGGAGTGAAAAGACTGAGCCAGGTAACAGTGATTTGAGGGACGACAGCTTTCTCCATCAGCTCGACCCTTCCCCACCAAAAGGCTCCCTGCTGCAGACCACAGAAGCGAAGGCCAGGGCTGCTTTGGTGGAAACTAAAATATCAACACAGCAACAATAACCACAAAGCTGAGATGAAAAGCCACCCTCGGGGTTTCCTGGGGCTGCGGGGTTCCCTGGGGCTGCGGGGTTCCCGCGACATGAAATGATCAGTTTTAAAAATAGGAAAGTAGGGTCCCCCCTGGTGGCGCAATGGGTTAAAGCACAGCACTGTGAAGCTACCACAGCCACTGCATCAAGACTTTGATCTCCAGCCAGGCGGGTGACCCACATGGTCCCTCTCCTGACCCACCTGCTGCTCCCCTCAGCAGTACATTTCAGTCCATCTGCCTGATCTGCTCCCCACTCTCTGGTGAATCCTCTTTCACACACACACCCCCATCCCCACACCTCTGGCCTGTACCCCAGTTATGTATGCATAAATAAATAAATCTTTTTTAAAAAGGTAGGAAAGTAGCCAGCGAAGCATGACAGGTCGAAGTCATGTCCTCTTCAGTGTAACTTGCAGAGGCGGGGCTGTGCCCCCTATGCTGGAGCTCCCCATCTCAGACAGACGCCAACCACTCAAAACCGCGCGGCCTCGCCGTCTGGAAGCAGCTCCACGTAAGGTCTGCACTGTGGACCCCACGTGCACAGGGGCCGTGGGCACCCACTCGGAGCCGTCCACCAAAAAGCACAAACAAAAACACCAGGACACCATTTTTCATTACTGCGCATGCAGGAGGGGCCAGCGTGTCTGGCTTGTAGAAACCGGTCTGATGCAGGCCACCGGGCTGCTGCACACCTTGCTGTTGGCTGGCCCGGCTCACGGAGCAGCGTCAGCCGAGGGCATGGACACATTCTGCACCACAGGCCCGGACCCTGAGCTCCTGGGCCCTGGCAGTGGGTCAGCGGCCATTGGCCTTCCTCACTTGAGGCTCAGAAAGGAAAGGATAAGAGAGAGGACCTGATTGACTCTCCCTCTGCTCTGAAGGTTTATTTGATTTAGTCTCAAGCGAGGTCCTGGACACACAGGTCACAGAGCAGGCAAAGGCAGAGAGGGAGCCCCATGCTTGGCTTCCTGGCACCCTGAGCCTTAATCTTAGCAACTACTGAACTAGAGAAACTAAGATCCCCCCTCCTCCCCTCCAGACATTAGCTCACTTAACCCCCAACCCCCAGAGCCTTTGAGCCCACTGTTACCATCACCTCCTCTTCACACATGAGGAAACCATATGGAAGAAGTCAAGTGACCTGCCCGAGGTCAAACAGATGCTAAGTGGCAAGGCCAGGTCACAAATCAGAGCTAAATGATGGCAAGCTCTTACCCAGGGCTTTGCTCCCCAGCCTTTCTGCAGAGCTGCCCTGAAGGTAAACGCCTGGGGGCTGGAGGGGGGGGGACTGCAACCTTAGCCTGGAGTCCCAGCTTTAATCTGAACTCCCTGCTATTAGCTTTGTGCTGTTGGGCAAATTCCCTGACCTCTCTGGGCTTGCATTTCCCTCTCTGTACAATGGGGAGGGCACAGCGTGCCTCCTTCACAGACACTGAAACATACTTAAAAGTCCATAAACTTATCCAGTGCACACTGCTGGCTTTACCTGCATTTTCCTATTTCTTGCTCACACAGCTATGAGGCAAGGTATGTAAACGTCCCAGCCGTCACCACCACACTTAAGCGCTCACGAACACCAGCTATTATCAACCCTGCTGTGTCTGCGGCTGGTATTACTGCGACGTGTCATCATCCCAGTTCTGATTACTATCAAGAAGAGGGTTCGGGTCCCTCTCCCGGAAGCCTGAACTCCCCCAACCATGACCTCCCCAATGGACACCCCCTGCCCACGAGCCCGCAAATCCGCAGAACCAGCCCGCAAAGCCCACTGTCCTTTCTCGCTGTTGGCCCTCGCCCAGGCACACCTGCGCTTCTTCCCTGGGGAAGCCCCGCAGCGAGCCCCCGGCCCTGGGGTCCGCAGCCCCGCGCCGCGCCCGCCCTTGGCGC
>NW_004567133.1:9232618-9258208 GCF_000260355.1 Condylura cristata
CGCTGGGCCCTGCCAGGCCAGCCGGCACCGCGACCTCCTCCCGGCGGAGCCCGCGGGAAACCGCACAGGGTGGGGCCCTGGGCGCGTGGCTGCTTCCTCGCCGCCCCCGAAGCGCGCAATGCGCGGACCAAAACTCTCGCGCTCGCCCCTCTCCAAAATAACCGCGAGGATGGCGGGACGCGCTAGAGGCAAATCCACCCGTTGCCGTGCAGGGACTTTATTTAGATCTCCCGAGTCCAGCAAACTATTACGAGTTGCAAGACAGTCGGAGCCCCGTCGTTCTGGATCCTGAACGGTTGCGGGTTTTAGGTGTGAAAGTTACACTGCAGCTCGCTGTTGCACAGACGCTGAGCTGTGGTGTCGGGGTTTGCTTGGCAAAAATGGGAACCAAGGAGTCTGCGTGACACAGATGGGCCAGGTGTTGGTAGCGACTAGTCAAGTGAAGGTGGCGGGAGGGGCGCTGTTAGGTTTCTTCTTTGTAGGCTTGGAATTTTCCATAATGAAAAAAAAATTTTTTTTAATAATAACAACTAAGATGTTCATGGCCAGATTTATCTAAAGGGGGAAAAGCTAAGAAGTAAAAAAGGTGCTCCGAAATATTTATTGCGGAGGCATACTAAAAACACCCACACCCCCACACACACACACACACGAGGGGGGGCGACCGTGTGTGGGGGGAGGTAGGAAGAGACCCAACTATTGTGCACCAGTAATAAAATGGTTATAACGGTGACACATCAACTCTGAAGTATACAGCCGTGAAGATGGGTTTCACTAAGACCGTTAGTGAAGCAAGGAAATGGTCCTCCAGTCCCAAGAGTGAAATGCTAAGTAATACAGGTCAGAAGACTTTCACTAAAACGCAGAAGAAATACACTGAAGTGTTAGGCTCGCACGGAGAAATTATGCATAACGTTTTTTTTTTTAAAGATTTATTTATTTGTACATACAGAACTGGGGTACAGGCCAGAGGGTCAGGGGCGGTGAGAGGCTTCACCAGAGGCAGAGTGGGGAGCAGAACAGGCAGATCGAATTAGTACACTGCTGAGGGGAGCAGCGGGCAGGTCAGGAGAGGTCTGCTGCACCATGTGGTCACCTCCAGGGCAGGCTGGGATCGAACTCACGCAGAAGTGGCTTTAGCTTCTCAATGCAGTGCTTTAACCCGCTGCAGCACCAGGGAGGGCCTGCATAACGTTTTTTCCATCTTTCCTATTGGAAATGTCATTGTGGATTCTAGAGATTTCCTTGCCACCCTCCCTATTTAATAAAACACGTCAATACCTGAAGAATGTTAAATGATTGCTGCAGTGACTAATGCTGTGGAGAAAAAAAAATTGTCAGTGGAAAAATTAGACATTCGCTTAGAAAGTGGCCCACTGCATTACTCTGTTGTTTATGAACTACTAAGTCCTCAGCAACCCCTGCCCCCCCCCAATTCCTTTTATGCCCAGCTTCTTGGTTTAATTCTCTGAACAAGCACTCTCAAGCCCCAAGTGCTGAGAAATGTCTCCCAACCTCTGTCAATCACTGATTTTGGAAATAGTTGTCCAAGAGAATCACATGATTTATCTTGGAGGGGAAAGTATTTCTTCACTTTTATAATTTTTAATATGAAAGGTTTAAATGTGGGGGGGGGTACTGATATGTATAGAAAAAAGTCTGGAAGGGCATATACCAAAATGTTAATAGTGGTACTTTGGGCCTTATGAAATAGATCAAGCTTCTTTGCATTTTGTTTTCACCTGTCTAGAATTGTAATTTCTACCATATATATATATGTATACACACACACACACACACACACACATATATATAATATACAAAGGCAAAAACCAAAAGGGCTTCATGACAGCTACCTTCTAAATAACAGAAACAAAATTCAGTGCAGGAAAACCAGTTTTATTCTGCTAAGTCTAGAAAACCAGTTTTATTCTGCTAAGTCTAGAAAAGTTCTGCTAAGTATTCTCAACCACCTTAGTGCTTCCATTTGAAAAGTGCTGAGAGCCCAAAAACCTTTGAAACCAGCATTGTGTGCTGACTCCTGAGCCAGATACTAAAAAACAGCACCGGGGCATTGTGTTCTTAATGACTTCCTTGAACTTAAGTGCAGGTGTGTGAGTCAGTCCAGTGTTACCTGGTCATTTATTGGGAGAGAGGAGGGGTGAGTCTTTCCATTTTACATGTAATTAGAGTACTTTTAAAATGACCTTTTACAAAAATGGAGTATTTAATCCCTGTGAATACTGCCACTGACTTTAAAATCCGCAGGGAAATCTTCAGTTCCAGTTATATAATAATACTCTAATTCTCCAAAAGAATAAAATTTCATAGCTCAAAAGTAATTTGGTATCAGTAAATACTGGTTCCAATGCAGTGCCAGCCAAAGAGCGAGCTACACTGCAGATGTGGAGTGAATGAAACCTCACCTATGCACTGTAAAAACAAATCAGGGGAGCAATGCTACTCACAGCCACAATGAGCTGCCCCCTTCCCCTTTCACACTAGGGTGGCTACTGGAGAGAAAAATAGAAAATAACAGGTCAGTGAAGGAGAGAAATCAGAATCTTTGTGCATTGTTGCTGGGAACGTAAAAAGGTGCAGTTGCCGTGAAAAAGAGCCTGGCAAGTCCTCAAAAAATAAACATAGAATTACCAAAGGACCCAGCAATTTTGCTTCTGGGCATAGAACCAAAAGAAGTGAAAGCGGCTACGTAAACCTCTTGGTACGCATGTGCACAGAAGCATCCATCACAAGGACTGAAAGGTGGACAGCGGCTCGAGAGACCACTGACAGGTGAGTGGACAAACAACCTGGCACACGCACACGCGGTGGGATATTATTAGCATGGATGAGCCGCGAGGACATTATGCTAAGTATGTCAGTCATCCGTCAAAATATGGTTTCTCTTAAGTGAGGTACCTAGAATAGCCAGATTTATAGAAGGTGGTATGGCCAGGCGCTGAGAAGAGAACTGCGGGTTAGTGGTTAATGGGTCCAGAGCCTCAGTTTTGCTAGATGAAGAGTTCTACAAATGGAGGCTGGTGGTGGCCGTGCAATAGGACATGCTAAGTATTGTTGGGCTAGAATATACCTAAAAATGAGTAAGCTGGGCCCTCCCTGGTGGCACAGTGGGTAAAGCACAGCACTAAGAAGCTAGAGCCGCTTCAGCACGAGTTTGATCCCTGCCCCGGAGGTGACCACGTGGTGCGGCAGACCTCTCCTGACCCACCCACCCGCTGCTCCCCTCAGCAGTGTACTTTGTTGATCTGCCTGTTCTGCTCCCCTGTCTCTGGTGAATCCTCTCACCGCCCCTGCTCCTCTGGCCTGTACCCCAGTTCTGTATGAATAAATCTTTTTTTAAAAAAAATGGTTAAGTTTTGTTGGTTTTTAGTTGAAACTTGTTAGAAAAAGAAACAAGTGGTACTATGTACATGAATACTAATGTTTTTAATGTTTTCACTTTTTTAATGTAAAAAACTAAATAGGATGTGATATCCTGAATTGGATCCTGAAAACAGAGAAATGTTATCAGTGGAAAACTAGCAAAATCCTAAGTCTATAGTTTAATAGTAATGAACCAATGCTCATTCTTAGCTTTGATAACGTACCTGGTTAAGGCAAGAGAGTTAACACTTCAGGGACACTAGGTAGAATATACAAGAACTCTCAATACCACATTTGCAAGTTCGGTATAAATCTTAAATTACTCCAAAAGCAGATCATTTTGAAATAAATTTTAAAAATGACAAAGAAATAAAGGGTAGAGTTGATTGTTCCACATGAAAACAACACATATAAATTTGGAAAACTGATCAAACCAGCAACAAAATAAGAACTTCTATACAACTAGCTATAGTGGGTGTGAAGTTTATGGTGCTGCTGTTACCTACTGTCTCATCTGCTAGTGGCCAAGAGACCAGCCTCGAAGTTGTATTGCAGCAGTCATATTTCCATTCTTGCATCTTCCACCTAGATCACAAGGTTTCTTCTCAGTGGATGGTGAGAACTTCCTTCTGTCAGCTCATGATTTCCTGTCTTTGGTAAGTTGGTTCTAAGTTTGAGAAAATCCTGCATGTTTCGTCAGGCTCTGTGAACTCAAGCAGCACGACTCGGCCCAGACAACTCGGAGCACATCTTCTGGCTGTTAACATGGGGGTACTGGCACAAGCCATTTTGGAGGTACTCAGGCATGTACACCACCGTGGTGTACATGCAGCTCTGGAACCCCATGTTGAGCACGTAACAGTTGTTATAGAAACCAACGGGGGAAAGCAATGAATGAAAACCCCTCACTTCATTACGACTGTTTAAATTCTGTACTCAGTCAAGTGGAAACAAAGCTTTACTCAGAAGGATAAGTTGTAAGTTTTACTCTATTGCCCAGTCCAGTTTCTTTTCTCTTAAAGGTCAACTATGTAAAAACGGATAGGGTATAGGATGGTGGAGAATACACGATCACTTTGAACTGCTTTGCACAAGGGGAAATGACTTGGTATCTCCTTTCCTCCCTAAAAGCGGCGGTCCAGACCCACCAGGGGCTCCAGCTGCAGGTGCAGGTGCAGCTGCATGTCCATTCTCTAAGACCTTTAAGGTCAATCAGCTAGTTTGCATGACCGCAAGGAGAGCCCTTCGTAATTTCTTTAGACCTTGACTTGGTATGCATCACTTACACGGGGAAGGATGCAGACAAGGCAGCTTTATTATATTCTGGGAGGAAAAAAAAAGCATGATTCCATATAGGAGGGGAAAAAAGAAAAAAAGACACTGACACTCAGGAAACAACACTGCCATCTAGTGGGCAGGTGACACACCATCAAGACGATTTAAGACAGGATAACACAGCACTTTTTAAAAACGTCTTCAGAGAACCTGATTTCCAGAGCTTTTATATCTCTAGAAATGCAAAAATATGTGTGCTCTCTATTTGGGGAGGGGGGTGTGCAAAAATTATTTTTTAAAAAGACTAGACCATCAAATTAATTCTCAATCTTCAAGTTAAGAAAAACTTTGCTAACCTGCCGCTCTGAACATCCAACACTCTTGTAACTAGTGTCTAAACAGCAACCCTTGGTTATGACGGTTTGTATATAAAGAAGCAAAGCTCAACTGTACAAGAACTACATTAAGTTTATTCATTTCTTCTATTTTTACAGCTTTGTGGTGCTAAGTATTTGCACTTCATTTATTTGAATTCCTGGGAAAAAAAGCAATACAATGCACCAGTAACAATTTTGCATAAATCACATAACCCAGCTCTCATTCTGACCACACAGTAACAGTGACAGGTATTTGTGTGACGCAGTGGAAATGCTGTTCTTAATGAATAAGGTGGTAATTCTTTTCAAGGCCTTAACTCTTCTTTATATCCAGGTGTTGCAACAAATGTGTTGGTTTGATGACTTCTATGTATATATAAATGAGAATGTTTAATGAAATATCTGCTTGAATAAAGAAATAAAGTTGTGAGAATAACATTGTTAATAACCACAATCTCAAATTGGCATCCTCTGTCAGTACTGAGATTTTAGATTCTGGGTTAAGAGCTCTACTCTTGGAAATATCCACAATGATTATTGATCTTAATGAGTTCCTCTAGTGCAACATTTCTGGGTACATGGCTGGAGGCACTCAATGGTTCTAGAATGCAGGAGTCTGACATGGACATCGTAACATATTCTTCACAAATACTAAATTCGTCTAAGGATTTCAAGAACTAAGTCCTGGAAAGAGGTGTACAAGTGTAGAGTAAAAACTTGAATAAGACATCTTTCGGTTGCATTCTGTCAGCAGACACAACTGCATGTTTCAATTCTGAGAACCTGAGATAGCCCAGAGAAACAAAAATCTGAGTGTGGGCTTCAGCCATCACGAAATTGGAACGTGTTTTTGCATTTCCCAAAGCAACATGAACCGGGGAGCGGGGGTGGTCCTGAACTATCTGAAAGAGGTGGTCGCTTTGAGAGTTAATCTAGACTGCTCGCAGGGCACGGAAACTTGCAATATTTCTCCCCACCCCAGTCTGCTGTGTCCCGTCACCGCATACTCAAGTCTCTCACATGTTATTTGAGTACCCCTGAAATCAAAGCAATAAAAGATGCCAGGGCAGGCCTGTATTAACTCAAGCATGATGCCAAAATCATCTTCAAAAAAGTTTATTAGCATGATTAAAAACATTTTCTTGAATAATGACAGAAAGAATTTCTAAACATGAAAGAGGATCAATGGCTATACCTTATAACCAGCATTTGCAACTGAACAGAGCTTCATTATCAGTCTTCCTTTTATTAAAAACAATCCATATTTATTGGTTCCATGTGAAGCCAGGACTATTGCTTTGACTGGGAATGAGTCCCTACTGCAATTAAGTATAAAAAATATCTTCCATAATTGGAATGTGACCTGCATTATTGAGTAAAGAGTTGATAAAAATCCTCAAAGAGTTGGGGTTTTGCTTTTTAAAAACATTCCTTTTACACACTACAAAGAAATAATTAGTATTTTGGCTTTTTAAATTCCTACATGATACTTTAGAATGGCGGTACCCAAAGGCCCTCCCTTCACGCAGCTGCAAATGCAGACCCTGCAGGGTGGCATCCTCGGGTGGACTGAAGACTCCGGCCTCCACATTTATACGGGTTTGAGAACAAAGACAGCGTCATCCAGAACATAGTAGTCATTGTACATGTCACCTTCACACAGGTATGGCAGTCTGGTG
Organism: Condylura cristata; assembly: GCF_000260355.1. NCBI lineage: Eukaryota > Metazoa > Chordata > Mammalia > Eulipotyphla > Talpidae > Condylura > Condylura cristata. The sequence goes on from NW_004567133.1 coordinate 9,239,334, forward strand.
AAAGCTTCAATAACAAAACCAGCTTTTCTGAAAACTTCAGGCAGACTATTCACTTGTTCTTCCCAATTCTGTCCCTTGATCTCCAAAATTTCTGATGGTTTCTCCCACTTGCCACCTACTAAAACAAATAAAAACATTAGGTTAAATTCTTGAACAAACAGCTACTTGAGGAGGAAAGACTCTCCCGGGCCAGAGGCCAGCCAAGGGCTCTGCCACATTTTCACTCCTGCCCGGGATCCGCGGGAGACAGCTACGGCACAGCAGGGTGCAGAACGCACCATGCCACGGGTTGGGCTGGGAAATGGGAAATGCTGCAGGGCCTTCCTGGATACGAAGCCCATGCCACAGGACTGTCCTTCCTCAGAGTCGCTGAGAGTAGTGGCCAATGGCTTTGGAAACTCCTCATTCAGTACTGAGCACCGAGGCAGAGAGAAACATAAAGCCTGCAAAAGGATTGTTGGTGCATGCAGTGTTGCTGATGGAGTCAGCGCAGGCCATGTGTTAACCAGAGAGGCTGCAAAGAAAAACTAGCCATTTGGAGGACTTTGATTTATAAAAACAGAACGTCACTATGTCTTTCAAAGGAAGTGGCTCTGCTCCCTAACTTTTTAGAACAATTTTGTTCAAGTTCAGCTCCAGGACCAGAGCGAGGCAGAACACTAAAATGGATGAGTGGACCAAGCAGTTCTCAGAATAATCTGTGTCTGACTGAAGCTTACGAAGTCTATACTCATCAGCTCAGGGGGAGGAGGAAGGGTTTCAAGTATACACACCAAGTATTGAGTGCACATGCAATGGGATATAAAATCTGGGGGTGCTTTCAGATGTTATGATGATGTAAAAATATGTATTTTTAAAATGTTCTTCTAAATTCAGGTTAACTTTCCCTGAATCAGGAAATGTGCAATCCACAGTGTCCAGAGCATCAACACTACACCCAACCTGACCCTCCTCTGCGAAAAGTCTCCTCTGGAACGCAAAGCAGCCCAGCCTTCCAGTTAGGCAGAGGCACATGATATCAGCACACACTCACGTGGGGCCTGGAGTGAAAAGTTAGTGGCCCAAAGAAGGCGGCGGAGGCGGCAAAGTTAACAGCGTTAGGCCCACACCGTGTCCTCTTCAGATCAGGCCTCTGGCATGTCTGGGCCACTTTTCTTGGCATGATGCACATGATTTCCCAACCTTCCTGGTAACTCCTGAGTTTCCCCCAAATCCTCCATAAATTCCATTTTTCTAAGTCAGCCAAGTCAGTCTCTGCACTTACATAAAGGCACCTGATTGAAATTCCCAAACACAGGAGGTTGGGGGGACAGAGACAGGCAGCAGGCCCACATATCTGTTTCACAGCAGAGTAAAAAGGGGTGATACTAAACCAGGGCACAACCAGCAAATGGCACCCCACTTATTTCACTGTAGCACAAGGCAACAGCCACTCATTTTTCTTGTCTTTATGTAGAGACACCTCTGCTTCTTCCCAACTCCCTGCAATTACTGCTGAGCACCAGGCACGCAGCAGGTGCCTGGCCCAGCGACTCCACCACTGTGGAAATTTTTCTCGTCCAAGTATCTGTCAAGCAGCCCTCCTTGCTGGGAACCAGTGCCACATGTAAAATAAAACCTCATTCAAGACATCTGACACCCATGAGGATATGTAAAATCCATGAAAAATCCATCATGGGAATATTCAGAAATGTGCTTGAGGTTAAAATCTCAACCTTAGATGGTGAAACTGAGTTACAAACAATCTTTACACAATTTCAGAAAGTTCCCGATTATGGTTCCTTAATAAAGTTCCTCTCTTTAGTTCTTCCTTTCTTTAAAAAAAAAAAAAAAAAAGCCAGCTCCTTTCAAATGCGCACTCGCCCACTACCATACGTACACAGAAATGGCGCCTGTCAGTGGTGAGAAGATCATTCTCGGCCTGGAAATCAATCTGATTCTATTTTATGTCGGTAAGGTTCTTTTTTTTTTTCTCTTATTTTAAATAAATTGCTGGTTTTGTGTAATTCACTTAGATTTGAAGCACTACAAGTTAATGTTTAAGTGTGTAACGTGGTAGAAGTTATCTAAGGAGGTAAGGCTTACTTTCTCTCCAAGAAAATGATGAAAGAATAGCTGAGGAAAAGTTTCATAAAAACCTTGAAAATTGTGAGCAGAGCGCCTCACAAAGCAGGCTGAAAACACCCCAAGCCCGCACGCCAGCTTGCTGGCCACACAGACAAACCCTGAATACAGCGAGCCAAAGAACAAAGTTTCTGAAAAACCAAATTTCTATAAATTAAAAAAGTACTTGTAAAAACAAAACTGTCATGGCTGCTTCCCTAGAAAACAGTCCTGTTACCACAGTTGTTAAAAAATAGATCTATTTTCCTCTTTGACACAGAAAGTGATTCCTATGTCACAGTTCTAGTAGTATCACTTCAACTAAATCTAGTAGTCCCAGATTTGCCAACAAAGTTTGGGTGGTGAAAGAGGCAAAAGCTCTTAAATTTCATTTCTCCTGTCTTTAAAGAAATACATCAAATGCTAACAGTAATTATTTTGGGAAGAAGGATGATGGGTGAGTTCTTGCTTCTGTTTTCAGTCACTTTTCTCTAACTTTAATTAGTATTATTTTAAAGAAGAATGCTTAATTTTTAAAGGTATGTTCTGACAGATGTGCAGGTAGAATATCTGGAATTTGCCCCAGGTATCTGCCCTAGTGTGAGAGGGGAAGAGAAAAGAGAAGAGACAAGACTGGGTGGAAATCAGGCGATGGCTAGCCTAGGGCTGAAATTGTCCAAGAGGGTTTGAGTGTCAAAAATGCATTCTGTACTTACATTTCTAGGGCTGTTGTTTTTTTACAGAAAAATAACCCTTTTAAATTTATAATTTATGTATACAGAGTTGGGGTGTAGATCAGAGGTGGGGGTGGGGGGTGAGTGGATTCACCAGAGACTGAGTGGGAAGCAGAACAGGCAGACTGATGATGTACACTGTTGAGGGGGACAGCGGGAAGACAGGAGAGGTCTGCCGCGCCATGTGGGCCCACTCCCTGGCCAGGGACCATGTTGCAGAAGCTGGCAGATAGCTTGATAGTGCTGAGACTTTAACCACCAAGGAGACCCAAAGTAAACTTTTTAAATGCCACCACCATTTATTAAAGAATCTTTCATAAAAAAAAATCCTACAGAAAATCAGAATTCTAAAAGAGAAATTTTTCATAGGGGTAGCTGTGGTTTATTATTCAAACTTCTCTGTTTTGCTAAGATGTTGCTTAACTGGTGGGGGTAGGGGAGTTTCCTCACAGTGAGGAAACTTACTGCAACTAATTTCACAGGAGTCAGATATAAGCAGAGCTATAAAACCTCAAAATTGAAAATTTCAGTTCACCAAGGAAAATTCTCCAAGAAGTGTTAAAAGTGAGTTCCTTTGTTTAAAAATTCTGAGACAGGAACTTGACTAGTAACTTGTTTGTTACATCTTGCCAAGCCCAATTACACTTCTAAGACCCAATGCATTATGTAAGGGTTGTTGTTAACTGTCAAGTATCTGTCTGCACCTGTAAGGGCTCTAAGTCTGGACAGACACTGGGGCCAGGCCCACAGCTGAGGGCCTGAGAAGGCTGCCGACTGCCCCAGGTGACTTCCCCTCTCACTGGGCTACTAGACAGTAAAAACTGAAATGGTTAGAATGAATTTGCCTCTCAAATGCCACACTTCTGCTTTTACCTCCTCTTCTGTTTTGGATGAGGACCTGTAAGAAAACCACTAAGTGAAGAAAGCACACCTGAACCTGAAGCCTCTTGGACAAATGCACAACCGTGATGACATTTTATAATCAGAATTAGGCAGAAGTCTGACTAAAATCTTGCCCAAAACTTCGATATGTCTCAACTAATCCTATGTTCCATAGAGCCACTTAACCTGCCAAAGGGCCAGGTCTCCCACTTACTAACACCTGAGCCAAGGTGGGCACACAATCTCCAGGACTGGGCAGACTGGGTCCAAGCTGCAGTCTAACACCTCTGGGAAAACGTGCACGACTGTGTCTTGTGTAAACGTGACAGGTGGGAACCAGGGTGGCTGCCCCCCCTGGCAAGAGCAGCCCCCTCTGACGGACACAGCTGAGCCAGGCAGTACTTTCTGGGCATCGACGGTCTCACTTGGGCTCCCCACCAGCCCCATGGCCAGCTGCACATCATCGTCCCTGCTTTGCTAGTGAGGAAACAGGCACAACAACCAGCACGAGGAAGCGACAGTGCAGGATCCAAGCCCAAGCCTGAGCCCTGTATCACTACACTATTTATCAATCAGACGAAAGCTGCAAGGATCACGAGGCAAGTGTGCAAGTCCCAGGGAGAATGGGGTGCTCAGCGGGAGCCTGGCCACCTCATAGGCCTCTGCTCAGGACCGGCTCCCGCAGGCAAGCCCACTGACAAAGGGACAGTTGTCAACCGCTGTGAGCTCCCAGTATTCCCAACCCCTCACAGCAAAGTGTTTTCTCCTGACCACATGCTCAACCATCGGGGGTGACATGTGGATCAAGGGCTCTGACACCTCTGAACGCGTGGAACACAGCACCCCTGGGAGGCGAGGGTTCTGAGAGAGCATCAGAGAAAGCTGCGGCACCCAGGTGCCCACTGGGCTCTTCCCAGTCCATGTCTGCTGCTCCTCTGCTCCCAACTCTGACCCAGTGGCACCTCCGGGCTGTCCCCGAGTACCAGCAGGCTATGGTCAGGAAATATGGGTTGGGGGCTGAGGGAACTGAGGACACTGGTGCTTATGCTTAGGCTTGTGCGAGCGTAAGTGAGGTGAGGCAGGGCATGAAGGCTGGGTCCCCACCAGAATCATCAGGAAACAGAAACCGGCTAACAGCTGCCTCCTCCACAGGAGCTGCGGGGAGGTGCATCGTCTCTGTCTCCCAAGAGCCTTACCTGGAAGTGGACTACACTTTCGAAAATGTTACCATGAAGTGCTCCTTCTCAGTATCGGGGTGCCCGTCAGAGCAACCTACCAGCCTGTGGTTTCGCTACAGTGCTAACCAGTCTGAGAGCCTGTGCTTGAAAAGATCCACATGTGAGACAGACAAATTTAAGGTGAAGTATGACCTGAAGCAACAAGACGTTTTCCTCACAGTGAACAGGGTGACCCTCAACGACAGTGCAGTCTACATCTGTGGAATCGCCTTTCTCAGGCCAAACGACTGGAGCGCTAAGCAAACTGGAAAAGGGACCACACTGGTGGTGAGAGGTCAGTCCGGGTCAGTCGGGGATTTACTCCAGCACAAGGAACCTTGCTCGGCCCTTTAAGCGCACTCCATTACTTATACGCAGAGGTTACGAGCTGAGTTTGCTAGCATAAAGCCTGAAGTTTGGGTTGAAGAACCACTTTGACCCCACCACCCAGCCACCAGGCACAGGCTCAGGGTTAAGTCCGATGCTGTACTCTCCATCCAGACTTGTGGCGAGGCAATTAAGTCTGCCTTCCTGTACATTACCATATCCAAGTTAAGGGAAACATGCTAAACAACTCTCAGATTTTGCAGAAATTGGAATGGAACTACACTATCTAGATCCAAGTACTGAAAAAATACAGTGAGCAATAAATTAGACCAGAGAAAATATGCATTATAAAGAATACAAAATTTGGGGAGAAGCCACGGGGGTGAGGGTGAGTGAGGGGGATCCTGGCCACTCAGACAGCAGAGAACAGAAAGGGAACAGTGTGGGTGGCCCTGACTTCTTGAGTTTGTTCAAACCCATGACAATTTCCTCACTCAAGAGAATACAAAGAGTAAGCTAAGAGTAGCTAAGAGTAAGTGAGTTAAGATATTTCAGGAAAAAGGATGTCACATGATTCTGGGGGAAGATAAAGGCAATACTTTTTTGGACCTCCTCCCTTAAAAGGAAGTCTGGGGCCCCTCCCTGGTGGTACAAGGGTTTAAAGTGCAACACTATAAAGCTATTGCAGACACTGCAGCACAAGTTCAATCCCCAGCCAGGAAGCTGACGGACCTGGCGCAGCAGCCCTTTCCTGGCCTGCCCACTGCTCCCCTCAGCGACGTATTTCAGTCAATCTGCCTGTTCTGCACACCGCTCTGTCTCTGATGAATACTCACCCTCCCACCCACCCACCCACACACCTTTGGCCTATACCCCATTCTGTATACATAAATAAGTAAATCTTTTTAAAAAGGACCAAAAAAGGAACTCTGGTAGATGAGTACTGAGATCAAGATAGTATGATCTCCACATCCACTAGTCCTTGGGCTTAATTTACTAGGAATATTCTAAAAGTCCTTTGAACCCCAATTCTGCTACTTATCTTATTTTCACCTATAAGACAGATATAAATGTTTACACACATAAAGCACTTTTAGTAATATCTAGCTTATAGCAAGTACTGAGTAAATGTTAGTTACAGAAAGTAATACACATACACACAACAACAACTCTGGAGATTCATGTATCTCACTGCACTAGATGTCTATAAAAAAAAGAATTATCCAAAGACAAAACGATTTATAGAATAAAAGTCCCAGAACTCCAAGTTTATGTGAGAAGATTCCTTTAGGAGCAAAAATGAACATATTGCTAAGACAAATGTTCTACTTCCCTGCTTTTTCTATAGAGCTCTTAATTTAGTATATGAAAGACTTTTAACATGTTACAGATAGAACCACACCTAGTGGTTAGCACCTAATTTATTGGTCTCACGACGAAAATGTGTCTTGCTTGAATTGATTTCATATGACAAGCATTTCTGGGATATTTCATTGTAAAGTACAGCCCGTTCAGGTAATAATCACAAATTTGACTTCGAAGACAGAATGTTACTTTATCCCCATCCTAGAGTACAGAATGCTCCTTTCAAAAAGGGAGACATTCAGGATGTGACACGGAGTCAATAATTCCACTTCAGACAAAATAGTTTATAGAGTGAAAGTCTGAAGAAGAAAGAAGGCGCGTGTCCCACACCTGTCCTGGAGCGTGCGGCACGGAGCCGCTGGCGCAGCGCGCTCGGCTTCTCCCGCACACCTGGCAGGTCGCGGCTACAAATGCGGCTTGACAAATACCTAGGAAATGATCCTAACTCCATAAACAGACTCACGGTAACTCTAAACACCACATCTAACATGGGAAATTTTAAATGTCCTTGAACAAACTATTGTGAAATAGTTACCTAACTTAAATAACACTATATATAAAAAATGGTTCTTAGCAGTATATCAAGTAATTGGCTGCATTCTTTGAAATTTTTAGTTTAAAAATGTGTAATCTTTTTACATAATATAAACTAATGAACCGGTTTTAACTACAGGATACACTTGAGTGTCTTTTCAATCAAGTGACCTGGAATAAATGTGTATAGGAATACAGAGTTCACTCTTATACCTCTAATATGTAGCTCCAGTTATATTTTATGCACACACAGGTAATGATAGTTTCCATTATAATTGTGGCTCTTTCTGTTTTTGTGATTAACAAAGAAACGAAGGTTCTCAGCAAGGAAATACAGACACTCCTGGCAGTTCTCTTAGCCCTGCTCTCTATCTACATTATTGGTGTGGCTGTGGTCTTCATAGTCCTCTCCAAAGTAAGTCAAACCTCCTATCTTAGATGTCCTAATGCCTTGAATATTATCATATTGAAATAATTCCATCTCTCCACATGTGAACTTCAGAAATAGCTCCCCTAATTAACATTTTCCTTTGCATCTGCAGGAAACACCACCTGCAGGAGAGGTCTGAAGTAGCATAAATTTTCATCAAATTATTAACCAGAGTATACAATTCACAGTGTGTCTTTGAAACACCATAATATGGTATAAGAGACCCTTCTTTTTAACTACCTGATATGCTTTCTGGAGGGAAATGCTGGAGAACTGGGTTGGGAAAAGATCTAAGAAAGTCTTTAAGAGCAAAATGGGGTTAGCAAAGAAATTAAAAACTGCTTTGAAATGCATTTTTTAAAGGCCTACTTTTTTTGAGAAAGAATTATCTTCTGACTGTTCATATACTGTCAGAGGGGATACACAGATGCTTTAAGATTATTACAAATCCTACAATCCTGACAAATTTGTTATTTTATGAAGAAAAACATCTCAGAAATGACATGAAATTATCAACCTTTTATTGTACATCACTAGTGTATTAAGTTAGTTAAATCTTATTCAAGCATGAAATATCTGCCAAAATTGTTTTGAATGCACAAAACTCATAAGCTTCTCCTTTTCTTCTTGGTAGTCAAAATCTAACTCTCTAGAAAATAAAGAAACAGAAGACTCACAAAAGGTACAGATCAATCTTGCAATATAGCTTTTAAATTGACTGTTTTTCATTATTTCAAATCTGAAATACCTTAAGAAACACAGAAAACATCATGTAACTTTTAATCACAAATAGTATTTCCTATTGTTGAAAAACATAACCATAATCTGGACTGGTAAACTTTGAATTAATCTTGACAGTTCTTAACCATAAATTTTACTTTATATATTGAAAATATGAAAGTGTTTACTGTACAGGTGCTGGTGGGGGGTAGTTTTTGAGACTGATAGTGTAAAGAAAGAAAAGTTTTGATGATGTTCAGTAATCACTGCTTCAAGACCCAGAAAAGACATTTTTCCTTCTTTGTATTTCTAGAAAAAGAGTGCTCGGCGTATTTTTCGGGAAATTGCTCAAGAACTATATAATAAGAGACATGTGGAAACAAACCAACACCCTGTAAGTCTAACATATCAAAAAGATGTCACACTGACATGAAGCATATCAGACTGAAAAAATTAAGCTGTCAACTATCAATAATCAAGTCTCCCTTTATCAAGAGTCTAGAAAAGAACTTTAACAAAAGGCTTTTATATAGGGTCTGCCTTGATAAATACATAACAAAGAACAACTGATACAGTAATCATTTAGAGATCAGGCTGGCAGCTTTGTGGCATGGAACCTTTCAGAAACACACTGTATGTAGGTAATGTTTTCAATACAGACAAGGATGCTTTTGTGGATTAAAAAGTACCTTGTATAGTATTTATGCAGTAGATGTTGAAACATTTGTCGACCAAATTATACAGAAAACATTACCTGTTGCTAATAAGGCAGAAAAAAATCCACATTAGAAAAGCAAGTGGGATTGGAGTGACAGGCAATATTATCTATAATACATCTGATAATGTTTCTTTAGAGTGCTATATACCAGATGCTGGTTTTAGAGCTAGCAGAGCAGATTTTTGTTTTCCAGGATTCATGATCAGATTGCTCAGATTTAAATGACATGTTCACAAAATAATGAACACATATACTAGTAAAGATGGTCTTAAGCTGCAGAGGGCAAATGCATCAGGATTCTAATAGGTGTGTGTGCTTTTTTTAAATTTGACTCTTAAAAATGACTCATCCAGGAAGAGAAAATTGTCAGTCATTTCATCCTTTCAGTGTACAAAGAAATACATAAAGAAGTGATCAATTACCTAAAACACCACTCTGAATAATTAGTCTGTTCACATTCTTGTCTTATTCAGTTACTTTTTCAGCAAAAGTAACTGGCTCAGCGTCAGGACTGGGAACAAGAATTGTAACAGTTCTAAGAAAGGGCTTTGCAGTGGCATCTGAACAAAATTAAATTTCAGATATCGCATCTTATTCTAAATATCGGGAAAATGGTAACTTTCCCTTACCACCATACTGAGTACTGGGAAGGTACTCAGGATCCAGAATGCATGGTGGCGTGTAACTTATAGGCTAACGTATGGCGTCATCAGGTATATTACCTTAAATATGGCTTCCTGTTTACTACTGCAGGAGAAAGACAACACTTACGAAAACAGAAGAGCACTTTCCAACTATGAAAGACCATAATGAACTTCATTTTCAGTCACTTACCATCTAACTCCAGAAGTCATGGCAGTGTTAATGGACACGAGCCTGTGAAGGCTTTAAATAATCAACCAGAAGTAAATGGAAAAGACAACTGGCTACAAGGAAGGGTGATGCCAGGGCAATAAGGAGACTGCAGCGAAGTTAACTGTCAAAGTACTAAAGCCAAAACAAGGCAGCTGCAAGCAAACAGTCCCTTATTTGCTAGGAAAATTCTAAGGAGGCAACAGTTTCAAAAACATCCATTTTTATGACCTATATCCCATATTTGTCTGCATGTGATGAGAGGTGTGTGCCAACTGTTGTCCTGGAGATCCGAAGCACATGTGCCTGAGTCTTGAATGAAGGCGCTGTCTTTGTGGGCTGTGGAAGCAAGGTGACAGTGAGACTAAGTTGGGGGCAAGTTATTTACTCTGTGATTGTGATGAGTGGCGTAGAGCGTTTTCCATCCAGAAGCATACAAAACCACCTCCTCGAGCTACCTCCAGAGAGGCTAGAACAGAAACTAGAGAAGGGCTATGACCTCTAAAATGAGTAAAGATCCACTGCAGAGGGCTAAACAGAAAACGCCTAAGAACAAATAAGCTGCCACCAACTCCAGATGTCACTGTTGGGCCAAACAAACAGAAGAGGAAGGTGCCCAGCCCGCCCAGGCCAGGCCACTCTCTCACCAGCAGGAAGTGCCGGCTAAGCAGCCGGAGGTGGCACAGACGCTCCTGAAACTCGTTACCACATCACTAAAAAAGACATGTTATAGTCTGGTCTCGGAAATCCACGTAGAAACTTGGTTAAAGTGCCCACAGTGTGCATTATTAAACATGACTCACAATACATTATACCTAATTCATTAAAGTATTTCTTTACAACTAGCATTAAATGTGATGTATTTGTATTTTTTAAACCAATATATGATTTTTAAATACCTTAAGATCCCCTTGCAAACATTTTGCGCCCATGGCCTAAGCTGGTATCTCCGATCTTCCTAAGCACACCTGCCAGATGTGTGCTGCTGTGCACACGCGGTATACATGGTGTGTGCATATGCATGTGCGTCTTATACAAAAATGGAAGTCAGGCGACTAACCCAGAAAGTAATATAAACAGAAATGCTACTATTTTCTTTTCTATCCCAAAATAAATTGTCTTGTTTACTCCTTGGGGTATATACTTTCACTCTGAGAACACTGGCTTAGTGAAATACATGAAATTTTAAACCAAATGGAAAAATAGGCAAGTACTAAAACCATCAAGGTGAACAGATTAAGTGTTGGGTTAGACCATTTACTCTTCATCTCTAGGCTCATTGTTTTGGTACTTTCCTGCAACATACAGTTCTCTGTGTTACCTAAAATGAGCTAAAATCCCTAAGATAAAGTAGTATTTGACTCACAGTAAGTCTTACCTAGTGCATGCAAGGACCATAATTCAGACTGATTTTTAAAAAGCTGGAATTGGGAGAACCCTTTCCAAGAAAGCAATCACATTCCCTCAGGCTATAATATGAGAACTTGATGTGCATGTAACATGATTCAATATTCTGTTCATCCCTCTGGTCAAGCTACTGAACGCTATCCTGTTGTTCCATCAAAGGCCTCTTCTGCATGCTACCTTAGGTCAGGCTGAACTCATTCCTCCTGGACACCACCGTGGCCACACTTCCATGCTTTTGTAAATGCTACTCCCCCTGCCTGGCTAAATGCTTCACGGCAACACAAACAGCTCAGGTTTCACCTCCTACATGAAACTTCCCTGGACACCTCTAGCAGTTAACAGATCTGTCCATCTCTAACTCACAATATTTGGTCATATTTCTTATCAGATTATCCTGTCATTGTCTGTTATTATTATTTTCCACATTATTCTAGAGGCATCTTTTCCCTTTATTTTTGCATGAAATTTAATTCAAGATAAATACATGTAGACAATGTTTCTATAGAAAAGTGGTTTTTTTCCAGCATTTCAATAGATATAATGAACATTTTCTCCCCCATCCATCAACCCCCACCCCTCTCCTAATACTGGTGATTGCCTAAAAGTATTCACTTTCCTGCTTTCTGAGCATCTAGAATTTTCTCTGGAAAAATTAAGCTGTAAATATTCTGTTTGGATTTGTGTTTCCCAGCACCTTGAAAATAGAACTAACAGAGAGAGGTTCTTGTGTCTACATACTCTATCCTCTAGACAAGAGCACTCACATCACACACCAAAAGTGTTAACAAGATTTTCAGAATAAGTGATTTCTTTCTGTCTATTATACAAAAAAATGAGGGAATCTCTAACAGGTACACAGTCACGTTTCTGTCAAGTCACATAAACCACATAAACCAATGGAGAATACACAGTCTTTGAGAGTTGCTAAAATGCACTATGGAGACATTCAAATTCTAATTATTATTAAAAGTTTTCACACAACTGAGATGGAAAAAGGCAGAAATTGATGTAAAAGCAGACTATTATATTATTTTAAAATAATAATAAAATAAATGTGCCTTCAACTAAAAAAAGTTTTCACAACAATATTTCAAACTGGGTTACTGTGAGCAAAAATGCTCAATAAAGTCACAAAGATTTTAAAAGTAACCAAATAGGATGGAGTAGAGTAAATTTAACATTTACCAAACACCAACATCGTGACAGACAAGGCCGGACAGGCAACCTATATATTAAATCATTTAATCCTCACAAAAACCTCAAGGCAGGCATCAGCCCCTTTCTTACAATGAGAAGCCAAGCTCAATGAGCTGCCCAGTCATGGAGGCTGTAACCAAAGGCAACAGTCTGGGCGCTTTCAAATAATCTAGTCCTCATAGCTCAAACAGCCAGAGACCTGCTATTTTCACTTAGACTGATGTACGCTTTAAGACTAAACATGAAATCTAATCAGAATAATGATCCAGAAGTAGGAAAGTCACCAAGCGCTACCTCTGAAAAACCATGGGCCACAGTGGTGTCCACGGGGAGCTCTATCAAACTGTCATAGAACAGGTCACCACAATGCAAGTTAAACTATTCTAGAGCATTGGAGGAAGAATCTACCAATTACTTTATAAAGCCAGTGTGACCACTTATATCAAACCATGACAGAAAACATATTCCAAATAAATTGATCACATACACACCATCCTTAATATTAATGCTTGTTTTTTTACTTAGAAAATTTGTAAATAGAATCCAGTGCTATATTATAAAAAGATTCTAAGACCAGAAATGCAGGAGTGTGTGTGTGTGTGTGTGTGTGTGTGTGTGTGTATGGATATATATATGACATATATACATATATATGATATGTATATATAAAAAGATAAAAATAGTATTAGCTGAATAAGGAAGAAAAATATATAGGATATCTATCTCTAGATGCTAAAATGGGCAACAAACTCATTAATTCTTGATTTGTTAAGCTTTTATTAGACAGGACTTTTAAAAATATTTTCAAGCCGGGCCCTCCCAGGTTAGGATGCAGCACTGCAAACTGGCCACAGCAGCTTCAGTGCAAGTTCGATCCCAGGCCCCGGAGGTGACCCACATGGCGCAGCAGACCTCTCCGGACCTGCATGCTGCTTCCCTTAGCAGTGTACTTCCTCCATCTGTCTGCTCCCACTCTGTCTCTAGTGAATCCTCTCATCCCCCAGCCCACACCTCTGGCCTGTACCCCAGTTCTATATGAATAAATAAATAAATCTTTTAAAAAAATGTTTTTTTCAAGACAAAAGATGGCATTATACTTGAAGTAGATGCATTTTTACTAACAAACAGGGCAAACATGTTCACTATTTTTTGATAGCTTCTGGAAATAACTATCAACTCACCTTAACCAAAAAAAAAAAAGTCAAACAATGCAAAGGAAGTAGTTAAACCATTTGCAGATGCTACAGCTGTGTATCAAGACAACAGGAGAATCAATCAAGAAACTATTTGGCAACACCAAGATAATTCATTAAGGTAAATAGCTACAAAATTGGTGCACACACAAAAATCAATGCTTGTATTTGTGTACATGACATTCAATTTAAAATATGATGGAAGAGCCATTTGTGACACACGGGATGTCCCTGGAGAATATTATGCTCAGTGAAATAAGCTAGACACAGAGGGGGGGAAAATGATCTCACTTACATTTGGAGTCTAAAAAAAAGTAAAAACTATAGAACAAGAGATCACAAGCTGGTTGCCAGGAACTGAGAGGGTCGAGGAGAAAGGGCAAAATAGAAGATGTTGGTCAAAGGACACAAGCATCCGGTGGTAAGATGAGTAAGTGCTGGGACCCAACATGCAGTATGGTGATAGTTATTACTGTATCATATACTTCAATTACTCACCACACACAAAAAACCTATGAGGTTATATTATGTGCTAGACTTGTTAATCATTTCATAATGCATACTTACGTTAACTCGTGACTTTGTACATGTTAAAAACAAACTTTTGTCTATTATGCCATATTAAAGTTGTGAAATTGTTTAATTAAAAATATGTAAGAGGGCCTCCCTGGTGGCGCAAGGGGTTGAAGTACAGCATTATGAAGGATCTCTGAAGGCACTATAAAGCCACTACTGCCGGGGTTCGATCCCCAGGCAGGGAGTGGCCCACATGGCACAGCAGACCTCTCCTATATCGCCTGCTGCTCCCCTGAGCAGTGTACTTCCATCAATTTGCTTGTTCTGCTCCCCATTCCATTTCTGGTGGCTCCTCTCACTCCCCACATCTCTGGCCTATACCCCAGTTCTTATATGCATAAGTAAGTAAATCTTCAACAATAAATAAATATGCAAGAAGAAAAATTCTTATTTTCAGTATCTCTCCCTCACACATACACATATATCACTAACAAAAATTATTCAGGTCTTTCCTTTATGAAGAAAATTGTACATTACTAAAGAACATAAAGAATTAAATAAATTGAAAGATACATCCTATTATTAGCTAGGAAGATTCAATACTGCCCTAAATTAGCCTATTTAATTGAATATAAGGGAACTAGACAAGCTAGTGCTAAAGTCCACACACTAATAAATAAGCAAAAAAAAAATCTAAAAGGAATTGATTGAGGGGGTACTAGTGCTATGATATTAAAATAATATCAAAGCAACAATGAAAACTGTTTGGTCCTGGCACACACAGAGAAGAGTAAGTCTTTAATCCATGACTGAAACAGCATTTCAAAAGCACTGGTATAAATCACAGGCAAGGTTATTTGGAAAACTTACTCTTCAATGAGCAGTCATACCACAAAAAGGATTTGCAAAGATAACCTTAAACTTGTCCAGTTTTTTCCTCTATTTTTTCCTCTAAGTTAGCATCTCAGGGAGGCCCTTCCCTGAGCACCCAATCTATCAAATCACACCACCCAAAACCAACCCTTCATTCCAGAAGTCCCTTTCTCGCTTTCCACACACATCCCACTTGGCTGTGGTCCACGCTGCTCATCGGAATGTACACTACTTGGCGGCAAGGATAGTGGGAAGTCTTTGGTTCACTGTATCTGCAGCTTCTAAGCACTCAATAAGCACTTCAAATGAGATATTCTCTGGCCTAGGAGTATTCAGCAGCCAGCTCCCCTCCACCTTCATTCTGAGTTCCACCCCACAGTGTAAACAGGCTCAGGCAGAAGATCCCTTTCACAGACCCGAAGGTCATGCCAAGGATTATCTTATGCCTGCTGTGGAGAGTTCTGGAGGAGGTCTTTCTTACTGAAAAAATGTATGGGGGAAGAGTCGTCTCTTTTCAAGATTTTGTCACACACTTCTACACATCAGCCATTACGTAACTTTGAGGGAAATGTCAACACACCGAAGACTGAAAAAATAGACAAGCTCTAAACTTTGATGGAACAATTGTATCAATTAATCACCCTAATTAACAAAATCACCCATGGCTCAACTTCAAGATAAATCAAAGAAAGTACACAGTCATTTTGGCTGCAATTGCTTTGTTAAAAAATAATCAAGGCAAGTATGCAAAGCATACTCAGACATCTGAAAGCTCACACAGACCACCACTTTGTACCTCCCAGTCCTCACACAGTGGCACATGGAAGTCATCAGAACTTAGTGACTGAGAGAAGGGGAGCAATAATAGAGTGCCACAGAGCAGTCTGCAAAACGCACAGGTCACTGAAGGTCATCCACAGCCACAAAGCTGTTTGTCTCAGGTTTTTTCGAGTGTCACTCACCAGACCCCCTTGAACCTGACAGCAACCCTGTGTGCCTACAATCAAGGAGCTTGTTTGCAGCCCTTCTGCCCCCTTGTTCAGTGTGACTTCCTCTCAACTTTTAGTGTGAGAAACGCGAGGAAATAAAATTCACGGTGATGTTGCTGTTTCTTCCCCGGCTCTTCTACCTCCTGCTATGCCAGGAAGTAGCATTAAAGTTCTGTCATGTGGTTGCCCAACAGGACACAGGAAGCCAGGACCTTATAACCTGATGACTTGTGATTGCAATGTAGAGACAGAATTGAGGCTTAATTATACAGGGAACAGCAATGAAATAGGTCAGGCTGTTCAATTAGTGAGAACATTTGTTATTGCAGTTTTGTACTGTACAACATAGATGTAGGTAACGACTCACACTCATAGTAGTTTTTTTCTTTCCCATGTCAGGAACGTGTAAACTGAGAGTATGGGGAGGGAAGATCTGTTGTCTTTCTCAGCTGCTATATCTAAAGAATTCTCCATTTCTTCTACACCAAGACAAATCTAAAACTATCTGGTAAAAGTTAAGGCTAGAATTTAGTCTGAAGGGATAAAACCTGAAGGGTAAAAAAGAAAGAGCAAGGAAGGAACAAATGAGAAGCAACACAAATCCGGGGTTCTAAGAAAATATTATTCCTTAAAACACAGATTTTTATAGATATTGGACAACAGATTTTGGTGTTTCTAACCTATCAATGAATTTTTTAAAGTTGCTGTCGAGTGTTCAGGTCCTGAACCCAAGGCTGACCTACACAGTGGCATAGCACTGTGTAGAACTAAAGTTACAAAATATTAAGATACATTAGTTATATAATTTTTATACTACTATACATTAACCTATGAAAACACAAGAGATGCTGAAAATCCTAACTTTCAAAGTGACTTACACACAAAAGCTAAAACCATGAAGTGTGAATATGAAATCAAACCATTTCTTCTAATAGTCTTTGCTCAATATTACTGAACAAGACGATGCAGTCAAAAAACACCACACAGAGAAACGGCACGTGCTACAGCAGAAAAGGTATTCAAAGGGGGAAAACACAGATAACCACATTTCTCATTTTTAGAGCCCGGGACAAGGCATACAAAATATGAACAGTTACGTTCAGCAAGTATGTCCAGGCAGATTTAAAGCATCATTGTTGCTTGACTTAGTTTATAAGTGAATAAATAAACGATTCAGGCTCTACTTAGACACAGAAAACAAGCCCATCTTAGGCTTCCATTTCACGCAGGCAGCTCCAGCGGAGTATTGTCACCCCTGCTAAGGAATATGACGGTTCTGTAACATCCACATTAAGATGAACATTGATCAAGGCGATAATGTCCATCGGTTAACTGTATTCTTTCAAATCCCAGGCTATTCTGCGAAACAGAATCACAAACGCCAATGAACATCCATGCTGAACAAGAGAGGCCTGG
The DNA here is from genome assembly GCF_000260355.1 of Condylura cristata. Classification (NCBI taxonomy): domain Eukaryota; kingdom Metazoa; phylum Chordata; class Mammalia; order Eulipotyphla; family Talpidae; genus Condylura; species Condylura cristata. The sequence continues at coordinate 9,256,807 of NW_004567133.1, forward strand.
CCACACTTACCGTTTTCCACATAGGGATGAAAGGGTAAGACCAGGGCAAGGATGACCCTGCCTCTGGTTGGCTCCAAGACACTTCTGATATCTTTTAACAAAGTCAGGGGCTGGTCGCAGCGGTCCAACAAATTCAAGCAGCTGATGACATCGTACTGGAACCCCGTATTCTGCCATTCATTTATACCAAGCACTCTGGAAAAGCCAGAAAAGGTAAACTGATACAAATTTTACCCAAACACCTTTAAAAATAAGTGGGATGATGATTTGGTGATGGGAAACCCGTGGGGATTACAATCGAGATGGAAAAAAAAATGTGCAAAATGATGTAAAAATAAACTTTGTAATAAAAAAAAAAAGAAAAAAAAAAGTGGGATGCCCATAAAGGTTCCAATTTTATCTTCTAAATCAAAGGAAGTTAAAATCTTCATTTGTAATTTTTATTTGTAGTAATAAAATGGCCAGGCAAAGAAAAACAGCAGTCATATTTCTTTAGATTTGGCATTTCACCTATTTCCAAATCTCAGAACATAAATTCTTCTTTATAAGAACAGGTCATATTTAATAAGTAGGAAGATAAAAGGTGATTAAAAAATGGTATAAAGCATTTAAATTCCTATGTATCAGCTAATGAACTGAGACTCCTACTTTCTACAATCATTAGAATTTAATCATAAAATACATCATATATATTCTTGTTTTCTATTCCATTTTTTAAGAATGGCTGAAAGTGGTATTAGATGATTCCATTTATAACCCATAACCTTTGACATACCTCTGTTCCCAGGAGTGAGAGATTGTTTCCTATTCTAAAATCTGTATATGAGTAACTAGAGGAAAAGACAGCGCATGACAGCCTATTAAAACTGGTAATTGTTACCACTCAGCCTTCAACATTGTCTTCCCTCTCTCCCCTTCTCAAAAACTATTTCCTGTCCTTGACAGTGATTTGTCCACAGAAAAGAGGCCTTCTCACAGCAAGTCATTGCTCGTCATACCATGAAGGCAATTCTATTACTCACTCATTCCTGGTTTGGTTATAGCAAATTTTGAAAGACAGAAATAAATGTTCAAAACAGAAAACTAAAGTTTTAATCCTGGAAAGTTCAAGCTATACCTCTGAAAGCCCAACTCATCTGTACTTCTGTTTTATAATTTAGATTTGTAAACTCAGTTCCACGGATGAAGAAGACAAATTTTTAGTTCAATCTGCTAGCCTGGGAATCCTACCAAGTTGTCAGAACTGTCCTCTCCTTATGAGAAAAATGAAAGAAGTGATTTGTCTGAGGTCATACTATAAGTCACTTGCAGAGAAGAAATTACAACTTAGAAATTCTTCTAGTCTGTATTCAGGTCAACGAACCTGCTTCTATGCCTATAAGATGAGAAAGTACCTGACAGT
>NW_004567133.1:9258378-9281161 GCF_000260355.1 Condylura cristata
TATATATAAATTCCTTTTGGATTACTGGCATTTGCAAACCCCATCCTACTCAACATCTTGCCACACACTTGTTTCCTCTACCACCTACTAACCACCATTCAGATCATGACGATTTTATTTCTTATTTTTTAAAAACTAATTTTAACGATAACTTTTGGTAAACTGAAAGCAGTATATACGCTGGTGAAACTTTTCTCAGCTGAAGTATTTTTATTTTCCTCTGCTTGGTGGCATTGTTCGTCAGTACACACAATCAGAATTTAATCATAGAATCCCTTCCTAATGTCTTTGGCTTTTCCAAAACAACATTTCTATTAACAAAGTGGCTATTTAGGGGAGGATTATTTAAAAAAAAAAAAAATTATTTACCTTCCAGAAGTATTTTAAAATACACTTTTTGTAGAGAAATGACAAAGTAATCAGTAGTTTTGATAAATTCTAGATTAAAAAAACACTATAAAGAAACTTATTATTTTATTTTAAAAATCAAAGCCACATCCTTAAATTTTACAACCAGATTTCAGGCAAAAACAATACCTTGGCAATACAGAGGAAAACCCTGGCTATTTCTTTTATTTAAAAAATGACATCCAGAAACTATTAAAAAGTCAGTTGCTCATGGTCCAGATATTGAAATGAAAAATAGCTACCCATCAAAAAGAAGCCAAGAAGATGTAGAATTAAGCTACAAGTTTGCCTGGCCATTGTGGACTAGATGAACCCTAAACTTGGTGAGATACTGCTTCCTCATTAGACCTCAACTACACGAGTCGCCACTTTTGTGACTTTTTACTTCATACTTATAATATTATGGAGAAAGTGTCCACTAGTATTAATTTCTTATCTGTGTCAAATTGCAAACATATAACATATGTGCTTTTATCAGGAAAAAAATTAACCATTTTATATATTTTAAGTTTACCGTTTTACATAGCATATAAATTCTAGATGTATTAATTCAAATATATGAAAATTCCATTTAAACATTCAAGGAAAGGGCCAGAATAAGTGAGAAGGGAACTATATGAAAACTTACTTCAAACACCTTCTTTCCCATACCACTTCAAAACAGTTGTTTTTTAACGTGGGAAGTGAGTCGGACTCGTTATTCAGCATGTTTAAGCCGCTGTTGTAACAAAGGTCAGAGTATTCCAAGTTTTGAAATGGTAAGTTAATTTCTAATTGAAGGAATAAATTTCAATTATCACCAACTAGAGCCACCAGAATCTAACTGGAGAGATTGCTGGAGATAAAGGGGATTTTATGACTCACTTATTAATTCAACACACAGAGGTGTCTCCAGAGAGCCCTAACAGCTTCACTAACGTGCCATCTCCAGGGCTAGTCTACATAAGCAGTAACTTAGGTGGACAGGAAAGTGAGTGCCTAAATTTCTCAGGCGAGGCCTGACTTTCAAAATATCAAAGGAGGCAGGCTTTACCCTCTCCTCCCCCATTCTATACTCAACATCTTCCACCACTGAACAGCATTCATACTGGATGAAGAGTAGCCTGCTGCCTCGGCCTCTCAAATAGAAGATGGTAGGAAAACAATTTAACACTTCACATCCATTCGGGCTGCGATATCAAAACACCGAAATAACAAGTAGTGGTGAAGATGTTAAACTGGAACCGTGTGCACTGCTAGTGGGATGTAAAATGGTGCAACTGCCACGAAGACAGTACGGCAATTCCTCAAAAATTAAATGTATGAAACAAAAAATTTAACAGATGATCCGGATGATCCACTTCTGGGTATGTACCCAAAATGAAAGCAGTGACCCCAGCAGGGTTTGCACACCCACGGTCACAGCAACATTAGTCACTACAGCCAAAAAGTAGAAGCGACTCCAAATGTCCACCAACAGATGAATGAATAAACAGATGGGGTCTACCTTATGACGGAATATTACTCAGCCTTTAAAAGGAAATCTGGACATATGCTATACCACCAATGACCCCTGCAGACATTTTGCTAAGTGGAGAGTCACAAGAGGACAAATGACTTCTGAACCCTCTTATTTGACATTCATAGTGCAGTCAAAATCTGAGACAAAAGTAGAACGGTAGGGAGGGAGAAATGAAGAATTTGCATTTAATGGGTAAAGAGTTTTGATGATTGAAGATGAAAAGGTTCTGAAGATGGATGTGGTGATGGTCACACAACGTCAATAGACCTAACTAGTACTGAATGCACAATTAAAAAGTATTAAATTGGTAAATGTCTTCTATTTTTACTAAAAAAAAAAAAACAAGATTGGATTCTAGATTCCCATAAGGAGAAGCTCCTGCATCTCATCTCCCTTTTCCAAGTTTCTTTCACCTGTCTTTTTCCTCTCTACAGTGCCAACTTTTCTAGTCTGGAAAAATGCTGCCAAAGAAAAAAAAACTCAGTTTCCACTTAAGTTTGAATATGGGAATTCTTCTTTAACTCTTAATCCTGGAAAACTGTTTCATAACCTTTAAGCAATATGCTTTCAAGAAAAACTAAACCTAAAACCAAGAAATAAACACAAACTATGTCTAAAAATTATACCTGTATTTCTTTTTCTGAAGCTGCCATATCATAGTTTCAGACAGCTCAGTGGCATAAATTTCTTCGAAATGAGGGCTCATGATTTTTGTGACTTCTCCATCTCCAGCACCTAAATCCAGAAGTCTATGGGTTTTCCAGTCTGGATTAATTTTAAGCAGTCTCTGAAACTGATCCGGTGAAAACACAAACATTGAGCCTCTTCCTAGCAACCTGGAGGAAAAGGGAACAAAAATGGAAAAGTCTATATAAATCAAACACCCGCACACACACTGACGTCAGTGACGCAGCATCAACCACATCTTGAACTTAAAATACGTTTGAGTACCTGATTACATAACTAAAACATATTCTCTTCGAGAATTTCTGACTAAAAAGCCAAACTTTAATAGAAGAAAATAACTCCAGACATCACCATTTGTCTCTAAGGTTGCAAATAACATCCCCTAGAGTATAAAAAGCAATTAAAAACAAATGGGAAAAATTTGTCAAAATAAGAAGATAAAAGAATTAACAAAAATATACACATTTATCACTTAAAAAGGTATCAGGCCCACAAAATCAGACCACAACACTGGCCCATACCACCAGGCAGAAAAATCAAATGGGGGGAGGTAAAGAAAGGAAGCAATTCATAAACTAAACAAGGGGTCAGAAAAACACAGCTTTTGTATACTAGGTTTTTCAGAGACATTAAAGAGAAAACCATAATATCAGTGAATTTACATTTAGAAAGAAGATTCCAATTTGCAGAGGTTTATGTTATTGTCAAAGAGCCTAAGCAGCATGCAAAACTAACAATGACTTTTAAGAGAGTAAGGGGAGCTTGAATTGGAACAGCAGCTATAAATCAAGTCTCGTCTCATGGAAGTATTAACTTAGGAAATAAAACACATTTCTGGGCCTCCCTGGTAGCCTAGGGGTTCAGTCTCAGCGCTATTACCACAAAGGCCTGCGTTTGATCCCCGGCAAGGGGGGTGACCCATGTGGTACAGCTGACATCTCTTGTCTCCTGCTTCCCTCAGCAGTGTATTTCAGCAAATACACCTGTTCTGAATCCCATTCTGTCACTGGTGAATCCTCTCACCCCTCACCAACTCTAGCCTATACTCCAGTTCTTCTAGTATAATTAAACAAAAGGCTAAGAAGGAAAAAAAAATAAAATGCACTCTTGCTTAGTTAGAGCCTGTTTTCCAGGTCTTGAAGCCTACTTTGCCAAGGGCAGAGGTTCCTCAAACTTCCCTAGAGCAGCAGACACCTTTCTTTAAATGAAGTGGACTCACAGACAAGCCAGAACTACCATGGGGAAGGCACTGCCAAGCTGAGTGTGCCAGCCCAGAGCTAACGCCAGTCACGTCCAGGCCTTTCTGTGCAGCCTGAAGCAGCTCCTGAGGCACTTCCTCTTCAGACCCAGGAAAAGCTTAAAACTCAAGGGCGTAGGAGATGGCAGCAAGACCTGTACTGTACTGCTACTTTCTGGAAACCATCCTAAGGTACACTGTGTTTGTTACACAGTGACTGGGAAGATGCCTGCAAGTTGACGCTCCTGGTAAAACCAGTTTTGGGAAACAATTTAAATTATGAAATTCATACAGCGAACTCCCCCTCCCCTTTATCAGATTAAGACTACAAAAGACTAACCAAATCTAATCGTGTGTTTACAGTAAATCTTCTGCTTCACAAAAATGCTAAAAATGGGGCGGGAGGTGGAAAGACCAGAGACTGCTAAGCACAATGCTACCTACCCAGAGAAAACACTACTCTAAAAGACAAGGTGATTTTAATCCTCAGCTGTTCCTATCTTCTAATGGAAAAACAGGCCTGCGAAAGCAATCTGAGAAAAGGGACTGAGCTCCTTCATTTCACACGGGAGCCAGGCAGAGCAGGGTGAGGTCACAGGTAGCAAGGCCCGGGAGATGCACATTTCAAATGCTGGTGCTCATTCACCATAGGCTCAGGTCAGCTGTAAACACTCATCGAGCTTAAGGTTTCCCAGTTCTAAAATGGCATGCTTCCCTAGCCCATCTCTTTGGAATATGGGAAAGCTGATGATGAACATCATAAAGTCTAGAGCCAGCGGTAACCTAAGGTGAGAGCTGGTGAGGTCATCTGACTGGTCTACATGCAGAAGCACCAAAGAAGCTTTGTCCTTTTCCCCAAAGTCATGAGCTACTGAGGCTACTCAAAAGGGTCAAAACAGTCGAAATTAATCTAGCCCAGTATTCCTCAACTAGGACCAAGAACAGTTAAACTTCCTTCAGTGTGTGTTTGCTGGGGGGCGGAAGAGGGGCGTCGTACACAATGAGGAATAATCCACTAAAATACCCAGACACTGACCTAGTGTCTGGGTCAATACAGTTTCCAGCAAATACATACCACGGAAAGGCAGGGCTCTCTAATTTGTTTTTAATTACCAAGTCATGTTTTTCTTTCTTTCTTTTTAAAAAAATACTTAATAACCACCCTAGGTTCTCTGGACTCCAATGTTCTCTCTGGATTTCCAGTCTATTGAGGAGGTCCATCTCCTTATCACTCTCTTCCTAACAAACTTTGAAAACAGCTAACATGGCCTTTCTTGGCCTTCCTCGGCCTTCCCCTTTCCAACATAATGAAATCAGACATGGGTGGTGGGGGGAGGAACAGCAAAACTAAAAAAAAAAAAAAAAAAAAAGATATCAGATATGGATCTTTTTAATTCAAGAGTTTCACAGTAATTATTTCTGTAAGAGACAGCTACTCATAGTAATAATCCACCACTGTCATGGAGGGGTGGGTATCTATGGGCTCAAAATTAAGCTTTCAGCTGAGAATACAACACATGACAAGAGACTTTTGTGATTGCTTTTTTCTTGTGAGGAGAGGAGAGGATGACCTTTAGATTAAAAGGGGAGGGGTTATTCACTGTGTTGTCTCTCTGTAATTAAAATATGAAATTCCAGAGTAAGGAATTTTAACCAGCGTCCAATGGAGTAGAGGTAAAGGAGGAAGTGACTCAGTGCCCATAATCTCCCCCCAAAATATATATAAAATGTTTAATGTAAATACTATTTGAAGACTGTATGCCTATCTTTATAATCACTATCCAAAAAGTATAGGACCTCAGGAAGGGTAAGAATCACTGCTACAGTGAATTGTTCACTTCCTCACCAAAAAATAAATGGTATAGAACAGAAATTCAAGACAGCCAGTTTTAGAAACAAAGTGTCGGATGGAGTTTTATAAACTCAACTACCAATACAAAAATAACAACTGTCTGCTGAAGCTAACTTCAGGCAATTTCATATAAACAATGAAGAAAATCAAGTAAGAAATCTTGAGAAATGGCTTGTGGTGCCTGAAAACAGATTTCAGGACCAGATGATAGACTGGGAATCCAGACATTCAGAACAAGTTGGCTCCCAACGTCCACGGGAAATGTGGGCACAACCAGCGACTTTTCATCCAACATGGTTTTTAAGCAGAATCCAGTTGCTTTTCCTTTGCCTTTTTGGCCTTGGGGGTGTTTGAGAGTTTGGCCAAGTAAGAATAAAAAATATTCTTGAAGCTTTTCCATGGATTTATATGCGAGAACCACTCGAGAGAGATACCATAGCACTTTACACAACTCTGGAGTGACTAGGCATTATTTATGAAAGGGCCAAGCAGAACCCTAAGCAAGCCATCACCCCCTGCTGGGCTGACTCATTAGTTACCCTCCAAAAAACTTGCTCCTAGAAATGTGCTTAAGAGAAGGCCCGTCTATGAGGGCTTGGCCCCAAGTGCCTTGCTGTTCTCTACAGGAGACTAGCGGCAGCCAGGGTTAATCTATTTATTAACCGTTCTGGTTAAAATGCAGAATCCAGGAACCCTTTCTCCCCGCAATCTCCTGACTCAGAACGTGCATTTTACCCATTCCCCAGGTAATTCCCATGCACATCAAAGTTGGGAAGCACTGCTCTAAGAAATTCCCATCACAAAAAAAAAAAAAAATAGACTTACGAGGCTATTTATCAAGTTAGGGTGAATCTAAGCGTAACTGGACAACCGAAGTGTCACAGTGGAGATGGTCAACATCTTGAGAAAGATTAACTTTTCTTTTTCATTTTTTTTAAACCGAAGGTTAAAGAAAAATGTCCAAGATTCACTTACCCATTGATAGATGTTCTAGACATAAAGAGGCTAAAAACAGATGACACAAAAGAGTGATACAATTGGATAAATAGCCAGCCCGATTTCTCAATGCTGTTGTTTAAGAAGATCTGTGTTCCTTGATCAAGGTAACTCTGAACAAAGACAGCCTGGAGTGATTCGCATAATTTCTCTCTGTTGCACACATACCACTAAAAAAGAAGAAAAATGGAAACACATAATGAAGTGTCATTTAGGAAGTTCAAAAGCAAACAAACAAAAAAAGATAAATAAATCAAACCTAAGGTTTTCAAATATTATGCTCTCACAGTATTTTGAGGATAATCATTTCTTGTACACATATGACTTATAATCTATAAACTACAGTTTCTCTGTTAATTCACATTACCCTCAAGGTAGGCAGAGAGAGTGGGGGGGTGAGGGGAGGCCTTGGGGTCATGAAGCTAAGAGGGGTAGCAAAGGTGGCTCCCTCCCAGGTGCTCTGGTTCCTGCAGGGCCCAACAGTTTGGTCAGTCACTATATCCCTGTGCCCCCAAGATCTAAGAAAGCTCCACTGGCCCCTTCTTCACTGAGATTCAACACCAGAAGGCAGAAACTTGCATTATTAACCTTGTTTTTAGATTGGGGGTGGGGGGAGAGGGGGGAAGTCACCTATTCAATGATTTAACTCAAAACAACCAAAAAGATCAATGGTAGTATCAGGCAGCCGAATTTAATATACCACTAACCAGGCTATGCTGCCTTTCTTCTTACAAGCTATAAAGAGACGTTTAGAAATAGTGAGTTCAGGCCCTCCCTGGTGGCGCAGCAGGTTAAAGCACAGCACTGAGAAGCTAAAGCCACTCTGCATAAGTTCAATTCCCGCCTGCCCCGGAGGTGACCACATGGCGTGGCAGACCTCTCCTGACCAGCCTGCTGCTCCCCTCAGCAGTGTACTTTGTCGATCTGCCTGTTCTGCTCCCCACTCTGTCTCTGGTGAAGCCTCTCACCGCCCCTGAGCCTCTGGCCTGTACCCCAGTTCTGTATGAATAAATAAATCTTTAAAAAAAAGAAATTCTGAGTTCTGGGCCTCCTTATGATGCAAGGGGTGAAGTCTCAGCACTTTGAAGCTGTCCACAGCCACTGCAGCACTGAATTTGATCCCTGGCTAGATGCAGCAGACCTCTCCTGTCTTTTCCCCTGCTCTCCTCAGCAGTGTATTTCAGTACATCCAACTGTTCTGCTCCCCACTCAGTCTCTGGTGGATCTTCTCACCTCCTCCCAACCCTCTCCCGAACCCCAATGCCTGTATTCAGCTCTTGTGTGCATAAATAAATAAATAAATCTTGTTTTAAAAAATGAAATACTGAGTTGTGTTTTTAACACAGACAGGAGCAAGCTGCTAAAGAAATCTTAAGAAGTTAATTGAAGGCACACTGTAATCAAGGAGACAGCAAAGTAACACACTAAGAACAAGATTTCCAGAAATGAGTTATAACCAGAACGCACTTTCTAAAAGAAAATACAGGAACTTCAACTGTGGATGAAATGTGATCTCCCACTGTATAGGGTTAGTGTGAGCTGTAGAGTCAACAGCACAATCAAGTCTGTCATTCCTGTGTGAGCACTCACAGGCCACACAATCTGAGCTTCTGTTCATCCCTCTGTAGACGAGAAGCATCACTGGTGTCTACCTACCCTGTGAAGGTCTTTGAGGATTTAAACAAGATAATGCAGGCAAATCTTCAATACAGTACCAGATTCTCCAGAGGATATGTAACAGCAGTAAGACATTGTTCTAGATGGCCTGATAAATAAGCGCAAGACAGCACAGTAGAGCAGTTACTATTAACCCATTAGCTGTCAGAAACAATCAAATTTTCCCAGAGAGGAATCTGCTGGTCAGAAGTGAATGGCCCCTCTGCCAATTATGCCCATTTACAAGCAGTAGATGCTTGTAACTGTTTGCACAATTGGTGGTAAATGAAGTTACATGAAGTCTTGCGTAATATTCCTGACACTAATCTTGAGAGAACCACTTATACAGCAATATAACAAGCAACCAATCACATAAAATTTTGAAAAATTTTTTTTTATAAAGCCTGTCCCTAAACTGGGTAAACTAAATCTTCCCAGTTGTTGACTGATTTGTTAACTTACCATTTAAACATCACTATCAACGCTTCTTGGACTTAAAAGCTATCTTTATTCATTCTACTCAAGATAAGTTATAAAGCATCTTATGTTAACTGCTTACATTTTTTTCTTGGAGGATTAAAAATGTTCTGCTTAATCATTAACTAATTCTTAATACTCACTGTGCCTGAAGTTATGCCTCAATGCAGGCCATAAACCATTTTTTATTATACTCATGACCTCCTATTGTACATTCTGAACTCTATAGTACTAAGGCCACTCTGACTTTTATTTATTTATTTTTCTCTCTGAAATAACTAATCAAAATGAAAGTCATCACCTTGGTACTAGGTAATCAGGTACATTCTATTAATGTGGACAAGGAGTCATTCAAGTGAAACAGAAGAGCTAAGAATTCCTTGTAACTGGACAAGGAGAACAATAGACTCTGACTTCCAGAACTAGAAAAGAATTGGCACCAATAACTGCAAGTATGGCTTCTAAATGCCAAAAGGAAAACTCAAATTTTCAACAGGATTTCTCTCATTTTGTCGATTATTAATTAACACATGTGGCTTGACCTTCCGCACAAGTCTTTCAGGAAAGAAAGTGCTTACTGAACAGATGCGTTACAGAAGAAAAAGGAGTGAAACCCTTCTTTTAAAAAATAAATGATGAAAATTCATGTTCCTCCTGACCATAACTCCATAGCAGCATTATTCATAATCAAGAAAAAAAAATCACCCAAATGCCCACCAACTGATGCACGGGTAAGCACGACTGATCCGTGTAACAGAGCCCTGTTCTACCATGAAGAGGGATGAAGCACCGATTTACGTGACTATACCAGAACATGCAGGGCACTCTCCAAGCTGGGGTAGCACTCAATCAACTCACTGGTGGGGGTGGAGTTTTCCCAACTCCACACTCTGATGTCCTCAGGGCTGATATCAGACAGGTCCAGCCACCGTTTGGCTATTGAAGAGCTGGCGTTTTAGCAATTAAACCACTGAGGTTTCAGCAGTTAAACTCCTGGCATCAGCACAGTAAATGAAGGCAAGGGGGAGTGTCCAGGAGAAGCCACCTGCTTTTGCCTCTCGCAGCTTCAGCAAGGACCTCATCTTTCCTTCCCCCATCCCTTCTTGCACTCCCTATGTAAGTAAATCCTCCCAATGTGGCTGCTTGTGAGCCATGTCCCAGGAGTGTTTGAGTGAGAACCCCACTACCTAGGTCACCACTGGCCCCCTGGGTCTGTCCCATTTTAGCTTCATGCCCAACTTGGGACTAGACACCCACAGTTGATGACACGTCTGTCAAAGGGCTCCTGCTCATGATGGCAGATTCGATGGGACATCGAATCTGTAGGACACGTCATGGCATTTCTGTTTCTGACTTAGAGGAGTGTGGGCCTTCATGAGAGTTCTCACAGCATGTGCTTGACTCAGGCGTGGGATCAACATGAAGTTTAAGCAATCCTACTGCTGCCGTTCCTCCATCCAGTTTAGGTTTTAGGGAATATAATAAAGTCTGGTTTAGGAAAAATGACTTGTCTTATGGGAGATTCTGAGAGCATGTATCTGGGGATTGTCTCTAACTTAACATATGATTTTTGCTTCTTGAGGACATGTGAGTGTTTTCTGTAACTATTTTCTGTTTGAGAAGGGTGAGTTGTCTACTCTGGGCTGAGAGTCCACTTGGACAAATTCTGGCTGGCTAGAACAAGTTCAGTTGTCAGTAAGAGTCTAGGAAGCGATGAGTTTTTACTGTAACACCACTTGGCCTGTATTCACTACTTAGAGGGAAAATGACCTACCTGGATCTTTGAACTACCAGGCTATTATGCAACTGGAAAAAATTTGTAAAAGATCAGGTAGATGAAATGAACATCCATATATGCATGCCTCTGTGTCTCTCCATGAATTTGATTATAAAATCCAGTAGGTCACAATGAAAGAAGTGGCCTTCCCCTCACCCTAACACCTGTACAGGGAAGACGCAGTAAGAGGAGCCTTGTGTGATCTGTCATGAAAATCTTGCACCAGAAAACCTGTCAGTTCTGCCTTATGCACTAAAGTTCCACTCTTAGCACATCAGCTCTTGGATGATACATCAGGAGACATGCCTGCCTGCAGGCTCCATATTTTGCTACCAGAAGAATTCCTGGTCACCCCCACAGGCACCTGCCCAAGATCTGATAGAGAGGGCCTGCCTACAGGCTCCATATTTTGCTACCAGAAGAATTCCTGGTCACCCCCACAGACACCTGCCCAAGATCTGATAAAGAGGGTGACTATGCAAAAGAAGTTTAATTTTCAGATTCCAGAATTTACTTTACTATGAAGTGATAAGTAGGAGAAGCCATGTGCTCTTTGGTATTTTTGCAAAAGAAGCAAGCTAATCTCATCCAAGCTGTAATCAATAAGGAAAAGATCAATCTTCAGAATTCGAAACTAAACTGAAAGGGCTTAAAAAAGATGGAATTTTTAAAGTTAACTATATTGGTGCCTATCTTAGTAGGTCTTAATCTTCCAACATAAACATGGTAACTGCTAACATGTATCTTGGGCTGTCCTTTCTTCCTTCTTTCTTCACACATCCTTAACGTTCCCTCAAAATTACACATTTTGATTTCTTAAAATTAAGTAAAAAGTGAAATTCGTAACCAAGCTTCAACTGTGAAAACTTAGCAGACATGGAAACAAAAATGTAGGATCAAATAGTCCATGTAATATCTAGGAAATTTTAGCTGCAATGCCTGTATTTGCTGTCTTACTAGGATTTCTGTGTCTCCAAAAGAACCATTATCTCCTTTCAGACATGGTGATTAGGTCTTACTCAAGAGTGGAGACAACCAAGCTCATCTGTTAGAGATATAGTCTGGCCCTTATGAATCTGTGAAGGACCTGAGATATTTAAGTAGACGGCAAAAACAAAACAAAACAAAACAAAAACCATTTTTTTCTTTCAGTTCCCATTGCAGGAGACCAGAGGACAGACTGACTGATGAACACTGGAAATCCTGAGAGTATCAGAAAGGTTCCTGGGTAACTGCCATATTCTCCATCCAGAGTTGAAGGTATGTAGGATGGATGACCTTTGAAACCACGGACCTCTGCTGTCAACTCTCCACTCCCCAGTTTAGGGAGTTTAATTAACTGTGACTCTATGGACAGAACTGAGTTTAGACTTGGGTTTTTAATTTTTTTTAATGTTTGATTTTTGTAAGTTTCGTTAATATGGTTCTGTTTTTGACTCTCCTTTTCTTTGCAGAGTTTTTGCAGGAACATGTGTAGCTCAAGTGAACAAACATCATGGCTACTTCAATGTCAGTAAGACTTTGCATCAGGCAGTGGTGAAAAGATTCTAGCCTCAGAAAAGTAGGATTTCTCCCAGGAAGCAGAGAAAGTTCTATGCCTTTACAAACACAAGGAAAATTCGTAAGATATTCCACATGGATTAAAAATAAGGGAGCAGGGGCCCTCCCTGGTGGCGCAGCGGGTTAAAGCACAGCACTAAGAAGCTAAAGCCACTTCCGCATGAGTTCGATTCCCACCTGCCCCGGAGGTGACCACATGGCGCGGCAGACCTCTCCTGACCCGCCTGCTGCTCCTCTCAGCAGTGTACTTCGTCAGTTGGCCTGTTCTGCTCCCCATTCTGTCTCTGGTGAAGCCTCTCACCGCCCCTGCACCTCTGGCCTGTACCCCATTTCTGTATGCACAATAAATCTTAAAAAAAAAAAAGGGGGGGTGGGGGGAGCTGTATCATGGCCTGTATGTCTTCTCCTTTATGTCTGATTATTTTGGCTTGCAGAGAATTAAAAAAAAAAAAAAAAGCTCAGACAGCACTGAGCACAGAACAGTAAAGGAAACTGGTTCAGATGCCTCCAGGAAACATGGCCTGGAATAATCTTTGGTTAATGAAAACTAATTTGGAATCTAATGCTTAGGGTCGAAATTATCTTTAAAGTTGTGCTATCAAGTATAATTTTTTTTTCCTTTTTACCTTTGTCATTTGTATTGGGTACATGCTGCACAGAAGAGGCAGCCTGAGGTGAAATGCTTAAGTCTTTACAAAAAGGATAAAATGGAAGCTGAGAAACTTAAGGTACGTGAAGGTAAGTTAAGGTTCGGATGAGGGAAAATACTTTTGGAATCAGAAAACACAAGAAGGGGAGGGTGTAATTCCCTTAGCATTGTGCTGGCAGAGACTAATAGATCTGACATCTTAAACTGTCACTGTTGGGTAATTAAATGACGTTTTCTCCAATACTTATGAAAAAAACTTCCCAGAAATCTAAATTTAAAAAGAAAAGAGTCTTATTTGACTGATCAGAGGAAACTTTATGGAACCTCGGGAGAACACCAGAGACCCCAGAAAATTTCTCCTTTCCTTATGGTAAAACAAATTCTTTTTGGTATTTATCTGGTAAATTGGAACTTAATGGGAAGCACTATAACTTGAGGGAAATGTTGCATCTTGGCATATACATTTAAGTATTAATATATTCTAATATATTTGTCAATTCCAGTTGCTCTGGAACATTGCAAGTTGTGATGCTGGAACAAATTTCCTTGTCAGCTATGTTATTATCAGAGTTTTAAATTTACAGAAATTGTTTCTGGAGAATTTAATGTGAGAAAGACCTAGCCGATTATTTAAGCCTCATGCTAACTGATGGACATGTTACTGCCTTTTTATTTGTTTTTTGATTCAAAGAATTTTTTTTTTCATTTAACTGACCTGATCTGCAACAACTTTAAGTTGCATTTTGTGAGCAGAACTAAATTATGCTTGCATTTTTCTCTCCCATTGATAGCCTCATAATACAGAAAATGGAAATATTCTTACTACTCATATGTCTATCTTTGCATTATTTCAGTCGGAATTTTGTTTCTCTTTAAAGAGAATTGGAGGGCCCTTCCTGGAGGCACAAGGGGTTAAAAGCATAGCACAATGAAGCTCTCCACAGCCACTGCAGCATCAGTTCAATCCTGGCCAAAGCTCACCAACACAGCACAGCAGACCTCTCCTGACCTGCCCACTGCTCCCCTCAGCAGTGTATTTCAGTTAATCCACCTTTCTGCTCCCCACTCTCACCACCAATACCTCTGGCCTGCACCCCAGTTCCTGTATGCATAAATAAATAATTTTTTTAAAAGAAGCTTAAAAAAAAAGAGAGAAACTTGGAAATGTGATCACATTTCCTTTGAGTAGAATGTCACAATTGAGACTTTCTGGAAGTTGAGATTGAGCAAAGAAAAGAGTCTACCATCTTGCCTGCAGAGTGCCAGAAGCCTCCAAGGAGATTAGAAAGCTTACCTCTGTTGGCAGCCCTGGAGAACTCAAGAGAGAAAGGCTCTGGAAACCACGAAAAGAGGAAATCTACCCACAGGTCAGGTGATGTCCAGTGACTAGACATTATGGTTTCCAAGGCATGGAGAGGCCAAATTTTAAGACTTCAACCTAACATCACTTATGGAAAGTTCCAACAAAGCCAACAGGAATTCTACTAGCTTATTCTGTCCTATAAGTTTATGTAAAAACAGATCAAATAGGCCCTCCCTGGTGGCGCAGCGGGTTAAAGCACAGCACTGAGAATCTAAAGCCGCTTCCGCATGAGTTCGATTCCCGCCTGCCCCGGAGGTGGCCACATGGCGCGGCGGACCTCTCCTGGCCCGCCCGCTGCTCCCCTCAGCAGTGTACTTCGTCGATCTGCCTGTTCTGCTCCCCGCTCTGTCTCTGGTGAATCCTCTCACCCTCCGCATCTCTGGCCTGTACCCCAGTTCTGTATGAATAAATAAATCTTAAAAAAAAAAAAAAAACAGATCAAATAGATTACAATTAGATTTAGTATACAAATGCATTTTGCTGTAGTACTGATAGAATTGGGATGAAGATGAAAATTATTTTAATAGTAGCCTCTTTATCATTTTTATAATTTTTTTCCCCATTTTGGCTTGGCTTAACTATTTCACCACATTGACTATGAAAAACCATGGCTTGTAATGGACCACTACTTCCTTTGAATACTGCACTTTGGTGGAAACTGAGACCACATCTTGGCTTCCAGCTCTCACTACAGAAATGGTGACAAAAAAACTGAAAGTGTGGAAATTATAAGAGAAACAATAAGTAACACTCTCCAAGCCAGTGGGTGGTTCTCATAAGTGGTAGAAAGTAGTGTTTTCCTAAATCCATACATACCCTGAGACATCCTGAGGGGTGGGTGCTGGTGGGTGAAAGGGGGCAGATCCAGCACTTTGGCAGTTAAACCACTGGGACACCGGCAGTTAAACTGCTAGTAAAGAGGGGTGTCCATGGAGAAGCTGCCAGCTTGCCAAGTGTGGCTTTGGCTTGGCACCCAGACTCTGCTCAGTGGATGCTATTAGGGTAGCACAGACAGCATCGGGCTACATGCCAAACAATCAATAATTTTTCTTTCTGTTTCTGTTCTCCCTTTCCTCACTCCCCATGTACATAAATCATGTTATGGTTGTTCCTCCAGTGTATGTGCTCTGGAGTCATGCACTGCAGTCATAAGTGCATGAGTGAGGATCCACCAATCAGATGATAGTGCCTATTCCCAGGATTTGTCCCATTTCATGACTACATGAATTTTGGAAACATTATATACTAAGTGCAACAAGTCAGTCACACACAAAAAATTGACCTCATTTACATGAATTTTCTAGAATGGGCGATCCAAAGGCAAAAAGTAGACTGTGGTTGTCAGAAGTCTGAGAGCAGAGATAACAGGGTAATGAATTATAGGGTTTCTTTTTGAAGTGATTAAAATGTCCTGAGATGACAGTGGTGATGGTTGTACAACTCTGAATAAACTAAAACCCACCTTAAAGAATGAATTTTATAATATCTAAATTGTATCTCAGGAAAACTGTTTTTTTTTTTTATTTTTAAAGATGTATTTATTTATTCATACAGAACTGGCTTGGGTATAGATCAGAGGTACAGGGGGTGAGAGGATTCACCAGAGACAGAGTAGGGAGCAGAACAAGCCAACTGACCAAGTACACCGCTGAGGGGAGCAGCGGGTCAGGCGAGATCTGCGGCACCATGTGGATCACCTCCGGGGATTAAACTCTCTCTGAAGCGACTGCAGCTTGCTTGCAGTGCTGCGCTTTAACTCGCTGCGCCACCAGGGAGGGTCTGAAAACTGTTCTTTTTTAAAAAGCACACATGTACATCTAAATGGAGGTGGCAGTTTTGTTACAGGACAGTCCAGAGTGGACTTAGGCTGCCTGTCTGTGGGGTCCTCACCTGTAGGCTTAAAATGTAGTAGTCTGCAGGCACACACAAAAAGGGTAAGGGTTTATTTACAAAAGAGGAAAGGAAAAGGAAACAACCCAGGGAAAGAGGTGTACAAAGTAACTTACAAAATATCTTACCAGCTCTGCTATTTGGAGCTCTAGTAATAAAACTAAAACTGATAGCCCCCAGTCACACCATCAGAGAGCCCTAGCTCCAGAGAGAGAACAGATACCTCTTGGGAGCAACAGTTACAAAACCCACTCTGTGTTTATTCCCCAAAGTCCCAGAATGCCTGCTTAGCTCCACCCTCGGGTCCTCGCAGTTCTCTCCTCCGTACTGCTGGGAGTTGTAGTTTTCCAATCACTGGAGTAGAGGGTGGAATCCAGAAAGCCGGGGTGGAGTCCACAAAACTCTGCAGAGTTCCTTTAGGACATCCTTTCCCCTTCACAGTTTGATCTTCTAGAAATTAAAGGTGATTTCAAAACTAAAGTATCCTGGCAAACCTCTTTTAAAATGAAAAATTTAGATGCAAATCTGATTGTGTCACTAAGCTCTTCAGAGTCTTTCTCCAAAGAGGCAACATCCTACATGACATCCACTCTGCCGCCACATCTCAGCTCACTTGTGTGTCCTGACACCTGGCCTCTTGTTGTAGCGCAGGGCTCTACCCTTCTCTTTCTGAAAGATTCCCTTCTCTCAGCTCTCTCACATGGCCTCTGCTCTGTTCCCTACCTTTCCTCCTGCAACCCACACACAAATCACCTCCATAACTGGAACTAAACCTAAATATTTCAAGTATGTTTCCCTTTAACTCCAGATTAGATTGGGTCTTCTCATTCTAGTACTCTCTTATACACCCTTTATGTTTTCTTGGTAACATTTATGAATACAGAATTGAATGTAGATGGTAGAGGTAATATTTTCCTGACTCTATACCCTGACATCCTGAGAGGTGGGGGCTGGTGGGTGACATGGGGCAAAGCCAGCGCTTTGGCAATTCAACTACTGGGACACTGGCAGTGTTGGTAAGGGGGGGGGGGGTCATGGAGAAGCATGTTTGGGGTCTATCTTCCCAGGCAGATGGAAGTCCTTCAGTGCCAGCACAGATACAACTAAACAAAAATGCTCGTCAAATGAATTAATGTCAAAATTCACCAACATTCTAACAGAATTTGAATTTCTATCAAGATCCTAGAAAAGAACATAAAGATAACCACAGAGACAGCTGTCACTCGGTTTCTATCAATTTCTAGAGCTCCAAGGTTTTACAAAACCTTGCTTTAACGCAGCTCTGCAACAGTGGTTAAAGCTAGCTACCCTACACCACAAAACCGCTTCCGCAAGCATGGGGCGGGGGGCACGGGGGAGCACCTGCCTTGTACCAGGCAGCCGCCAGCGCCTTACATTTCAGGCACCACCACATCACTTCAGAGAAAGTGGGAAGCCTCAAGTCTCGATGCAGCTCCAGCTGACTCAAGCCCCTGTACTAAGTGCATGATTTTTTACAAGAGTTTCTTTCAAAGACGCTTGTGTCACACTTCACCCTACCTAGTGTCTGCTAGAGATTCAATTTTAGAAAAGCAAGCAGAACTATTCTGCCCAATTAAACTGGACTGGATATATTCAGAGGAAAGATAATCTGATCTAGAGAGCAACTAAATTACTATAAACCGAAGTTTCTTAATCTCAGCACGACTGGGGGCAGGATAATCCTTTGTTAGGGGGCTGCCCTATGCACTATCCAGCCATATCCCTAAAGGTGCCTACAGCACTCCTCCAAATCTGACAACCCAAAAAGCCCTACCCAGAATCAGGTACTCCGTAGGGAGAAAAATCACAACTGCTTAAGAACCCCTACATGGATTTACCCAGAAAATTTCATTGTTCTGACATGTTTTCCTAACTATCCCAGCTTAATAGTGATCCAAGGAAAATTAAAAAGATGGACCCTGGTCTCCAGGAAAATTTTGTTGGAGTGAGAAGCAAGTAAAGGGATGGTGACCACTTTCAGGTCCTTAAACAAGCAGTAGCCTCGCCTTCAGACAACGCGGCCTCGGAGGAGACCCTGCAGCCATTTGTCCACTCCCTGGAGGGCCGCTCCCTGGCCCAGACAGGCCGCTGACATGAAAGGCTGTCGCGAGCTCCCTGCGCTGGGTGCCAGCCTGTGAGCTCCCGTGTACTTTCAAGCAGGTCCTTTGAATGTGTGCGCCTCAAAGCTGCCCACAGCACACAGGCGGGAACAAGCACCGCGCCAGCTACCTCTTCACACTGGTGCCCGCACTAGGGCTGGGCTACTCAGCTGGGGACTACAGAGCTTGAAAAACATCTTCCTTTGAAGCTCTCTTGAATCTGGTTTAATCTAAGTAAGTAAAAAAATCTTTCAAATAACAAGCTCTAATCAAACCAGACCTTGCAGTCATCAGTGGGTGCCAAGTCTGTGTGGGATGTGAGGACTAAAGGTAACACCTTCTGAAGACTACAGTAAGTAGCAGTTTTCTCCCTACCCCGGAAGCAATCTCCCTCAGACTGCAAAGATACTAATAACTAGTCAAATAATAAACAACAAAATTAGAAAGACAAGCGCTCTGACTGTGTTCTGGTATGAATATGGATTTGTAGTCGTAGCTAACTAATCAAAGTAATGTAGTGTTAGGTCATATCTTAACAATTCCCTTAAGCCTGTGAATAGCTTTACATGACCCTAGTGAATGAGACATTTCCTTCAAAATAGAGATGTAATTTTCCTGTAAAATACCTGCTTATCAGAATGAGGAATACAGTTAAAGTCTTTCTGAAGTTTTTGTTGGGAGTTATTCAACTAGTCAAACCCTGTGTTGTAATATAATAGCTCTTCCAAAATACAAAATTCTTGAGGACATTAGTAGAATTACTGTTTTTAAAAAGCCAATTTCCCAATTTGAGGTATAGTGCTATGATATCAAAAAAAAAAAAGAAAGTAGGGCCTCCCTGGTGGCGCAGTGAGTTGGAGCACAGCACTAAGAGGCTAAAGCCACTTCCGCATGAGTTCCATCCCCGCCCACCCTGGAGGAGATCTGCATGGCGTGGACCCTGACCTGCCCACTGCTTCCCTCGGCAGTGTGCTTGTCAATCTGCCTATTCTGGTCCCCGCTCTGTCTCTGGTGAATCCTCTCACCCCCTGCAACTCTGGCCTGTACCTCAGCTCTGTGTGCATAAATAAATTCATCTTAAAAAAAAGTAAATACTTGTTTTCCATTCCCTGCTGCCAGCACACAGGTGCTGAAATCCTTAGGGAGCGTGCAGAGAGATAAAAGTGCCTCTTACAAACTGGTGAAGTAAGGGGAGGCTGCAGGGAGCAGCTTCATGACAGATGCTCCTGACAGAAAGACCAAATGAGATGGGACTTTCAGTTCCAAGGGGAGGACACACAGTTGGTGTCAGAAGATACCACAGCTAAGAAAAAGTTAAAGTTGAGCAAACATGCATAATCTGAATACAGACCAGAACACCTGCGCAGCTGTCCCATTCTTGTCTTATACACAAACTGCAAAAATTACAACTAATGTTCTGAGACACTGCTATCGAACCTCTGGGTCTACAGAGAGGACCACCAGCCTGAAGCAGTTTCCTGTGGAGAAGGCAGTCTACTTTCACAGCCCCTCAGACAACACAAGATTTCCTAGGAGGCTGAGCCCTAAAAACCACCTCTGTCATCTACTAGCTGTGCTCTTCAGAAGTTTTATCTCTCTCAGCCTCAATCTTGGGTCTGTGAAATGGGGGTGGTACCTCTATGCCTGGCGTTGTGAAGACTAGAGGGGATGATATATTTAAAGTGGTTACGCACAACAGAACAGCAATAACTTGATTTCCTTCCCCTTCCTGTCCAAGGTCTACAAAAAAAACAGTCAGAAAACTGAAGTTCAAGGGAATACCTAAAAACCACACTGGAGGTCTGGGCACCCAGCCATTCTCAAATGAGTAAACAAAGACGTGAGGCATTTATTGCCACTAAAAACAATCCCAAAGGCTCCACTGTCGGAGTCATGAATGCAGACTTTACTAGAGAGGTGGGCAGACCCTTCGACAGCACTGACCTTGACAGCTAAGGATTAAAAAAATCACATTCCAGGTTCTGCCAGGAAAATGGTATCAGTGCCCACATTTAATCATTAACACCTTGCATCTAAGCACCACACAGGAGTAAATGTTCAAACCATCCCTTGTTTTTTCTAGAATGATACAAATCTAACATCATGGCCTCTTTATGTGAGATTTCAATGTGTAACCTGACAGGGTAGTCCATGTACTTTATACAGATGACATAAAATGGCTTCACCTTGGATTTAGCAAATTGGCAAATACTGCTTCAGTACAATTGTCCCTGGTATCTGTGGGGGGAAGGTTCCAGGACCCCCCAAAACACCCAAATCCACAGATGTTCAAATCTCTCGTATAAATTGGCACAGTGCATATGATTTATACACATCTGCTAATATGCCTTAAATATTCTCCAGATTATTTATAATACCTAATACAATGGAAGTGTTATGTAAGTAGTTGCTACAATGTATTGTTTGTGGAGTGATAGTATATAGTTTTGAACCCCAAGATGTACAACCCATCAGTAAGAAGGGTCCACTGTATTTTTAAGTCTTAAGAGTTAATCTTAACAAAGCTTCAGAGGGCCTAAACAACCATCTTTTACTGGACGTTACCAGGCTCTTAAGGGAAACACAAAGGTTCCTGATAAAAAGAGATCCTGGTATTCCATGAAAGTGAAGCAAACACTTGTTTAAGATTTCAACAGTGTTATAAAAAAAAAAAAGGCAATCCTTTTAAAATCTCTTTGGTATTCGACTGCAAGGGCCTTCAACCTCTCGAAGGCAGTTCAGGGGAGGACGAGAATCCATCAGTGTCTGTCTGACTAGGTGGCTGTCTGCCCAGTGCACTGCTAACACAGGCATGATTTTGGTCCACCTCCACAAGGTAAATGGGTAATGTGGGGAAAGGAGACAGAATTTGTCCCTCAGTACAGACTGTGTATAAGGTCCAAGTATTTTCTCATTTAAGAGGAAAAAAAAATCATTTCGGTTCCACCTTGAATCCTAAATTACGTGTGGTATACAGGGTAATAGTTCTCAGTTTACTTAAGAAGGTGAAAAAATAAGCCAATTTTAAGCAATTTTAAGTTACAACCTAATTATTCCGGATATTGAATGTTACCATTTTGTTTTTGTTTTAAAGATTTTATTTATTTATGCATACAGAGCTGGGGTACAGGCCAGAGGTGTATGAATGGTGAGAGGATTCACCAGAGACAGAGTGGAGAGCATAACAGGCAGATCCATGAAGTACACTGCTGAGGGGCGTAGCAGGCGGGTCAGGAGAGGTCTGCCACACCATGTGGGTCACCCCCAGGTTGGGATGGAACTCATGCTGAAGTGGCTTTAGCTTTCCAGTGCTGTGCTTTAACCAGCTGCACCACCAGGGAGGGCCCTTGTTTTTGTTTTTTGTTTTTTTTTTAAAGATTTATTTATTTATTCATACAGAACTGGGGTACAGGCCAGAGGCTCAGGGGCGGTGAGAGGCTTCACCAGAGACAGAGTGGGGAGCAGAACAGGCAGATCCATGAAGTACACTGCTGAGGGGCGTAGCAGGCGGGTCAGGAGAGGTCTGCCACACCATGTGGGTCACCCCCAGGTTGGGATGGAACTCATGCTGAAGTGGCTTTAGCTTTCCAGTGCTGTGCTTTAACCAGCTGCACCACCAGGGAGGGCCCTTGTTTTTGTTTTTTTAATGTTGTAGTTTGTTATCTGGAGAAATTATCCTGGCTGGGTTCCAGGAAGTTCTATCTCTTTTTTCACTCCATCAATTACAAACCAGTTAAATCGCTATTTACCAAGTGTTTAGTTGCTGGGGTGTAAATGTCCTTTGGAGAGTCAGTAGTACTAGGTGCAATGCACCAAAAACTAGATAGGAAATTTTTGTTGTTCTTTTCATTTTATTTTCCAAATAGGTCACTACTGGGGAGTGAAGTCTAGTTTCTCACTACCTGGCTGTTTCTTCCTAGTGAGTAGATCTACTCACTTTATAACCTGTAATTAAGGTGGTTTATCAGAGTAGAGAGGGAGGGAGTAGATGGGGCGCAGGGTGAGACAGCTGGTTGGTAGTGACTGGACATTTGGTGATGGGTGTGGGGTGATTTATACAGTTGCTGAGATCTGAACAGTTGCTGTACACCTGAAACCCATACAATGTTGTAAACTAACGCTACCTCAGTAAAAAAAAAAAAAAAAAAAAAATTGCTGCTGATTAAAGAGGGAATTTTTCTCTTTTAAAAACTTTTTTTTTCCTGTTAAGGGCAGACAGTAAATATATTAGGCTTTGGGGTTATACAGTAGCAAGAATTCTACGCTGCAACTGCAGCCTGAAAGCACTCACAGAGGATATGTAAACTAATGTGATGGCTCTGTTCCAATAAAACTTTAGTTGTGGACAATGAAAATTTACATACTAGAATTGTTCATGTTATAAAATATTATATTTTTTCACAACCATTTAAAAAACACAAAGCTACTCTCAGTTCCCAGGCTGTGCAAAAAGTTCACGAGGCCGGCCCTCCCTGGTGGCGCAGCGGGTTAAAGCACTGCACTAAGAAGCTAAAGCCACTTCCGCATGAGTTCGATTCCCACCTGCCCCGGAGATGTCCACATGGCGCAGCAGACCTCTCCTGACCCGCCCGCTGCTCCCCTCAGCAGTG
>NW_004567133.1:9281302-9283700 GCF_000260355.1 Condylura cristata
AAAAAAAAAAAAAAGTTCACTGCACTCCACATCCCTACTGTAAGCCTACCAAAGTGAAACATAATCCCAGTTTTGAAGCCAGCACACCCAACCAGTTATGAAAATGGTGCTGCTACAGCTGCAGCTGCTGTACTCTAAAGTCTCTCACCTCCAGGCTATGGAACTAGCTAGCCATTTTTCACAAATAACCGATATCCAAGATCTCTCTTCTAACCATAAAATCCTCTAACATAATTCCTTTATATAAAATGATCATAAGGGAAACATGACTATGTATGGTCAATCAATCTATAACCCTTCTTCCTGCATCTGCAAAAAACCCAGAAACCAAACACCAGAAGACCCTATGAAAGACTTAATTTGAAGGGGGGTAAATACTATTTGTTCACAAGTAACAAAGACAATAAGGCAAACCCAGGATCCTGAAACATACAGCAGATAACAGATCATCAATTCAGTCACCTGTGGACAGTCTCCTATCACTGCACTTATCTCTCTGTGGCTTCCACATACACAATCCTTTTGTTCATTTTAATCTTTGTTTATAGACAATTATTTTTATAATAACTTCTGGATTCGTTATTCTAAGGCAAAGACTCAATCCCTCCCATTAAGAAAAGGCCAAAATAATCTTCACCTTTAGAGAAATTAAACTGCCAGACTTTTAGTGCACCTAGTTAAAACACACAAGTACACGCACACAGTTAACAGTCTTAGAAGCGTAGTAAAGTAAATGAGGTGTCTGAAACCGCTATTAGTTGTCCTGACAGATTTGACTTTAAAATATCTCCCTTTATGGGGAGATACTCTTTTACTGTAGCTACAGCTACAATTCTACCAAGGCTCCAGAAAAACCACATTATTTAAACATTTCTTACAGTTTTAAAATACATCCATTTCCTTTAAGAGCACTGAAAATGAATCAAGTTTGAGACAGTAGAAATAAACACAACTTATATAATAAGCACAACTAAGAAACTCAGCCAAAATTCCCTATGAAGGTAAATGAGCTTCTTAATCCTACCCAGAACCTTTTACTGACCAACTGTTGAAAATAACATCTCTAACTCACTGTTTTATACAATTACCCACATGCTATATACATGAGATATTCTGGTGACTGTATAGTTATCACTGCGATACCTGAAAATTATTTCTCTAAGAATCACCAGTGTTAAATAAGTCGTCCACAACAATGAATGTAGTCTGGCAGCTTAAGGTCGCCTACCAATTTCACATACATGCCTAATAGGATTACAAGAATGATTCCCTAACTAATTCAGTAACCCTCAGATTACAAAAAGCATTATGAAAATTTAACATCCCCTTTAAAAATAAAAGAGGTCCACAGAAAGTATTTGCTTAAAAAATAACTGCACTTCTGAATAAATTGCCTTAACTCCCTTAATAATTCTTTACTTTCATTAAACACATGAAATCAACCTGAGGGTAATCTCTGAACACCTGGCATTGTAAGAAAAGTAAACAGTGAAATGAGAAATCTCTGAAAATATTGAGCCACAAGATGGGGAAAGTTACTGCTCTCTAAAAAGACAAAATGTACTACAAAAGCCCATACATGCAACGTTCAAAAGCCTCGTTTCAATGGACTGCAATGTTACTGCAAACTATGGTATGGTCAGTATCTCTTTTTAACTGAAATTAACACACTTTATATTTAACATGTAACACTGCTGATTCCATACACTGATATACTGCAAAATGACTGCCACTGCAGTGACAATTATCACCTTTACCACATCAAGTAATTATTCCTGTTGTAGTGGCTGGAACAATTAAAATCTAATCACTTCGTAAATTTGTGATGACAAACAATATTGCTCACTGTCCTATGCATTAAATCTCCTGGTCTGTCTTACTACTCTCTGCAAGTATGTGCAGTATCTTGCTCTTAATTCCATAGCTGACCAGCACATACTTCAAGTGACACAAAACCAAGCTGATGAGGCTACCAAGCCCATCACACCGTCCTTCACGACCCACAACTATAATTCTTAAAAGAATTCACTCCTCCGTTCCATTCAAAAAAGCAAACGAGGGAGGAAAAAAAAAAAAAACCTTGCATCACCTTCCATCTAACCACCTCTTTCTGTTCAGATACCGACACTTAAGTTTACAGGGGAGCTCCCAGAGGTAGGAAGGTGCTGCGGGATGAGTGTGAGGACCTGTCAAACACAATTTTTTTTTTTTTGAGTGCTTAGGCCCGGGGCCGTAAACGGCTCGCGAAGCACGTTAAATTTCTTTTATGACCCTTTGTATGCTCAGAGATTCAACCAGACAAAAAGAGAGACTGCCTTTTCGCTCTGATTCTCGGGGGCTACGCGGCGGGCATAGGGTGCAGGGTCTGGTCCGGCCCAGCCCCGGCCGGGGTGCCAGG
>NW_004567133.1:9284104-9287662 GCF_000260355.1 Condylura cristata
CCTGCCGCCCGCGGCCGCCGGCCCGCCCGGGCCGCTCGTCATGTTCACGTACAGGGAACGGGAGAGCGGGCTCCGCAGCGTCCACATCCTCCGCGCCAGCCACACGGACGCCAGGCTCAGGCACAGCCAGCCCGCCAACAGTCTCATCGGGGGCCGCGGCCGCTCGCTCGGATCACCGCTGGCGCCGGGGCGAGGAGGAGGAGGCGCCGCCGCCTCCGACCGCCGCCGCCGCCGCCCCGGCTCGAGCCATCGCGCCCAACTTGCCCATCCAGCCCCTTCAGGGCCGAGGCGGGGGGTGGGGAGGAGCGGGCGGTGCACGGCCTTCCCGCCTCCCCCTGCCTCTCCGCCGCGGAACGCCGCTGCCGCGGGCGTCAGTTTCCACCCGGAGCACGTAGGAGCGGCGGGGGCGCGTTCTCTCCGGGGCGCGCTCCCTGCGTCCAGTGAACCGCCGGCCGGGAGGCGGGACAAAAGGAGCGCGCGTTCGCTGTGCGCGTCCCCGCCTCCCGCGGAACGCGGCCGCCTGTAATGGCGGAGGAGGCTAGTTTTCTTTGGCCTGGCGATCGCTGCCGGGGGCGATCTCTGCGGAGGCGATCGCTGACGCCTCCCGAGCCCTTCGAGGTGGGCCCGCAGGGCTTCGCATCTCCTCGCCTGAGGCTCACTCCCGGCCCCCTCCTCACCCACCGGCGCGACTTTCACCTGAGATTGACCCGCGGCTGAGGTGGGGGAGTCTCATCCCTTATTGACGTCCAGACACCCGGACGCAAGTCCTTGCCAGTGGCCGTCACCCAGTGTTAACTTGTCGCTGTCTCTGCTGCTTCGCCTCCCATTTACATTAAGAGCGGATGATCCAGCACCTCCCCCCCACACACACACACACGCACGCACCCTCTCTCCAAAGACCTCCATCCACCGCGCCTCGCAGGAGTTGCAGCGCACCCCGGAACCCCAGGGTCTGAAAGGAAGCCATCCGCGCCGGGGACCCCGAGCCTCGCAAGTTGCTGGCCTGGGTAAAAGCTCTGGCTTTGTTGGAAGCAGCTGCCGCGGGGGCACCTGCAAGGCATGTTTGGACGTAGTGATGACCCTGTCCAAGAATGGAGACCCCACACTAGAACCCCTGACTGCTGGTTTCCTTGAACTAACAAATGGAAGTTGGTTGGATCCGACATTGTTAACGCAAACTGTGCTCTGGGAGCGGCAGTATTTACCCGGATGTCTCTTTGATCATTTACGGCACCCGGAGACCTAACGGTGTTTCAAAACCGAAGGGTTACACTGTGTTCCTGTGTCTGAAGTTCTTCCTGCTGCTACCCAAGTTGCAGCTAAGGAGTAGCATTTCATGGGTCCTCCGGCTCTAACGCCTTCCTAGGCTTGTTTACAAAACCCTTTTAATTGAACCGCACTAGAAATGATGCACATTTTTATCTTAGAACAAAAGAAACCTTCCCATTCGTTCCATATTGCACTTCAGAGATTTTTATTTATGCAACAGTGGAAAGGTGATCCACTGAGGAGGAAAAAGAATCGTCCTTTACCCACAGTTTTATTAACTTCTAAGAATCTCAGCTTGGCAACTCTCAATAACAGGGACACCTTGTTGTTTAAAGAGTCATAAGCTATAACAAAAACAAAAAGGGTGGGGCGGGGAAAGAGGGAGGGTACTTTGTGTTCTCTGTCCAGTATACTCCCTGACTGCTTCCTGCCAAAACCCCAAAGAGCCTCACCTTACTAAATCTAGTTCAAACATCTAATGGTCCTGCCCAAAATAAAAAGAAATTGTAGTAGCAAAACCAAATCAATGTGTTTACTTTGTCACCTCTCCCTCCTGCCTCTTGGAATCAGCGTCAGAGATAAAACAGAAAGAAACCCTTCCTCTATTTAGAGTGAGCTGAGAAGGAGGTGAAAGCAAGGAGAGGACATAAAATAACAATTCATTTCTGGGGGGGGGGATAAAAGGAGACAAAAGTGTGCTCCCCACTCTAGGGAAATCAGACTGTCAGGAATCAGACTGTCAGGTGTGACAGTCTGCTATCCTCAAGATTTGGGGGTCAGTTGATGCCACAACACCTAGCATCTCAAAGGAACATACTTTCTTACCCTTACCTGTGCAGCCAGCCTGGAAAAATAAACCACTCCCACAGTTAAACCACTCTCATCATCGCAAAATGCTCAAATGCATGTTATTGGCACTTAGCAAGCCCAGGAAGAAACCCAAAGCATAGTGTGATCAAATCATTTGCCTAAAGGTAGCAGAGCAAATTCAAAAGCAGACCTTTTCATAGAACTTGGTATCCCAGCTCATGGCGCTTCGATCCATCTAAGAAGCCTTGCTGCCTCTCTCTTCTCAGAGAGCCTCCTGAAATACAAATGAAGAGGAAGGAAAACAGCAAGAGTAAATATACCAAGCAGAAGTTCAGATTGCCCTCAGGGACTGCCCCCTTCCTTCAGCTACTAGAATGTCACTACTGTATATTAAAACCTCAATTATCCATAATGGAAGGAGGCACAAAAGGCCAATCAGCCAAAATCCTTTTGAATGTGGCTTTGAGATGCAGTGATCATCTGAAGACACAGAAATGACACTTTCTGATGGGAGCACAAGTGTCAAGCTTTAGTCACAGCTCTGGGCACACTTTCCCATCTAGAGCTACCTAGGCAAGGATGCATGTTTTTTGTTGTAATTATTCTTATCAGCAACAAATTGCAGCATTTTCATCTTCTCATCTCAATTACGAAGCATAGTGAAAAGCAAGGCCACGGAGGGAGAGAGACCCGCCTCCACAGAGGGTACAAACTGCATTGGCCACTCTCCATGGGTTGGTCGCCGGTCGCAGCTATTTCCTTCCCTCCTCAGTGTTCATCTGAAAAGAACTCATTCGTGTTTTCATGAACTCAGATTTTTTTGGTTTCTTTATGTTTTGTAGCATGTCAGGCACAGATTCTAGTTTTCCTCAATATTCAATTTTTTAAAAATTAGTAAATATAGGAGGGCCCTCCCTGGTAGCACAACAAGTTAGGGTGCAGCACTGCAAGCTGGCCACAGCTACTTCAGTGCAAGTTCGATCCCCGGCCCCGGAAGTGACCCACATGGTGCAGCAGACCTCTCCTGTCTTGCCTGGTGCTCCCCTCAGCAGTGTGCTTCATTATTCTGCCTGTTCTGCTCCCCACTCTGTCTCTGATGAAGCCTCTCACTGCCCCTGCACCTCTGGCCTGTACCACAGTTCTGTATGCACAAATAAATTAATCTTTTTTTAAAAAATTAGTAAATAAAGGAGATTTTTATATAAATGTGTTTGATATCATTTCTGTCATATGCAGTGACATCACTGATGAGGGATAAGGTGAGATGAAGGTGCAAATAGTCTTTAAAAAGCGGGATTATCAGGCCCTCCCTGGTGGCACAGCAGATTAAAGCACTGCACTAAGAAGCTTAAACTGCTTCCGCATGAGTTCAATCCCCGCCTGCCCAGGAGGAGATCCACATGGCACAGCAGACCTCTCCTGACCCGCCCGCTGCTCCCCTCAGCAGTGTACTTTGTGGTTCTGCCTGTTCTGCTCCCC
>NW_004567133.1:9287932-9323641 GCF_000260355.1 Condylura cristata
TGAAGCCTCTCACCGCCCCTGAACCTCTGGCCTGTACCCCAGTTCTGTATGGATAAATAAATCTTAAAAAAAAAAAA
Source organism: Condylura cristata (assembly GCF_000260355.1). Classification (NCBI taxonomy): domain Eukaryota; kingdom Metazoa; phylum Chordata; class Mammalia; order Eulipotyphla; family Talpidae; genus Condylura; species Condylura cristata. Next base: position 9,288,010 of record NW_004567133.1, read on the forward strand.
GTGGGATTATCAATTAGCAGACTAGAAGGAGGAGTCAGAAAACCAACAGTATCAATCACAAGCGAACACCTCCTGAGGTAGCTGACTAGCCTCGTGGCTTAGCCTCTGCCTGTTTAAACACCTTGGTTTGAAGCCTGCTTCTACCCTTCTTGGTTATGCAATTTGAGCAATCACTCCTCAGGTCTCTGTCTCCTCATCTGTAAAACAGGAATAATAGTTGCCCTTTTCATGAGGGATTTTCATGTGGTATGGATTACACACTCTAAATACAAAGGGCTTCGTGTAGCGCCTCTTCACACACATAGCAAGTCCTCAAAAAATTTAATTTTCTTGTTTTCAATCTAGGATCAATCAAACTCTTATGAGCCTCCATTTCCTCATCTGCACAATGGGGCCAGGATTCTAAGCTGCTGACTTCACAATGTGTCTTGAGATCATGCCACATAAAATGAATGCTTCGTGAACTACAAAAAAGAAAAAAGAAAGAAAATCCACCAAGATTATAATAAGAAGGGCTCAGTCCTAATATGACTGTGGTATCTGCAAAGTTGGTCTCATCAGACATCCCTTTAGTGCCCATAATCATTTTTTCTCCTCATGTGTCCATGCCCAGGCCTCTTCCTGACACATTGAGCTGAAGGAGTAAGAGAAGGGAATATAAGTCACAAACTCTATGATATTTCAGATATTTCAGGCGAGAATCACACAATCAGGCAGCAAGTTTGCTTTTTTTTTTTTTTTTTTAAGATGTATTTATTTATGCACACAAGCACTGGGGCACAGGCCAGAGGTGCAGGGGCAGTGAGAGACAGAGTGGAGAGCAGGACAGACTAGTGGAGTGAAATCCACTGCTGAAAGGGGGGGGGGGCGGTGGCCAGGAGAGGTCTGCTGCACCTTGTGGGTCAGCTCCCTGGCCAGGAATCAAACTCATGTTGCCACTGTTACGGGAAAGGGAGTCCTAAAGGAACTCTGCAGTTTTGTGAACTTCACCTCCTACTCCAGCTCTCTGGACTCTACCCCCTACTCCAGTGATTGGAAACTACAACTCCCAGCAGTACCAGGGAGAGAACTGCGAGGACCCAAGGGCGGAGCTAAGCGGCATTCTGGGACTTTGAGGGATAAATAGGGCACCATTTTTGTCCAATGAGCTCCCTGGCTCAGGAAACGAACTGGCTCTGTGCAAGGTGTGACTGGGGGCTTTGTTACCAGAGCTCCAAGTCAGCCAGCCAGTAAGATAGTCTAGTTACCTTGTATCTTCCTCTCTTTTCCTGGGTTTTTCCTTTTCCTTCCCCTTTTGTAAATAAACCCATTATTGACCCTTTTGTGTGTGTCTGCAGTACAACTAAATTTTAGGCACAATAAGACCCCACAGACAGGCAGCCCAGTTCACACTGGGGTGCCCTGTAACACAGTGGCTACAGGTAACCTCACAGTGCTGCCCTTTAACCCCTTTTGCCACCAGGGAGGGCCCCAGGCAGCAAGTTTTATAAAAGGTACCCACTTGTCAGTGCTGCTTGTGTTCTTAGAGCCTCCGGGTTTCTCCACTCCTATACCTCTTCCAATTCAGCTTATTTGTGCATCCCTTCCCAGGGTTGAGTCCCACTGTCTCAGAACTTTCTGACCGGCCCTCTTCCCTCTCATGGCTGTCTCCTACCTGTTAGGATTCCTACCTGTTGGGATTCTCCTACCTGTTGGGATTCACAGCAGGGAGACAAAGCAAGACCACTCTGACCTCATCAGAAATGTTGGTTGAATACATGCAGCTCGCCAGGCACTGGAGCAATGCCTGGAAAAGGAAAATGAACGCGGCGTCTCACGCTCGAGGAGCTTGCTGTCAAGCAGAGAGGCAGAGGATGAACTGGATGAACATGTCAATACAAATTACTAGTGCTAGAGAAGAATTGTCTATTGTTAGAACAGACCTGGACTTAACTCTGGGGGAGGGAGGACCGTGCAAGGAGAGCTGCCCTGAACGGAGGAAGTGTCACTCTGTTGCCCTCATTTTGACATCTCCTTGCTAAGCTTGAGAACTTCCGAGTTGCCCAAGTTCCTCTGGGCTACATAGGTGCACCCAGTCATTGTGAGAAAAGAAACAGGGTTTCCCCCAGAGCCTCCAGAGGCATGAAGAAGCCAGCGTTGCACCAATGCACTCCAGCTGTATATATACACAATCACCTCTAGGATCTAGGATCCTCAAACACACGCCAACATGGTAGTTTCAATTGCTTAAAGGAATATAGATACATTATTGTCTGTGTCAATTCAGCAAAGTCCTTCTAGTAGCAGGTGAGGCAGAATGCTAATAAAAGAATGAATGCTGCTGTTTTCATTCACTTTCGGGGGCATTTTCAAAAGTCCAAAGAACTTCTTTCATCTTGTTTGAGGATATTTTCAAAACATCCCTATCTTTGGCCTCTGAACTGCTGTCTCCTGTCTGTATGAGAGTTTGGGCTCATGAATGGCTGCTTCCTCCCCAACCAGTACTTTAGCTAACTTCACACCTGCATTTCAGATACTTATTGTGAAACTACAATGCTTCTTTGGTGACTGTAAAACATTCTCGGTATGTATGAAATACATGAAGAAGTTGCACCATACAATGAGAAAGCCTTTCAAAATTAAAATCTAAATATTTTAGAGTAGAGGGAATATGTACATAAACATGTGTGTTTGCATACACAGTCTATATTATATATCTATGTACATACATACACATATGTAGATATATACATAAGCATAATGATCTCAAAGAGGCTGTGTAAACTCCACAGGACCATCTCTGCTAGCACGATAGAAGAATGCTGTTTTTGCACAACCACTGACTGGTCTGAGAATGCGAAAGAATACATTGATGAAAGAGGATATTTGAGCAATCAATGAGCTTGAAAATCAGACCCAACTATCTCCCTTCCCTTATGAAAACTGTGATTGATTTTTCAATAGCCACGACTAATATAAGTTTCTTTTACAGCATAGCTGAGGCACTTCCTTAAATGTTTTATGTCTTTACACCCAGAGGAAAGGCATTTGGCTATTAAATAACCAAAACCTCAGCATTGTGAGACCTGCTACGATTGTTTTTCTCCCATCATAGTTACCCCTTACCAAAGAGTTACCCCTTCATTCCAAAGAGTTCCTAAAATTGACAGTCAATACTGAAAGTGGCCATGAAGTTAGTCTACAAGGGAAACTTGACTTCTAAGTCATTAGCTTTTTGTGCTAGTCTTCCCACAAAAGTTTTAGCTATGACAAGGTGCATAGTGCAGCTAGAAGCTTTTCGTTCATCCACCACAGACATTTTTCCCTTAGCCAACAGGATTCTACCTTCTGCTATCAGATCCTACCTCCTCCTGCCTTGAAGATCCATCCCAGGAGGTGGGGACTGGGGAAGCCACCTTTGCTCAGGAACTTCAATAAAATGTAATTTTTAGTTGTGAATATAAAACAGGTTGTTCTCCTTCCATGATAAGCCCATTTTTTAACCAAAATTATAAATTACATTGGAGTCAAACTGACTGCCTTTTGAACAAACATTTTAAATAAAAATCCTTTAGGTTAGTTATATATTTTTTTAAAGATTTATTTTTATTTATTTACACATATAAGAACTGAGGTGTAGGTCAGAGATGGGGTTGGGAGTGAAAGGATTCACCAGAGACAGAATGGAGAGCAGAACAGGCAAATTTACTGAAATACACTGCTGAGAGGAGCAATGGAAGAGACAGGAGAGGTCTGCTGAGCCATGTGGGTCACCTCCCTGGCCCAGGATCGAACTCATGCTACAGTGGCTGCAGATAGCTTTTGAGACTTTAACTTCTTGCACCACCGGGGGAGGCGCCCCTCCCCCGTTTTTTTGCACTCATATGGAGATTCATTTATGGAAAATTTTCACTGCAGCTATCTAAAATGCTAATTGTGGTTATTCAGTGGAATAAGTTTTCAAAGAAAAAAATCTAACTCATTCCTATAGGATTTAACAGTAAAACAAATTCACTTGCAGAATCTCCAACACCATCTTTGATCATGGACTGGAACTTCTCCATCATTGTATGGTAAACAGCAAATCCATGAGGCTATTTTCATAGTAAATCACAACATATTTGAGTAAATCTAACACTTTTTGCACCTTTACAGTAATTAGAACTTGTATCTGTTTGGGCACAACTATTAGGAATACATTATATATTTAAAGATATTTCAAGAAAAAAAGTTGCATTAAATCTCTCAGACATGATAAGCATTACATGTCTCCATCATAAAATTACCCTGAAAAAAAAATCTGGAAATAAAACTGCTGTCTGAGAACCTAACTTTTAAAAATGCATACCACTGGTTAGAGCAAAGAGATGCAAAGTCACCTTTAAAAAAGCCCAAGACTTGACTGCAAATTGGTGGAAAGGTGATAACACATTTGTAGAGATAACTCATTGCGGTTGGCAAGTGGGACGGAGCTGGGTCAGTCTTGAAAACAGGAAATAGAAAGGCTGGCTGTTCAGTGACGCATCTCCCTCACTAGCCCAGGAGCAGACGCCCTGGTCTGCTTGCCCAATGCGGTAGGTGTCCGCATGGATGGAGGTAGGTGAGGTATCCAGGCTACATGACCTCATTCACTGATGTCACCCCAGAGTGCTATTTCATGTTCACCAAGTCTCTCACACCCGGTGAGAAGGTGTTCATAGGGAAACAGCACCTGTCTAACCGGTAGTGAAACTTCTCAGCGCAAGGCTCTCCATAGGTAAATAAGGTTTGGGAACTTTTCCCCTTTGTTCTATGAATCTGGTGATGCTAATGGACCGGTGAGAGACGACTCCACTCCCAGTGTTCCCACATGCCACGCCTTATACTAGCAAGACCTCAGGCAATGGCTTTCCCCCTGGTTTCCTATGGGAAATGGAGCGGGCCAGCCAGCTGCCAACTATCAGTCTTTCCTCACCTGAGAATGCCAGGGACACAGTGAGAGCTTTTCAGATTCTTGAAGGATGTCAAGATCTGTTTTGCCCCACCACACACTCTTGTGCTGGCCTCTCCAGCTCTCATCTTTATCATCAAAAACTGAGCAAACATTTTACCAGGAGGTAAGAAACCTGAATTCTATTTACACTCCTGACATTTTTTCCATGTGACAGGAAAATCAGATCCTCTCAGCTTGGGCTTTCTGTAAAAATGGTAATTAAGAAAGACCACTTGGACACAAAGTCATGGGCCTATTTCAAAGACTCTTAAAGTCCCTTCCAGTTACAGGATCTGCTCCTTTAGCTGCTTATTTATTTATTTATTTACTTATTTTGGTGAACGCTGAATTCTTCAGATTGTTTTAAACTACTGTGACTATAAACATATCTGTAATTTATAGGACACTAGGGAAATGGTCTAATGTTCTATTTTCCCTCACACTTTAAAAAACGAATCTCACAAAATCAGAATTTTATAATACTCCATATAACACAAATTCCATTCGTGTTTTCATGTGGAAAATCAAAAGCACGTGTTCTATGTATTGTATAGCTAGGAAATAATTCACTACCTATAACAGTTTATACCTATGACAAAGCTCATAAGGGAGACAACTATTGTTTTGAGAATTGGGTATTTGACAAATTGTCAGATCCTTATGCCCTGACACCAACAACATCCTTGCATTTCCAACTCCCCCATATTCATTACCCACTCCTCCTCCCCTTCTTCCCCCTTCTCAGTCACCTGGGAAGACCTAGGAGGGAAAGTACACGGAAATGAAAACAGATGTAGTTCTACTTCCTGAAATTCAAGATCTGCATCGCAACCTCATTCTCAAGAAAAAGAGCCTCCTTCAACAGTCCTGCAAACATATCACATGTGACACTAAGATCATGAAGGCACATGCCCGGTGCTCGACATCAAATGTCTCACCTTGGTCACCTCTTTTAATCCTCACTACAATATGAGGCTGATCCTCTTATTATTGACTTTTGGGGGTTTTTTTTCAACAAAAGATGAACCCAAGGCACAGAAAGCTTCCATTGCCCAGCAAATAAGTGTTTGAGGCAAGATTTTGTGAACGAGGTGGTTAGGTTTCCAAAACCTGCATTCTTCACACGATGCTCTACTGCCTCCTAGCGTTTATTAATGGCCCTGAGGTGCATCTAGGTGCCCAGGGTGCGAGCCACACGGCCTCTTCCTGGCCCATCCCAGGTTACAGTTTCAGAATCTTGCTGGAGTGACTCTGCAGGGCAAAGACCAAGAAGAGGCACTTAACAGAAGAAATATAGACTTTAATTGAACGTGTTCAAAAGTCATGAAATCACTTTAAAACTTTTTTAGTGAGGTAAGCGTGGAAACGGGATACACAGCTGTCTCCAGTAACTCATACAGCAACCAAAGAAGAAGAGTGACAGGTTGTTCCAGGTTACAAGATCACTTGAAAAAAGTGAACAGAGAGGACTTCACTCACATTTAGCTTTCTAATGGTAGAGTCAAAGATCCTTAAAATGTGTTGGGTTTTTGTTTTCTTAAGAAATTGCAGGTTATAAGAACAGTTTTGTTTTCTGCTATAATATAAATTCTGTAAGAACTGAATTTTTTTAAGTCCATGATGCTGGCGTTCGCTTTAAGGCATTTCTGTGTTGTCTGTCTTGCTCTTCACTGAGAACAGATTCCAAACCAGAATCTGAATTAGTGCAATGCCCAGTGAGACCAGGCAAATCAAACTAAACATAGCATCATGAAGATCTTCAATTGAACTAGGGAAAAAAATAAAAGATTGAAAACAATTAGTTTATCCAGTGGTTTCTTCTCTTACTAATCCAAGCTATATAAGAGAAGCTTTCAAGAATATTTTGCTATCAAGTCCATTTTAAAAGAAACAGAAATTTTATCAAATAATGTTGATTGATCCTTTAAAATAACTGAATAATGTAATAATCCCACTTTCCTGTTGCTCAAACCAGAGGAGGCTGACATATAAGCCCAGGCATCTAATCTACACACTCTAATCTTGAAGTTACTGTCCAATTTTAAGCAAAATGGTGGGATCTAGGCATCCTTTATTTTTTCCAGACATTCATTTTTATTACTTAACTTACTTCCATTCAACACAATTAGAGATTATAAGAGGAAATCAGTGTTAATAATAATATTCAGAAGTGACATGACCTGGTTTTCTGCCAAGAACTTCCATTGGCTCTCAAATTCCTATAATTCCCGATTATATTCCAGATAGATTATATATATATATATATATATATGTATATATATATATTTTTTAAATCTAACTCACATACAGTGAGTTAAAAGGTGGGTCCTGATTTATTCAGGGGCTGACTCTCTGGTCTGTATCTTCTTCTTGGTTACCCAGGCTAGCTAATATAGCACCCAATTCACTCAGCCAAGTGGAGAAATAAATGTTTTCATTTATATATAAAGTATAAGATACAAAAGAAGTTTGTAGTTTGTTACATTTTCATAGTAAGATCAGTTGCTATTGCCAGAAGTTAAGTATAATCATTTGTCCTAAAACAAAACAAAACAAAACAAAAAAAACACCTCTTTCCATCTTGCAAGATGGCAGGTGTAAACGCTGAGAAGGCAGCTACTAGAGAAAAGAAACCTGTAGCCGAGAAGGCTGATGTTAACAAGACCAAGGCCAAACCCTTAAGAAAAGGAAACCCCACTGCAGCCAAACACTGTCCTACCCGAGGAACTGGCAGATACTCCCAATCTGCTATGCATTCCAGGACATGTCCAAGAGGAAATTTTCAGTAGTTAAATCCAGGACTGAAAAGAAAATCCAGGCCTTCACAGCGGGTTCGGGCGCAGCACTGCAAGCCAGCCATAGCCACTTCAGTGAGAGTTCGATCCCCGGCCGCAGAGGTGACCCACATGGCGCGGCAGAGCTCTCTTGTCTTGCCCACTGCTCCCCTCAGCAGTGTACCTCATCCATCTGCCTGTTCTGCTCCCCATTCTGTCTCTGGTGAATCCTCTCACAGCCCCTGCACCTCTGGCCTGTACCCCAGTTCTGTGTGCATAAATAAATAAATCTTTAAAAAGAAAAAGGAGAGGATTCTTGCTACTGTCTCAAAACCAGCTGGCACTGACATGAATGGTGGATATTATCGGATTAAGATGCGGTGCCTTGAAAGCTGCTGAGCCAGACACAAACCCTCAGCCAGCAGGTGAGAAACTGGTGACCTGGCCTCACTCCTGGCTCCATTCTGATCAACAGGATGTCACAGAGGCAAGAAAGTGGTTTTCTTGAAGTAGCTGGGCAGGATTTCCTACTATGACCAAACCTCTGCACCTCGACTGACATCTAAAGTAGGACTCACCAGAAGTATGTCATCACCACCTACACCAAAATTGCTAACAGTGGTGTGAAGATCCCAGATCATCTCCCTAATGATGACTTCAAGAAAAGGCAGCTGCATAAGCCCCAACACCAGGAAGGAGAAATGCAAGATCACAGAGCAGCATGAGGTTGACCAGAAAGCTGTGGACTAGCAAATTCTACCCCAAGTCTAAACTATTCCCCGGCTCTAGGAGACTTCTGTTCTGTTTGCTCTCATCTATGGAATTTACCCTCACAAACTGGTTTCTAAGTTTCCTACAAGGAGTCTAATTAAATAATGATCATTTAAAACAAAACAAAAGAGAGAAGCACTGTGGGTTACTACTGCGCAAGACACTGGGCTAAGTACTGGTTATTCAACGGCAGGCAAAACTGAGGCTCATGGCCCCAGGTGGAGCTTACCTCCTAGTGTCAAAGATCATTCTTAATGGAACAGTCATAAATGAGATGGCTTTACATGGGATCATACAGATGACCATGGAATGTGCTGGGACAGAAAAGCACTCAGTATTGGGTGAGCGCTCCCAGCGGAGGCCCTAGCTGACTCTGGACAGTTGGAGACCAGAGAAGGCTCCTTGACCAAGTGGCATTTGGGCTGAGTCCTGAAGTGATAGATAGTTATTAACTAGAAGACCTGTACTTAGAATCACATGCAAAACCGCCAGCTATCAATCACTACCTCCTCCCCTAAAAGCCACTGCTGAGTGTGTCCTTGGATTGCCCCTGGTAGGTATGGCCACCTTCTCCCAGCCTGCTCCTCAAGAGCACCCTTCACTTTGACTCCTACCTGGTCCAAGAAATGATCACCACCATTTCTCCTCTTTTGCCTCTACTTGCTGGGCTCTGAGACAGACATGGAGGGTTGGCTCTCAAACTCTGTCATCTGACACATGCTGGCAATCACATCTAGAAGTACTGGCAGCCCCCGGGAGCTGTCGAGATAAGGTTACTCTTCTGTTCCACCTAAACTTTCTATGGACAGCCTCATTTCTTGGGGGCACATGGTGTTTTGTCTTTCTGGTATTCCTTCTGTCGAGTCCCAGATCAGGTCACCCCAAGATGTGCCAAAGTAGCATATTATTTTCAACTAAAGAAACAGTCAGCAAAAAAACGATACCTTAAACCTCCCTTTCTCCTAAAAGCAAGAATTGTCTCTGACCCTCCTGCTCTCTATTCCCCATGAAAGGAGGAAATGAATCTCTATGTGAAAGGTGCCCTCTCAGCACAGAGATCGAAAGACAACCTTACGTCAGGAAGACAGGAAGCTCTACTTAGCTCACCAAATTCACTGTTGGAATCAAAACTTTCAAGAATTTCTTTGTCCTGTCAGCCCTACACAGATTTATTGCTTCTTTGTCTAAAAGCTATCTAACTGGTTGTTTTGGATATTCACTAAATTCCCTATTTTATGCATGATATTAAATTTGTCTATCCTCTTGCTAACCTCTCTCCTGTCCATTTATTTGGGGGTAGTCAAAAGAACCAAAGGGGATAAGTGGGGGAGATCTTCTGAAATTTCCCCTCACACTTCCTTTAAGAAAAATCCTCTCCACCTTTTTAGAGTCTGCCTGTCTTAGCTTTAAGTCTCAGTGGAAGCTGGCTATCCCTAAGGTCAGGCATACCCCAGAGGGCTGGTCAGGGGACTCCCCTTGGGAGACCCTGAGTGCCCAGGGGTGGGCACTGACTCACACCCAGTCTTCCAGGGTCGACGTAGGGGCTTCTGTGTGCTACTGAGACACTGCATGTTACTTTGAGAGTCACAGGCTGTCAGGTCCACAAAAACTGGAAGCCATATTGCTGCCATGTTGCACAGACTTGAGTCTGAGACAGAGGAGCCAGAGGTTGTGGGTAGGTTCTCAGCATTTTAGCGGGCCTCTTTAGCATCAGCTCTGCTTGAATTTCAGCTGTCTGAGCTGGTGCGTTCCTTTGTTGTTTAAGCTAGCCTGTGTTGGGTTTCTGTCACTTTTAGTCAAGATGGCCTAAATAATACATCTTTCTTCTTATTAGCACTTAAACCCAAATTACCATAAGCTGGCTGCCTCTGATCATGACAGGGAAAGGATTCAGTGATTCTAATTGCTTCCTACTAACCAGGACACAGGAGGTTTGAAACAGCTGAGCACAGATCTCAAGAATGAGAAGACAAGGTCATGAGTGTGTTTTTGAATTTGTGGCGGCCCAGAAGCTTCTCTCACCACTACTCACTGATTGGAACAAGACAGACCAGGCAGAAGAACTGGACCAGCCATGGGTGTGAGTAACGAAGAAGGTCATCAAAACGCAAGTCCCTCTTTGTAGCAGCCTAAATCACACATGTCTCAAATACAAAGAAGAAAGGAAGTGACCTAATCAAAACCTTTGAATGGGGGAAAAAAAAAAAGCACAGAGCAGAGCCACAGCCAGGAGCTGCTAGTCACAGAATTACTACAATATGTGTTCAGAAATCCACTGTTTTATGAAAAGACTGCTTGGCGAGGCACCTCTGTGCTTTTTATCTGAGTGTTTGGTGAGCAGCAGGAGCCCATTATCCTTCAGCGTTCTCTCGTTATAACAGATTCCTGTTTCGGAAACATCAAGAAACCGGATTCCAGCTGCCAGGGATTCTCTCTGGGAGATTTTCCATCTCTGAGACAGAATTGTCTTTTCCTCTTTTTTCCATGGTGAGCTGGGGCCTGGGGGACACCTGTGATAATTTGCAGAGGCAAAGCTTTCTGGGAGCTTGCTGACAGCACTGCAGAGAGAGAGTTCAAGGGAAGGCAGGGCCGTGAGCACTTAAACGATGGAGGCAACTTGATAACTACCATACTGTTGTGTAGGGCCTATTGCCTTTAAACCCACACTGTATTCTTGGAGCTGCAACCATTTAGCGACTTCATACTCTGCAAAGTTAAGACCATTTCCTATTGAATCATTTGCTACCCTTGGAAGATATTCTCAGTCTTCCTGTTCCTTTCTTAAGATTTCCTCTTTCTCTTAAGATGGTATTCTACATCAGGAAAGATGCTCTTGATTTACAGGATTTCTTGGCATATATTCTTGGCCCAAGAATACACTTTTATTTTAATATTTTTATTTACTTATCCATATAAGAACTGGGATATAGGCCAGAGGTACAGGGGGTGAGAGGATTCACCAGAGCTAAAGTGGGGAGCAGACAGGCAGATTCACTGAATGAAATACACTGCCAACAGGAGCAGCAGGCAGGACAGGAGAGGTCCGCTGAGCCATGTGGGTCACCTCCATGGCCAGGGATCGAATTCATGCTGCAGTGGCTGTGGACAGCTCCACAGTGTTGTGCTTTAACCCCCTGTGCCACCAGGGAGGGCCCTACAGGATTTCTTTTCCTCTCTCACATACATTCACTTGACTGGGATATGGAAAGACTTAGTGAGCATATAGGTTTTTATGCTTTCAGAGTGTTCATTTTAACCTTCATGTTTTCGAATGAATACCCGGCAGAAAAAGAATTCCTATGCCCTGTTTATAATTTTATTCATACAATTAATATTTCACATTTACCAGTTTAAGTGCTCCAGGATATAGAGTAGATAAATCAACAATGATTTTTAACCTCACAAAGCTTTACATTGCAGTGAGGGCAAAGAAACAACCATAAAAGAATATATTTAATTTTATTTTATAATCATAATAATTATACCTCTGCTTGTGGAAAAAAAATTGCAACCAATTTTTTTTCATAATGCTCTATGTTCCAAACAAAGATATTTACCTGCAGATTATACCTTTCTAAAATATCACTGTCGAGTGTCTTTTCCCTCATTTTCTTAGCTTATACCTAAAGCCATTTGGAAATTCAGCAGTATGAGGTCAAAGAAGCCACAGACATCATCCTTCTCTCACCCTTCATGATTTCCAATCTTTCACGTCGCAGATCTAAAGCAAAGACTGACTCCTTCACACTCCCCTTTTCTACTATCAATAAAAGCTCAGAAAATCTATAAAATTAATCCAGCTACTTCCTGATAGACTCTGTGAAAGATGTTCAGGGTCACTTGCATAAAAAACAGACAATTAGGCAAAATTGGTATAGATGAGCAGTCCTGTAGAGAAAAGAAGTGCTCAGGATGCAAGAGGCCACAGAAGGCTAAATATTATCTCTTGAGAATCAGGGTCAGGAGAAGCCATGTTCACATAACTACTGCTACATCAGGAACAGAGAAGGAATTGCTACCTTCTGTAAACTGTGTGCTGTGTGCCTACCTGTTTGACACTTTCCTTTTACACATACTAACTCCCACAATAACCGTAAAGAGACTAAGGCTTAGTTAGATTAATCTTGTTCACTACACAATGAATTGACTAAGTTCACTATACAAAGTTTAGAGTTGAAATTTTTACCTAGATCTAAACTGAAAATCTCTCCAAAAGACAACAGTATTTTGGCCCTCCTGGTGGCGCCGCGGGTTAAAGCACAGCACTGAGAATCTAAAGCCGCTTCTGCATGAGTTCGATTCCCGCCTGCCCCGGAGGTGACCACATGGTGCGGCAGACCTCTCCTGACCCGCCTGCTGCTCCCCTCAGCAGTGTACTTTGTCGATCTGCCTGTTCTGCTCCCCACTCTGTCTCTGGTGAAGCCTCTCACTGTCCTTGCACCTCTGGCCTGTACCCCAGTTCTGTATGCACAAAATAAATAAATCTTTAAAAAAAAAAAAAAGACAACAGTATTTAGAGCCTCCCTGGTAGCGCAGGAGCTAATCTCAGCACCATAAAGCTGTTTCCAGCCACTTCAGCACGAGCTGATCCCCAGCCAGGGAGCTGACCCACATGGCACAGCAAACGGCTCCTGTCTCCCCTCTCCTCCCCTCAAAGGTATATGTCAGTGGACCCACCTGTTCTGCTCCCCACTCTGTCACTGGTGAATCTTCTCATTCCCCCATCCCTGCATGTCTGGCCTATACCCTAATTCTTCTATGCAAAAAGTAAATAAATAAATTTTTAAATTTTTATCAGAAAGAAGAGAGGAAAATCATTTGTAAAGAAGAAAGGCATCTACTCTGTGGAAATGAATTAAGACACTCACTCATTGAAAGACAATGGCCTGTAACAAATGTCACCCACACTAATGGCCTGAGACACCCACATGTTGAATTGAAAATGTGAGGATTTAACTCCTGGTTTACTGTTTTTCTTTGATAGAGATTGGGGGCTCTTGTTACGGTTTCCACTTGTGAAGACTAAATGGACAAAAGTAACGGTTTAATGTTTTAAAATTAAAAAAAAAAAACTAATATTGGTTATCTTCTCCTTTTGACATAACCTTATAATCTTACCTCCAGGAGGTCCCTTTGCAAAGAAACAGTAATTACAGAGGACGAGAAGTAAACTATGGGGAAGAAACCCACATCAGCACTGATATATATTATTGTGGTCCTATCACCTTCTAGACAGATTGCCCTCCACGAAATTACACATCACAGCTCTTTCCTGACATGCTATCAGTAAACTGATTTAGTCTCAATCATAATCTTTTGGGCCAAAGGTTCACGATAGTTTAGAATACTACAAGTACTTGTATTCATGCTAGCTGGCAAATGGACTAATGCAGGAACAACTTGGTTGAAGATGAATTGATAATCCCAATATTCATCCAGCAATCCCAACAAATATATATGTGCAAGTGTATACATTTTTTTGCAGTTGTAATAGTTTGAGTATATTTTTAATCCTGCCTTTCCAGTAGACAGTGATAGGGCTGGGATAGTCATGTCTCACAGCATCTGATGCTGTGACTACATGGAATGTTCTAGCTGTGGGCTATCTCTTGCTCTTCCAGGGATCCTCTAGTGGGCTGCATATGCTTTTCAGAGGATGGATCATTTTTTTAACCTCGTCAAGGTTAAAGACATTAAAAATAAGTATTTCGGAACGACAGCAGGGCCAACAGTATACACACAGAATTGATACTGAAAGAACAAAATCCATAAGCACTGATAAAGTATCTAAGATTGACTCATCTCCAGTCTGGGTAACCTAATCTCTTTTTTTTTTTAAAGATTTATTTATTTATTCAACTGGGGTACAGGCCAGAGATGCGGAGGATGAGAGGATTCACCAGGGCCAGAGTGGGGAGCAGAACAGGCAGATGGACCAAGTACACTGCTGAGAGGAGCAGTGGGCGGGTCAGGAGAGGTCTGCTGCGCCACGTGGATCTCCTCTGGGGCAGGCAGGGATCGAACTCATGAGGAAGTGGCTTAAGTTTCTTAGGGCTGTGCTTTAACCCGCTGCACCACCAGGGAGGGCCCTGGGTAACCTAATCTTTAGCACCGAATAAGGGCACCAATTTTGTCCCAATATGAAATAGAAACCAAGAAACAAGTAGGAAAGAGTTTCTGCCTGAGAATTTCCAGTTTTGTTGCTAAGGAAAATCTCTATGGACAACACTTGTTTTCAAAAACAGATTCAAAGTTCATTTTAATGATTGGCTACATGTAATAAACACCAAGAATATTTTTATTGCTCAAATGACAAGACTTTTATTTGTCATTTGTTGGTGATTCCCCCAGAAGCAATTCACAGTGGAGTTGCTTCTTGGCCAGCGTTCAATGTAGTGTTTATGTCACTATCACTCTCTAAACTTTTGTTGCAAGTATACATTTGGAAGAATCTGTTGTGAGTTTTTCTGAGAAAAGACATACACCAGGAAAGCAGCATGTCTAATTTTTAAGAACACTTGTATGTATAGTATAGCAGATTGATTATAGAAAACTTTTTTTTTAAGTAATGGATTTTATTTAGATTTCTTACAAAGTAGTGACAAAAAAAAAGATACTGTAATTCAACAAATTAAATGGCAGACTCTGACCATTTAAAATGAGTCCCTTCCAGAGTGTCCAGCAAGCTGCAGGGACTTGGCCAGGACTGTAAGACAGGAGGCTCGCACATGGAGCCAGGGTGCAAGCTGGTACTTCCCATTCACCCTGAGCTTATCTCTGCCTGGACTTAGCTCACTGAGCTGAACTTCCAGGTCTGCCTCACCCACAAAGGTCATGTGAACCCCTAAAGGCAGAAAGTCATCCTGTCTTATGGTTTATTGTAGCTCCCAGTTCAGTACTGACACCTAGCAGGGACTCCATCAATGTTTGCTCACAAAAGAATGCAAGCATGTTTAATTGGCTGGATAGAAGCAGAAGTACTTTTCTATAATATACTAGGATTTCATTGTCATGTGTATTTTGGGGGGAAAGAGTGTGGACATTGGCAATTTTTAAATAGGAGCTACATGTATAAGATAATTAAGATAATCAGTTTTTAATATCACTACATGAGGCATGTTATACCTCTAATTGGAAGTGACTGCACCTTGGTTTCTTGCCCAAGCACCCCTCCACCCCCATTTCATGAAACTATAAACGTAAAAACCCCTTTAACAATAAACATAACCATCACAATTACTGACTGCTGAATAGAATACCCTTAAGTCAGTAAGAAGAAAGAAAATAGACCTGTCAAACATAGTAAAGTAATCTTTCAAAAATGGCAGGGGAAAGAATTAAGACCTCTGAGCTATACAGTTCTACCTAGAGCAATAGTAAAATAATCATAAGCTATTAGAAAACGCACTTCCAAGTATGAACTTTATTTCAAACACTTCTGCTAGATTAGACATAGCTGTTAGATTCATCATACTGATGAATCTCAAAGCACTCTGATCCTCCAGCAGCCTCTGGACTTCAGTCGGGCACTCTACGATAGCATTAGCTACATGAGGTCACCAGATACCAAACATGGCATTATCACCTAAAGATAAAACAAACCAGAGTGCCCAGGGTAAGTTTATGCTTTTAAAAATGCCCGTGGTATCATGACATTATATTGCCAGCGTGGCTGATTGTCAACGTATCAACAAGAAATTAGTCCCTGGAGCCTCTGTTTCCAAGGAAGTAAATCTCTAGGTTCTCAGCATTTGGCTACACAATAAAACAAGCTAGAGGACTTTAAAAAAATATGGATGCAGGCCCTCCCTGGTGGTTCAATGAGTTAAAGCAGCACTGGGAGGTAGCTAGCAGTCACGGGAACACAGTTTAATCCCCAGGCAAGAAGCTGACCCACAGGCAAGGCAAACCTCACCTGTCTCCCTGCTGCTCCCCTCAGCAGTGTACTTTGTGATCTACCTGTTCTGCTCCCCACTCTGTCTCTGGCAAAGCCTCTCATCGGCCCTGTACTTCTAGACTGTACCACAGTTCTGTGTGCATAAATAAAATAAATATTTTTTAAAATACAGATGCCATGAATTTATCCCCTGAGCTTCTCATTTACCTGGTCTGAGACAATCAGCACTGTTTCAAGCTCCAAATGACTACAGAATGCATCACGGATGAGAACCATTGCTTGGGGGCCTCCATTCTCAACAAAAACTCAGAGGGGCACAAGTTAAGTTCACCCCGTCTTCATTGCTCTCAGATCTATGAGTGATGGGAGATTTGTGTCCTTTCTACTCCAGATTCTTTTAGCCACCTTGGTTTGTCTTTACAAGGCTGAGGTTTTTATAATTTCTTTCTTTTTTTTTTTTTTTAAGATTTACTTATTTATTCGTACAGAACTGGGGTACAGGCCAGAGATGCGGAGGGTGAGAGGATTCACCAGAGACAGAGTGGGGTACAGAACAGGCAGATGGACGAAGTACACTGCTGAGGGGAGCAGCAGGTGGGCCAGGAGAGGTCTGCCATGCCACGTGGTCACCCCCGGGGCAGGCGGGGGTCGAACTCATGTTGAAGTGGCCTTAGCTTCTTTGTGCTGTGCTTTAACCCGCTGTGCCACCAGGGAGGAGGGCCCCACAAGGCTGAGGTTTTTAATGGTACTTGGGTTTTTAGCAACTTCCCTAGTGCCAATGGGAAAACAGTCATTTAGTAGACAAGAGATGTGGAGACAAAGAAAGAGCTCCTTCCGGGTCTACAGAAGAAATGCCGACCAGACAGCTGACCTACACCTCCTTCACCTCCTCAACCCCTTTTCAGTTTCCCCATTGTGTGGCACGCCTCTGTAGGCAAACACCTCCAGCTTCTGTTGGTTCTCACTCCTTACTCTCTCCTGCCAGCCTCCTCCTTGCCGCCACGTTACTTCGCTTTAGCGCAGTATTTTTCAAGTAAAATCAGTTCAGTGTCCTTCAAACGGTTCTTTCTCTGCAATTTGGTTAACTTCCCTTCAAACATTCTCTATACTGCAGGTTATCTTTTCAAAGTCAAGTCTGATATTACTACTCCTCAATTTAACAATAATATTCCATTTCTTTTAGCATCAGATCTGTACTTCTCAAGCTCCATTAAACCAGTTGTAGTTCTCCCAAGCATGTCACAGCCGCAGGCCTCTCTGTGCCCACACCGACCAACACCATCGTGCCACAATGCCTCTGAGAGATCATGTCTTGCTGGCCAGTGTGGTGCCCACTGTATTCCGCATTTACTTCTAGAAATGACACCTACCACAGGCGCTATGATGGTCATTATAATTTCCAGGATGGGGTTTCTAAACAATCTTTTTTTTCTTTAAAGATTAATTTATTTTTGGCCCTCCCAGGTGGCGCAGCGGATTAAAGCACAGCACTAAGAAACTAAAGCTACTTCAGCATGAGTTCGATCCCCGCCTGCCCCGGAGGTGACCACATGGCGCGGCAGACCTCTCCTGGCCCGCCCAGTGCTCCCCTCAGCAGTATACTTCATCGATCTGCCTGTTCTGCTCCCCGCTCTGTCTCTGGTGAATCCTCTCACCCTCCACATCTCTGGCCTGTACCCCACTTCTGTATGAATAAATAAATAAATCTTTTTTTTAAAAAAGATTATTTTTGTGCCCAAAAACCGGGGTGTAGGCCAGAGGTACAGGGGAAGGGGTGAGAGGATTCACCAGAGACAAGGTGGGGAGCAGAACAGGTGGATCTGCTGAAATCCATTGCTGAGGGGAGCAGCAGGGAGACAGGAGAGATCATCTATGCCAGATGGGTCAGCTCCCTTTTCCAGGATCTAAATCAGGCCACATGGTGATAGCTCTAAGACTTAACCCTTAGGCCACCAGGGAGACCCCGAAGATATCCTTATGTAGATAAATGGGTAAGTAAACTGTCAGACACACAGACAGAATATTACTCAGAACTAAAAGGAAATGAACTACCACCTCTGAGGTCAACAGGGAGTATGGAGGTAAAGGGTGAAGAAGACAGAATGATGGTGATAGTGGAGACAAGTTTGTACAAATATATGTTTAAAAAGATGTCAAATGTGACATGCATAAGGGGTAAAAATGTAGAAATTTAGAATGCATTCAAACTTAAGTTGTTGCCAACTTGAAATAGACTGCTACAAATACAAGTTATTATAGGCAAGCCTTGTGGTAAACATGAGGCAAAATCCTAAAAAAGAAAAAAAGTGTGTTATCAAACCAAGAAAAGACATGGACGCACCTGAAATGCAGGTTACCAAATGAAAGCTGGTGAACAGGTGACGTACTGGACAGTCGGGAAGAGGCAAACCACACAGACAGGAAAAAGATCAGTGGTTGGGGGGGGGGAGAGGGAGGAGCTAAGAGTACGAGGCCTTTCAAGGCAGTGAGTCCATTCTGTGTAAGACGGCAACGGCGGATACAGGCCCCTACCCATTTGTTCAAACCTGAGGAATGTACACCTCCAAGAGTGAGCCCTAATGTAAACTACGGACTTTGGCATGTCATTTATCATAACAGATGTACTGCTCTAGAGGTCGGGTATAGACAGCAGGGGAAGCTGCGCAGCCCAGGGGACACAGAAGAACTCAGTGTACTTTCTGCTCAGTCCTGTTGTAATGCTAGAACAACCACAACCCTCCAAAATGAAATCTAACAAATAAATGCTTCACAGCCTCATCATCACCATGTAGCTCACAGTAAAACCAAAGTCACAGAACAGGGTGACAGGACCTACAAGGACCTATGAGAGCTGGCCTCGCTCCAGCTGACACTGCTCCCCCCCACCCTGGAGAGCCTCCCTGTCAGACCCAGCAGGTCAGCCAAGCTAGGGTGCTCTTGCCCTTGCTGTGTTTTCTGCAGGAACTCTCCCTGAGGCATCTGGTTCCCTCCCTTCTACTTTCAGTTTTTTATTCAAAGCTACCTGCTAGGTGAGGCCTTTCCCATGATCCTATGGGAAAATTCTTGCTTTATTTCACAAGAGAATTTATCACCAACCTGCTCTATATCTCACTTATCTGCCTTCCTCCTACTACATTGTAAGCTCTATGAGAACAGAGGTCTCTGTGGTTTTCACATCACATTAATGCTGGATGTGGTAGGCACTCAGTAACATTTGTCAAGGGAATAAATTAACAGCTCACTGACAGTTCTCTGACTTCCAAACATGTGCTGTCTTCTCTGCTTGGAATGACATTCCTCTGTGTTCAGAAGTTCAACGTGGCCTCCAAAACTCAGCTCAAGAACCACCTCTGCTGTGAAGTGCTCCCTGACCAGAGGCTAGGAGCCTCTTCTCTGCTTTGCCATGCTGCTTTGTTTTTCTCTGGGCAGAGCCCTTACCACAGCAGTGTTCTGTAATCTGTGTAGCTCCCTGAAGGTTCCCCATTCCCTTTTCCAGCGCTACTGAACCTGGCACATAATACCAGACTGTAGAAACATTTATGGAATAAAACAAACAGTGAATGGTTCAAAGCAGTCAATGCAGCGAGGTGTGAAAGACACAGGCATGTGTCTAATTTAAAGAATGCTCCTGAAGAGCCTATTAAAGTTCCTTTGACATTAATACTTTTTATTATAGCTTACTTAACATCTATGAGTTAATGACGGATAGTAACCAAAATCCAAAATAATTGCCTCATAATCATTGTAAAAGGCTGAGTTTGTTTCATATTTCTAAATTAAAGATTTGGTTTTTTTACTTTACCTTCTGTTTGGGTTTCCGTATCCAAACTGGTTTAGCCTAGAGAGTATCATCACAGGAGCTAAGGCCTGAGCAGGTTTGGTAAATAAAGCATTGATGCCAAAGACCATTGTGGACAGAGGAGACCTGAAACAAGCAGAGACACATAAGTTTCGTGTGTGTGGATGTGAGTGTATGCACATGTGCCGATCAAAGACCTTTTTGCCTCAGTAGAACAGCAAGCTAGCAGAAAATGTCACCCTCTTCTAGCACCCTTTTACTGCCCTCTTGTAGATTCTCGAACTACAAGAACCTAACTCTGATCCAACGTATGCCACATGTATTTTTTATTTAAACCCCATAACAAGCTCAGGGGGAAGATATTATTTGAGAGATGGGAAAGCAGACACACTTTTTCATGGGCACACAGCTGGTGTGTCGAGAACGGGGAATTAGGCCTGTCTTTCCACACAAGTTTCATGAAGGACTACACTGTAAGGTGATCTGGCTCCTGCCAGACCAGGTTTTGATGATTATGTCTTATAAATCAAAAGCACTGACTGCATACACTGAAATCTTATATTTTAAATAATGGTGCAACTGAGGAAGAGAGAGAGAAAAAGTGGGGAAGAGGAGAAAGAACAAGAAAGGCAGGGGAAGAAGGTTAAGGAAGAGAGGGGCCCAAGAGCTCAATTGATGACCACATTGATATTACCTTGAGAAAGTGACATGAGAGTGATTATGATTACTGGGTGAGTGAATAACAATAACTGCTGTTTCCACCATCAGCTGTAGGTGCCCCTGAACCAGGGCTACACCTGACTCTGCTCACTGCATTAAATTCTTATCTGATACAATAAGAACAGTTGGTTAACAACAGCAATGACGATGAAAACTTGAGCAAAGAGATGTTAAGCTGTCTGTTTCAGCTCAGCTATACTCCTCATCAGTCTTCCCACTGGTTTCTTTCTCTGATGAAAAGAAACATTGCCACATCCTTCTTGCATGAATAGCATCCACGTTACATGGTCCACAAGGTCTAGACTCCATTCTAGGGAGGACCTAACATTGTTGAAAAAGAAATCTGAGCACAGAATACCTTTAGGTTTTTATGACTCCCCCACACAAATATATCCACCAAAATAGATTTACTGACAATTATTTTTACAATCGTCTTTATGAAGTATTTCTAAAGCATTCAACTGTTCTTTTTATTTTTTTTAAGATTTATTTATTTATTCATATGGAACTGGGGTACAGGCCAGAGATGTGGAGGGTGAGAGGATTCACCAGAGACAGAGCGGGGAGCAGAACAGGCAGATCAACAAGGTACACTGCTGAGAGGAGCAGCGGGCGGGTCAGGAGAGGTCTGCCGCGCCATGTGGATCTCCTCCGGTACAGGCGGGGATCGAACTCATGCGGAAGTGGCTTTAGCTTCTTAGTGGCTGTGCTTTAACCCACTGTGCCACCAAGGAGGGCCCTCAACTGTTCTTTTTTTTTAAAGATGTATTTATGCATACAAGTGCTGGGGTACAGGCCAGAGATACAAGGGGTGAGAAGGATCCACCTGAGACAGAGTGGGGAGCAGAACAGCAGACTGACTGAAGTACACTGCTGAGGGGAGCAGTGGGCAAGACAAATAGTCTGCCGCGCCATGTGGGTCATCTCCCTAGCCAGGGATGGAACTCCTGGCACAATCACTGTGGCTAGCTTCATAGTGCTGCGCTTTTAACGGGTCGCACACCAGGGAGAGCCTTCAACTCTGTTTTCATAGGAACAACTTTCATTTCTCAATTGTTTCCAAAGTTTATAAAATCCAGTGCAATTAAATGTTGTCACTATAAATGTGACTCTGATGTTAATCAACTTGAAAAAGAAATAATGGCTCTGGGTGAAGAGAAAAGAGCACAAGTGTCCAGAGAGTAAGTCGGAAGCATCCAGCAGGCCAGATGATCTAAAGAATCTGTTACAGCACCTGCTGGGCTGTATCCCGAGTGTTTTACATAGTGAACATAGTATTTTACATACTGGACAATGGAGAGGATCAGTGTTGTGGAATCAAGCACGCAAAGCTGTATGAGACTGGAGTGAACAAAAGCTGAGCTTGCACACACTGGCATTTGGTCAACAGTGACTTCCTTCCCTTTGCTTTATTTGTACTTGGTCTCACTGTAAAAGAACTTGAGAATGTTTCTTACAGTGGCTGCCAGTTAATTCATTCATTTTTTTAAAAAGGGATTTGAGCCAGTTACTTTCCTGGGGAATAGGGACACAGTACTGAACCCTAAGGAGCTCGCAATCTTGCTCACCACTCCAGCCATGACTTAGTAATAAAATCCAGAAACAGGAAAGGAATTATATGAAGAGGAAAGAAATCAAGCAGCTGGGTTGGCAAGGCCTTCCTACAGTGAAGTTACATAAAAATTAAAAAAGGGCCCTGCAGTCTAAATACTTCTACAGAGCAAGTAAAGAATGTGCCCATCTTAAAATAATACATTCCTCTCCACTCCATAAAAGGCACGTATCAGAAAATATTTGCCAAGGAAATGAATTTTATAGCTGATCTAGAATGCTCATAACCATACCAAAGAGAAAAACCTCTCATGATCATTTCATACTTTTTCAAGTTAAAAATAAGATGAGATGGGGGCCCTCCCTGGTGGTGCAACAGGTTAAAGCACAGCACTATGAAGCTACTGCAGCCCCTGCAGCCTAAGTTCAATCCCTGGCCAGGGAGCCGACCCACATGGCGCGGCAGACCTCTCCTGGCCCGCCCACTGCTCCCTTCAGCAGTGTCCTTCGTCTGTCTACCTGTTCTGCTCCTCACTCTGTCTCTGAAGAATACTCTCATACCCTGCACTTCTGACCTGTACCCCAGTTCTGTATGCATAAATAAATGTTTTTTTTTTAAGATTTTATTTATTCATACATACAGAACTGGGTGGGGTCCAGGCCAGAGGTGCAGGGGCGGTGAGAGGATTCACCAGAGACAGTGGGGAAAAGGGGCAAATGTACGAAGTACACTGCTGAGGGGAGCAGCGGGTGGGTCAGGAGAGGTTTGCGGCGCCATGTGGTCACCTTCGGGGCAGGCGGGGATCGAACTCATGCAGAAGTGGTTTTAGCTTCTTAGTGCTGTGCTTTAACCCGCTGCGCCACCAGGGAGGGCCCAATAAATGTATCTTTAAAAAAAAAAGATAAGATGTACCTTGATTTTAACTCTAATTCCTGTAGTGTCACAGAGCGAAGGTTATTTTGCCTTATCAACAAGTGTGATAATATGTTAACATGTATTATAAGATGTGGAACCTAAAGCTCCCTGAGATTTCACTTTGGTTTCTGATATTTGACCCTGTTGTAGCAGCAATGTGTGAACCTGGGGGATTAATATATATATATAAATTTTATATATATATATAAATTTTATATATATATATAAATTTTAGTTTTTATGTAACTTCGTACATATATATATATGAGATGTCTTCTCAGAAGAAGTTGCCCAGGGCAAATAATTATGAATATGCCATTATAGTCTGCCCTCTAATTCCTAAGGATGCCTCTTTTTAATTTTTATTTATTTTTTAAATGATTTTATTTGTTTATGCATAAAGAAATGGGGTACAGGACAAGGTACGGGGCGATGAGAGGATTCAGCAGCGACAGGGTAGGGAGCAAAACAGGCCAACTGTCAAAAGTACACTGCTGAGGGGAGCAGTGGGTGATATAGAAAAGGTTCCCTGTGCCTTGTGGATCACCTCTGGGGCAGGGACTGAACTCCCACTGAAGTGACCATCAATTGGCTTGGCTTTGCAGTACAGCACTCGCTCCAACCAACTGCACCACCAGACACCAGGTAGGGCCCAAGGATGCCTCTTATGATGTGTGATGTGTAAGGATAATATAACAGGGATATGGAAACTCTGATTAGCTCGCCTACATGGGATTTTTTTTTTGTAGCCAATATTTGCTTTTTTGTTTTTGTTTTAAATATTTATCTATGCATACAGAACTATGGTACAGTCCAGAGGTGGAGGGGTGAAAGGATTCAATAGAGACAGTGGGGAGCAGAGCAGGCAGATTGAGCAAAAGACACTACTGAGGGGAGCAGTGGGTAGATGGGAGGTCTCCTGCACCATGTGGGTCAGCTCCCAGGCCGGGGATCGAACTCATGCTGAAGTGGCTGCTGTGCTTTAACCCTTGTGCCCCCAGGGAGGGCCCTGTAGCTAATATTTGAATAAATCTACTTACTGTCGGCTGAACTTCAGTAAATCTGCATCGATCATGTCAGCTAATGGCAGGTTCAATAAGCAAAAAGAAACTTGCACTGTAGCCCTAGAAGTAATTTTAATACAAACATATGAAGCTTTTATAACTGGAAGACACAGATTTTGTTTATAACAAACATCGAATGAAAGTTGACATTTGGTTTGTAAAAAGGAAAAATGAAATCATTTACTCTAAAGATGCATATTTGGTCCATACTTGTATCCTCCCCAAAAACTATATTTATGAGTATATGATTATTTTTTAAAATAAATGAACTTTCACTTGAGATTTTAAAAAATTACTTCTATACTTTTTCCTCATTTTCAAATGCCTCCTTGCTCATTTAATCTGCTTAAATTATGAATAGATTCTAAAGAATAAAACATGCCAGAGAAATTTATCATTTTTCTCTTGATGTCAAGAATAGACTGAAGAACTAAAAGGACATATGACATATTAATTTAGAAAAGAGAATGAAAATGGAGAGGGCCAAATGGTTCAAGGAAAAAAGAAGCATAGCTATTTCATTCTTAAAATGTCATTTGACATATGCTATAGGCAAGACCAGCATAACAGAAATAAAGAACAGTTATCTGTTTGGGTTCTGATGTTTTGGAGTTGCACAGAGATTCAATCCCTTGGCTTGAATCTATACTCACCGATAATAATTTGTTCAAAATGCAAATAAAACTTCATGAAAATTTTCTCAAGCTGTTTCATCAGGGGTCTGGAGCAGGATGAATTCATTCACCCAAAACACATTCGCAAAGGGCCACCTAACTGCAGGAAGCATAGTAGGTAACAGGACCAGTTGTGTCTAGACACTACACAACAAGCCCATCCCAGAGGGAGGCCTAGAAAGGGGGGTAAGCATAGGCCCTCGAGGTCATGTCGTAGGACACCGAATCTGGATGAGGAAATCAAAGAAGGCTTCCTGGAGAAGCACATCCCTGAGCTGCAGCCTAAAGAAACAGGGAACCAGATGTGAGATGGTGAGGAACATTCTAAGCCCAGGATGCTGTGTGTGAGGCAAGGATGGGAGGGGGGAGAAAGGGGGGTCAGTATTGAACCAGGAAGTGCAAAATGCTTCTATATAGAGGAGGACTGACTCTGAGTAGAAGGGTAACAAGAGCCAGGTTGAAGGTATGCAAGGTCCCACATAACCAAGGGCCTCATATGACTTGGGTCATATCCTGAGGGCAGTGAGAAGGCACTTAAGATTGTTAAACAAAGCAATGGCATGGTATTCTAGAAGCCACAAAGAAAAGGGGTAGGAGGGAATGGAGACTAGTGACTTGAAGAAGTTTGTCTGGTAGCTCAAATAAGGGATGGTGAGAACCTGAGCTAAAGGATAAGAACCCCGATAAAGGACGCACTTTTCGGACATACTAGGAAGACAGAACTACTAATATCGGTAGCATGCTGGATGCAGGACACAAAGGAGAGACACAGAGGAAAACATGACTTTGCAGTCTCTGACTTGGGCCACTAGAGAGAGGCTAGAACCATTTCCCAAGGAGGGGAGCAAAGGCAAAGGACACACATGGGGGGCAAGCTCCTTATTTGGCAGCAGCATTTATGAAACGACACACACTTGTATGGGTTAGAAACAGGAACTTAACTTTACTACAAAAGTTAGTATATGTAATTCCTTCAAAAAGGAAGCTGTTAACATTCAGGCAATTTGGCAGGAAGTGACTCTGCCTAGACATAAATATTAAACACAATTCAGATTGAAGACGCTTCACTGCTTGAAAAAGCAACTGGCAAGACCTAGTGCAATGCCGGGACCAGTAAGTGCCATTTACTTACATGATAACAGTGAGATAGAGCATCAGAAAGTAATAACTTTGCTGTCCAAGAAGTAGCATGATGATAGAGGCTGTTCCTTTTAGGTAGAAGGAAATTAAGATAATTTTATGGTAACCAAACTTCTTCAGCCAGGGCTGACTGATAAGCACCAGGCACTGAAATGGAAACAGATTGGCATCCATGAATTATGCTGATGACAAAATAAACATTCCCAGGAAAAGAAGTGAATTTGCTTCTGAATTCTACTGACAAATACAACTAAGAGGGTCTACTGTGGTTAGAAATACTATTATCCATATACATCTACAAAAATTGATTAGCGATGATAATAGTCTATAAATAACAAAGAAATTGCTATTACTGCCTATAAAATGAATAAACAGAAAATGGTGTCTTACATTTTTATTTTACACTGAGATGAAGAGATTTTGCCAAAACTGAACATATGAAGGAATCATTTAGTTAGAGACAATAGGACTGCATTATGGTAATATGAAAGACCCAACTTAAACCTAAAATAAACCCATATTCAAAATCTTTCACTTGACATACAGTGGGGAAGAAAAATATTTGACTAAATAAATAAACAAAACTTCACTAATATTCGTACTATAATTTAAGTCGGAAATTACTTTTTACCATAAAATCAAGCACCACAGATGAATATGATTTATGTTTCTTCTGGTTGTGTTTCCTGCCTAATCTTATATATTTTTATAATTCTAGAAGGTTCACATTGAGAGCTCAGACTTACTTTTTTTCTGCATTTCTTGCTATCAATGAAAAAGTTCATTGTTCTAGGTTGAAAAGTTTGCGCTAAACATACATACATAAGTTAACAAAGAATAGAAGACACTCTTTGTTTCAATAGAAAAGTACATTGTTTAGTGCTGAAAAGTTTTCAGTAACCAGAGGCATGTACATCGCAATTAGAGGAGAATTTTGAATGATGTATGTGGAATACAAATGTACTTTAATAAACATGGGATTTTTCCCCCTTACAGAATTTGGCTTACTTCTCTACTTTCAAGGAACAAGAGCTCATTTACTGGATACTACAAACAATGGCTCAGTGATTGATGTGATCCAAGTTATATCTTAGAGTTCTGTAAGAAAAAGTATGTGAAACAATCCAGCAAGTCCCATTATACTCTCTCTCTTTTTTTTCTTAAAAAGGTTTATTTATTAATGCATACAAGAGCTGGGGTACAGGTCAGAGGTGCAGGGCAGTAAGAGGATTCACCAAAGACTGAGCAGGGAACAGAACAGGTGGAATGACAAAGACACACTGCTGAGGGGAGCAGCAGGTGGGACAGGAGACGGCTGCTGTGCCATGTGGGTCACCTCCCTGGCTGGGGATGAAACTTGTGCTGCAGTGGCTGTGGATAGTTTCATAGTGCTGTGCTCTAACCCGTTATACCACCAAGGAGGGCTCGCAAGTCCCATTATATTCTGGCATACAATAATAATATGTAAAATCACATTTCCACATACTGAAAGGAAGCTTCCTGTTGTCAATCTCTAATGTATAAAAATGCAAAGTGTAAGAAATTGATAATGTAAGAAATAGGTGGCAGAATAGTAAGGGTCAGGTTTTGAAACCCAATATTTAAATTCCATCTTTGCCACTTTTATCAGATATGTGTTCACAGGTAAGTTACTTTTACCAAAAAGGCATTTCCCCTCCTCTCCTACTCGGTCTCTCACTTACTACACATTTAGCATATAAGCTACACAGTAATTGTTAGTTGTGGGCCCTCCCTGGTGGCACAAGGGGTTAAAGTGCAGCACTACAAAGCTTGATGCAGCCACTGCAGCATGAATTCGATCCCTACTCAGGGAGCTGACCTACCTGGCACGGCAGACTTCTCCTGTCCCGCCCGCTGCTCCCCTCAGCAGTGTCTCAGTAGATCTGCCTGTTCTGCTCCCCACTCTGTCTCTGGTGAGTCCTCGCACCCCTTTCCCTGGCACCTCTGGACTACACCCCAGTTCTTGTATACACCGGTTAAAAAAAAAAATCTTAAGAAATAAAAGAAAAACTGCTATGCATAGATATGATAGCAAACTACTGGGAATAGCCTAAAATCCATCGATAAAGCTCAGCTATGGAACATTAACATCATTCTTCCCAACAAAGCTGTTGTTAAAAAGTAGATTTATTGTCCTGCATGATGATTACAGTCAGCAATATTGTATTATTGTTCAATGTAGCTAAAGGGCTGGATTTTAAAAGTTCTCATCACAAGGGAAAAAATGGTAACTGTGTGATGATGGATGTTCACTAGACTTATAGCAGTGACGATTTGCAACATATACAGATATTGAATCATTATGGTTTGCAGCTTAATGATTGTATTCTATGTCAGTTTTATCTCAATTTGTGACAGTAGATTTATACGTAACATGCAAATTTCCATAAACTGTTAAATCTAAAAATCAGGATACAGAAAACTCATGGGTGATATGACTTCATTTTAAAAATTACACAGTTTTGTTTTAAAAACCTAATTGAATATGGAGAGAATAAAAAGTGAGTAGTTTTTGTTTAAGGATTTGGTATGTGAGTTTTTTTCAACAAACATATTTTTATAGCAAATACTAGGGCAAGAAAGTCTTTGTTATGATTTGCTCAGAAGCATGGCAGGCTGTCACGCCTGCCATGGACTTTAACCATCTGATGTTCTCTACCCACAATGTGGCAACCAGCTAAGGGAAACCAAAATACACCTATGCGAACCACCAAAATAGAAGCTCACCAAGCCCACGTGCTCAGGAAAACTCATGTACTTTATTCGTAAGAACCCCTTATGTCTTCAGTAAGCAACTGTCTAAATACTTAGGAATGAATTTAACAAAAGGGCCGAACATGGGTTATGAAAACGACAAAGCTGTTGCAAAAATCTGAAAGATCTAAGTAGATGCAAAAACATTCTAGATTCATGGATCTCTCTATGAACTTAACATCACAAGATGGCAATTCTACCCAGGCTGATCCCAAACAGTACAAGCCCTATCAGCATCCCAGCTGTCTTAAAAAAATTCTTATTTGTGCATATAAGATCTAGGGAGTAGGTTCACAGTTACAAATGTCATTAAAAAAAAGTAAAAAGATAACCCACTAATGGGCAACAAAAATCTAAATATATCTGATAACAGATTGAGTCAAAAACACACAAAGAACTCTTGCAACTCAACAATTAAAAGGCAATCACCCAGCTGAAAACTGGCCAAACAAGCTAAGCAGGTATTTTTCCTTACACGTGGCCAAAAGCAGATGAAAAGATGCTCAAAAACCAGCTATTCATGCAAACTCAGATGGCTAACATCAGAACAATTTGGAGAAACTGGGACCTGTTGTTATGGTTGGAGAAGTTAAGCTCAGTTTTAGAACAGCCTGTGAGTTTCACTAATAGCTCAAAGTTGTAAGCAGCCCCAGTATTTATTAACTGATGACTGGATAAATGTCACACGGGTTATATCTACCAAGGGTGCTTACTGACTGCAAAGGAGGAAAGTACAGGAACCCACCACAACATGGATGAGCCCCGGAGACATTACTCTAAGTGGAAGGCCGGCCACAAGAGACCACCTATGACCTGATTCCTTTCAGATGGAAGTCCAGCCTGAAGAGCAGAGCACAAGGAGTAGTGGCTACTTAGGGCTGCAGGAGGGGAAATCAGGTAATAGGGGGATGGTAGGTAACAGGTACAGGGTTTTTTGAGATGTTGAAAATATTTTAGCATTGATGGTGGTGATGGTCATGTAGATCTATGAATATACTAAAATGATCAAACTGCACACTTTAATGCATGAATCATACGGCATGTGGATTATATCTCAACGAAGTTGTTTTAAAAGATCTACCTATTCTTCTAAAACAAAGTTGCCCACATTTTTAACTAATTTCTTTTTAACCTGTTAAGGAGGAAACACTATAGGTCCGTAGTGATGTCAGCACATGATTAAGTGGGAGGCACATATAGCCTAGAGTCGGGTCATAACAAGTAAAAACAGGCGCTCAAGCAGCTCCCCACTCTGTGCCACTGAAAAGGAGAAAACAGCTTGAGAAGCTCAAATAGCCCTGAAGGGAGCACTTTGATTTATTTGTGCACACAGACCTGGGACGATATTGATATGCCAAAAATGAAATTCCCTGGTATATTCTGCTAAATAGGCAGTATAAACACAGCGCGTGTCAGAGACAACATCTTAAAATGTGTGGCTTTGGGGCCCCTCCCAGTGGCACAAGGGGTTAAAGCACAGTTGGACCACCACTGCAGCACGATTTGATACCAGCTAGGTTGCTGACCCACAAAGTGAAGCAGACCTCTTCTGACCCACCCGCTGCTCCCCTCAACAGTGTCAGTCTGCCTGTTCTGCACCCCACTCCCTCTGTCTCTGGTGAATTCACTCACCCCTCACATCTCTAGCCTGTACCCCAGTTCTTGTATGCATAAATAAGTAAATCTTAAAAAAAAAAAAGTGTGGCTTTGAAAGGAGAAGGCTCTGAGATTGCTTTCCCTTATCTGTACGGGTAAGAGGAGGAGGAGTCTTCCTGTGAAGGTGATGAGGATTCTGTGGAGGAGTAACGCGTACCATGTCCTTGGCACAGTTCCTGGCATGTGGAAGCACTCCTGAAGGCCTGCGAGCTCTCTATTACAGAGGACAGCCAACCTCCAGCTAATGGCAAATGCTACTCCGTACCCTTTGTTTAAGAAGGTGTGGCCACACTTAAAACAATGTAGAACTCTTTGTATTCCACATGGTTAAACATTTTTGAAAGTCAGTGAACAGTAAAAGCTACTTTACTAGAATGACTTCTTTGAAGAGTATAGATGACAGATCTTTCTTATCACTTAATTATGAAAATAGAAAAAGCCCATCTCAGGCGAGATAGTGGTTTTGGAAGACAATTTGATGCATCGATTCTCCCAACTGTGTAGCATATTTTTCAAAGGAGTAAACATCCTCCACATTAACAGTCCCAACAAGGGAATTTTAACAACACTCTAGAATTCTAGGAATAAAAGCATTTCTTTTAGCTAAGTGTTTTGAAACCTGGTTTCAAGAAATTTTGATCAAGTAACTCTTCCTTACTACAATCACAGAAATCTTAAAAGCCTGGATAATGCATCCCCCCAACCTGGCCCCACCCACTCCAGGAAGTCATTCATTTTCCTGGAAATCTCTGCTGAGGTTTAAATGAGAAAGCTCCAGACACAATTCAAAAGCTAGAGTGTTTAAAATACCACCTTGCTAGGCTTTCACTACCTGCTTTCTTTCATCTAGTTTCCACTACTAATTTGACGATCTTGTGCAAAGTCGGGGACTCCTTGAGTCTCTTAAATGCACACCATTTTTCCCAAAATACTGATAAAAGCATGTTTCGGCATTTTCCCAGCAGGTTAAGAGTAACGTGAAGATTCATTACCTACCTGTGGCCAAATAAAGCCTGCTCCATACATGATGCTCCTCATGGAAGAAGAAAGAACATCCCTGGGAATGAGATTTTCTGCAAAGATCATCATGAAGTTACTGAAGAAGGTCAAATGGAAGACTTGAAAGAAATTCATGATCAGAAAAACACAAAAGTTTTTCTGGGTTAGGATTTGTCTCATCAATGAGATGACAGCGGTCCAAGGTAGATACTGTTCACTCTCTGAGAGAAGGTTTTTCTTGAGGCTTCTTTGAGGTTCCAAGTTTCTATGGTAATACGTGCCAGTGAAAAGGCTGGCAGTAGCAAAAATGGCAATGACAACAGCGACAGTCTGAAAACGGGGTAAACTTTCCAAGTTATCAGAGATGAGTCCGCAGAAAAGGATGCTGGGAGAACCTACCAGTAACCCCACTTGGTTAATTTTAATAAATTGAAGCCGACCTTCTTGGCTGGTGAAAATATCTGCTAATAGCACACACTGGGCCTGCTGGACAAAGGCAAGCATGCTGTCAAAAGCACACAAGGATACCACCAGGTGAAGTCCACTAAGCCAGTCGCTTTCAAGGTAGTATTTCCAAGGGAACCAAGGAAGCAAGAAGGCTATCGCGCACAGAGGGGCTCCATACAGGAGAGAACTGTGGCGACTGGCGCAACAGTCAGCCTTAGAGTTGTTGTGAAAATATCCAGTTAGGGCATTCAGAACATTCCAGATCATTAATATTACCTAGGGAGAGAAGAAACGATTCTTTTAGTGTATTTTATATCGATGAAAATGACCCCTGAATTCTTCATGCAAAACAACCAGAGCTAACTGGTAAAACAAGCTCAATGCTTTCAACAGGAGCACACATGCTGAAATAACAGCAATAATAATAATAAGAGCAGCAGCTAGTCATATTGATGGAGGAAGGCATGCAGGAGAGGCATCAAAAGACTGAGTCACACAAAGGGATTGGTAGAAGGGGCAAATTGAGCAATTGACAGGGCCATAAAATAAGGGTACCAAAGCCAGGATGTATGGGGCCCAGGTGAAGACAAGGATATGGAGATGGAGATGAAGCTCACCAGGGAATCTCCATCCTCTCAGATTCTATTCAAAGTCAACAAACCTAGGCTCACAAGGAGTGAGCCCCTCTCAAAGAGAAGCTGTCTATATGTGGGCAGTCTCTCCACCAGCACAGGGCAGCAGGCCTCTGCCCACCTGTGCCTATGCAGGTGCTTCTTTCCACCTGCTCTCCCTCTTGCTGGGCAGCAGCCTCCTGCCTGCCTGTGACCTGCCTGCCTGTACCATGCCATGACTTCTCTGTACTGACCTCCCTCAGGGGAGGCCTCTTCCTAAGACCGCCTGCCTGCAACCATGCGCGTCTCTTTCCCTGCAAGGCTGTCCCTTTCGGGGCAGCTCTTCCTGCCCACTTGCACCTATCCAAGTGTCTTCTCCTCTCCTGTCTCTTTCCAATAAACTTCCTCTTTAAATATAATTGAGTCTCTATCTCGTGAAGAATCTCGCCCTGTGCACCTGAAAGGGGAGCTCTGGTGAAACCATTCTCAGAGTGAACCCAAGGACCTCTAACTCAAAAGACGACATCAATATTCAGAAAGTCAATGAACATTCCTTTGTGTTTCTTGAGTCTTTCATTCAATCCTTTAAGCAGTTCTATCAATCAGGATTAGTATTACCCTCACTCAACAAATAAGGGAATGGAGGGCCAGAAAAGTTAAGCAACTTCTGGGCAACAGGTTGAAGCACAACACTGTGAAGCTGTCCGCAGCCACTATGGCGCGGGTTATATCCCGGCCAGGGAGTGACCCACATAGCACAGCAGACTTCTCCTGTCTTGCCCACTGCTCCCCTCAGCAGTGTATTTCAGTCCATCTGCCTGTTCTGTTCCCCACTCTGTCTCTGGTGAATTCTCTCACCTCTGCATCTCTGGCCTGTATTCCAGTTCTTGTATGCATAAATAAATAAGTCTTAAAAAAAGAAAAAGAAGTTAAGCAACTTGCTTAGCTAATATATGGCCCAAGCCAGGGTCTGAATCAAACAGATGACCCCAGAATCTGTATGTCCAATTTTAACAGGCACAGGTTTCACGGACTCCGCCCCCACTCCAGATACGGGAACTACTAATCCCAACAATACCAAGGAGAAGCACGCTGGGACGTGAGGGTGGAGCTGAGCAGCCAGGTTAGGATGAAACCGCACATGTGGGCTCTGGGGGGGTCTCTTGGCCTGGTGGTTCGCGGCTGGTTGTTTTGGCTCTCGACCCGTTTTCAGCATGCTCATGGAGTCCAAGTCAGCAAGACTGGTAGGGTATTCTAGTTAACTTGTGTTTCTCTCCCTCTTACCCTTGGTTGTTCCTTTACCTTTCTCCTTGTAAATAAATCCATTATTGAACCTTTTTGTGTGTGTCCATACTACAACTGAATCTTAAGGACGCGGGTGAGAACCCACAGACAGGCAAGCCAATTCACATTGGGGTGCCCTGTAATATAATCATGAGGCTAAACTGCAACACCCTCTCCCCTTCCCCACCCCCCAAACACACCAATCCAGGCTTCTGCAGAGTGATGACGGCCTGTTTATATACAGGAGTGCTTCATCAGACGGTGTTGAAAGCTGGGTGGGATGAAGATTCATCAAAGTCCACAAGAAGCCCAGAGGGGTTTACACCTATGAAAGGGCAGCCCCAACCAAACACAGTCTCTTATTTATTAGAATCAAGTACAAAGGTGTGGCAAATAGGTAAGGGGTGAGGAGGAAGCAGCAGGCGGGCAGGAGAAGCAGTTATGGGGGAGGGGGTTGTAAGCTAGGGTGGAGTGACCAGGGATTATTGCTTGGAAGGCTCCATTGTTCCAGCGAGGCAAAGCATATTAGCTCTATTTTAGCTCTATTTTAACGGCTGCCTGCTGTTGTCAGCAGATACTGGCTTCCAGAATGTTCCTCATGCCAGGACTAATGCCCTCAGTGAGAGACCCCTGCATCACCCTACACCTGGCTGACAAGCAAGATCTCTGGGCACCAAGACAATAACCCCAAGAATAAGAGGACCGGGAAACTATCCTTTGCTGTCTTAAAATGGCGAAAGTACTTATTAAACATATTGTTGGTAACAAATGATAATATCAAATATATGGGACTCTAAGACCCTGGACTCTATCCATCCTGACCATCTAGCTGGAACAAACAAACAGCATAGCATGTAAATAATATGGACCTTGTCAAGAGATATAAGATCTTAATAATTTTAATTGTTCCACATCAGTGCATTTTTCAGACAACTGAAACTTACCCTTTAAATCCCAAAGTTTCTGTTTTATATGGCAAAATTTAAACAGTTGATCTTAGCATAGACAGCCTTTTCTTGATAACTCTTTCAGCTATATGAAGAACCCATTCTTTAAAAAATCACAATAAAGTACATCTATATGGAAAAAGAAATTGTCCTAGGGAAAGGACTATAAATAAAGGCTCCATCATCTCACCTGGGCTTGGTAAAAGGCCACTTCTGAAATCTTGTACAGATGTAAAAAGAGCTTCACATAGTAGAAACTGAAGACAGAATTTAGCATTTCGGTCCCTAACATTATCATAGAATATGCCTGAGCAATGGGCTTGATACTTAGAAGTGTCATTTTTCATGCAGAGGGAGTCTTCTTCCTTTTGTTTTTATAAAAACAGGGGGAAAATGGTTAAGTTTACTCTTTGCATACAGAGGCTGATGAGTGGCAAAATTCCACTGGACTCTTAGTCAATTTTCATTATATAAGAGCTCAAAATCCCTAGCTGGGAATATGTCACCATGATAGAGGAAGCAGAAGTAAGGAGGCACCACAAGACTGACTCACACAAGGCGTCTGGGTAGAAGGGATGAACAGAGCCATTGCCCCAGCTATAGAAGCCAAAGTCCTGAGGGCCAGTGCCTTGGTTACAAAGCAGAAGATCAAAGCA
>NW_004567133.1:9324022-9328336 GCF_000260355.1 Condylura cristata
GCAGGCCTCTCAGCAAGCCTGTCCCTTTCTCCCTGCCCACCTGTGCCTATGCAAGTGTCCAATACTCCTGTCCTTTTCCCTAATAAATCTGCTCTGTAAATATAACTAAGTCTCTGTCTTGTGGAGAAAATCTCCGCATGCCGCTGAAAGGGGAGCTCTAGTGTAACCTTTCCCAGAGTGAACCCAAGGACCCCGCATTAACTCCAAAAATGACGTCAACCAGATTTAGCACTCCACTTTTCTTCTTTTCACTCAACATTTTAGAGATGTATCTGGGAACAACACTTTGCATGGAGTGGGACACTCGAATATATTTTGATCCTCCCCCCCTTTAACTTTTAAAAGTGTGATTTATTCAACAGTGTGGACAGTCCTAGCCAGGGAGTTGAGTTTACAGCATTCTTATCCTCCGTATCGGGATTGTGAGACAGAAAAGGAGCAACAAGAGATGACAGCCTTTAGCTAAAGTTAGAGAGAAGGAAAAGAAGCAAGCCCTTCACTTATTACAGAGTTGTTTGTTTGTTCGGTAGACAGAACCTGCATTGGAAGATTCATTCCCAATATTCTCCTCACAAGGTAATTTGGCCCAAAAGACATACAGAAGATGGACATAAAACTCAAACATTTGGGCCCTCCCTGGTGGTGCAACGAGTTAAGACACAGCACTGCAAGCTAGCTGTAGATGCTTCAGTGGCGTTAGATCCCGGGCCCAGAGGTGACCCACATGGACAGCAGACCTCTCCTGACCAGCCCGCTGCTCCCCTCAGCAGTGTACTTCGTCGATCTTCCTCTTCTGCTCCCCACTCTGTCTCTGGTGAAGCCTCTCACCATCCCTACACCTCTGGCCTGTACCCCAGTTCTGTATGCATAAATACTTAAAAAAACAAAAACAAAAAACAAGAGCAATATGCGTTAAAAAAACAAAACTCAAACATTCTGGTTCTTGCTATGATTTAGTCATTGCCCTTTAATCTTACCCTTTCAGGGATTTGATTTACCCAACTGGAAAACTAGAAAAGGCTAACCACACAAAAGGTAGGTATAGACTCCCCTGCCTTTAAATCTCTATTATTGTTTGATTCTGTGATTTTTCTGTCTTATCCCTGGCATACTGGAATATTTGGCCAGATAGCCACAAATTTATAGAATCAGAAAGCAAACTGCAAATACCTGAAGAGATGTTACTTATTTAAATAATCCCTGATCCTTAGGTAGGTGCTACGGTTCACATGGCCCAATTTCTAAGGGAAAGGGACTCAAATGATCAAATGCTCATGTCCTGAGCTTCACTTTACATTGAGTAGATCCAAGAAAGATTCTAATTCTATGGGAAGTGGAGTCTTGGAATGACCAAGGAGAATAATTCAATGCTTATATCGTCAGCCATGCATTGCCTGTGGATTGAATATTTAGTCCATATATGTACTAGTGCTCTTTAAATGTTCATAGACTTCACGGGAATGGAAAAATACAAATTTAATCTTTTTTGTCATTATAAAGAACTCAAACCCTTGATACCTGTAAGAATGATGTGGAGATCGCTGACATTTGGGACTTTTTAAAGAAATGGGGGACAAGCCAGAGTTTCGGGGGTGAGAGAATTGACCAGAGACAGAGTGGGGAGCAAAACAGGCAGATTGACAAAGTACACTGCTGAGGGGAGCAGCTGGTAGGTCAGGAGAGGTCTGCTGCGCTATGTGGATCACCTCCATGGCCAGGGATCGAACTCATGTTGCAGTGGCTGTGGAGAGCTTCATAGTGCTGTTTTTCAGCCTGTGGAGCCACCAGGGAGGGCCCACACTTGGGACTTTAAAGT
Organism: Condylura cristata; assembly: GCF_000260355.1. NCBI lineage: Eukaryota > Metazoa > Chordata > Mammalia > Eulipotyphla > Talpidae > Condylura > Condylura cristata. The sequence continues at coordinate 9,325,839 of NW_004567133.1, forward strand.
ATCAGATTTGAGGTAGTTGGAAACTTTTGAACACAAGAGAATCAGTACCCAAAAAATTGAGCCTACCAAAAAGAAACACTCCTTTTTTGCTAAGTTTTGTTCCAGGAAAGTTAAAATTAGAAGCACGCCATGCCTCTGAACAGGTCTATCATTAAGTTAGAAGGCAGTATTTATAAACTCAAACTTTTGCCAAGGGCCATAAGCTCAATGCATTAAGTTCAACTGTCTTAAAATAATTTGACTTAAGCACCCAACCTGTTTAAAACATGTGAATCTAAAATTTTGATTTTGTTATGAAAACAGACTGCATATCTTATGTGTGTGTTTATGTATATTCAGAAGGAGGTATAATTTAGCTTATATCCATCTACCAAAGCATTAAAACTTTTAGATTATTTCCAAAACAGTACTTATTTCAGTAAGTATTGATATCACACTAAAAATTACGATGTTTTAAAGCCACTACCACTATTTAAAAAACTCTCCTTACCTGGTTAAACCAAGCAACGAAAGGACAAGAACATTATAGCTTTAGAGCCAGGGACTTCTAAAACTAATAACCCTTTTACTGCAAGATGTTTTATACAGAAAAGTTTAAAATTAGCAAAATGGTATAATGATTACGCTAGGTACATGAAATGCTGGTGAATTATTAAATGAAAATCCAAAACCTTTCTTTTAAAACCAACTTGGGTTGTTAGTCAGTAATCTACAACTAAACCAAATATTATTAATGTTGCTGAAAAGGCTACTTATGATTGTTTCTAAGCTGTGATTGAATAGATTCTGAAAGAATGACAGATACCCCTCTACAGCAAGGCTTTTAGCACTGACAGCTAACATCTCTTTTTCAATGCAATTTTTGTGCAAGTTTTTCTAGGAAAAAAAAAATTGCCCTAAACAGTGTCCTTAAAAGAAACTAAAACCTACTAGACCTGAAATTATAGTTTTAAAATGGTATAAAGCTATTTTGAATTATTGATAACTTTACTTCTCCAGATCGCTCTATTAAAGAACGTTTCAACACAAAATGCACTTTTCTGTTTGGAATCAAATGAGTTTCTGTTGCCATGGAGGGAAAAAAGCCAGCATTTTCAATCTTGTGGATCAGTAACTATGAAGATGAGTGTTTTGAAGGTCAGATGCATGATTGTAAGCCTGCAGCTTCCACTAATCACTGTCAGCAAATCCTAAATTCAACAATCCCTCTTTCCAAAGAGCTGTCTGTAGTGACTTGCTTTTAAATTAAGATTAATTTGACTCCGGACTAATATTTCTCCTTGAAAATCCACAACCAGGGCAATAAAGGAGACCTAACTTTCTTTTCTTGTCTTAGCAATAAAAAGTAGGTCAGTAATATTTTGTTTAGTACACCTGGATTTAGAAGGGATTTGTGGGTTTACCATTCCTCTTTCATTATTTTTACTTTCCAACACCATTATTCCTCTTACATGTATTGGCTGACATTTTCCAGTTGTCTTCTATCAGCTGTACCTTAACCTGCACATCAACGTGGAAAGCATTGACCTTCAGGCGTGTCACCAGACCAGAATTTCTGTTTTGTCTGCAAGATGACTGCAAAAGGCGCAAACCACCAGCAGCTTTTACTTTGTTGTCTGTCAGAACAGCGTTCCCGGCCCTGCCCACCATCGGGAGGTGGGCAGGGCTGCCCTCTCTTCTCTCCTGGTGCAATGTTCTGTCCCCAGAGGCTTGGCTAGTGGTCTCGAACCTTTTAAAAATTGTATGCAAAACTGCTTGCTTTTTTTTTTTTTTTCACCTAAGAAGATAGCTACAATTTCAGCCCTTCCCGCTCCCAGGTAACGAGGGTCTTCGGCTTATCGTTTTATGAGGAACGAGTACAACCCCCTGAAGGTTAGCGGTGTGGGAATCTTCTAATAAGGAGAAAGCAACCCTAAATTCCCAACCGACCCCTTCATTTCCTCACATCAAATAAAGGTAATTTGGGAGTCAAAAGACCAGAATGGGCGCCGGGCAGCGCCCCCTCGCCAGGACCAAAGACGCCCAGAGACAGCTGCCCCCCTGCTCGGAGGCAGGACTCCGCTCCCCATACCCACGAGGCCTGTCCGCTGGCGGGCGGGGTGGGGCGGGAACACCCACCACAGGATCGTTAGAGGTCGTCACCTCCGCACCTCAGACCTCTAGAGCTCACCCAGAAGCAACACAACACAACGCAACGCATAGGAGGCGGGGCCTTCGGCCGCACCCCTTCCCCTTTTCCCCGCCTTCTTTGTTTCTTCCGGAGTCACCATTGGCTGTTGGCCCAGGACACCGGGCGAACCGCGGGCCGGTGGGGAGGCGCGATTGGATGACGTTTCTGCCGCTCGGCCGGTGGCGCGCTCGCGATTGGTCGAGGAGCCGCCGGGGGTTTGAATCGCGCCCCGGTCGGGGAGGGTTCTGCCAAAGTGCCACGTTGGGCCGGGCTGCGGCTTAAGGAGCCGCTTTGGGGCGCCGGCCCGGCGCTAGCGCTGGGGCGCCCG
>NW_004567133.1:9328836-9376699 GCF_000260355.1 Condylura cristata
CCTCCCGCCGGCCAGCCGCGGCTCTGCGCAGAACGGGCACCGTCCCCCGGCGGTGGGTGCTGACTGCGCCAGGCTGCCGCGCCGCGCTTCGCCGGGGTAAAACGGATTTAACCCCCACCGCCCTCCTCGGAGACCGGGAGGGGCGTGGACCCCTCCTCACCCGGCGGGCGTCCGCTGCCCGCGACCTCCGGGGTGTCACCGCCCGCCCCGCCGGTGGGCCCGTCGCAGCTCGTGGGGGCCGCGGTGACCTGGCATCGCCACTTCCAGCGGAGGAAAGCGGTGGCCGACAGGGCCAGGCGACTTCCTTCGAGCTAGGGGTGGGAAAACGGCTTTTGATTCTGCACGGTCAAAGAAGTCCCAGTCCTTGTCCAAGCCTGGCTCCTCTGTACCACCCGGTTTCCAGCTTCCCAGGGGTGTCTTTTGCACAGCTTACTAGACGTCCAGTGAAGCGACTTAGGGGAGGTCTGCCCTGGCTCTTACCCTTTATCCGGGCGCCTTAGTTAAAAGGGGGCATGTCTCCTGGCCGGCCGAGGGTTGCTTGTTGACAATGCCACCAGAGGAAGCCCTTAGAGCAGCCCTCAATTTGGAGCTAGTAAACCCCTTGCTTCCTTTAAAATTTTTTTGTTAGTTGCAGGTATTTGCCATTGGGGCACACTTTTGATGTGCCAGATACTGACAGGCACTTAACACAGGTGCTGGTCCTCACACCGGCCCTATGGGGGCAGGAGATGCTGGGAGAGCTAGCTGCCACTCCAAACTCCAAACTTTCATGAGCAATGTACTTACTAATACCGAATTAGCCTCTGATTTTTCTCAGGCACCTTCCATTTTTGCGGGTCTCTGTAAATCCACTTTTTCAGCTCCAAACTTGTACTGAAAATTAGCATCTTAGTTGAATATTACGTGAGCCCATGTTTGTTCAATCTGAGCATTCTTCCTCTGCCCCCCAAGCCCCTAACTGATGGGAGACAAAGAATGTAGTTTTGAGTGGCTCATGTTTAGATAAGGATTGAAAATAAAACAAGTGGAGGGGAGGAGTGGTGATTTCTGAAATTAATATGCTGAGCAGGTATTTAAACCGAAGACCCCCGCCATCCATAGCCAAGCTAGTGGCCACTGCAGTGCAGTATTTGCCATCATGTTCTCTATGTTCACATGGCAGATCTGTCTTATATTTTTAACAAACCTGTTTTCAGAATTTCCCATAAGGATTGATGGCCTAGTTTGATACTTTCTTCAGGATTAATGAGGCAGTTGCATCATTTCCCTATAAGTTAAACCATTTGTATCATCAAAGCCAAAAAATTTTCTTGCCTGTATTTAGCAGCTTGTTCTTTTTTAAAATCTATTATAATACTTAGCATATAAAGAAGCTCACAAATTATTTGTTCAACTGAGGCAATCACAGATTAGTTTTCAGGGCTTTATATCCACACTGGTTGTTAGGAACAACCATTTGTGATAGAGCAATGTACCATGAACCAAATGCAGCTTGTTGGGGTTGCATGTGGGGCTTCTTAATCTCTGAAATAAACCAGGAGATGAAAGTTCAAGTTGACTGAAACCTTGAAGAACATAGGTCTGAACCTCCTTAATGCCAGTTTGCATTTGGAACTTGTTCTATGGTTTTCAAAGGACTTTTAACCTTTTATCACAGTGGACTTTGACATAAGCTTGTATTTCTACCCCAAGTGTGTGAGGTAGAAATAGATGTGAAGATCTAACAATCATAATTTGTGAATATGGCCTTAAACAAGGGAAGACTGAAGTGTGAAAAAAGGATGTCTGTTCCAGTTCTGTGAAATTCTAGGTTAAAGAACTAAATTTCTGTCAGATTGTAAAATTTGTTACTGTCTCAAATTCCTTGCTACTCTGTGCCAGGTATTCCTCTAGGGGACTGGGGCCGTCTGGAGATGCTGCCTGTGGCCGTAGTCTGGAGATGCTGCCTGTGGCATGTGCCCACCTCAGTGTCCTGTACATACTAAGCCTGTGATAGATGTTTGCTGCTGAATAAAGTTTAGGGGCAGGTCTGTCCTGTTAAACAGATTAGTAAGTTCCTCATATGGGATCCTTACTATTAACTTTATTAAGTGAGCCTTGTTTGGAGAGAGCTGCTAAAGACAACTTGAAAGTCATTTTTTCAGTCTTACAACTGCAGGTTGTTTTTTGTTTTGTTTTTCTTTAACAAGAGAAACCACTAAGTAGATTGCATTTTTGTATTCGAGCTTGCTGGTACATTCTCTTAAAAATTAAAATAGCTGGAAAATTCTAACCTTGGAAGGCTCTGCTGTGTCATTCATATACCCTGTTAGAAACACATAGAGCTAGGTGTAAGCAAAAGGAGAAAATTCTACTTTTACCAAACACTTTGATGAAGAGGCTGTCTTTTGTCAGAGGGCTGAGTTGGCATGGTAAGAATGCTGACAATGATCTCTGTGGGTATGAGCCTTTTTGGGACAGCAGGAGCCTTCCTGCAGGTAATGATGGTGCTTGCTTTGAATGTGCCCCTGAGAACAACACAGAGACTTCAGAGACTGGGTTTTCTTTTAGACCAACTAACTATTGTAATTGTAGTTTGGTAGCCATGCAAGTTTAGAATTCAGACATCTCCTATGTGGATCAGCAAATCCTTAGTTTGCTGGAAATCTTAAGTTTGAAGGAATCCTTTCTATTTCTTTTTAAGTACATTTTTCATGTGTGGCTAATTTGCTGAATCACTGTTTGGAAGATCATTAAAACTGACACCATCATGTTTCTTAATGTTTATGTTAAGGTTTTTTGCTTTCCCAATTATAGTAACGTTGGCAACAGGAGTTACACAAAAGCATCACCAAATGACGCATTTGACTTTGTAATAGGAAAAACTTTCAGCCTTAACATTACTGAATTACTGCTATAGGCTACAGACTTTATCTATCTATCTATCTATCTATCTATCTATCTATCTATCTATCTATCTATCTATCTATCTATCTATAGACTACTTAAGAATATACTGTCCTTGCATTGCTTGGGGGGAAATTTTTATTATTTTAAATTAAGAGAAATTGTAGTGGAATTTAAAGGTTTCTGAATTCTGCAAGAAAAATTGTTATTAAAAACTGGCTGGTACAGCTAATTTGCCTGATGTAGGACTAAATAGTACCTGTTTAAAGCTAATAGTTTACACTGCCAAAACAATTATTACCACTTGCAAGGACTGATTATTGAAAGAATATTAACCATATGAAGGTATTGATTGCAGTTCTCAAGGCTGCAATAAATCTGGCATTTTTAGTAACTACCTTGGTTAATTCAATAGAATTTAGAACACTTTTTAAGAGGGGCAAAGAAGTGTATAAGGCTTCAAAACCTTGTTTCCTTTTTTTTTTTTGTGCCTTAATTAAAAAAAATAGAAAGGACATTGAATATTCTCCCATTCCCCCCACTAATGATTTTTAAAACCTTTGTGGGCTTACTGCCAGCTTTTGGCTGCTTTTGGTTATGGAAGCCAGATGCTACACAACAGGAAATGAACTTTTTTTTTAAGCCAAAAAAAAAAAGTGTCTTTAAACTAACAGATGAAGTAACGTCCTATTATACAGTGTGACTTCACTGGTACTTTCTTGTAGTTGAGACTTGTCTTGCCAGAATTCCACCCTAAAAATCCTATGAAATATTTAGGAGGCTGACTTCAGGTTACTGAACCAGGTGGTGGCTTTGTTTTACTGGAAATAAGGACTGAGATAAGGACACATCTCAAGTTCTTGTCTATTTGTTGGAGAGTGCTATACTTGGCTCTCTTTCTACAGAGCAGGGTTGCTACTGGCTATATATTAGGTAATAGAAGAGTTTTCACAACTGAATAAAAAGAGTTGTAATGTCTCAAGTTAGTCTTGATTCTGTCAGCGGTTTCAGCTCAGGTTTTGGTTGCTACTTAATAATATCTTTGGTGTGTGGTATGGTCCTTCCTAGAGAGGAGTTACCACTTGACAACTTGCCAGCAGAGACTAATGTTGGGTAATGTTTATATCCTTTGTCTCTAATACGGGGGACTTTTGTGTGGGGCTGTGCATACATAGTGCACACTCTTGAGTACACACCTGTGATTTCAGGAACACCTTCGGCCACACATGGTTCCTTTTCACTTACTGAGAGCAGACACTAACTTGCCTGGGCTGGTTGCACTGCTTACCGCAGGGCAGGCAGTTAAAGCCCGAACAGCCCAGCTCTGAGGTTCTCACTGGCATCTGTGAAAACAAGCGAAATGAAGAATCTGAACTAGGGAAATTTCTGCTGTCTAAACCTAAAAGGAGTGAGTGCAGCCCTGTAGTAGACGAGAACCGGAGAAGGGGATGATGGAGAGAACTGCTGTTAGAGTGAGAGTTGGAACCTGCTGGACAGCAGTCACTGTTCTGTGTGGCACCACACAGAGGTGGAGAGGTCAGGTAGCACCTGTGTTTAGGCTGTCTCTTCTGAAAACCTGGGCGTGAGGCTGTACTTTGTGAATCCAAGATGTTACTTTATGTATTTTTTTTATCTGAAGTCTGAAATACTTTAGTAGACATTGTTAATATTTAAGTGTCTAGAATGTATTTTGACACTTTTCTATCAATAATATAGCTTTATTTAAAATGAATGTAAAATGTTTTAAAATGAGTGTGTAAACATCTTATGTGATAGATTTCTCTGCTTTGTTTTTTCCTAATGGAAAAAACCTGCCCAGTGCCATTTATGCATTTGATTGGATAATACCAGGTAACAAAATTGTTCTTTTTCTGTTAACCACTTATTCTAGGTTAAGGGCAGTAATGAATAAATATTAAACTGCATTTGCCTACCAGTAAAATCTAATATAAAAATCTTAGTAAGTGTTCCCAGTCTTCATAATAAATATTTTTAATAATATTAAGTGCAATGACTTTCCATCATATTTAGACAAAAATTCAAAGTTTAGCATGGCCTATTAAAAAACCCTGTATGGACTGATACCTGTCACCCCCATTTTCATCTCAGACAGTTATCCCCTTCATATTCACACCACACTGGCTTTTTGTCAGGTTGTAGAATCTGCCAAGTTCTTTCCTGTCTCAAGGCCTTTGCTGGGTTTTAAGTGGTAAGATCATCATCCTTCAAGCTTTAACTAAAACACCCGCTCAGACTTTCCTTGTGACTGCCCTTTCTAAAGTAGGTCCTTTGTTCATTACCACAAGTAGTTATTTTTCCTTTTCTCTCTCACACCCCACATCTAACTGGTTAACACATCCTGTTAGCTCTACTTTCAAAGCATAGAGTCTAGCTTCTTCTCTCCAGCCTCCTCTCTGCCACTCCAGTCTGCCATTCACATTATTCACCCAGATAACTGCACTGTCCTCCCCAATGCCTCCTACCTTCGCTGAGCAAACTCAAAATTGCTCACTGTATTTCCCACTTTTATCAAAGGATCTCCACAGAATTTACTCTGCAGATATGTACTTCAGCTTCCTATGTTAGAACTAGAGCTCTTTTTCGTATCATTAAATTTTTATTTCTGCGATTGCTTATAATCAGACAAGTTCTATCTTACAAGCATATATGTCTAAGAAGAGAGAGTTGAAAAATGAGTTTTAAAATAGAAATAGGAATCTGTGCTAAATGAAAGAATGAGCTGACAGGTAATTACTTCTTGCTGCCTTGCCTTTCTGGCTCTTGGAGACAGACATGAAGAATAGAAAAATGAGAGCAATCTGGAGGAATGTTCTTATTATTGATACACTTTTCCTGACGTAATAATAGCCTTTTAGGAAGCCAGGAACAGTAACAGCAAACTGCTACGACAGTTAACATTCTCAACAACCAGATTTCATGGGAACTTTAGAGACTGTTGAAAGATCTGCCATACTTTTTATTCAGTGGTCCATCCAAAAAAGGGAAATGATCAAAATATGAATTAGTCTAGCCCATGAGCAAAAGATGGTTTTAGATGTCACTGTACTGAGTGATCATTCCTGAACTAATGCGGACCTCCATAAAGTAGACCGCTCTATCTCACATCTTACTGTGTAAAAGGTCTGTAAGAGGTATATGTTACTTAGTACAAGGCTCCAGTTCAATTGCACTTCTCTTCTCTTCTGTGCCATTACACCTCCCATTGGGATCTGACATAAACTCTGTACTTATAAGCGCTCACTTGGAAAGTAAAGCAATGTATAACAGAACCAACTTTACCACAGGCTAACTGCTTACATATTAGTTCAGTCACAAAAATCACCAAACTTCACTACAACCCAAAACACTTCTGTGATGAATAGCATTTGTAGTCGTTCACTCGTTCATTTTCCAACCTGCTTATTGCAGCTCAGGGTCGCAGGTGACCAGAGCCAATCCTGGCAGCTCCGAGCACCAGGCAGCTCCTCCCCAGCCCTGACGGGACACTCTCCCATTGCAGGGTGCACGCACACCCACGCCCGTGCCCTTCATGTGCACACCTTGGGGGGATGTGGGGAGCAAACCCTGGTGGATATGGTGACAATGTGCAGACTCCCTGCAGACGGCATGTCAGGCTGGGGACTGCTTTATTCGTTACTCGAAAATCTGTTATGCTGGATTGTGTCTTGGTTCATTCTAACTTTAAAAGGGGTAGGCTACATAAAATATTGAATGAGATCATTTGATTATTCTAAGATTCACTTGTTGTGCTAGATCTCCAACTTGCTGCTGAGCTTGGGAAGACATTGCTGGACCGGAATACGGAACTGGAGAATTCTCTTCAGCAGATGTACACAACCAATCAGGAGCAGTTACAGGAAATTGAGGTAACACGTTCAACAGGAGAGTTAGCCTTGGGATGTGACATGGACTGCTGTCGTGCCAGTCACATCCTGCTAAAATAACACTAATAATAAAGAAACATTTAATTTCTAATGAAGATTCTGCATGAGAATAAGAGCCATTGGCAAAGGTGGGAGGTTGATTTCTACCTTCTTTAGGCTTTCCAACACATAGTCTGCTCTGATGAAAGCGATTTCCTTCTTCTCCCTTAGTGAAATGTACTGGAAGTAGATGGCCCTATATTTGCAAGTATGTGAAACTAAAGTTTTCACTTTTTTCTTAGAAAGATGAATTATGCAGAGGCTTAGGATGATAATAATAATAATAATAATGATAATGATAATGTAATAACACTACCCAGTTTAAGAAAACTACCCACACTCTTACATCCCTCTTTATAAACCTTCCTTGGCTGCATTTCCCTCCATCCTAAATTTATAGCTAGATAAAAATCTTTAAATCTTACTATTTTATTTCATAATGCATTTAAATTCCTTGTGCCAAATAATTTAAAACTAGGCGTTTATTTCTCCCTGCTGTCATTTATTTTACATATTTAGTAGGTTTATTAAATACTGTTTTCTTAGTTTAAAAACTGAAATAAAAGATGCTAAAGGTTCTAAAACGAAAAGTGCTGTCTTGTGATACTGTTCAAGTAACCCAGTATGTATAGACCACATAACTGCGAAGATGATAATTATGGATATTAACCAATGGGCCCCCCCACACCAAAGACTTGTTCCTGAATGTCTTATTGCCATAACAAGTTACAGTTTGGAGGACTTTTATCCCCACAACTCTTCCCTCTCAAATTGGAATAGTTAAACCAGAACATTTGAATCTACATGCAGAAAAAAATAACAAAAGATCCTAGAACTGCTAAGCAATTCATTATGATCAGAACTTACTGAGCACTAATTACATACTGAACCAGGTGCCGGAAGAAAGTAGAATTACTCAGTCCTTAATGTCTAAGTAAATCTTTAATCATTTTCTGTAAGGTCTTCTATCTACTTGGTTAGCTTCATTCATTCATTTCTTTTAAAAGCAACTGTGAATGAAATTAATTTTTCCTGTTTTTTTATATGAAAATTTTATGATTTATGTATATTGATGATATGACCTGCCTTTTTGCTGTTTCTAACAGCGTAGGTCTTTGAGTCTTATATATAATATAAATCTTTGGGTTTTATATATAATAATCCTATCATCTGTAAAGAAAGATAGTTTTCACTTATTTCTGGACCAGGATTCCTTTTATTTCCTGTTGTTATTTGATTAACATAGAGGTTGCCAAAACCTAAGAATGCAGGAAATACACAATTTTTAAGCTATTGAACTGTAACACCATATCTGCTTTGTTTCACAGAAGTGTTTTTCTTCAGCTCATTGGAAAATTTCATAGTGTGCCTGGGGCATGTGCATGAAGATGGTCATATAGTATGATTAACACTTATTTGGATTTGGATAACAACATAATCTTAATACATACATCATGTTGATAGTTCTATAAAAGAGGATCCAGAGCACTATAAGTGAGCATTATAACTGATACATATCTCAGCACTTAAATACAGATAAAGAGAGTCCAAATACTGTGTAATTACTAGATTGTCTATTTTAGCGTAGGAGGTTACAAACACAGTTGCTTTCTAATCTGAATTACTTGTCTTTCTACCTTTTTCTTTTTATAGAAGAGCGTTATCAGCTCTTCTAATCCCCGCTAACCAGCATTCTAATGACCCCGCTTAGTTTAGTCTGTTATTGAACTTTACATGAGCCTGTTCATTGGGAATTTTCCTGATTGGAGAAGTAGTGCACGGTCATTTTTTTTTTCTTTTTAAATTTGGAAAGTTATATAGTTGAAAAACAAAAAGTCAGTTTTTATCCTATTACCTAGAAAAGTTTAAAATGAGACATTCCAGAAAAACAATCCTGGAGCAAATTACTCAAGAGTGGATGAAAAACAATATATAACTGGTGAAAATATTAGGAAAAAAATCCCTCAAACTGTGACTTGTTATGGAAATAGATATCCAGGAAATTGTCAAAGGGTATTTTGTAAGTAGACTACAAATATTCTTTTCAAGATTGTCAATGGGTTTTGAATATTCCTCATGAAAATTGATCAGTGTTTATTTAGGTATAATTCTTAATGTGAAAAGAAACGAAAACATTAAACTATTAAAAGTGACGATTCCACTGGCATCGGAGACAATACTATAGCATCAATGACTTTTATCTGGTGTTAGTCTGAGCATTTAAATGTTCAAAATTGTGGAGTTTTTCCCTCCTGGATGAAGAGGAGCTTCAGTGGTTAGTGAGATTTGATACAATGGAATTCCTTTAAATTTTTCTACAATCATAAAAGCCACCTACAAATTTTATTGTTTCTCTGTCTGGAAACCTGTGTTGTCTGAACCAGGGAATCCTGATTCAGAAACAAGTAAAAACTTCTTCACAGATGATGGGATATTATATATAAACCCAAAAACTAATATTATATATAAGACTCAAAGACCCATTAACGCTATTGGAAACAGCAAAAAGGCAGGTCCTAAGAGGTAACATCACATCATCAATATACATAAATCAGAATGTTTATATACAAAAATTTAACAGGAAAAAAAATCAAGAAAATAATTTCATTCAGTGTGTCTACCACTAAAAGTATTGATAGTTTGGTTTCCAGTTTTCCCCTTTCAAGGCTGCGTGCCTTTGTGTTTCCTTCAGTACACCTAACACTAATTTATTAGATATTTATTTCTTGACTTGTTTTATTTTCCTTCCCTCTACTTTCCATTGCAGCATTGAAAACTCATGCTGTGTTTATTCATAGTTTTAGGCACCATGTGGTAGCTCATAGATAAATACTTGAAATCAATATCTTAACAGAGCACAGATAAACAGTTTCAGAAAACACACCCAGTAATTCCTAAATTGTATGTTTCACCTCTCAAGGTTTTTCAAGGAAGAGATTTTTTTTTTCCAGGAAGAGATTTTTTAAGGATCTCTGGCCTCAGTGCGAGAAGATTCAGGTTTAAGACCTCAACTCATAGCAACTAGCTGGATACCTCAGGCACGCAAATTACCTCTTAGGTCCTGTGCATGGGCTGTGTGTTGGAGATAAGAATGCTTACACTACACAGGACAGGGTTGTTCTTAGGAGATTATGTAAGTGTGTATGTTTTGGACAGTATAAATTGTTGTGCAGTTTATCCATTTAAGAACTTTAGTAATGAAAGAATTTTAATTATGAGGGGAAGAATTTTTTTCAAGTACTGGAAAATACATACTAAAAAGAAGCTAGGCTTTTAATAGTGAGCTTATGGATGGATTTTATTTTCAGTCATGCTTCCCCTCTCCTTGCTAAATTTCCTAAAGGGAAATATGATATTTTAATCAGGGGCAAGAGATATTTCTAAGGTAATAGGAAATATTTATTTAGTATTGTGGAAGGTCATTTTGCTACTAAATTCAGAGGATTTGGACTCTAATCCTTAATATAAGAATAATCCCAACACTTTATAAAAGCCAAGTTTCCATTCCATTTATTATTTTAAGTTTGGGCTGTATCCTTTTTCCTGTGTGGGCTTCTGTAGTTGCACATAGTGTTAGTATATTGCTGTGGGGTGTTTTGTTTTTATTCTCTGCAAAAACTTGCATCTGTTGGGAAGGTGGCCTGTTTATTTATGGCTTTTTGCTGAGGCTTGTGCTCATAGTTGAGGTGAATGTTCTTTGCAAATTCCAAGCCAGGCGTGGGAGAACCCATAGCATTTAACTTAATACTTTTGCCTGTAAGTTGGTGATTTTTGCTTTCCCATGTGTAACATGGCAAATGCTTTTGAATTTGAATCCTTTTTGGCATTTTGATTTTTTATTTTATTTTATTTTTTCGATTTATTATTTTTGTGTGGGTATTGAACTGGGGTCCAGGCCAGAGGTGCAGAGGCAGTGAGAGGATTCAACAGAGACAGAGCAGGGAGCAAAATAGGCAGATGTACTGAAATAACATTGCTGAGGGGGGCAGTTAGTGAGACAGTGAGGTCCACCTAGCTATATGTGTGTAGGCTCCCAGGCTAGGCTAGAACTCTGGACCCAGGAGTGACAGTGCTGAGACTTAACCCTTAGGCCACCAGGGAGGCCCCTGTACTTGAATTTTAGAACCTGGGCAGGCCAGTTAGATTCATCTGAGGCTGTGTACTAACAATTGTGAACTGAACTTTAGAGGTATTTCTTCTTTTAATTCAAAAATTAAACTTAATTTTTAATGAAGTACCTTGTTAACGCTTGGCAATATAGGATTTCCCCCCTCAGGTGTGTTCATTGTAGTTCTCTGACTACCAAAGCACCAGAGCTCATCGCCATAGTTCCATGTGCTCTTCCCCCTTCCCCCATTTTCACCCCTTTGACTGTACCACCCCTTCCTCCCTTCCTGGATACCTCAGATCTACTGTTGAACTGCAAGATTTGTCTTTGTCCAGCCAAAAGGCTGTCTCGTATTTATCTTTCTCCTTCTAATTCATTTTGCTTAGCATAATCCCTTCCAGCTCCATCCTCATGGCCATAAATGATAAGCATTTATCTTCTTTGATTGCTCAGTAGTATTCCATTGTGTATGTGAGCTACATCTTGAACTGTTCATCTGTTTCGGGGCATTTAGGTTGTTTCTATATCTTGGCTATTGTAAATAGTGCTGCAGTGAAAATAAAAATTCAGGTTTCCTTTCAAATTGTAGTATTTGTATTCTTTGGGTAGACTCCTAGGAGTGGAATTGCTGGATTGTATGGCAGATCCCATTTTTAGTGTTTTGAAGAACCTCTACCCAGCTTTCCATAGCCGTAGGGCCGGTCTACATTCCCACCAGCAGTGTAAGAGTCCCTTTTTCTCCACACCCTCACTAGCGATTCTTGTTTCTGGTTTTTTAAAATATGTGAGATGGTGTCTCATTTGGTTGCATTTCCCTGGTTGCATGTAATTTGCATTTCCCTGATTAGAATGAACATACAAGGCTATACATGACAAACCAACAGACGGCATCCTCCTTATGCTGAAAAACTGAAAGCCTTTCCACTAAGATCCAGTGTAAGAAGAGGATGCTGCTTTCACGACTATTCTAGAGCAGTTTAGAATCCAAATTGGAATCCAAATTGGGAAAGTAGAATTATAAAGCTATCATTATTTACTTTATAATAATAAAACAAATACATATACTATATAGAGAATCCTAAAAAATCCATAGGAAAACAAATTAAAACAATAAACCCATTCAGCGTAGTGGCAGGTTACAAAATAAAAAATCAGTTGCTTTCTTATATGCAGTCATACCAAAAAATAAATAAATAAATAAATAAATAGCTGGGAATAAACCTAACAAAGGTGGTGAAAAAAGAATATCTTTGAAAGAAAACAAACATGGCTATTTCCTTCTAGATCAGAAAAAAGTTGATAGATATAGATTTGAACTTCCAGAGGCTCAGCCCTACAGCAGTATCTGACTGTACAGTGTTCTTACTGTGTAGTCTTAATCAGCACTTGCAGAGAGCTCTAATAATTTTTTCTTAAGTTGCTGACCAGTTTAGTCAGACTCCTTTGTTAGCAGAGTCAAAGTCTTGGAGAAGTGAAGGACTTTTCTGATTAGTTTTGATCTTAAGAAGATTAAACTCCTACCATGTGAAAATAAATTCTTTATTCTTTAGCTAGTCCTTAAAACCAAGTTCTCTAAGACAAAAATATCTCTCTAAATGGTTTCATTGTATTTTTACCACAAGTTATTATATCAGATGAGGGGCACTTTCTGTAGTTTTTAAAATATGCTTATTTGCATTTTGGCTTTTTTTTATTGGCCATTAACTATAATTTGAATATTCTATCTTTAAAAAGGGACATCTTGGAACTCAAATAATACCTGAATTGTACATGTCTTTCAGATTACCGGGGAGCATAGGTGCCTTGGGAATAAATACAGAGGATATTTGTATAAAGGCCACAGGAAAGGAGAGAATTAGTGACTAATTAGGGCCTTTCCCCTTGAGGGCTATCATCAATGCCCTTCTTACAATTTCTCAATAAACTCAGCATTATAGTAAGTGAGTTTCGATACAGGCTGTTGTGAATAGAGGTCTAGAAACTATTGTTTAACCAACATTCTTTTAGTCCCTGTGAGTAAGGAATGATAATAAGTGGACTGGATACAGAAGGCTAGAGAGCCTCTACCACATTAACAGACAATTCAGTTGTTAACTATGGTGTTGAGTATTTTTAGGAATATCACTGATGAGAGGGCCTCGAGGGAGAGGCGCTGCTCTGGGCAGGATGCTCTGCAAGGCTTCTAAGGTTTTGCTTGCACTGAGGCCTAAAGGCTATATGCCCTGGATCCTGTCTCCAGTACAGGAGATACAAAGAATGACCCAGGGACTCTGTTATATCAAAGTATCTACCAAAATATTTAAAAGTTAGTGAAAATGAAGATGTAACTTTTCCTTCGAGTTGTCAGATCCTGTCAAGTCTATCAGCAGCTGGATTAGGTGGAATAAGCCAGGAAAAGGGTAGGGAGGAGGGGGGAGCAACAGGGTAAAGACCCTAAAGAAAGGGGGGCAGGTACCTTGCCTTAGAGTGAGGCAACTCCAAAATCTTAAGGTACCTCTGAGTGTGAAATAAGGAAGAATCAGTTGCTAAAAAGTGTAGCTGGGAAAACCCATTTAAGAGACAGTCGGGAAATTAACACTGAAACATATATAACACGAAAGGATTATTGGGTTTATCTTAGGTATGACTGAAATTATGATTAAGATGAAAAGTCTTGTATTTTAGAAATATATGTATACTTGAATTAAGATATCTTGGGTTTGCTTTAAAATGATTGGAGTTGAATGTAGAAAATTAAGAAATGAAACAAGACTATGTGTTGATATTCAAATTGGATTATAGTAGATTGGGTATCCATTAAGCCATTTTCTCTGCACTTATATATGTTTGAAATGATCATAACAAAGATTTGAAAATGTAATAGGTAAGAGTTAGTGGTACAGAGAGAGTCCAAAATTGGGTAGACTGAGAATTTAGAGAAGAGCACTCAAGGTTAAGTAACTGGTACTTAACCTTCCCTGTAAGTAACTGGTACTTACAGGGAATTATGATTACAAGAACTTAGAAAACATAATACAATAAAAAAAAAGTGTTGCTGTGATCTAGTTAAATATAGCCAAATCTTCATAACTAGCTAACCTAAGTCCTAAGACGGTAAATGATATTTAGATTTAGAATGATTGTTAACCAAAGAGAAGGAAACACGGGGCTGGAAGAAGGAACTTCCAGAATTTTCTGTGTCCAAAAATCAACATTTCTCTAGGTCCACTGACTACTCTGATAGCAATCTGAAAAACTGGTCTCAAGTCTCAAGAATTAGTATTTCAGGGGGAAGGGCCCCAGGTTCCTATGTTGTAATAAATTCCCCAGGTGAATCTTAGCATTTGTGAAAATTACAAGTTTGAAAATTACAACTGTAGACAAAGATAATATCTCTTCACTGAACAGTTTTACCACATGCCAGATACCATTCTCAGTCCTTTACATGTATTAATTTTCATAGCAACCTTATGAGAGGTAGGTGATGAGAAATGTCATTTTAGAAAAAGGTGCTTCGGCCCTCCCTGGTGGTGCAGCAGGGTAAAGCACTGCATTGAGAAGCTAAAGCCACTTCCCAGGAGTTCGATCCCCGCCTGCCCCGGAGGTGACCACATGGCGTGGCAGACCTCTCCTGACCCGCCCGCTGCTCCCCTCAGCAGTGTACTTCGTGGATCTGCCTGTTCTGCTCCCCACTCTGTCTCTGGTGAATCCTCTCACCACCCCTGCACCTCTGGCCTGTACCCAGTTCTGTATGCACAAATAAATACATCTTTAAAAAAAAAAAGAAAGAAAAAGGTGCTTCCTGAAAGTCACCAATTATATATGACAAAGCAAACCAAATTATGACCTAACATTCACATCCTTAGCTAAAATCCCAATGCCTTCCATCAGTGGTAGGCTTCCTCTGGCTCCAGCCCACCAGAAGGCTGGTGAGGAAACTGGCCTCTCATGGGACAGGTAGGTCTCAGTGAGGAAGTGACTTCTGGTCACTGGGCAGATACAACTCCTGTTGTAACAGTAATTAGGTTCTTGTCTGTGCACTGGCCTTCTAAAGGTTGCCGTAGCTCAATCCCAAAGAATACTTGAGACCTTATACTGGATAGAATGTGATTTACAACATTTCTGCAGCTGATATATATCTATATATATTCCTGTGATTCTAACCTTTACCCACTCTCCAGTATTCCTAAGAGATCTTTCTATACGTGGCACAAACTCTGTGGCTAGCAAGACTATGGCCTTGCTAGTCGGAGGGAAGGGTGAAGGACATATTCTGAAGCGCTAAAAGCTCTCCAAGGAAATCAGTAGCTGACTCCAAGGGGCCAAGCAGAGCTGCTGGGGGTTGAGTGAGTGGAAAATAAAACAAGCTTTCACAGGATCATGCTGTGTGCCAGCTTATCTCATACTACTTTGAGTTCTACAAAATGACACTAACAAAGCCACAATTCTTATTTTCAATTCTAAACCCAGAAAGCTTTAAAATAAAGCAAGATTTTTTCCCTTAATGTCTGTAGTAAATTCATTTGTCAGCAAACCCTGACCTGAATTGATGCGAATATGTAATCTTTGCACTTGAGTACAGACCTATTAATGCCACCCAGACCTCCCTGGGGATGTTATAAAGTGTATGGTGTGTGTGCGCCATATTATCTTTGTAAAACAGAATTTTCCAAAACAAATTGGTTCCAGAAAAATCAAGTGAAGAAGTTGAAGTTATGAGAATTAAGTGTTTTCTCAACACATTGCTACTGAGTTATGTAACTAGATTTGAAAAACAGGCCACATGCACTCTTTTTCAGTTCTGCCACACTGTCATTTAAGGGATGTGTTGAAAATCACTTAGCCCATTCTTTGAAAGACATCTGTTAACTTTGCAGATGCTTCTATAGAAGAATACGGGATCAACCATGGCTTTGTAAGGAAGCTTCTATAACACTCTGAAATGAAACTAAGAGGGAGCTTCTGGGTGGGTGAGCCTCGTGTGTTCCTCACACCCATAGCCTACCCTGTGCATATCTCCCATTTGACTGTTTCTGAGTTGTAGTCTCATACTAAACCAGCAAATGTAAGTAAAGCTCTGTGAATTCATGCAGCCAATTACTGAAGCTGAGAAGTGGTCACGGGAACCTCCAAGTATATAGCCTATCAATCAGAAGTACAAGTGGCCTCTGGGGCTTGTACCTCAAATCTGAAGCAGGGGTAGTTTTGTGGGACTGAACCTTTATAACCTGTGGGGTCACTGATGCCAGGTAATTAGGGTCAGAATTTAATTGAATTGTAGCCAATTGTACTGGAGTACCAGGGAAATGGTGTTGGGATACCACAAGCATCTTAACTGTTTCGTGTATAACCTGGTCACAACCATCTTCTTTTATAGTATCTGACTAAGCAAGTGGAGCTTCTCCGACAGATGAATGAACAACATGCAAAAGTTTATGAACAATTAGATGTCACAGCAAGAGAACTGGAAGAAACAAATCAAAAGCTAGTTGTTGAAAGCAAGGCTTCACAACAAAAAATTCTGAGGTAAATTTCTAGAACCCATTCAGAAAGCCTTAGTGTGAGGAAATTTAATATAAACTAGACTACAGTGTGGCTGTAGTGGGTTTAGGTCAATATGAGGTAAGATTTAATTTAATTTTTGTGGAGAAGAGAGAGAAATAGAAGTCCTTTCCACTAAAGGAAGCCCCGTTTGAGTGGCTGGCAGCTAATCTGTCCTCACCGCTTATGCCCTTAATACGACAAGCAGCAATTGGCTCATGTCTTTCCTCACAGTCTGACTGAAACAATCGAATGCCTACAAACCAACATTGATCACCTCCAGAGCCAAGTGGAGGAGTTGAAGTCATCTGGTCAAGGGAGAAGGAGCCAGGGGAAGTGTGAGCAGGAGAAATCGGCGCCCAGCTTCTGTCTGAAAGAGCTGTATGATCTCCGCCAGTAAGAACCTGACTTCCTGTGGTATTCATAAGCATTCATTTACACACTTTGGAATCCCATAGATAAAATATATCCTTTAAAGAAACACTTTTTATAAACACTTCCTAGTAAACAAAGCCACTTAACATACAAGTTACAGAGTTTGGGGTGTTAGACTTTGAAAACTTTTCAAAGTCTTGGGATCATTCATTTCCATGTTTCTAATATGTTAAAACTTAACATATACATATTTTTAATATGTTAAAATACCATGTAGTACTTCATAGATACATATTTGGTGGTGTTGCTCATGTTGGAGTGAAGAAAATTTCAGTAGAAGAAATCCATTAGAATGGATTTTTTTCTTAGCCTGCAGAAATGCCTTCACAATTTAAAGTTAGGACATTGAATTTTCTTTGAAGAATTATTTATTGAAGTTGTTGAAAGACAAGCGCTATGTCAGACATGAGGGGGTGATGAGCAAAATCATACCACTCCTGCCCCATAGGGTTTTTAGCCTCCTGGGAGGCAAAGAAGCACATAGTCACAAATACAGCTTCCAGCTGCTGGCACTCTGGGCAGGAGCGAGACCAGTTCATACACCTGCTGGTTTTCAACCACGGCTGTTAATCGGCTCAACTGTGGGCTTTCTCACATTGTGATACCAGGGATTGTCAAGCCTAAAACAGTCTCTAAGTGTGGGTAGAAAGCTGTGTGATCCTGATGTGCATTTCTGGTTAAAAATTACTAAAGCATTGGTTTGCAACTTAGTTGTTTATTATGAGTCTATGGAGAACTTAAAAAACAAAAACAAAAACTCAAGTCTAGACTAACTAGGTCAGCACTGAAGGGGTGAGGGCCCAGCATCTATTTTGTTATCACTCCCCACATGATTGTTGGAGAGAACCACTGGGCTGTTGTGGTTTTTTCTAAAAGTAGCAGCTGTAGTACCTGTGGTGGGTGTACTTGTGATGTGCTTATAAAATTAGTCACAGAAAAGTAAGTTTTCTTAAATGTATTTGCCAGCCTCCCACAGTGTCATTTTAGCTATGGCTCTAGTGTGGACTAGGCAAAAAGTCATCACTGTCAAATTCCTTAATACTTAGTTGGAGGGAAAAGCATCTTTTTCTCTCTTCATTTTCAGTGACCTGTGTAATATGTTTTTTCAATGTTTGCCCCCTAGACACTTTGTGTATGATCACGTGTTTGCAGAGAAGATTACTTCCTTGCACAGTCAGCAAAGCCCAGAAGAAGAAGAAAATGCGCATTTGAAGAAAACAGTGACAATGTTGCAGGCTCAGCTGAAACTGGAGCGGGAAAAGAGGGTGAATGTGGAAGAAGAGTATGGGCTTGTGCTGAAGGAGAACAGCGACCTGGAACAGCAGCTGGGCGCCTCGGATGCCTACCGAGCCCGGGCGCTCGAATTAGAAGCGGAGGTGGCGGAGCTGCGGCAGATACTGCAGTCAGAGAACCCTTTCGTGAATGGGGTTGAGAAACTGGTGCCAGACTCTCTGTTTGTCCCTTTCAAAGAGCCCAGCCAAAGCCTACTGGAGGAGCTGTTCGTGGCTACACCCGAAGCACATAGAAACCCTCTCAAGCGCAGCAGCAGTGAGACAGTGCTGAGCAGCTTGGCAGGGGGTGACATCGTGAAGGGCCACGAGGAGACCTGCATCCGGAGGGCCAAGGCTGTGAAGCAGAGGGGCATCTCCCTCCTGCACGAAGTGGACACTCAGTACAGCGCCCTGAAGGTGAAGTATGAAGAGCTGCTGAAGAAGTGCCAGCAGGAGGAGGACTCCCTGTCCCACAAGGCTGTGCAGACCTCCAGGGTGCCTACCAAAGACCTGGGGGAGGTGAACACCCAGCCTGAACCTGGTGCCGGCGCCTGGGAACTGGGCCCTGTCACCCCAGAATCCGTCGGTTCCCCTGCTGCCACACCACCCCCTGAATACAAAGCGCTTTTTAAGGAGATCTTTAGTTGTATTAAGAAAACTAAGCAGGAAATTGATGAACAGAGAACAAAATACCCCTCCCTCTCCTCTTATTCCTAACTGAACCTCCAGCTCTGCTACTACCTTCCTTCTTTCCTGTCACCTCAAGTGTTTGTAGATCCCAAAGCCTGACGTTGCTCATGACATTGCCTCATTATCTTGCTTATTCAGCAAATGCATACAGCCAGGGAAGAAGGTGGCACCTGACGTCAGTTCTGTAATCCAGTTCCGTTTAAGCTCCTCAGGAAATAGACAGACTGGCCTCTGGCTGGCGCACTGATGAGACTGATGCCTCGAAAAACCCCACAAGCAGTGGAGGGGAGTCCTTATCCGCTGGAGGAGCAGGCCTGGAGTTACATAGTCCATAGTATTACACATAGGTGTACGTGTGTAGGGAAAGGGCAGAGCTGAGACGAAGCTACGGCCATTCCTGCTGCCTCCTTGCTTCTCAGAACTATAGAAGTCAGACTACTGCCGTACTGAAATATCTTTTGCAAACACTGTTGGATACTGTGAATTCATTATGAAGAATGTTCAGGAGAAAGCAGGGGTCTAATCCAAAATAGATGGGATTAGTGAAAACTCCAGGTCTTTGGGTTTTACATCTGCTACAGTTGATCTGTGACTGACAGGTAACCCTAGTATTCTGGCAAGCACTGGTGTGACCAAAGGTAACTTGTTGGCCTGTGCCCTCGAGGCCCTCCAGCCCCACATTCTGAGGTTTCTTACTTAGAACCATGATGGCGAGAAAGGGTACATATGTAAATCACTCCTTTCTTAAATTCGAGCTAAAGGAAAAAGATGGCCTCCTTGCTCCTACTGTGCTGTCTGAGATGATTAGCCTATCAACCACAAGCTGTTCTTGCTCAGCTCCTATTAAATGTTTCTGAGCTGCTGCAGAAATCCGTATCTGCTGCTTTATTACAGTATTGGTGTTCTGACTCTGGAAACATACTCATCTATTCACTTGCATTCTTTTAATTTAAAAATATTTAAGAGAACTGAGGTTCTGGTTATTGTATATATTTTTCTAAAACCCAAATAAAACTACCTATGAAAATGAACAAAAAGATTTAATACTTGTCATTTTAAGCTTAAGCCATTTTCACAATTGTAACCAACTACCCACTCTTTTTTTTCTTCCAACAAGAAACTAGGAAAATTGGATAGTGATTTCCCCCCCCTCATTTCTTTGAAATAGAGCTTTGGAGTTTGTTTTTTTTTCCCCCTCATTGATAATATCTGTTAAAATTACTGGATGTTTAAAAAATGCATTTTCAGTTAACACTGTATAATTACCGCTATTAGAATTGTCAGGGTTGGTTCTGAATGAAAATCACATTTGATTAGTTGATTCTCAAAATATTTGATAATTCAGTCATAGAAAAGAAACTTTACAAACAAAGACTTTACAGTGGGACTATTTAAGTCTAAAAAAATGGATGAGACATTTTCTTCACAATAGATACATGCATTTATATGGTCCCTGACAGGTACATTGTTGCTATTATCTTTGTAATGGATTGCTTAAGTGTCTTTGGACATTTATGAGTCTAGGAGATAAATTACTAGATGTGAAATAAAAAGGATAGTAGCGGTTTGCTGGGCTAACCATCTTCCGGAAGTTTACTGCTACATCTGCCAGCTCCTATCAAGAATGTAGAAGGATGCCTATCTTCTCATACCAGCATGCCAGCAAACCTTCTGAGCTCCGAGAAACTAATGGAGAAAAAAAGTTGTTTCCTTGAAGTTTAAAATTGCGTGTTTTTTTTTATTAATGAGGTTGAATGTTTTTTAATCTATTAAGCCACTTGTTACCATGTTTTCTTACCCAAAAGCTCTAGTATTTAGGACATAATCTTGCAATTCAACTGTTTATATATTTGGCAAAATGCCAATAACAGTCTCTCCTGGAAAATACCTTGTATACTTAAGAGGAACATGTATTCTTTTGTTGGGTAGTTTGTGTCTTGCAGAGTGGTTTATTCTTAGGTCCTCAGTTTTCTTCTGTCTGCTTCGATCCTTTATTGTGACTGGAGATTTGAAGTATCTAATGTCTGTTGTAGAACACTATCTTCCCTGTTAATTCTGTCTGATTTTATGTTTGGAGTTCTGCCACCCATTATGTATGTTTATAATTAGGGGCTTCATTTAACATCTTAAAGCTGTAACATTGTAATTTGAATGTATAGTATTTTAGCTTCAATAACAAAAACTGTTTCTTTGCAGCTATCTGCATCCTTTTCAGTTATTAATGTTGCAAAATTATATCTGTATCTATAGTATCCCAAAATATAAACCAATTCTTTCAAATGCATTAATTTCTTAAATTACGCAGAAAATAAAATTTGAAGTTACAAGTCAAAGTTGCACTAGCACTAGCATTGACACAATTTTTTCTTTAAATGTTAGTATCAAATCATGTAGAAAATAAAACACTGTGACTACTAAGTTACAATACTAGCTTTTATAATTGCCTCTGTATTTACCTTTACTGAGATCTTCATTTCTCCATGTGACTGCAAGTTTCTGTCTAGTGTATTTTCACTTCACCTGGCAGGACTCTTGAACATCTCTTTGAAGTCAGGTCTAGTAGTCACTAATTCCTTCAGCTTTTATTTACCTAGAAATGTTTTAATATCTTCCTCACTTAAGAGGACTGTTTGCTAAATAAAGGATTTTTAGTTGAATTTTTTCTTTTAGCATTTTGAATACTTTGGTCCAACGTCTCCTGGGCTCCAAAGTTTCTGATGGTCTCATTGAACGACTCTTATATGTGGTAAGTTACTTCTCTCACTGCTCTGTCTTCTGCAATTTGACTATACCTCTTGGTCTAGATCTCAGTTTATCTTACGTGGCGTTCACTGAGTTTCTTAGATGTTTATATTCATGTTTTTCATCAAACAAGGATTTTCAAACATTTTCTTTGAATACTCACTGCCGTTTTCTGGAACTCTCATGAGTATGTTGGCTCTCCTGGTGTTCCACAAACCCCTTTTAGTCTCTCTCTCTGCCTCTACCTAATAGTTTCCATTGTCCAATCTTTAGGTTTGCTGATTCTTCTGCCTGCTGAAATTGGCCTTTGAATTGCTGGTGAATTTTTCATTTCAGAATTTCTTTTTAGGTTTTCTGTTTGTATAGCTGTTTACATTGTATTCAATTCACATCACTTCCTTCACTGTTTACACATCCCTGAGCACTTTTAAAACTGTCTTTGTCCAGTGTCTTTACTATTGGGTCTTTCAGGAACATCTGCTATTTTTTTATTCCATTAATCAGCCATAATTATTTTTGTGTGATCTTTTTTTTTTTTTAACACTGGATACTTCAATTTAATTATGTAGTAACTAGAAATCAGATCCTCTCCCTTGGTCAGGTTTTCCTGGGGTGGGGGGTGTGTTTGTTTTCTGGATTGTTAAAGGCAGTGTCCATAAATCTTAAGTTCTCAGATTTTTTTCTGATTCTTTCCCTTGGGATGCAAAGTTATTTTTCCTGTTATATGCAGTAATTTCTGAACGTTCTAGTCTTTAGTGTCTAACTTCCCAGAAGGGAAAAGGCATCATTTCAGCCTTAAGCATTCAGGATCTGCAGCTGTGGGGGTGGTGCAGTAGTGACTCCCTTTCATCTGCACCTCAGGAATGAGAAGCAGCTATCAGGGCATAGATCCTTATTCTGAGCGCAGAATCCTGTCCTCTTCAGTTCCCCGCAAGCTGGTGTAAACTGTGCATATGCATGGCTGCCTCTGGCGCAGTGGAGGGGGGGAGAATGTCTTGTTACCATGCTCAGAGCAGAAAGTGGCCAAAATTAACTGCAATTTACAGTGCACATGTTCCCCTGGAAGTCACCAGAGATTCCAGAGTTCCAACAGTTAGATTCTGCAGTTTAGGTGGGACAAGATTCATGGTGTTTCTTACTCTCTCAGAAGCCTTCTAAACTATAGCTTAAATCTGTTTGCTATCACTTGAACTTCTGTCTGAATCAAGTACTAAATTTCTAAATGAATATAGAATGGTAGTATTAGCTTTTTTTTAAGTGTTTTTATCAGTAATGGACTGTACATCTTGATTCCTGAGAATTTTTTCACTCATTCTAGCTGCATTCTTACAAGCTTTATTAATAATCTGGTATGTTACAGGAGTTATTCCTAGTAACATCACACTTGTAATAATTTAACATGTCAGTGTAATTATTCAGGATTTTTAATATCATACTACCTTTGCCAGATTTTTAAATCAGTATTTTCTAACAACTTGGAGGTTCATTATCTGCTGAAGTTTAACTCTGGTAGTGTTTGTCTTAAAGAGTTGATATAACTAAACTGTAGTATCTGGACCTTTTCTTCTCTAATGATCTTGCAAGCTTTTCTTTCCAATCAGTTTTAATAATTCATTTCCCATATACATCATCTAACTCCTTTTTCTCCTTTACAATATCTGTTTCCTTATCTGATTGTTGGTAATAGTAATTTTACATTATGTACTTTAATTTTTTAACTATTTTCTCCTTCATTCCTTAAAATTGTCTAGCTAATTATTTAAATTCTTAGTTTACAGCAATGGTGCCCCCAGTAAGCCCTTGCCCAGAAGCTCTGCCCTGTCTTCCATAGCACCATGAAGCGATCGCCTTAATAGTGCAACTGGACATGCTCAAAATTAACTGTCACTTTGTGAACTTTTCCAGCTCACATGTTAGCAACTAGAAATCAAGAACATAATGTCTACTCAACCTGCTGAATATGTTATCAAATATTCAATGTTTTTCTTTTGGGAGAGGAAAAAGGAAATAAAGACCATTATCTAAACTTTCAGGTAACGGTGGTTCCAATTCTCAAAACAGATTATCACAAAAGCCTTACGCAGCAAAATGTCACACACCAACCAACCACCCTGCTTGTATTTGTTCATAATCTAACAAGGTCTGTACTGACAATAAGGTCTATGCTAGCCACATGGCAACTGAGTACTTAAATCGTGTCTAGTCCAAATTGCAAATGCTGCGAGTACAAGATTCCAGATTGAAAAAACATAGTACAAAAAATTTTTTATTAAGGTTGGTTTTTTAGCTGTGTTGGGTTAATCAGTTTCCTTTTCTCTGACATGCACAGTTCTACTGGGCAGCCTGATCTAAGGAATTCTCCCTCCCTCTGACATACAGACAGCCTTCCTTCTTGTAACCATTTGAAGACCATCACCAATATATCAGGTTAGTGTTAGCATTTATTTTAAAAATACACAAAATATAAATTTTTTACATCAAAGTGTGATAGCCTCACTTATACATTGTTCCATACTTACCTGGTTTAGTTTGTTTGCATCATTACACAAACATTAAAAACGGATGGATCTGATTCTGCTTTTTTGCTATGGTTCATGTAAACAGCTGAGACTGCTACATAAAGTAGGTTGTTTTAAAAGGGTACAGTGGCCACAGAAACCCAACAGTAAAACAATTCAGTTTGGTTTGTTTAATTGGCAAAAGTCTTAGCAGATAATCAAAGTCTAAATATTGGTTTCTAGGCATTTTAAATATTAAAAACCTTGAGGTTTTCTTCATCTTGTAAACATAACTTAGACTTTGTTGGCATTAAGTTGGAAAAATATTAAATCATGATTTTCATCATCCTGCCCATGTCAGTACAACCTCTCTTTATTATGAGAATGAAACCAAATAATAAGCAAAATACATTAGGAATTTCAACTTGTACTGCAAAGAAGGTCCCAGCTGGTCTCTTCTGGGAGCAGTCTAACTTAAGCTGACCCTGCCACCGGCTGAATATGATCCCCCTGTCCACTGGACAGTGCAGTGCCACAGGCCATGAGATGGTCAGTTCCTCTTGCTCCGTATCTTCTGAAGCAATTGAGACTCTACTTCCACCTCTGCTGGCTTGCTGTCCTTCCTTGGGCTTGGATTCACTGGGTTTGTGGTTTGCAACTATTGTCAAGACTGTACTGTCCCTTTAAGGTACCACATGCCACCATAGCTTACACAGCAGTCCTGGAATAGAGAGAGACATTGTAAGGGCAGATTTTAGCAGGAAGGCAGTCACTACATTCTATGTAAAATATAACAACTTAAGAATGTCTTGAGGAATTACAAGTGAATGTGCTTCATAAGCTGCTACAAAGGTGCTTGAGAGGATCACTACAGATGGCCTTGAATGTTTAACATATCACAATATAAAGTAATTATCAGTTGTCTGTTCCAATGTTTTACAAATGTAGAATTTGTATTTGTACTAGTCAATTCATAAAATGCATTATTTAGAGGTAGTACATTTAAGTATTTTCATATACTAGATTACAGTTAAGTTAAAAATTCTGTGGAGCAGTGTAAGAAGCAGTATGGGGCCATGGCAAATCACAAATGTGGTATGAGACTGAAAGGGACAGTACAGTCTGGACTCTAGGCCCTTTTCACTTTAAAGAATGACAGTGATGACTGACTGGACTATCTTTTGAGGGGGGAGTCTACCTCTTAGTCAGTTTAGTTCTTTTGCACGTAACCACCACAGCCAGTCATCCTCAGTAGCCAAAAACGACCTGGCTGGGAGGCTCCCAGACCGCCCCTCTCCACCTGAGACGCCACCCTCTTTAAGCTCCTGGCCAGAGCAGAAGCCCAGAGCCTCTGGACATGACTGTGCAAAATGGATGTACCTTTAGCACTTTATCCACCTCCTGTTTACTCAGATCTTCTCCACACTCTTGAGTCAACCGAGACTGGATCATGTTCCGGCGTACCCGGTAATTTTTGGAAAAAATTTCAAGCAAAACCTGTCGATGCTTTAGTAGCAAAAACATGTTATTACGGGCAAAAGTCACCTAAAAGAAGCATTCCTAAACAAGAACTCCAAAGACTGAACCTACTCCAAACCCCTTGCCCAGAACTTTGTAATATGGCTAAAAGATGAACAAATCTGGCCAGTCTGCCATTATTCAAGATTCCCCAGTAAAATACCAAAATAAAAACAAAAGAACCAGTGAAGGGTCAGCAGAGGGTGAGATTTGACGCTTCCCTATATATCAACTGACTTAGCAGGGAGCCACAACCTAGCTTCTTGAGACACACAAAGGCATGAGAAGTGAGTGGCTTCAAGACGACACAAATGCTGGAACTAACTACATGGACGACGGCTGGAATATCACATATTAAACGACAAAGGCTGTGTCTGGCATGTGGGTGAGTGCCAAATGATCAAAAAACAGGTAAAGCAACACGCCTGTGTGTGACCGACAGCAGAGCGCACCAGGATTGCACTGATGCACAGCAGCCGGAATAAGGACGCAGTCTCCGAGAGCAGAACAAAGGGAAAGCTACGAGCCAAATTTATAAAACAGCGGTGCGTCACTGCACAACAACTCTGAAAGCCTGAACACAACTGAAAAACCTTAAGAGGGAAATGATTTGTCCTCTAGAATTCTTAAGTCCTAAACAATAATACTGGAGGACCAAAGAAAACCATTTAAGACATGGAAGAATGCAGACAACTGTATCCCCTTAGAAGCAAAACTCCAGGATGACGACACAAGGTTCCTCATGCCAGCGACAGAGCCGTCCCCCCCAGAGGCTCCCCAGACCCGCCTCGCAAGCAGTGTTACTGACAAAAACGGCATCGCGCACACTATCCACATCCAGCTCGACAATGCGCAGCTTTCCGGTCTGCAGCTGTGAGCACCGCAGCAGTTTGACTAAATGGCCACCCCCCACCCCTCCGCACTCGTTCTCCCAGCACAGGCGGCCCCACTCCCTCATCCACCACAATGGGGCGTACGCTGACAACATATGGAACAGCGGTGTAAGAACGCGTGTTTTTAGAAAAAGATAGTTGCTGGTGAATCAGGCAGATGCTTTTCTAGAAGCTTTCAGTATTTTACTTGATTTTTGTTCCTGGTTACTAGAGGATTTCAGGGGTTTCGGGAAGCCAGATGCCACCTATTCTCAAAGGCACGCAGGCTTGCTCAGGGAAAACTGCCAGACAGCACCCTCACAGCACCCGGCTGCCCTAGGCCATCCCTCTGTACTGTCTGCTGGCCAGTGGCCATCAGAGGCTGAGGGGCAAACTCGGGGGGGGCCTCTGCCTTACTCCCTTTCAACCCACACCTCAGGAACAGACCCGGAAAAGGACACACTGGCCGGAGTTTAATTAAATTCTGATTTTCAAGTTCAGACAAATTCATGATTTCAGGAGAACCTCTGGCCTGCAGGGCACATGGCCACCCTTATGCAAGCACAAAGGTACTACTACTTGTGCGTCTTGTTCGCTGTCCTCTTTCCTGCCTGGCTGTTAGAAGGGACAAAATGACCCAACTTCTCTAACTTCCTATCCAGCACCTGAGATCTGATAACTTTCTACCACCAGTGGCCACTGGGAAAGGTGGCTCACTACTGGTTTGCGAGCCTGGCTGGGGATCAGTCATTTAGAAAGCTATGTAGGCGCACAAACACGTAGGACTTCTCACCTTACCTGATCACTCATGTCTCCAGACTCCCAGAGGGCAAACACCTTCTGCTCATCTGGGGAAGCAGCAGTCTGTGGGGGAAACTGACCAAAGCCCGGGTGTGAGATGATCACCTGTCTTGACCACATGGGTGCTCACACCCCACACTGCAGTCTCCAGTCCTGGCTAGGGGCTACAGTTACCAACCTGCATCCATCTGTCGCACCCTCACTGTGGGGGAAGAGGTCGGCCGCACCACCAGGCCTCAGAGCGCTTCTGTGAGGAGCCATCATTGGGCCGCAGATGGGGTGCTCCAGCTAGGGGGCATGTGGCTTGTTTTCCCCATAAACATGGCTCAGCTCGGTGTTTACATGCAGCTCTCCTGCCCTATATCAACCCTCAGTTGTGTCTTAAGAGGCACTCCCTCCGACAGCCCCCCTAAGGTATCCTGAGAATCCTCCCCATGGCGCTGTGTCTATCTGGGTTAGGGGCCCTGCTGGAACCCCCAGCAGCCCATGCCACGTGGGCCAGGAAAGGGTGGCACAAGCAACAGTAGTGGTTACCATCACATAGAGCCCCAAGTGAGGCCTTAAATATATAATCTCATCAGGTCATCGGATGGGGGAGGGGCGCGGGGCGATTATTGCTCCCAGTCTCCATGAGCAATCAGGTCCAAAGAGCTGTGTCCATGGTCACACAGCGAACAAGTAGCAGAACCAGGAGTTAAGCAAGCTCCAGAGGGCCACTGTTTCCCGCAGACACCAGTCCTATCAGGGGGAGACACATGGCAAGAACAGGTCCAGGGGTGGGGTGTCAGAGGGCTCCAGGCTCCCCACCCCCACTGTGCACTCTTATGCCATAAGACAGTCTAACACCAGGCCCAGGAACCTTCCTTGCCCAGCCCAGCTCAGCCGGCGAGCCTAAAATGACCCACGTGCTAGGGGAACAAGGGTTCCCCATCAGTATAGCAGGGCAGGCCCCCAAAACCTGGTGCCTTCCCTAGCAGACCTCCGTCCCAGCCAGACCCTCTCAGACAATTCAGCTAGTCTGAGCCCAGGGCTTTCTTATCTTTGTTTCTGTTCCTCACATAAATATCTCCCAAGGCTGCAGATGCTTCTGTGGTCTTGGGCCGCAACGGCAGCATCCCCTTGTCTGGAGAGTGCAACAGCCCTGCCACACCTTGTTTGCTGCAGGTCTGGGCAGCACAGGAGAGACTCCCCCGAGTGCGGCTGCTCAAGGCTACAGCCAGCACTCGTCGCCTCTTCACCCTCTGCTCCCAGTCTCCATGAGCAATCAGGAAAGGGCCCCAGCGTCTGTTCCGCTCCTATACTGCCTTGACTTGGGGCCCAGGCACTGACAGCACAGGGAGCCTGGGGTGTGGGTGGTCTGCCCTGCCATTGGTGGGCCTGGCACCAGAATGCTACCTGAAAGGCCAGAGCCATGCTGCTCAGTTAGGGACAGGGCAGCCACCAGGAGCCAGGCACCACTGGGGCGCTGGTGAGGGTGAAAGGACTTAGGACTGATCCAGGTCCCAGATTTGTCACTTCTTGAGTGACATGACCTCTAAGCAAGTTCCTTTTGCTTTGAATCTTAGATTTTTCACCCATGGGTTGCAAAGATCAAATGACACTAGCAATCATCCTGAAAAATGGCAAATGGAAGGAGTGAGATACCAGGGTTGGGGTGGGAAGTGGGGGGAACCGGGCAGAAACCAGGCTGAGGCCCTTCCTGCATGGAGCCTGCCTGCTCTAGGCCAGGTGGTAGAGCAGGCCCTTCAGACATGTCATCCTGCCTGGCACAAATGGAAAGCCGGCCCCTGCAGTGAGTGCAGAGCCTGAAGGCTGGCTCCCCTAGAGGAGAGCAGAAGCCACTCCATAGTGACCCCACTACCCTCATGCTCCGGCCCAGGCACCCTCCTGAGGGAGGCCCTGCTGCCTGCAGACAAGCACAGCTCTACTTACAGGCACCAGTATCTGCTTGCACCCGGCGGCCAGCACTGTGTCCTGCAGCATGCGGTCCGAGATGCCGCTGAACAGCGTGTGGCCAGGGGGCAGACTGGCCAAGTGCAGGTTGAAGAGGCGCTTGAGTTCACTCAGTGTCAGCACAAACTGTCTCTGAAAGGTGGTTTCCACGAAGGCCCGCAGTTCCCGGGTGACAGGGGTGCTGGCTGAGCCAGGGGGCAGGTGCCCATTGAAGCTGTCCCCACCTGTCGCTCGCCCAGCAGGCAGTCCATTGGCTAGCCTGGTGTGGAAGCCACTGCCGGGTGAAGTGTCCATGGGTTCTTCTGCTTCCCGCTCTTCCTCTTCTTCACCCTCCTCACTCATGGGCTCCTCCTTGATCCTCACACCAGGCAGGATCGAGGACGCCCGGATCTGCTCCTTCCGCCGCTGCAGCTCCTGGTCCAGCAGGGTATGGTTTTGCTGGGCCTTGCTTTTGGCTGCTTGGATCCGCTGGTCCCCAGAGATCAGCCCAGCAGGTCCTGTGGAAGAAGAGCACTGTTCAGGAGGGAAATGCCTGAAGATAAGACTGCAGCCCTCTGTCCCAGGGGCAGTCCTTCCACCCAGATGGGACATCCTGCTGTTCTGAGGGAGGGGACAGAATGGGGCAGGCCAGCGGGGACTGAGGCAAGTGGCCCAGTCCTGCCTCACCCCATCTTACCCAGGGAGGGGTAGCTACTGGAACAACGTGGGAAGAAAAGACTGGGAAAATCAATCTCCCAAGGCCAGAGAGCCAAGTGGGCTGCCAGCCCCTGCTGCCCCACCACCTTCTGTCAAATCAAGGAAGTGAGAGGATCTCAGAGGCCTGGAACC
Source organism: Condylura cristata (assembly GCF_000260355.1). NCBI lineage: Eukaryota > Metazoa > Chordata > Mammalia > Eulipotyphla > Talpidae > Condylura > Condylura cristata. The sequence goes on from NW_004567133.1 coordinate 9,358,903, forward strand.
TGGTCTGGACACAGCCCTGGAGATGCCCTCAGTCCCCAAGCTGAGGTGCTGCCACTGAGCAAGCCAACTGAGGTCCGTAGGGACAGGGACAAGGAACAAGGAACAGAATCAAAGGTAGACACCCCTCTCCAGGCCACACCCTGCACACTCCAGAAGAGACCCCTTAGGAGCCAGGGTCCAGGCTTGGGCCTGTTGATCCCAAAACCTCTCACATACCTGATTGTCCATCCGGCTTCTTTGGCATGGTTTCCTTCACGAGATTATAAACTTTTTCTAACCTAAAAAAGGGAGTTAAACACTTTTAACTTTGAACCACGTCCCCCACCATCTGCCTCACAGTTAGCAATATCCTTTTAAGCTCTGGTGTTGCTTCAGTGAAGACAGAGTGCTCGGAGCTCTGACAAGCCTTCTCTGCGGCACACAGCCCCACAGCACAGGAGCCCGTGGCTCGAGTGGGGAATGGCAGCCTCTCCCGCCTTCTTCACTCCACCTCCAGCCAGGCAGCCCAGGATCTTCCTCCTGAGTGCTTTTCCTCTCTGTACACCTGGCACTCCTCCCTGACCTCTCAGGCCAAACCCCCAAGATTTCACCTCATGCATCAGCTCTGACCAGCAGTGGTGGCTCTCCAGGCTTTGGCGGGAGGGATTCTGGGGTCAGTTGGCCATGTCCACCCAAGGGCAGGGGAGTGGTACCTTCATTGCCCAGATGCACCTGGTGGTGTGCCCTCTACCTGGTGCACCCCCACAGGTGGCCTCCAGCCACTCTGCCACCCAGCAAGCTCTTACTTGGCCTGAATGCCTGTCCACAGCATGTGCTGCCGCTGGACCACATCTGGGTGCTTCTTGATGAACTCCCCGTCGTAAGGCAGTATGAACTCCCAGCCTTTGTTGATCCTCACCACAGCCATGTGCTCCAGGAAGTCCTTCACATCCTCCGCACAGAGCTGGGGGTGAGAGTGGGATGAGGTAGGGCTGGCCCGACCCCACACCCATGCCCACTCCCCTCCAGGGGCAGAGCCCTGGGCCTCACACCAAGCAACTACTTACTTTAGTCACTGTCGCCACCTCTTTCCTCACTACCCACCGGCTCTGAGTGAACTTCCACATCTGAGAAAGAAAAAGCAGCCTGTTTCCTGGAGAGCCAGAGATGGCCACTCCTAAACAATCCCCAAAACCCACATGGTATGTGGCAGCCTGGTCCTGGCCGTGACTCTCACTAGCAGTAGTGGCCTTCAACCCTGAGCCCCTTCCTCCTAGTGGAGGAGCTCCAGGAGTACCCCAAACAGTACTCCAGACAGCACTCTGGGAGGGGTTGTCCTGCCCATCTATTCATGTGTTCCCAAATCCTCCGAGGAAGATTTCTGTGACAAATCAGGTGCCAACACAGAGGGGTGCCCCCCAGCACCCTCTGCAAAGGCTGTCCCTCAGAGACTCTGCTTCAGCTGCTTAATGGGGTTCCCTTCATGGGGGCAGGCTGAGGACAGATGTCTGAGGAAACCGTGCGCCACGAAGACTCATCTGTAGTAACTCAGCTTTGACTGGCCACTCTCCCAGGCCTCAAGGTGATGGCAGACAAGAGTGATGTCTGCGTGCTTGGGTGACGGAGCCTGAAGTGGGTGCTGCTCAGCCTTCTGACTCTCCAAAGGGAGACTACCCAGCACTGACCAGAGAAGCCAGAAACCCAGTCTCCCCAAGCAGCTTGTGGGCAGCCCTGGCAGTCCCTGTCACCAGCCCCTCTGCCGCTGCCCCCGAGCTGAGTGCCAGTGCAGCCTGTGCCCTTTTCTAGAAGAATCATGTTGAGGACATGGCAACTTGAAGCTCCTGCTAAGGTCGGGAGCAGCACCCTCAGGAGGGATCCCTCGGCTGGGACCTGAGCCCTGGATGAGGCAGGATGCTGGGGAGGAGATGGCGCTGGCTCAGGGCCCACGAAGCCCCCAGTAACCATGCAGGAGGCAGTGTGTGCAGGAGGAAGCACATGCCCGGGCCAGGGTGAAATGGGAGCTGTCAGCTCCCCTACAGCTGCTGCCACTCAGGTGCCAATCTGCCCAAGCTAGAAATCCAGTGGCACCACGATCTTGGTTTGTAAAAACCACCAACCAGATCAAACGTTAACAACACCTCTCAGGTGAAATGAAGCCTGCTACTTGCCAGCATCTACCTAGGGCTTGCAGGTCCCAGGCTTTCAGAACTTTAAGACTCGTGTGAAAACCTGAGGCTGGATGCGCTCGCCAGGGCCAAGGCCCTGGGTGCCGAGTCGCTCTCCCTCCTCCCTCCCTCCCTCCCGACCAGGGGTCCGGGCACTTACTACGAAGTCTCTGCCCCTGCAGAGCACCTCAGCGGGCACACCACTGTGAGGGCTGGAGGAGTCCTTGGGGTACAGGATGTCACTGCCAATGAGAGTGGGGGGCAAGTTAGTCCCCATCCCTGCCTCCCACCACCCCTGAATGCTCATGAGCAGGCCAGTGTGGCCTGTGCCTTCCTCCAGCACGGGTCCCCAGAGCCCCCCTTGGGAGCCTGGCCCTGTGAGCACAGATGCACAGGCCTCCCCAGCCCCCCATCATGCCAGCAGCCCACCTAAGGGCCAGTGTATGATCAGGGTGTGGCAGGGCTCCAGACTCAACATGAGTCCCACATGTAAGCGAGGTGGGAAGTCGAGAGAGACAAGTAAGCAGCTGGAGACACCTTTGCTGACAGTGTGGGGGGAGGTGGGAAGCGGAGCCGAGCAAGCGTGGCAGAGGCAAGAGAGGCTGGGATCTAGACGGGCACTGGTGGGGTTGTAGCCTTGGGAGACTGGCACTCGAGGTGAGGAAAACTAGCAGGTCACTGTGGCTAACGAGTATCCATGACAGGATCCTGAATCTGAGCCCAGTCCACATCTGACACAAAGCACACACCCTACCCCAAGCTTCCGTGATGTCTCTGCTCTTCTACCCGGCTCCCTCCTCAACCCTCAAGCACTGCTCACCCTTTAGAGTTGAGCTCCAGGCCCACTCCCTTCCTGTAGAAGTGCTATGGGGCAGGACCTGCTCTGGAGGTCGCCGCTGGCACACAGAAGTGGTGGCACAGTCAGTGGTGGATGAAGGATGAAAGTGGTCCAAGCCCCAGATTGCTGTCTCGACGTGCTCAAGTAAACAGGCCTGTCCCCACCCACAGCTCCGGGGACAGGGCTGCGTCCGAACCACAGCACAGCAGTGCAAGCACGAGCAATCAAGACGCTTACTGGGCAAATGAGCCGTTTGTCACCTCCTCCTGGGAGCCAGGGCCAGGGCAGAGGAACCACCCACTGGCCTGGGGCCAACACCCGCAGCACCTGAGGCGCCAGGCACATAGAGCCCACCGGCTCAGGGGGCCTACCTTCAAGTCACAGGGGCAGCTGCCCCAGGGGCACAGGTGGGCAAGCTCCAGCTGTGCGCCCGCTCTGTGCCTGCCCTGCTGCAGACGTCTGGCGAGTCTCTCCACCTCCTAGAGCCAGTGTGCTCAGGTGGACGAGAATACACACAGGTGCTCTCCCTTAATGAGTGATGTGCCATTACAGCTGTCTTCCACAATTAAACACGATGCCAAATACCAGCTGCGAGGTGCCCAGAGAATGGGCACCTGTTTCCCAGGGAAAGGGCGCGAATAAATTACAATTTGGCCAACCAACTATGAATTGCTTTTCTATGATAAATCACCTTTAAAAAAAGGTGGAGCGGCCCCCCCTGGTGGCGTAACGGGTTAGAAGGCAGCCATAGCCGCTTCAGTGTGAACTGGCTCCCTGGCCCTGGAGATGACCCACGTGGTGCGGCAGACCTCTCCTGAACGGATCGCCCACTGCTCCCCTCAGCAGTTTATTTCGTTGACCTGCCTGTTCTGCTCCCCACTCTGTCTCTGGTAAATCCCCTCACTGCCCCTGCACCTCTGGCCTGTACCCCAGTTCTGTATGCATAAGTAAATCAATCTTTAAAAAAAAAATGTGGAGCAACTCAGTGTGATAGTTCACCTCACATCACACTTCCTAAGTGTTAAGTCTTATTAATTACTAACTGGATGATGTAATGTCTTGTGGGTTTAAAACATAGAGAAATATGCAAATATGACAGCCTATGAGGTGAAAGATAAAATGATAAAAAAATATATATATAAAGATAAAAAGAAAATTCTGAGTTTTCGGAATTATCTTTTGGAAGAGGATTAGAAAGCAACAACATTAAACTGATAAATCCTGAATTCACACTAAATCCTGCAGGGTAATTGCTAAGATGCAAATTAGCAAGAAAAAAATGGAGTAAACAAAAAATTCAATTAAAATTAGAAGGTAAGAATAAATATAAAATGCAACATGGGCAGGACAAACAGAAAGCACTATGGAAGTTTTAAACTCAACACCAGCAACTGCATTAGATTTAAATGGATTAAGTGTTTTCTTGGGAAATACAGGTGAGCTTACCTCTTGACCACCCAGTTTCCTTGGACTAACATTGCCACCTTCTGGATGCCACGAAGAACAGCTACAGAGTCGATGGAGGGGCCTAGGAGGCTCATCAAGTTGGCAAAAGGCATAACCTTCACTAAGGAGGATGCAGGAGACATGAGACAAGGGAAGACTGGCCATTCCCGCCAAGCCTGTCAAGTTCATACAACAGTCCCAGATGTGAAAACAATGCCCCGGGTGACAGCAATAGTGGACATTCACAGGCTGCTGACTCTGGTCAGGTCTCTTGCATCTCACTGAATCTTGGAGAACTGATTCCAGTGGAAGGTTCCAGCAAGATTTAACACTTGGTTTGTAAGTGGCAGAGCCAGGACTTGAACCCGGGCCATCTGGGTCTGGAGGCCATATACTTAGAACCTGCTCTGCTCCACCCCCACCACCTGAACCCCCTGCCAACCAAGCACAGTCAGTACCTGGGAACTTGGGATGGTAGGGCAGTAGCACCCACGCAGCCTAGGTACAGTGGGGGGCTCCCCTCTCTGCGTGGGCCACTGGAGTCCCTTACACTGGAATGTTGGGAGAAGAGCTAGGGCCTGGGACTCAGAGTTGAAGTTCCAGGTTCATAGTCACCACTCACTAGCTACAGCACCTGACGGCGCTGCCCTCAGAGTCCCCTGAGAAAAGGGGACCAGTCCCTTCCACACAGTCTGATGAAGCACCGCAGGTCAGTGAAGTGGACATGCTTCCCTGTGTACAGGATGGCCACTTGTGGGCACATGCAAAGTTCCACACAAGCCCTTCATAAAAGCCTCATCTGACTCCTCACCTCAGCCCCAGGAGTTCTCTTGCTCCTTTTTGAAACAAGCAAGGCTCAGGAAGTTCAGTGGCCTGCCCAGACTCACAAGAGAGGCCAGAAGAGGGGCGTGGCCGACCAGAGCTAAGGGAGCCTGCTGTTGTGGTGCGCCCTCTTCCGGGGGGACAGAGTGTAAAGCCAGGCGTGTCTCCGTCTGCACCCTTTGGTCATTAGTCTGTCCCAGTCTCCACTTCCCCAGGAGGTAAGAGGGTATAGGGGTGGGGGAGTCACCCACCATTCTTCATCAGGATTTTGATCTGATCTGCCAGGGGCAGGGTGCGCAGCTGGGCCATGGACAGGACATTGCTGGGGGCCACGGGTTTGTCTCTGTTGAAATCAAGATGGTGCATTAGGAGGCCCGCAGGGATGCTTCTGTGGGCCCCAGCCCGCCTCTACTCACTTCTCTTCCTCCTGGCTGGGCGGCATCAGCATCATGAGGTACTCGCTGTGGGGGAGAGGGCAGGGTCAGCTGGGCCTTGCTCCCACCCTTCCTGCAGGACCACAGGCTGCATGCAGGCTCAAGTCCTCCCATCCCACACAGTGAGGGCTGGGGAGGGCAGAGGCCCCTTCCCACCTTTCCCCACACCGGAGAAGACCATCGCTTCCCACACCCACCCTCGTGGCCCTCTTCAGAAGATGGACCCCCATGCTACAGAAGGGGCAACAGCCCAGGGGCAAGGCTGAGAGCAGTGTGAAGTGCAGCAGCCAGGACCCTGCGTGGGCATCCAGCTCCCTCGTAGGCTCTGCCCGTGGGTGACTTGACGAGCTCCGTAGTCTCACCTGGGTGACTTGACGAGCTCTGTATTCTCAACCCCGCTGGAGCCCTGGCATAGCAGGTACTGGCGCTCATGCTCAGAGCGGCTGTCCTGTTGGAGGAGAACCTCAGCCACTGCCAGCCCTCACCCCTCTCCAGCCCCCGCCCCACCCAACCGCCATGGCACTCAGGGCCCCTGCGATGTGGCCCCACCTACTGCCCGCATGGCTCCCTGAGCTCAGCTCAGCACCCACACCCGGAAGCCCGGGAGGCAGGACACCAACGCCAAACAGAGAGCTGGCGCTGACCCCATGCCAGGCCCGCTACTCTAACTCCCCTCACCCTCGTCGTTATTCCTATTTTACAGTTAAGGAGACCAAGGCTCAGAGATCAGAACTCGCCCAAGGTGATATGTTAAAAAACAGAAGGCCATCTGGAAGCCTGACCCTGAGTCCAAGGCTCAGAGCACACAAATCAAGGTTCCAGAGAAATCGGGGGTTGCTTTCCCCCGAAACATGTTGGGGAGCCTACCCTATGGAGTATTTGGGAACGAACATTCAGTGGCTGGCCTCATTTAACACAGTTGCAAGGATGTGGCTTCTAAAGTCAACACACAAGCAAACTGACTCCAGTAAACGTCACCCTTGGTGGGTGCCCGTGACCTTGGCCATACGACAGGTGTCTGGTTGTCCTCGAAGTACCAGGTGAGGCGTCTGGCCTGTACTCAGGGCCCCCCGAAACATGAAAAAGGTGAAACCCAACACTAGCCCTGCTGGAGCCCAGCCAGATGTTCACCCAGGGAGCACCCTGGGGCCGCCACCCATCGGCAACAGACTCCTGGCTCCCCACCACGTCCCCTGGGACACAGCCCACGGACTATTCTCTCTCCCTGTGGTACCACAGGGTGACAATGATCAAGTCTGAAATAAGTTAAAGGCAACATAAAGGGGCCACACCAACATCCCTGACAGGGGAGCTCTCCAGGACCCCACATCTGGGCCACTCACCCTCAGGCCATAGTAGTGCAGGTGGACCCAGGGCTCCTCGGCATGCTTCTTCTGCAGGAACTCGTAGGACTGCACGCGGCGCTGGCGGGCCTGCTCCGACTCCGGCCGGGAGAAGCGCACCTGAAGCGGGGAGCCACTGCCTCAGACCAGTACACTGCCTGGGCGCCCCCCACTCCCATCTGCTCCTTTCCTGACACAGGTGTCCTCAAGTCAATCCTCACATGCCCTCCCCGCGCCCAGACAGGCCAGGGTGCCACTCTTTTGCTTCTGCCTACCCAGTGTCTGACCCATTTCCACCCCCACTGGTTACAGCACCCCATTTTCCTTGAGAAATGCCCAGCATCCCTTCCGTTTGGTGGGTGTTAACCCCTCTCCCTTCCTCCCATCCACAAGTTCCCAACTATAGCAGCTCAGGCTCAGCCCTGGACACCAGGGCCCGACCGTCTCGGCCACAGCACTGGCGCAGGGCTTGGTCCAAGCCTGAGTAAGGGTAGAGAAAGCAGTTTCTTTCCCCTTGAGAAGCTGAGAGGCTATGAGCCTAGAGCTGGACAACCCTCTGCACATCCAGACTGAAAGAGAGGCCCAAAGAGTAAGAAAGAAGCTGGAGAATAAGAAACCAGGTCTGAGTGAGTCTGAGCACCTGAACTCCTAGCTATGGAGGCCAGTGCGCCCTCCTCCTTGCTCACGCAGGGAGGCCTGGGTTCCTGTTGCGCAGAGTCCAGACGGAGCCAAGCCCTGACTCACCTCCCTGTGAGAGGCACCTGCAGAGGGAGGCTGGCTGGTTTATAGCCTCCTGGGATTCCTAAGAGCCTTTAAAGCATCTGGGCTTGTTACACGAGGGCCAGTGAGGGGAAGGAGATATCCAAGGCCAGCCCACAGTTACTGAGAGCGCAGGAGGAGCACATCCCACCCCAAATCATTATAACAGGCCCCCCGATCAGGCTAATATTCACCACGACATGGGCCCCACTGTGCTCCATCTGCATCCCCAGTGCTGAAATACCTGTTTCAACCTGCATATGCTTAAGAGGGGAAACTGTGCACCATAAACAGGTGGTCAATATTCTTCTAACAATCTTTAAAATGCAGGTGTTAACTGTTAAGGGAAACGTCACCTGTGCACAGGCCTTTGGCATCAAGGGACCACCGCACATGTTGCCTGTGGGAGCTCCACCAGCTCCCCGGGAGTCCAGCCACACACCCAGGGACCACTACCCTGTTTAAGCTGGGTAGAACTGGGTAGAACTCAGGCTGGGCAGAAGTGAGGTGGCCCATCAGGAAGCTCAAAAGACATCCCATAGTCCCCAGTCTCCACAGATCCCCCCCATTGCTTGCTATCACAGGGAACTGAGCTACAAAGGTGGCGGTTACAGCAGGCTGCACCGCCTGTGGGATGGAGCTCACCGTGATTTGCTTCACGTCTTCTTCTGCCTCGTCCTGTGAAGAGTCTCCCGCTGAAAGTGAAACAAACGCTGCTTGTGACCTCTGGCGGGGTCTTCTGCCCTCAGCTCACCCATCAGGAGGCCTCAAGAGGGTGTCTGTGACCCCCCCCTTCTAGCCACAAGTGGTTGTATAAGTCAACGGCTGTCAGATTCCCCCATGGCACATTCTGAAATGTGGAAGCACTTCTGGTTGTCCAAACTGGAGGGTTGGGTACTATTAGCATCCAGTGGGTAGAGGCCAGGGACACCACCAAGCAGCCTATAATCCACCCCGTCAGTGCCTCCTCCCATCCCGGCCAAGGCAGCCAGCCAGAGGTGGAGGGGTCCCGAGCTCACCCTCATTGGCAGCTTCTCTCTCACGGTGCTTGGCATCAGCCTTGTCCAGGTAAGAGAAGCTGGGCCGCAGCTGCAGGATGCCATGCAAAGGCGTCAGGTGGAGCTCACCTGGCAGAGGAAGAAGGGCTTGGACCTGAGTCACAGCAGATGCACCCAGGGTGGCTCAAGAGTCACCAAAGGACCTGGACACTGAGAGGTCCCAGCCCACACACCAGCCCCCAATCCTACAACCTTGGCCTCACTAGTCCTTGCTCATTCCTTGCTATGGGACCCAGATCAGACCAGAGCCAGCCACTACCTGAAGGCTAGCCCGCAAACCCTCCCACCCGGCCCTGTCGGCTCCTACCACACTGGACGATCCCCTTCACCCAATATGCCTCTTCCCCTGCCACCTCCAAAGGGCCTTGCCCTCTTCCCACTTACACCCAGATTTCTTCCTCTTTGGGTCAAAATCCCACCGTCCTGTTAAGAAGCCTGCCAGTGCAGACACGGCTGCAGAGGCCGCCCCCGGGGAGGTCTACTGGGTCAGCCCCACGAAGCTTATGGTCATGTTTGGTGAATTAATTGTGAGCCCAGAGAAAATGTGCAAAGATAATTGATTTCAATCTAGCCAAGGCAGCCTTGAAAGGGAAGAGCCCAGGTGCTTGGCTCTGTGGGGGCTCCCTGGACCCCAGAGTGGGAGCACTGGGGTAAGGAGGGCAGAGGTTGTGGTCCGCTGTAAAGAATGTGGCTTCCAAAAACCTTAGCCAGATTCAAGGAAGAAGAGTACAGCTGTGTGACACAACGTAAGCTTCTATTTATTCTCATTTTGAAGTCTTCAAGCTCATTTCACTGATTGGCTCTTATGCTCTGAATACTTACAGTACCTTGCCCTTTTGAACAGTGTCAGTGAGCTGTAATGACATGCCATACCACTCAACCACGTACAGCAGACCGTTCAGAGCTGTGGCCAGCACAATTCAGAACATTCCATTCACCCCAAAAAGCAGCTCTGCGCCCTCATTCGTTCTCCCAGCCCCCCGGTGGTGCCGCCACCCCACCTGTGGTGACAGGGCTGCCTGGACGCTTGACGGTAATGGAGTCCCATGGGGGCCCCGTGACTGGTTTCTCGCAGCTTCGTGTTGTCAAGGCCTGCCCGCGGAGAGCGCGCAGCGGCGCTGCCCTTAAGGTGGCCAAATGCCACTGCAAGACGACGCCCCTTCTGCTCCCGTGCATCAGCTGATCCCTTCCTGCCACGTGTTCAAGATCATGAGCGAGGCTGCTCTGAACATCTGTGCACAAGTTTTGCTTGGGCAAACGGTTTCATTTCACGAATGCATGCGGTCTAAGAATGGAATTGCTGAGTCATAACTTGTATTTAATTCTGCCGCCAGTCTCAAACTCAGGCTGTGAGTGTCTGTGTCAGAGAACAGTCACCCTGGAGCCCAATCAGACTGCGCCCTGTCTAGCCAGTGGTCCCTAAGGTGGCCCATTCCAGGCTCCTGACACCTGTGTTTACCACAGCCTTCCTGACCCCTGTGGGTGTTCAGCATGTGGGGGGTGAGGGGGCTGCATCTCAGGCTTGGGATGGCCTCGCCCTGTCCCTGCTCCATCCTGCTTCCCTCCCAGCCCGTCAACCAAGACCAGCTTGCAGCCTGGGACACCAGTGTGGGTACCTTGCCTGTAGAGCGCAGCAGCGTAACGAGATGTGTTACTGGTGGTTTGGGAAGAGCAGAAGGTCTGTTTGTCCATCAGCTTCCTGGGAGCAGAGAGAATGAATGTCAAGAGGAGGGAAGGCCCAGACTTAGGTCCTGGCAGGTACGGCCCCTCTGTCCCAGACACCTTCTGAAACCCAAAACCATGAATCTGAGAGCCAGAACCAAGACCAAGAAACAGTCTGTGTGAGCTGCAGGGAGGAGGCTGGGCATGACAAAACCTGAGATGAGCAGTGGCGGGAGCTCTCACTTCCATAGTGGCCAGGGCAGGCCTTGGTTGGAAGAGCCACTTCAAGAAGAAAGGGGCAAGGGGCCGCCACAGGTCCAGCCACTTAAAGGTGGGGGTGGGGTGGGTGCAGAAACAGCAATGGGGCAAGGGCCTAGGTGTCTGGGGCCTCTAGAAGGCAGGCTCTTGTTAGCGTGCAGTGAAGCTCGGGGGCTTGGGGCCTGGGGAACTCACGAGGAGTACGTGCTGGTCTCATCAGCACAGGCGCCATCCACGTTCAGCGCGATCTGCTCCCCCTTGCTGCGGCAATAGTTGGGATTCAGGGTGTCGATGGCCATCTCAAGCTCTACCTAGAGGCACCAAGCACCCCCCCACCAGCTATGAAGACCCTAAGGCACAGAACCAGGGGACAGCCCTGACCCAGCCACAGTCACTTCCTGGCTGGTCCTGGCCCTGCCCAGGACGCGCCTCTTTGGTTGCGTCTCTGTGTGGGGGGAGGGGCTCACGGCGTCTGGCTGCCCCCACACTTTATTCCCCAGAATTTAAATTAAAGGCCATATTTCCAACTTCTCTTTAAAAAGTGGAACCAGCAATATCACAACAGCACTTCTGGGCAGCAGGTGGCAAGAGCTGCCCCAAACGGGCCCCGGCCAGTCCTCCTGAAGATCAGCCAGGAGACTGCCCTTCAAGGCAAAGCTGTTCCCCTAGTCAGTCTGCCCCACATTCGGAGGCCCCATCTTAGCCTGCAAACGTAAGCTCACCCCGACCACATTCTCTAGCTCTTGAGCTGGCCAGACTCTCTCCTTCTGGAAACCCTCTCTCTCAACTGGCAAGGCCCTGAAAACTGCCAGTTCTAACACTCTGAACTCCATCGCTGGGCTTCTAGCCCCAAAGGGCCTGGCCACTCACCCACCAACCCCCACCCATATCATCCCTCTCCTTCCCACCCCCACCAGAGAGCAGCCCCACCTTCTGCTGCTTGGGCTTGATCTTGGCCGAGAGGTGTGGAATGTCATCATAGGTCATCGAAGCTGGACGCACAGGGTACTGTGGAGGGGAAGGGAGCTGTCAGTCTACTCTGCCCAGCCAGGACAGAGCGGGGCTCCAGGGGCTCCAGCCAGGAATCAGCACAGCCCAACCCCAGCAGTGACCAGAGGCCCCAGTGGCCTCCGCCTGCATCCCACCCTCTCTAAAGAGCACTTTCTGGATGTCTGACTTCAAAGGGTCACGCCGGCCAGGCAGGAATCCAACCTAGTGCCTGTCTCATCACCATCCAGCGACCCTGAGCCCTGCTGTGGTCCCGGATAGGACCACTGGCCCACAGGCCACGGAAGGAGGAGCACAGGTGAAACAGAGCACAGGCAGCCAAGAAGGCGGGCACGCGGGGCAGGCACCGCACGCTGCTGAGCCAGATGCTGCCCGTGGGGATCCCGTCCTTTCCTTTTATTATAAAGACTTTCCCAAGATAAAAAAAAAAAACAAAAAAAACAACCCAGAGAGAGCAGGAAGCTGTCTGCACTAAACACCCCAGAACACCCCCGGCATCCTCACGCAGACACATCCCTTTCCCTCTCCCAAGTCAGCGTGCTGCCAGGCAGGCAGAGGAGTGGTGTGTGCCCACTGTGAAGGAGCTGCAGCCATCGCCTCTGGGACAAACCTGGACACAGCAAGCAAACCCTCCTCCGGGGACCGCTGCAGATTAAACACGTGATAGCCCAAGGAAGCGGCTACTCCCTAGCTCACTTAAGCAGCAACACAGTGACCTCTCTGCTCTCTGGCTGAAGCTTGCGGCAGGAACCTGGAGGTCCAGGAATGGTCTGGAGCTCAGCTGGTCTGGTCTGAGTCCTCTGAAAGGCCTGGATGGGGACAGGTCCCTCCACAACAGCCAGGCCCTGGTCAGCAAGGCTGCGAAAGGCCGTGAAGGCGCAGGAGTGCCACTTGCTGCTTGTGAACTAAGGCAGCGCCCAACTGGCCATGCCTCACGGGGCCAGAGAGCAGACAGTGGCAAATGGAGCTGACACCTGGCACAGGGAGGGCCTGGCCGCCCAGGAACTCACCTAGTCACTGTCACCACCACCAGTTCCACCATCATTTTGTGCTCAGTCAAGAAAACAGGTTCAGGAGGCCCAGGTGAGCCGCCCTCGGCCCCACGGCTGGTGAAGACGGTCCTCAGGCGCGCGCCCGAGTGGTGTGGCCGCCCGACTGCCGCCGCCCCAGCCTTGCACATGGCACTGGCCTCCCTATGCCCTGCTTTCTCATATGCCCCACGGGGACAAATGAACCTCATTGCTGGGAGTGTAAAATAGCCTGTCAGTGTCCGTCACTAAACAGAGCTTCATAGGACTGACAATTCTACTCCCAGATGCCCAAGAGATGAAAACATGGGGAATCCATGGGGGTGTTGGCAGCAGCATTATTCACAACAGTGGGAAGGGGGAACAACCTAAACACCCCCAACTGACGTGTGGATGAACAAACACAGGACACAGCTACTCCAGAGGCACTGATGTCTGTAACGGCGACGACGAGCACTGATACATCACACTGGAGAACCCTGAAGCCACTGTGCTAAGTGAAGAAAACCAGGAACCAAAGGCCTCGCAGCGTGCAGTCCCAGCCCGAAGAAATGTTCGAAGAGGCAAATCCACAGAGACAGAAAATAGGTCAGTGGTGGCCTAGGGCTGCAACAAAAAAGTGCTAAAATAGATTGTGGTGCTGGTGGCACAGCCCTGTGAAGACGCAAGGAAGTGGGGGAACCATGTGGGTGTGAATGAACTACACCTTAACAACGCTGTCACACATCACAATCGCCGCCACCAGAGGGCGACTGTGGGATGGAATAAGAGCCACCAGCACCTCAGAAGGCGTCACACAAGCCTCACGCAAGCCAGCTTAGGTGAGCCTGGACACCTGCGGACCATGCCCAGAGACGACTGGGGTGGGGGCAGTGTCAGCCGTGGAGAGCTGGCGCAGGAGCTGCTCTGAAAGCCCCTCTTGGGGACTCAATAACAAGGCCTGGCAGCTCCGGGGTCAGCGTGGCGCACCTTCACAGGGTCTCAGCCGAGCCCCGTGAGGCAGGTGTTGGCACTATCACAGGTGAGGAAAACAGAGGCACAAAGATTAAAAGGCTGGCCCAGGCTGGCGGCCAGTGGCGATAGAGTTGGGTCTCAATGTCTACAGGCTGGCGCCAGAGCGCAGGCTTTGCCATCACACTGGCTACCTCGGGTCCAGCAGGTACAGCGGCGGCCACATCCCAATCTGTGTTGAGGATTCTGTGCAGGCCGATGGCTCCCACACTTCTGGGCCCACTTACTGTTTCTCCTACACCCCAACCAGCACTTGCTTTCCCCCCTTTACCACCAAGCCCCATAATTACCTGAAACAGATAGAGTTTCTCTGCCAGACTTTTGGCCAAGTACACGTCGATCTGGGAAGAAGGGAAGGAGACTTAACCAGGAGACAGAACCCCATGCCCGGCTACCCCGGCACCCACATGCTCCCCCAGTTTCAGGTAGGAGTTAGCACTATCACAAGAGAGGGAAATGAGGCAGCTTGTTGCAGAGGGTTGAGCTAAGAACAAAGGGAACCAAGTCTGCGATCTGGGTCTGTCTGTCTGGGGCGCACTCCCTGCAGTTCCCAGGGGCCCAGGCATGAATCTGCCCAGCCCCCTGCCCAAGTTCACTGAGTGAACCCGAGAAACAGGCACCGTCCCTGGGGCTGCCCACATCAGAGCACATGCTAGAGGCAGACGAAAGGCTCTCCTCTAAGGACGGCGGGGGGGAAGCCTCCCAACACACACCCAAGCTGGGTGGTCTGCAAGCCCCTCCAATCTCCTGTCTATCAGCCTTGCCCCACTCTGAAGCTGTTCACCATCCTGCTTCCTGACTCTTCCAAGCTGTCTCCCCTGCCAGGCATTAAGGGAAGTCTCTCCAGGTTCAGGGGAAGAGTGTGTGAAGGGTATTCAGTGGCAGGAATGGCGCTAGGGTGTGCTGTTGATCCGGAACCGAATTCCCCACCACCTTGTCTAGAGACCCCTTCCTGGTCAATGTCACCCTACCCCACAGACCCTAAGCTCTCCAAGGGGAGAAGAACTGCTGGATGACTGAACCTGGGCAAGCCAGGAAGAAGGGAGCGTTGTCGGATCTATTCATTTACTCGACCAAGGGTCGCTGCATATCACAAGCGCTGGGCTCCGGACTTGGCTTTGCAGACACCGTGATGAACAGAACAAACCCTGCCCCACAGAGCTCACATCCAGTGGGAGGAGTCTCTGTCTAGGGGCTGCTAAAAGCTGTGGTCATGTATAAAGCAAGGCTAAGGTAAGGGGCCAGGGAGTGCTGGGGAGGGTGTGAGCTCAGGGAGCCCCTGACAGAACGGTCTGGATCAGAGACATGAGGAAGTGAGGTGCCAGCCAGGCAGGTATCTGTGGGAAGAGGGTGCCTGGCAGAGGAACAGCTTGGGTTAGGGGTCCCTCAGATGCCAACGGGTTCCGGCTGGCCTGAGGATAGGTGGAAGGAACCCAGTCCCACTGCCTGAGGCTTCTCCCGGCCAGGTAGGGAGCAGCAGTTACCTCCTGTACAACTGGGTCATCCTCTTCATTGGCCATACTAGGGGGGAGCCAGCCGCACAGTCCTGGGACTCAACCTGCAAGGGAGAAGGAGAGGCCTGGTCGTCAGTGGTTCACCAGCACCCAGGGGCTACAAACTATTTTGACTAAAGGAAGATCCAAGGGAGTTAAGAAGAAAACCCGAGAGTAGCAGGCTACCTCAGTGGCTAGGACATGGAAGACTGGATGAAGTCAAAATCCCCAAAAGGACAGTTTTAGGTGCCTGCTACTATCCAGAGGGCAATGGGTGGGGGTGGCCATTTGCGCTGGCTGCCAAGTGCCAGATACACATCCAACACCAATCTTCTCTGCAGCTGGCTCTGAGGAGAACTGAGACTGGGAGCTTCCAGGCCAGCAAGGGAGGAGGAGGCCTGGGAGATTTACAAGACACAGTCATCCTGAGAGGTGGGCTTTCTCTGTGACTACCAAGCTCCCTTGACCTCTCCCCAGACAAAGGGCCTCCCCGAGGGTGGGGCACCCTGGAGCTGGGCTCCTCCCTCTGGTGGTTTATCCACTGGGTTACTGCAGCATTAACACCTCCCTTCAGCCTCCCACCTAACAGTCCCCACCCAGTGGCTTTCCAAATTTTCAGTTTAAGAACCAAGTAAGAAATCTATTTCACAGAAACAACCTAGACAATTACTTTATCTGAAAGGTTTCATGTAGCTGTAACGGTCCCTACTACAGGTGACAGTCAAGTTTTCTACCCTCCCTCATTGACAAAAATGCTGGGCACAAGCCCCCTAACTGACTTCACATCACTAAAACATCAGTTTGAAAGTGCTGCTCCAAAACATCTCTCCATGGACCCTTTCCCAACTCTAATTCTTCCAGAAACACCAGTTGTCCTCGCGAAAAGGCAAAAAGCAGTGAAGTCCAAACTCCTTTCCACAGCCTCAGTGCCCCGCATGATCTTGCTCCTGCCTTTCCCTCGCCAGTCACTTGGAACCACCAGGTCGTTTGCTCAGTGTCCCCCTTCGGCCCTGGAACGTCAGCAACGTGAGGGACTGTTCCCGCAACGTAAAGTGGGATATACTCGCTCCATCGAGTTGTACATGAAGTCACACTGCACTCCCAATAGACCTGCAGTAGCACCTGGTATGACACAGACCACACAGCACAATGTCAGGCGATCACGGGCCCTCTACCCACCTCAGCCCCATGCAGAGGCTGGTGGCCCCATGCTGTGGGCATGGTGGGTGGGCATTTGAGGACAGGGTCTCTGGCCCTGGTGGGGCCAGGCTTCCCAGCCACAAGGCAAGCAGCAGTGAGCACCGGTGAGCCTCAGCAAGGCGGCCATCGGGCACTCTATGGCAGTGGGTCCACGGCCTTGGGCACAGAACTAAACTGGCCTCTTTCCCCAACAGCCTGCTCAAGAAAGGAGAGAGCACAAGGACACCATGTGCAGCCCAGGAGGGTCCGAGGCAGAGAAGGTACTGGAGGCCACAGCTGGGTGAACCATGCTGTGCCCAGGACCGAGCAAAGCAGGGGCAAGCCCAAATAAGCTCCAGCTACTGGAAGAAGTGAGAAGACAACAAACAACGGCGAGTTAAGGGGAGAGAGCACCAGGTCAAAAAGCCTCAAGCCTGGCTCCTAACTGGTTTGTCCCTTGGAGAGAGGATAGCTTCCCTGTCTGGGTCACCTCAGTTTCCACCTCTGGCAAAGGCCAAACAAAGGGACAAGAACTAAAAATCTGTTCCCCTCCCTTCTTTTAACTACATTCACACTTAATCCTCTCAGCAGCAGGGAGTCAACATCTCTCAACCGCAATTAAGAAAGAGGCAAGTGATGCTCAGCGTGTAAGTTATCCGCCCAAGGTCACCGGGCTGAAGAGTGGGGGGGCCAGGAGCAAGCCCTGGGTGCCGCTTCCAGCCAGGAGCTTTACTCCTATTAACCACCGCGCTGCGTCCCTCCTCAATAAAGGAGCAGGGTGGCACGGCGGGTAAGCGCTTGGACTTCCAAGCAGAACTACACGGGTTCAAGTCCCACCGCTGCTGCTTGCTAGCCCGAGCCTACCTTGGCCCCCGTCATTGCTCGCACAACCTCTATTTTCATCCCTGAAGCCCCAGAACAGAAGCTCCCACCCCTGGAGGACTGTGGCGAAGACCCAGTAAAGTGGGGGAGCTTTGTCCCCCGCGATGTTTTTCCCCACGGTAAGAGGCCGGCGGACCGGGCCACGCAGCGAGCCCCCACCCGGGCCGCGCGATCTTTCCCTGGCTTGCGCTGACCCCGACCCGCGGGGCAGGACTCGCGATGCCCATTTCACAGAACAGGAAACTGGCGAGGCGGCGACAAGACCTCGCTGTGCGGGCGCCAACGACTCTAACGCTGACACCACACAACGTCCTCGTTTGTTTACTGCTGGACGGGCCGCGCTCCCGACGCCGGCCCGGACCCGTGGCCAGGGCCTTCCCGGCGGCCCAGGGCTGCTCACACGGGCGCTGGGCGGCTGCGTGAGAAAAACGC
>NW_004567133.1:9377092-9408742 GCF_000260355.1 Condylura cristata
GGGCCTCCCGGCCTACTCGGCAGTCCGGCCCGGGCCCACCTTGGGGTGCGGCCCAGCTCGGGTCACGGCGGGCGCTGCCAACTGGGCACTCACCTCTCCGCGGGACCCGCACGCGGGCGGCGGCAACGGCCCTGGTACCTGAGGGCTGCAGTGGCGGCGGCCCGGTTCTCCTCTCAGGCAGCGGCCATGTTGCTGGTGGAGAAACTCCGGCTGACACGTGGGGGGAGAGGGGCGGGCTCTCGAGCTTCCTCTTACCCACAATGCCCCGCCCTGGCGCAGGCGGGCCCGCCCCTCGGCCTCTCCATTCATTCCGGCCGCCAGCTCAGCAGGGCGGCAGGGGGCGCTACCGCACCATCAAAACAGGCGAAAATTTCTGCGAGCCGAGACAAAAGAACTCGTTGTGGCAGCGGTGGGATTCGAACCCACGCCCCCGAAGAGACTGGAGCCTTAATCCAGCGCCTTAGACCGCTCGGCCACGCTACCTACATGCGAGAGCGCTGCTTCAGTAAACTCCTTATAATGTCTTCATGCAATTACAATACGCCCTTTTTTGTTTTCTTGCTTAATGTTTTACTGGATGAGAACAGAACTGTTCAGAATGTGCCACATCTTTAAGAGAAACTATTTGCGCCAATATTTAGATCTAGACTTGCTTCACAGGTGTTTAGAGCGAAAAGCAGTTTTAATTTCAAGTTGCATATCTAACCAGGGGACCTCGGATTAACCCACAAGATTCGGGTTACGTATCTCCGGGAGAAATTAATGAATTTTGGTTTCCTGCACCAGTAGTTCAAAAAGCCAAAAACAAGGGCGTGGTTCTAAGCATTTTTCTCTGAAAATTCGTGTTTTGATTTTCAGTTACTAACAATATCGTAAATTATTGCAAAATAGTAAAACTTTGTTTATAAAATATAAAAGTTCTTTTACCTTTGACTCCTATCCTAAATTCCTTGCATAGAGTTAACCGTTAGTTTAGTACAGCATATCCTTCTGGACTTCGGCTGTGACTTTATAGGGATATATGCACTTGATTTTTCCTCCCAACAATATTTAAAATACATATATCCATAATTGACGTGCATAGTTATTAAAAATACAGAAAATATTCAAAGAAAAGATTATATATATATATGTCCATAACCTATTATTATGACATCTTGTTTTCAGTGTTTTGCCTATGTATATATTTTTTATTAAGTTTAAGGTATAATATGAACCTATTGTTTTTTTAAAATTCCATTACACCATTATAAATAAAAATAAAGCCTCCTTTCCAAGTTTCCAAGCCTTCTCCTCCACCCATAATTATCATGATGAATTCGATGTACATCCTTCCGATATATTTCTTATACTTTCACACACACACACACACATATATCCAGCGATCCAGTTGACATGCACCCTAATATTTTGGCATTACCTCTCTCTCCACTCCCTCCTTAATGCTAAGTTTCCCCATCTACCTTTGAAGTAAGGATTAATAGGCAAAGCTTCATTGTACTAAAAGAATGTTGTTTTTAGAATATATAAATATATATATATATTAATTTTATTTATTTATTTATTTTTAATAAGGAACAGCCAACTCATGGCACAGGCCAGACATTGGGAGAGGTTGCAAGCTAAGTGAGAGAAACTTCCTGAGATCAATAGAAACTGATATTTTAGTAGCAGAAGGGACTTGATTAACAGTGAGTTGTGTGTTGGGGTTTTCCAAAAGGAAATATCTCCATGATATTTTAAAATCATAAAATGTAGAGAGAAGGAATAATGGTTGAGAACTCTGCCTAATCCCATTTTTTTTTAAAGATTTATTTTTTTATGCATACAGAACTGGGGTACAGGCCAGAGGTGCAAGGACAGTGAGAGGATTCACCAGAGACAGAGTGGGGAGCAGAAGAGGCAGATCAACAAAGTACACTGCTGGGGGGAGCAGTGGGCTATGGTTTCAGGAGAGGTCTGCTGCGCCTTGTTGGGTCACCTCGGGTTGGGGATGGAACTCAGGCCAAGTGGCTTTAGCTTCTTAATGCTGTGCTTTAACCCACTGCTCCACCAAGGAGGGCCTTGATCCCATTTTTCTAGGAACTGCTTAACCAGCCCAGAGAAAGGGTCTTTAGTAGCCTCCATGGTGGTAACATGCATTTCTGCCCCCCACAGGGGTGAGTCACTGAATTTTTTGACTCTGTTAACTAGGTTGGAATTAGTCTCTAAGATTGACAACCTAGGCGAAGAAAGTATTTGGGGTGGCCATATTCTGGGAAAGCTACTGCATGGGGGGGAAAAATAAATGAAAAGAATGTGAAGATGAGTAGCATCATAGAGAAATCTTGATGGGTTTCTGGATCCCTGGGCAAAACCCCTCAGAAGGCCCAGGGGGATTCCCAATCTTGGGGATACCCCTTTGTCATCATAACATTGCAATAAATTCCTTATGCTGCTAAAGCTAATGCCATCTGAGCACTGTCAATTGTAATGAAACCTTGTATGGTAAGGGCGCAGATGAAGCCAGAGATATTTCTTCCAGAATACTCTGGAGCAACTGGGGTGTGCATCTACTGGAACATCCGAACAGGATACTACCTGGCAGCCTGCAGGAATAGGATAATAGGATGATGGAAGAGGGCCTCTTTCTGGGTTTCTTCCTGTCCCACAACCCCGAAACACAGCAGTCTTATAATAAAAACTATTAAGTGAAACTATTAAATGGGACTTAATAGAAGGTTGCACCAAATCTCCTGGACCCACAACTTTCTAAAATGGGAGGGAGGAAAGGTTGAAACTTTGCGTACTTCTCTGTGTCCACTTCTCTGGTATGTCTACTAACTGGGCGTGGAGTAGGGAACGGAAGCACCACAGATCAAACACTGCCCACTTGCCCCCCAGCCCCCAGCCTAGGGCTGTTAGACGAGGGCTTCGGTGGGTCCCCATATCCCAAGCCTCCTCTGAAAGTGGTGAGGAGTCCTGGATACTTCCCACTCTACTCCCTTGTCCTCATAAAAAGAATATTAGCCCAAATCTAGTCTGAGACCAAAACTTTCTGCCTGAATTGCCTTCTGAAAAGTGATTCGCATTCCTGATAAAGTGCTTCAATATTTTTTTAATGAAATAGAATGGGCGTTTGTACCAGGAAACCAGTTTTCTACACATTTAGCTAACTCATTTGTTAGACAACAGTGTAGTGAACTTTGACAAAACATTCCTTTCTAGTGATATTTTTCTTTTTAATGTTTCCTTTGTCCTTTAAAATGTTTCTAACAGGTCAGAAGAGAGATTGTTCTTGTGCATATGGGGGGTGGGGGTGGGGGTGTAATTCCTGAGCAGGGCCAGAGAGGGGTTGTACCGTACAAGAGTCCTACAATCCACCAAGCCCTGTACTTAAGAAGGTGCAACTTATTCTGTGTGATGTAATAAAAAATAAATGTTCCAATCAAGTCTGAACCTTCGAATTAGCTTCCCAAAGAGCTGAGCTGCAAATGTCTAGCTAGCTTCATCACTAAATGAATTATAGAACTGTGCTATAAATCACTAACTTTACATCTGGAACAGGAACCAGAACTCAGTTGTGAGACATGGTGACCCCTATCATGGAAGGATGGTGCCTGCCCTACCAGCTGGTGGGCCTGCCTTGTAATATATAGCTGCAGCACTATGAAGCTAGCTGCAGCCACTGCAGCACGAATTCGATTCCCAACCAAGGAATTGACCCATGGCTGACAGAACTCTCCTGATCTACCCGCTGCTCCCCTCAACAGTGTATTTCAGTGGGTCTGCCTGTTCTGCTCCCCACTCTGTCTCCGGCCAATCCTCTCACCCTTCCATCTCTGGCCCATACCCCAGCTCTTGTCTACATAAATCCCACCAACTCTTGTCTCTTGAGTTTGTTTTCACATGGCAAACAGCTGGGCGCTGAAATGCAGTAACAAAACGAATTATTTTGAAACCCTCATGGTATTGCTGTGAAACTACCTGCTTATGATTGAATTGTTTGCATCCTGGCAGGACTGAGTCACTCTTTCCATTCTAATCATTGTGTGGTAAATATACTTTTGTAAAAATCATTAATATATAAATACAAGTCAACTTAAAAGTTTGAATGAAAATTTTTACTTTGAAATTAAAATCTTAGACTTTAGGTCCCCATTTCAGAAGGTAGACACATACATAATCTTAGACTGTTCTAGTTTCTCTACACAGCAAAGATGTTGAGCAAGTATGACTGTTCCACTATAAACCAGAGGTTTGCCTGTTTCTCCAGCTCCCAGAATTTCCTTTCCTATTTTGCATCTTTTTGGTTCTTCTTCCTTGGAGTGAAACTTCTCAACTTTATTTTCTAAAGTTGTGAATAAGTTATTCATTCTTGTAAAGGGTTATTCAATTTATAAAAGTTCATTTGTCGTAAGAAATTTTAGAATTGCATTTTTTTTCAAGGAAACAATATTTTATCTAAGAATGTGTGCATGCATGTATATACATAGAGCATACTGTTTTCCCCAAAATGCTTTCTTTTGTTGGTTTTTATGTCCTTCATATGAAATGCCTGCCTTCCATGTGGACTTTTGGCAGGTTGTTCAAGCTTAAGGATGGAGCCGGAATAAATTTCAGTGGGTGTGGGTAGGGCTCGGTGACAGATCTTTCTTCTGGGATGCTTTGGC
This sequence comes from Condylura cristata, assembly GCF_000260355.1. Classification (NCBI taxonomy): domain Eukaryota; kingdom Metazoa; phylum Chordata; class Mammalia; order Eulipotyphla; family Talpidae; genus Condylura; species Condylura cristata. The sequence continues at coordinate 9,381,745 of NW_004567133.1, forward strand.
CAACCTATCTCATCGGGTTTGTTTGTTTGTTTGTTTTTTAAGTCTTTTTACCTTAAGCTGATCAAATTCTCTAAACATTTGGCCAGTTGCCTGTGTTCTCCCAAAAGGGTCATTAGTTTGTCAGTGCCTGGAAGCACAGGGGACTGTTGGCTGGTGAAGCCAATATGGAAATTTCCACTAGCCTTTCAGAAGAATAGCTGGCTCTCTTTTGTGTGGGCATCCAGGCGTCTAGAGGGGCAATGGAGAGGCAGCAGCTAGCTGGTTACTTGGCGAGGTGAGTGGATCTTGTAGTTGGATGCTTTAATAGTCTTTTTTTAAAAAAAGATGTATTTACTTATGCATACAAGAACTGGGATATAGGCAAGAGGTGTGGGGGTGGAGGGTGAGAGGATTCACCAGAGGCAGAGTGGGGAGCAGAACAGGCAGATGACTGAAATACACTGCTGAGGGGAGCAGAAGCAGGTCAGGAGAGGTCTGCTGTGCCACGTGGGTCACCTTCCTTGGCCAGGAATTGAACTTGCGCTGCAGTGGCTTTGCATAGCTTCATAGTGCTGTGCTTTAAAACACTGGGCCACCAGGAGGGACCTTTAGTAGTCTTTTTACTCATTTTCTTTTTTAGCCTCATTTTACTTGCCATTCTAATGGTTCCTGGTGCCGGTTCTTCAGACTTTTGGTGATTCCTTGATGATGAAAACTGTTTTCCCTTGCTAACCAAAGGCCCAGTCTCCTTGAGTTTGCTAATTCAATTATATTTCATCTACTTTTCAGCATCTAAAATTTTGTTGCTCATGACACCTCTTCCTGCTCATCCTCAAAGGCTATGCCATCAAAACTCAATATTCTTTCTGTCATTGTAGTGGATGTTTAGGAGCAAATGAACCTAACTATGTGTGTTCAACTTAACCATACATAGTTATGTTAATGTTGAAATTTCTTTTCTTTTTTATGTTAGTTACCTTTTCTTTAAAAATATTTATTTAAAAAAAATATTTATTTATGCATACAAGAACTGGGGTACAGGCCAGGGGATGGTGGTGAGAGGATTCAGGGGGGAGCAGATCAGGCAGATGTACTGAAATACACAGCTGAGGGGAGCAGCGGGCAAGACAGGAGAGGTCTGCTGTGCCTCGTGGGTCAGCTCCTGGGGCCAGGGATCCAATTTGTGCAGCAGTGGATGGTGTTAGCTCTAATAGCACTGTCTTTAGCCCCTGCACCATCAGGGAGACCCTGTTGAAATTTCTTAACACCAAAAACACCATTAGCTTGAAACCCAATGATCACACCAGTAACCAAGATTTTCTTAAGCTTTAGATCACAAAGGATCTTTAACATGCATTATCTTCTTTGACCTGATCACAACTCTGGAATGGTAAAGATTATTCTTTCTGTTTTATAGATAAGAAAAATCAAGAAAAAAGAGAGGTTCAAATTTTATCTAAAGGAAATGGACAACACATGAGTCAAATCAGGAAGGTTTTTTAAACATCCAAAGTTATTAGATATGTTAAAAGTCAGGAAACCTTGCATTAAAAGGTCCAATTTTCAGAGGCCCCTCAAAATTCAGAAAATGGGGCAACACTGGACACACACTTTCCATGGGATAATCATGGCAGTAAAACACGCCTGCCCCTTTCAGATGGGCTCCGGCTCACCTGGCCTGCAGCCAGCAACACTGCTCTTTTGTTACCAGGAGACATTTGAATTTGAGACGGGAAAAAGAAACCACTTTATTTAGAAGGACAAAATGGAACTTAATACATAAGCAAAAATAAATTTATTATGCAAACCACGTCCCTGGGTTCCACCCAGTGTACACCTTGTCTGGGTTAAATGGTTACCTCAGAGACTAGAAATACAGGTGACAAGTCATCTCCTTTCCCCCACAAAAGCTGCATATACTTATGTAAACAATTGTTGATTTGTAAGACATGTCCAGTATTGCAGACAAATGTTCTGGGATGAAAGATAAGGGCACAGCAGAACCAGGCTAGTTTACCTGCATTGGGTCATCAAGGTTGCATTTGATGATAAATCCCCACAGTTGTCTCAGGTGAGTGGGCTTAGGATTTTATTTTCTTCTTGTGTCTCTAAAGTCTACTTTTCTTTTGCCTATAACAAAACTGAAAGTGACATTAAACTCCAGTTTCACTTTAAATTGTAATGCCAGGGTCTCCTAAAGAACAGCAAACCATAGCTCCAGCTTAGGGCTAAGCTGCTTAGTGTCATAGTGAAGGAGTCTACCTTTCAGAGACTTGGTTTCTCCATCTGTATTTTGAAGGTACCAGGTTATAACCCCGATGTCAAACCCTAGCCTTCACCTGCTTCCTGCATTTGAAAGTGAGCTGCTGGTGTCTTTCCCATTGGAGCGGATGTCCTGGGGGTTTTGTTGCTGTTCTTGGCATAATCCGCATTTGTGGGGGGAAAAAAAAATGATGACATCCTAGCCAGTTTTACAAGGCACAGAATTGGGTTTTGAAGATGGATTAAATTCTTCTACTGGATCAGAACAATATGAACATTTTGCAGATCATTTTATTTTCAAAGGTCCTTAAAGAAGCATTTGTTTAGCTCTACATAGACCAGGCCATCCCAGCCTCCTGGAGAAGGGGACTGCCTTGGACATTAAGGCCATGAAAGTGCATGGGTGGGTGGGTGATTGGGTGAAATCACAGGTATGAAGGTTCAAGCCAATCCAGGCAGTGAGTCACTAATCGGTTGGCAGAATCTGAGCCACAGAGAGTGAGCGCAGTGACGAGGGCCGGCTCTCCACAGGTTCGCGCATTTATTCGGCCCTTCTCTGTGCCAAGGCACTATTTGAGGTCTGGAGACTGACAACTTGAGCTGGGTCTTGCCCTCACGAGTTTAATATAGTAGCTTTCAGTGGAGGTTTAGAGTAGGGATGTGCAAACTGCAGCTGAGGCAGGCCTTCTGTCTTTGTAAGTAAAGTTTTATTGGAACACTAGCCATGCATTTAGATACTGTCCATGGCTTTTCTGCACTAAGTCAAATAAACAGCATTCCAGTCAAATCTGAAGGCTTTTTAGAAATGAGTAGTTACCATGGCCATGACCCTCATGACCCCCAATACCTAAACTATTTACTGTGTGTCTTTACAAAAAAAGCTTGCTGATTCCTTTGTTAGAGAAAAGCATTGACATATAACTAAGAAATGAGACAGATGACTAGGGATCATAAATTATTTGCCTAATAAAGCCTCAGAGAGGAGGCTGGCTGAATTAACAACAACGACGAAATCATGAATCATCTGAGGCTTGATTCCTTTGAAGAGATAGTCACAATAAAATTGATTCTAAACTACATTGAACATACGCAATTTGACTTACATGCACTGATTTAAAACTCACAAAAAACTTAACGTAAGCCAAGTATTTGATCTGGTGCAGAATAAAAAGAGTGGTCAGCTGTGATATTTGCTGTGATAAGTACACACACACCCTACAAAAGTGATACTGTCATTTACAGGTGGGTCTAGGTGTTTTTGTTTGTTTGTTTGTTTGTTTTGAGGTACCTCATTTCTGCTGGATTGTCCCTTTAGACAATCCAAAGTCCCTCTAACTTTGGAACCTAATGCTTGTTCATGACTCTACAGGACTTAATGTTAAAATGTCAAAGACCTGCTTTAGCAAACAGATAAGAATGTTTTGGTTTTAGTTTTTAAACAAAGAGACTGCTTGAACACGTAGGGTTGATCCAAGCAGTTTCTTGTTTGAAACAACAATTGAAATCATACTACTATTAAACCTGAGTTCCTTTTACAGGAAAAGCTCATCAAGTATAGATAACCATAGCTTGGCCCTGGGGAAAGTACTGGAATTAATGAGTGCTTATAGCCCTCTCATTCTCAAACAAACCCCACCAGGCTGCTGTTGAGTGCATCTGGCCTGCATAGAACAAGAAAACTGAGTCTTGTTTCAAGCAGAGAAAGCCAAGGATGGGGGCTTGGAAGCAGATGCTACCTAAGAACATTCAATGCTAAGAAAACAAGGAGGGAAACTGTACAAAGGCTACTTCAGACGCATTGTGGATGATGCCAATGCAATGCGGAGCCCCAGGCTGCCTGGACGAAAGACTCCAACACACCAAGTCGTCCCTATGTGTTAGGAAAATTTAGAGGGGCACCCACTTCCACGCTAGCCGATGGAGGAGTCAGAGGTAGTAAATGTGTGCATACAAAAATGAAACCTGTTTTGTAAAGCCCACTGTAGAAAGCACATCTGCAAACAGAATTTGGCTATTTTCCAGAAGTTCGGTTGCATTTCAGAAAGACGAGCAAAGAGTCAGTGTGCAGGCCCTGCCCCCGTGGTGGAGGGCTTGGGTACTCACGGCCTTGTGTCACTGGGAAAAAGTGCCCATCACGCTCACAAATGTTCTGAGGAGGAAGGCTCTGCACAGTTGTGACATGACACACCCCCAGAAAGTTAGGCACTCTCTGTCCCCCTTCCCGACCTGGGAAATACAGGCCCTATGGGCCTGAGATTTCAGTCCAGTCTGAAAAGATTGGTGGGCAAAGCCCTCATCGTTTCCATGAGAGGCAAAAAAGCACTTTCTTACAGCTCATGAAGAAAATCAAAAGAACATCAAGATGACACGTGGTTTACCAGGCTGCTTTTTCAATCCTCCCTTCCCCAAAATGCTGCCCTAGGAGACAGCTCATGATGTTTCTGCTGGTGGCAAAGAGTCAAAGAAAAAGAATACAAAGAAAAGACTTACCCACACTAGACATACTTGCCCTCCCCCCACACTAAGTCAATGAAGTCTTTTTTTCACCCTCCCCTAGCCCTTTGCTCAGGCCTGGCCAACAGTGTGTTTCGGCAAGCTACTCTTCCATCTGGGCCCAGGCCTCCTCTGCCTTCTGGTAGTACTGGCTGGCCAGTCGGCCCTTCATGGCTTCCATCGCCGCCTCAGCCGCCTGGGTGTACAAGTCACCTGGAAGACAGCAAAGTGGGCACAGAGTGACAAGCCTGCTGCTCTGGCCGGTCCCCTCCCTGGGAATGGCATCCTGAGGTTCCTTTAAGAACCATACTACTCCTGGGCCCTCCCTGGTGGCTCAGTGGGTTAAAGCACAGCACTGAGGAGCTAAAGCCACTTCAGCATGAGCTCCATCCCTGCCCGGGAGGTGACCCACATGGCATGGCAGACCTCTCCTGACCTGCCCACTGCCCCACTGCCCACTTTGATGATCTGCCTCTTCTGCTCCCCATTTTGTCTGTGTGAATCCTCTCACTGCCCCTGCACCTCTGGCCTGTACCCCAGTTCTGTATGCACAAATAAATACATCTTCGGAAAAAGAAAGAAAGAAAGAACCATGCCCTTTGCCTCCACAATCTGACCCCGCTCTCAAGGTGGCCGGGGTGCAGGCAGCTCCCTCCCACAGCTCCAGGTCGCTGGGGCCGGTTCAGCTGCTGGCAGAAGCCAGTCTCAGCTGCTCTTCTCTGCGAGCCAGTGATTGGGCTGGGGTTGGGCAGGTGATTCCACTGGCTCAATGAGAGGGTTCTGGGACTAACTGGGGGATGTATGAAAAGGAAGAAAGAAAGCAAAGGAAAGACTATACACAAGCTGCCTATTGCAACACCAGATGAATCTGTGCAAAAAAAAAAAAAAAAAACAAAAACAAACCTGGCTTTCAGAGCTTTATGGATTTAGGAATTTGAGATCAGGGACTTACATTATTTGAAGTTACTATTAGCTTTATTTTTTGAATCAAGCTTATAAAAGTTTTTAAAACTTAACCTAATTCTTTGTGAAATTAATTTAGTGAAGTGTTTACTGTGGAACAGAGAAAAAAGATACATTATATATATATAAGATATATATATAATGTATATCTTTGTATATATATATATACAAATATATTGTATATATATTTGTATATTTACTGATAATTGAATAGACAAAATGTGGTATATGTATGCCATGAAATGTTATTTGGCAGTAAAAAGGAATAAAGTATTGATACATGGATGGACCTAAAAATTATTATACTGAAATGAAAGAAGCCAGACAAAAAAGGCCCCATAAGCATGATGCCATAAATAAGAAATGTTCAGAACAGGTAAATTCACAGACAGAAAGTAAGTTAGTGGTGGCTGGTGACAGAGAAGGTGGAAATAGGGAACACCTGCTGGCAGGTACGGAGTTTCATTTTGGGCTGATGGGAATGTTCTGGAATTAGAGAGTGGTGATGGCTGCAAAACCCTGTAAATATAGTAAACCACTGAGCTGTCCATTTTAAGATGGTGCATTTCATCTTACGATTAGCATAAAATAAAACAATTATTTTTTTAAAAGCCCCCTAATCTCTACCCATTAATTAAAATTCTGATCTGCACACCAGCCATACAGCCCCTCCTAGGCCAGCCCCGCGTGGGACTCCAGCCCCCCCCCCCCAGGGCCTAGTATGGCCCTTCCTCTCCCTGGCAGGAGGGACTTGCCCTGGCATAGCTCCGTGGGGGGAATTTCAATCCGCCCAGTCTCGCTTGTCTGCTTCGTCCCACCCATCCCCCAGAGGCAGGTCTGCAGCCTCTACCTGATCTCTGGGGGTGCTTCTCGAGTCCGCAGCCACCTGTGAACAGCATCTCGGCCTCCCGGGCCAGCAGTGTGAACCGGGGCTCATGCAGCACCCCGTCGTACTCTCCACCTTCGTCACAGTCTGTGGTCTCCAGGGCGGTGCTGTACCAGTGCAGGGCCTCCTGCCAGTCTTGGGACCTACAGGAGATGCAGAGTGAAAGAGGGTGTTGCCATGGCAACGCACAGGAGGGGCGAGTTGGGGATCCCAGCAGGGCATCACTTATACTTCCTGACCCACAGGACCCAATGCCACCCGCTAAGGGGCATCCAACATCATTAGGTTTATGTATTGATTAAGATGGCAGCCAAACAGCTTTTCCTAACGAAATCAGTATATTACATAATGTCCCAAGGGACAGAAGTAGGATATCCTGAAGAAGTGGGGCACTTCTCTAGTAGCTGCAAAATCCTCCTGTGGGGTAGCACTGGCAGGGGCCGAGAGTCCCAGCCAATGTGCCCTAAGACTTGGGGAGGTGTGGAGGTGGGTGTGGAGGCTCCCAGAACCGTCTGGGCCCACCTTTAGCTCAGCCAGTGCCTGCCAGCTCTGGTTCTCCTCCAGCACCATGCGGGCCTGGCCCGGGATGGCTGACTTCCTGCTCTGACTCTGCCCCCTTGACCCTCAGTTCTTTCTTTTGCTGCAGTGAATAGCCAGGTCACCATGGCATATATAGCTCCCCCAACCAAGTAGGCAGCACCCCAAACATACAGCAGATAGAGCAGTAGGCTCTTTTCCTATGATTGTACTCAGCAAGGGAGTAACTATGTACAGGACATCAGGAAAGAGCAAAGCACTGCAGGTATGGCTTTGAGTTTCATGAGACAGTCTAGGAGCAACAGCTAGAAACGATCCGGGGCCCCAAATGCCCACCCTACTGTGTCTAAGAGACGTATGGGTTCATTCACTGAACCAACTACTAAGCCAGGGTCTGCCAAGCACTGGCTCAGCAGAGATGCGGAGACCTGACTCCTATTCTCAGCGAGGTAAGATCACAGATAGGATAGGGTAGTTTGAATATAAGGGGCATCACTGTTGCACAGAAGGTAACAGATTCAACTTTGGACCACATGGTCCAAATACAGATAGGCTGCCAATATCTAGACCCTGAGAGTGTAGTATGATGCAGCTGCAGTCTTCCCTTGCCTTGAACCCTGTGGAAAGATGAAACCTGCACCCCAAGGCAAAGACTGCCAAGATGCTCCCACCCTAGATCACATGATAATGTGCCCGGCCTGTGCCCTCCCAGAAAGCCAGAGGCTCCCGAGGAAGCAGGGATGGCTGAGACGCAAGGGTGAGCAGTGGGTCCCCACACAACCCCTCTTCCTGGATTCTAACCCCTCCTGCTGGCTTAGTCAAGGAGCTAAGAAGATGTTGCCACCCTCCTTCCTCAGAGTGCAGAAACCTGGCACCACGGCCAGAAGGGTAAATGGAAAAACATTGACACATGCAGAATACGCACTTCCAGGCGTCTCAGAGCCACTACTAAGGAAAAGTCACAGCAGGCCTGAACTCATCCCTTTCTCCTCTTCATCTCGATGTGGAAATCAAAGCAGGCAGAGTACCTTACTACCACCCATCACCCTATCCTCTAGGATCCGCCACTCTGGGCTTGAGGCTGCATGTCCCTTCAGACTTCTCAGGTAAATCTTCATGTGGAATGGCTAGGACGTCTGCCCTGGCCTCCTGCTTCAGATGCCAGGCACTGAGATTGCAGGCGTCATCTTCTTTACCCTTCACCTAGCCCAAAGATCAGGCTCAATAATCACTTCCAAGTCATACAATGAAGACATTCAGGGCCCTCCCTGGTGGCGCAATGGGTTAAAGCTCAGCACTGCGAAGCTGGCTGCAGCCACTTCAACACGAGTTGGATCCCCAGGCAGGGAGGTGACCCACATGACACAGCAGACCTCTCCTGTCTCCCCGCTGCTCCCCTCAATAGTGCACTTCCTCGATCTGCCTGTTCTGCTCTCCATTCTGTTTCTGGTAAATCTCTCACTGACACTGCACCTCTGGCCTGTCCCCCAGTTCTGTATGCAGAAATAAGTAAATCTTAAAAAAAAAAAAATTAAGCCATTGAGGTCAAGGAGGTCAGACAACTTGCCCAAGTTCACTGAACCAGAAGTTCAGGGAGCAGAGCTGGAAGCCAGGTCTGTCCCGAAGCTGGAGGGAAGCTCCCACCTCTGCCAGGTTCCCACGGGCTTCATCGGAGCAACATACCTGCCTGGGCTGAGGTTCAGGCCCGTGTCGAAAGCTCGTGCCACCAGGATCATGGACTGTCTGTCACCAGCCTCAGCTGCTTTCAGTAAATAATTGAACCCTCTGGTTTTATTCTCTTCTGTCTCCTGGCAGTACAAAGTGAAGACAGGGAGAGAACAGGAGCTGAGGCTTGCACTGGAGAGGCTGCTAGGATTTCATGAAGCAAAATGCTGTGTCCTGAAATGGTTTGAGAGCTCTGGGCTGGGAATACTGTAGAGATTCACATCAGGAGAAAGAACAGGCATAGATCCCGCCATGGGCTGGCAGGTGGTTTCCACCAGGCAGGGCGGGAGGGAAACTGGACTCTTGCTCACTGACTCTCTGCTCTGACTCCTGAGAGTGAACACATCACCTTAAGCCTCCAGTGGGCTCCTCCACTTTTTTTCTAAGCAGCTTCATTGAGATGTAAGGCGTACAATTCAGTAGTTTGGGGTATTGTCACGATGAGCAACCATCACCGTGAGCAATTTCAAAATGTCTTCATCCGAAAAGAAACCGAAGTCAAAAACCCTTAGCGGTCACCTTCCATCGGCCGGCCCACCCTGTCTTTGGCACCCACTCAGTCTATTCTTTATCTCTAGACATTTCCCTAGTCTGGAAATTTTTGTATCAATGCGCTCATTCATGGCACTGCTCACTCACATTGCAGCATATGCTAGGCCTTCATTCTTTGTATGGTGAGCCAGTGCCCTGGATGGCGAGACCACATTTTATTCAGCCATTCGATAAGCATGTGGGTTGCTTTCACTTTCTGGCTATTATTATGTCTGTCTTACTCACTGTCAAGAGTAAGATCCTGGGAACTCAAAAAAATGTCCTGAATGAATGACTCTCAGATAACAGAAAAAGGCCCCAAGAATGGGGGGTTTGGGCAAAGTGGGAGCTCACGGTGGTCTCTGGGACACTTGGTCATTGTTTCCTTGTTGGCCTGCACACCCTGCCTGCCTCGTCCTAGCTGCGTGCTCCAGCCAGTCACACACTCACGCTAGGACAGCGCTGATGACACACTGCGAAAAGCCTCAGCTGCCTGCGGATGAGGAAACTGAAATAACTCCCATAAAAAATCCCTTTACAATGGTGCCAGGGTGTGGCTGGTGGAAACAGCCTAAGGTCACAAGGAAAGTTACCAGGGTGTCTCAGAGAGAGTGAGGAGAGAGAGAGAGAGAGAGAGATTTCCCCCATCTGCACCGCCCTCCCCCCCACAATTCCTTCATTCAGGTCTCTAACCCTGGAGTGTGCTCTGCCTGGATGCACAACACTCCTCAGCGGGCTCCACAGGTTGCAGAGAACTCTACTGGGGCATTTTCAGGAATTTTTCAACACTTGTAAAACACAGCCATTGTTAAGAATGAAAAGATAAAGGCCAGAGGTGTCAGGGATGAGAAGACCTCTGCCTGAACCCCAGTTCTTCTATGTAAAAATGAACAAAATCTTTTAAAAAATGAAAATATATAAACTTACAAATTAACAAATGACATTAAAAACAAAGGTAACAAACACAACTCATCACTTCATAGTTTCCCTATTGTCTATGCTCCTGAGACCACTTATGTCTGTTGCAGAGGTGTTTTTTTATATATATTTATTTCCTTATGCAGATAAGAACTGGGGTATAGGTTAGGGGTACAGGGGATGAAAGGATTGACCAGAGACAGAGTGGGGAGCAAAACAGGCCCAATGACGAAGTACACTGCTGAGGGGAGCAGTGGGCGGTCAGGAGAGGTCTGCCGCGCCATGTGGGTCAGCTCCCTGGCTGGGGATGGAATTTGTGATGGAGTGGCTGCAGATAGCTTCATAGTGCTGACACTTAACCCCTTGTGCCGCCAGGGAGACCCAGATTGCAGAGTTTTTCCAACCTCAACATACTGACAATTTGGACCAGACAATCCAATATTGTCCAGTTGCCCTGTTCACAGATTAGTTAGTAGATCTGGCCTGTGCCCACCAGATGCCAGTTTCACCACCAGACTAGTGACAACCAAAAACATCCATTGCCAAGAGCTCCTTGGAGGAGGGAGACTGGCTGTGGTTTGTGGAATCTGTGGCGGGTCACCACACATTGTTGAGATGACTTATGCCCAGTGACGACATCGTGGCGCAACAAAATCGGTCATGGTTGGAGCGGAAAATTCCATAGAGGGGGTAGAGCTTTTTATTTTTTATTGTGTAGACTGAGAAAAAAAATATTCATAATGTGGATGCAAGTGTAAAGTACATGGTGTCTCTAGCTTTGACATTGTGACTAGACAGGAAATTGATGAGACCGTCTTCAGCGTTCATATCTTCAGGCTAAAAGATAGTTTCACATTCCAGCAATATCTGATTCAGCAAAGACACAACCACACGGGGGGCAAATAAATGAGGTGCCGGCTCTGACAGCGGTCTTCCTTATTTCACATTCAGCTCACGGAAGTGACAACATCAACCAATAGTTATATCAGAGTCTCTCCCTGCCAGCAGTTGCAACTGGAGGTGGACTGCAGATCTAAGAGTGCCACAAAAGGCCTCCCTGGTGGCGCAGCGGGTTCAAGCACAGCACTAAGAAGCTAAAGCCACTGCAGCATGAGTTCGATCCCCGCCTGCCCCGAGAGCTGACCCATACGGCACAGCAGACCTCTCCTGACCCGCCCACTGCTCCCCTCAGCAGTGTACTTAGTCAGTCGACCTGTTCTGCTCCCCACTCTGTCTCTGGTGAATCCTCTCACTGCCCTGCACCTCTGGCCTGTACCCCAGTTCTGTATGCATAAATAGATAAATCTTTAATTAAAAAAAAAAAGAGTGCCACAAAAATAAGCCAAAGTCTTCTGGGTGGATCAACTGACTATCCCACATCTGCAGTAGAGAGTATTTCTACTGTTGCCTGTCAACTGTATGCTCCTCATTCTTTCCATTAATAAAACGTATAATGAACTCACACAAGGTGCGCACAACCCACCCCCCCAGAATCAGGCATCAGACACTCCCAGCACCCCCCACCAGGTGTTATGACAGCTCACTCCCCACTGGCTCACCCCACCAGCCTTTCTTCTCACTGAACTCCCTCTATTCATCTGGTCCACAGAAGGACACAAGCCCCTGCCTGCACCAGGCTGTGTCCTGGCCCCTAGGAAGAGAGCTGGGCGGCCAGGAGGTGACCCGGGAACTCCTTCTTCCCTTGTTTCCACCAGCCCCTTCTGCTTCTCCGCCACACCATCGCAGGCTGCCTGGAAATGTGCCTGCCACCCTGCAATCATTCCCCCCGGGCTGAGCGCACACCCACCAGTTTAAGCTAACTCGGAGATGCCAGGGCCTAAACGTGTTCAGGAAACTTCTGTGCCCGGCGGGCATCTCCAGGATGGCTGACTGAAACCCTGCCCCCTTACCTCCAGAGACACGTCGGGCAGGAGGTGGTGCGGCAGCTGCAAGCACATGAGGCCCAGGCCCACGATGGCCTCCAGCTCGCCCAGGTCGGCGGCCTGCTCCAGGTGGAAGACGGCCGCCTCGCGGTCCCACTCCTCGTCCTTCTGACAGAAGCGCCCGCCCTCATGGTAGCGCACCATGGCCAGATGGACCTGCCACACGGACCTGGGCGTCGGCCTGGTGGGCGGTGGGGGGCCGCGGGGGCGCCCCAGGGCCGCCCCGCCAGCCGTGGGAGGAAGTGGTTAGTGGGGAGAGGGTGAGGGGCTCCGAAACGGCCACTGTACCTTCCCCAGAATGGACTTTCCGATCTTCTTTTCAAGGCCCAGAGTGTTGAGCCTCTGCACTTCCAGGGCCACGGCTGACGGCCTTGGCAGGTGCCAGCGGGAGCTGAGGAGACCCCACTTCTCCACACCCTTCTGCAGGGAGAGACCGGGTAAGGTGCCGCTCCCACCACAGCAGCCCCACGGCGGGCCTGCTGGGGCACAGCCTGGGAGAGCAATTCTTCTTGATGTCAGACTGCTTTTGGGCAAACACTGCTCCCTTTCTTATCACTGAGTCCTGCAAGCTTGGGGGCGCAGGGGGCAGTATAGCAGCAGGGCACGGTGGCCACCAGGGAGGACTCCAGCCCCTTCCAGGGGCCTTTCCTCCTCATTTATCAGCCTGATTCTGGTTAAGGGGGTTGGACTGTATGCTGTCCCCCTTTTTCAGGGCCCCGGCAAGGCACTTGTGGGGTCGGACCGCAGGCTTTGCAGCAAATCTACTCTGCTTTGCTCTGTGCATGAAACCACGTCGGGGGGAGGGGGGTGTTAGGGGAGGGGGAGGTGCACAGGCAACTGTGTGCACACGTGTGTCTGCCTGTGGGTGAGTGTGTGCTCTTGTGTGCAAGGGCGCTGAATGTCTTGAGGTGCACCTGCAGCCCCCACAGCAAAGAGTGACCCAGTCCTGGTGAGGGACCCAGAACTTGACCCTCGAGAGAAATACCAGGTGGTAAATAAATACTGTGCGGCAAGAAATCTGTGTTCCCAAAGAAGCGAGTCTCCTGCTGAGGTGCCCGGAGGAGGGGCCACAGGGGTTCTCTTCAGGAGAGCAGGAAGGATTTGAGGAGCTGTGACTAGAGGAAGAAGAGGGCCACGGCCGGTGAGAGAGACTCTCCTCAGCAAGGGCTGGAAGGTGAGGGGTTCCCAGTATGCCTCGGAGTCACCCAGAAAAGGGCCCTGAGGGCCGGTCTCCTCCAGCCCTGCCTGATGATAGCAGTCATCTGAGATGCCCTTCTTGCCAGGTAAGCTCAGTTAAACAAAAGTGCAGAAATAATAAATGCACCTGAAAGAAAGAAAGGAATACGAGGCAGGAGCCCAGGGGCTGCTAAGGCCCCCGATTTCTCAGACAATGAGCTGTCACCCTGGAATTCAAGCAGCGCGGGGATCCCTCGGGTAGGGGCCTCCACACCAGCACTGTCACTGTGGGCTATGTCCAGGGGGGGGCTGGTGCTCATCCTCCCCTCACACCCCACCCTGCCGCAGGGTCCAGCCCCGGGCAGAAGCTCAGAAAGTGTTTGCACTGGGTCTAGGGGACAGTCACATCCTCCAGAGCTGTGCGAGGCGCCCAGGCAGCAGCAGGCACAACAGGGGCAGCAAACAGCCCGGGAAAGGCAGGCTCCAGCCACGGCAGGACATCCCGGGGCACCCTACCTGTCCAGAGCTGCCCAGGCTGTCCTCATCCGACTCGTACCGCCGATGACCATTTGCGTGGGCCTGGTGGAGGCAGAGTAGAGTGGTCTGAAGAGCAGCCCTCCCCCCAAGAACATGCACTGGGGCCTCCTCCTGGGGATCTGGTTCAGCCCTCCGGGGGGCCCCTTATCCTAGGGGAACCAGCTGGCACCCCCAGGGAAGGGGGCCCTCTGCTTAGGAAACCCGTTACGTCCCCTTCCCCCAGGGGACCCGGCCCGTGGCCCCCCCCCCCAGTCTGCCAGGAAGAGAGGGTGCTGGCAACAGGTGTCATGGGCTGGTGCGGCCGCGGCCTCGCCCACTCTCCCCACAGGCGGGGATGACGGGAAGGCAAGGGCCTGGCCCCAGCGCTCCCACCAGACCGGCCTTGACACCAGGCCTCTAAGTGCTGACACTCCAGGTGTCCCGGGAACCCGTCTCCGGGGCCCTCCCCGGGGTCTGCCAGAATCCCGGGCCCCGCACCTTCACCTGCACCACTGCCTCCTGGCCAGATCCCTCTGCTTAGCCACCGAGCCCCAGCTTCACCCTGAGACGTAGCCGCCACTTTCTACCTTGGGCCTGACCCCTGTACCTGTCCCTTACAAGCCACCGTTCTGCACATAGCTTTGTCTGAAATGGCATGATTCAGCCTTTACTCGTTATGCTCCCACCACCCATTCCCACGCACCCCTTTCTCCCTGACAAGGGGAAGGGGCACTCTATTCCCACTTCTAGGGATCCCTTACCTGTTCTCGGGAGTCTGGGTCATCCAGTTCCCCCCTCTTCTCACTGGGGTATCCGCTGTCCCCACTGTTCTCAGAGTCCTGTGGAAAGAAGATGGTCCTAGGGTCTCAGTGGTCCCCTGAGTTCCCGGTGGTGGTGACATCGAGACACCACAGCCACTGGCTTCCTCTCCTCTGCCACCACACCTCCCTCCTGCCTTGCTGGTAGGGTGACAAGGAGCGGTGGGAAGTAGCGGGGAGGCGCTTGGGCTCCAGAGTCTGCCTGCCTGGGCTCTTTGGGACTTGTCAGCTGTGAGCTTGGGTGCTTGCTCACCGCTTCTTTAGGGGACTCACTCCAGCCCTGGCTCAGAGGGCTGAGGACAAGGCCAAGTGTCATCCCCTGTGCTGTTGTGAAGAGTGAGGCACGTGGTTCACAGGCAGGAAAACAGAAACTGGTTTAAGGGCTGCGACCCGCAGACAAAATGGAGCTTTCGGGACACATTTCACTCCATCTCTACCCTCTGCCAAAACCCTACAGGACAGGGGATGTAGTCTTTACTCTGCTAGATGGATGTTCGGCTCTGAAAGAGGATCTGGGATCACCATCTCTTGCGTTCAGGCTTGAGTTCTGGCCACATCTGCATGTCGGTTCTACCACTATTCAGTTAGCACTTTTCTTCCATTTATTTATTTTACTAAGAAGTATATCTGGGCCTTACTAGTGGCGCAATGGGTTAAAGCGCAGCGCTATGAAGCTATCCATAGCCACTGCAGCACAAGTTCAATCCCTGGCCAGGGAGTGACCCACACGGCGCAGCAGACCTCTCCTGTCTCCCTGCTGGTCCCCTCAGCAGTGAATTTCAGTAGATCTGCCTGCTCTACTCCCCACTTTCTCTCTGGTGAATGCTCTCACCACCCTCCCCACACTTCTGGCCTATACCTCAGTTCCTGTGTGCGTAAGTAAATAAATCTTAAAAAAAAAAAAAGTATATCGACACCCATATCAAATTGTGCGAATACAGAAATGAACTTGGGTGTACCCAGGGCCCAGCCCAGCATTTACCAGACTTGTATAGTCAAGAGTCCCTCTTCTCTCACTACCTCCTCAGGACTGAAATGGACCCAGAGGGAACTTCTGATTGGGGAGGAGGCTGTGATTCACTCTGATCTGGAGATTCACCCTCAGTGCCACTGGGAGTGAGCCCCTCCTCCCAGCCCTGCTCCCCCATGTCCCTCTCCACTCACCCGGTGGTTGTCCAGATGGTTGTGGTCTCGGGGTGCTGTGTTGTCCAGGTTGCCGAACGCAGGCCAATCTGGGCAGGGAGAAAATGCAGACAGTGAGCTGGGTCCGCCACTGGAACAGGCCCCAAGGCCAACCTACAGCCGAGAGCTGCCCACGCCTGCCACCAAACCGTTTTTATGTTATATATATTTTTTATAGTTTATTTTTACATCATTTTGTGCATTTTCCCATCTCACTTGTCATCCCCGTGGGCTTCCCATCACCAAATCACCCATGTGCCAACACCATAGCCCAGTGCATTTCCCTCCCCCCACTGTTTTTGATCCCATTCCCCACTCCACCCCCATAAAAATATAGCTGTTCATCATTATTATTATTTTCTTGCCTGGTTATTTTATATTTTTAAAGGAAAGGGCAAAAATGAGAGCAGACTACTGTCTGCATCTGGAGGCTACAAGTCTTCCTTGAGGACAGCCTCCACCAAACAGTTTGAGGCTGTGTCACCCACGCACACGTGAGTGATGTGTTACCAGCACACATGGCTGGAGCCTGGGTCATACCCCAGGGGGCGAGGTGGTAAAGGGAGAACAGACATTTTTACAAGGCGGCCAAACAGTCGCTACAAGCAGAACCTCAGATGGCTCCAAAACTAGCCATCTCCTGTGGCTCTTGTCTGTCTCCTGTCTCAAGTTCTTACAAGTCAAATGTGGCTCATCTCCTGTGCTGGGTTAGCTTAATTTTTGACTTTTTTTTTAAAGATCTATTTATTTCTGCATACAGAACTGGGGAACAGGCCAGAGGTGCAGGGGGGTAAGAGGATTCACCAGAGACAGAGTGGGGAGCAGAACAGGCGGACCAACAAAGTGCACTGCTGAGGGGAGCAGCGGGCGGGGCAGGAGAGGTCTGCACTGCCCTGTGATCACCTCCCTGCCTGGGGATCCACTCAGGCTTCAGTTGCTGCATGGTGCTGTGCTTTAACCCACTGTGCCACCAGGGAGGGCCCAGTTTTTGAGTTTTTAAGAATGTTTTTCACAACCATTTGAGTTTTGGCAAAAAAAAGAAGAAGGTTTGGTAATGTGAAAATCAGAACTTTCCTGGACCCTCACAGTTATCCATTCAGGTGTTATCTCTGGCCACCTGCAGGCCGTGTGGCTGGCACAGCCTGAAATACTGACTCTTGGCCCTTTGAGAAAACTTTTATTGACTTCTATTCTAGACCACTGCCAAGACTTCCAGGGGTGTCTAGACAGCTTCTTTAACACCAGATGCCAAAATCTTCCTCTTCTGCTCCCCATGGGCTTCCCCAGCTGAACAGCCACCCCGTCCTTTGAGTTTTTTAGGCCAAAACCTGGGAGTCTACCTTGCCTGTCCTTTTGGTCTGCAGACCCCCTGCCACATCTTGAGCAAACTCTGTCATTTCGACTTTGGAAATGATCATTTTTCTCTGCTAAGATGTTAATCAACTTCCTACAGTGGAACAGTCCTCAGATGCCTGCCTAGTGACTATGGCAGCCTATTCACTTGAGACACTATTTGTCTTATTTGTTAGTGTCTTGTGCGGAATTTCTGCATTGGAGAGTTCTAAGTGAGGTTAGAATGCAGTTTTCTTTTTTGATGCCTTGTCAAATTTTGGTATAAATTTTTGCTAGATTCATAAAACACACTGAAAAAATGTTATCCTGCTTTCTACAATGGCAGGTTTTTGGGGGGTGGGGGGAAGAAGAGAGTTTAAGCACTCATCATATAAGATCCTTAGCCTAATAAGATCAACGTAAGAACCTTTACTTAATGGGGTCTGCTCACGCTGTTAGAGGGCCTAGATAACATCTGCTCGCCAGCAAATCAGGATGTCATATTCAATATGCATTGGATTCAGAATATTCAGGATATATCCCCTTGGCCACCACTATATTTATAGCGTTGTTTTTTTTTAAAGGTCTATTTATTTATGCATATCAGAGCCAGAGTGTAGTCCAGAGGTGTGAGGGTTACAGTAGGGAGCAGAACAGGAAGATCCACTGAAATACACTGCTGAGGGGAGCAGTGGGAGAGATAGGAGAGGTCTGCTCTGCCATGTGGGTCAGCTCCCTGGCCAGGTATCGAACTCGTGCTGCAGTAGCTGTGGAGAGCCTCACAGTGCTGAGACTTAACCCATTGCACCACCAGGGAGGACCTCTGGGGTTGCCTTTCTAGCATTCGGATGACCTGAGTCTTGAAAGTCTGTTAAAGGAACTCATAAAGCTACCTGGGTCACCCATCTTTTTAGTTTGTGTCTGTCCTTCTAACACAACGGAAAGGCAGTGTAGTTCTGCTCTACCTGGTGCCTGTGCTCTTTAATCGTGACCAGGGCCCACCCATCACTCACAGAGATGGTCCAGCTTGTGGCTGTGTGGTGTGGCTGAAGATGGGGAAGAAGGAAGTGAGTCAAAGGTCACGTCGCTCATGTTCTCATCTCCAGAGTTCTCAGAAAGGCGGCGGAGTAGAGGAGGGCGGCTCCCAGAAAGGGTCCTGACCCGGGGGCTCCCACACTTTTCCTCTGTTCCCCTCAATATGGTCTTGGCTGATTGCTGGGGACAGTAACAGGAACACTCAGGTCATACAGGCACCCTCAAATGGGATGCTCTTCCAGCCACAGCTCTCGTGCCTGTTTGGGGGCTGCCAGAAAATCTAAAAATAGTCAGGGAGATTAACCCAAGGGCCTCTAAGAAGGGCCTGGCAGCTGCATTCCCTGAAGTGTTTTGCAGCCCTGAGCTGGGGAATATGTGTCCTTATACCCAGAGTCCCAACCTGGTCTTGGCCAAATTCTCTTACATCTGGTCCACACAGTGAGAGAGGGGTGGGCACATCCTCAGCAAGGTGCCCAGAGAACCAGGACCAACTATCAACACGCCACCCAAACACGCCCAAACACACACACCATGCACCTTTTTCACTCTTGGTCCCCTCCCTCAGGTCAACACTGGGCACAAATGAAGCAGATCCCAGGTACTCTATTCATGGGATCACTTGGGGGGGCTTCGTGCACTGACAGTGGAGGTCTGGGGGCCCCCACTCGGGGCTTTGATGGGACTGAGATCCTCGCAGGAGGCAGGACTTGTGGTCCTGGTGGCAGCTGGGCCCCGCAGCCTAAGCAGGCTCACACCAGGCACCTACCAGCAGCTTGGTGCTCTGACTCACTGCATCCCTCTCTCTCGGGGAGAGGTCGAAGGGCGCCAGGCCCATGCTCTTGCAGATGCGGTTGCAGGCGTGGGAGTGGAAGAAGAGCGCCATCCCCCGGACACCTGCAGACAGAGCAATGGCTGCTGGGGCTCTATTCTGAATGGGGCGAGCAGTGCCTGGCATCACAAGGTGGCAGAAGCAGGCATAAAACGGGTACAGGAGTGGGGTCAGACTCCCAAGCACCCATCTCCACGAGCATGGGGCGCTGACACACCCTCTGGGCTTATTTTCTTGGGCATACGAAGAAGTAGGCAACCTGGGCCGAGGTGTGCCATGCACAGCTGGCTTCCCCGCCTACCTAGGTTGCCATCTCCGAAGTCAGTGCCCGTCTCAGTGTGGATCTGCGGGTCGGTGTAGAGGTCCCCCACGCCCTGGATGTCCACCACGATCAGCTGATGGCCGGAGCGCTCAAAGGTAAAGTGGCTGAAGGCCTGAGGGAGACAAAAAGGTAAAGGCGGCCGCAAGAGACCAGCCTGCGGGCAGCATGGGGGCCGCTCTGCGGGGAGGTAACACCCCAGCTCTGCCCATCGGGGGTCAGGCTCTGCAAGAGGCTGGGCAGAGAAAATGACAAAGGAAGGACCCTAAGACCGCAGGACCCTGAGACTGGATGGGTGGTGGGTGGCCTGTTACAGATCTCCTTGGATAGCGCTGTGGAGTTGGGGGCTCCTCCCTCCAGGGGCCTCACCTGTGGCGTCAGTCGCATGTCGTCATCTCGGACAAAGCCCGAGTTGGAGTTGTACTTGATGTACTTGCCCTCGATGTAGTGCTCAAGGTGGAAGAGGGGCTTGCCCGGCCGCTCCTTCAGCTCCACCACACACATCTGCATGATGTCCACCTGCGGGGGTGAGGGGGGTCAGCGGGGGTCAATGGGGGTGGGGGTCCATGGGGGCTGCACCCAGCCACGCCCTCCTCTGGTCAGAGGCCAGAGCAGAGAGCCTGGGTGCCAGGCGGGGCCCCCTCCTGGCCCCATCCCTTTCTAGCTCTCCATGGCAGAAATCGCTGGTTGTCCCCAGAATCCATTCTCCACTTTTTCTTGCAGAATGAAAATCCCTGCTGTGGTCCAGATCCACACTCTGGAGTCCTAACCCCCAGAGGTGATGGTACAAGGAGTGGGACCTTGGGACGTAACTATGCCATGAGGGTGGAACCCCAATGAATAGGATGAGTGCCCTATGGGACCCCAAAGGGATGTCACCCTCCTCCCATCAGGGAAGACATAGGGAGAGGTGCCAGCTAGGACCCAGGAAGTGGGTCCTCATCAGAAAGCCACCAAGGGATGCCTCAATCTGGGTTTCCCAGCAATACATCTCTTGTTTACAAGCCACCTAGTCTGTGCTACTTTGTTGTGACCCCAGCAGGCCGCGGCCTGAGACAGCGGAACACTTGCTGCAACCTCAGTTTGGACCTGGGTCCGGCTCTGCCTGCGGCTGGACTGTATCTCAGTGGCAGGCAGTCAATTCCCTTTTTGGATCAAGCCCATCCAGTGGGTTTCTGCACTTGCAAACAAAAGTCCTGATGAATAGATCCCATCTGTGAATGGGAACATTCCAACTCAAACACCAGACTTGATTTTGAAGAAGAAACAACTCTTTGCACATAAAGTGCTTGGTTCATGAGCTCAGTAAATGATGGCTGTTACTGGCTACCGTGACGATGACGAAGAGGGCTCTCTGCGCCCATCACCCTCGTCTCCAGACACGGGCCCCGGCTGCCCTGCCGTGGAAAGTGGCCAGGAGGCTGCCACACACCTGCTTGGGGGGCTTGTGCCGACTGTATTCTTCGCCCCAGAGCTTGGCCTCCATCTGCAGACGCACGTCCTCAAAGTACACGTCTCTGTCCACGGACTCGATATAGCGCTTCGCCACGTAGTTGGAAGCTCCTTTCCACTGCTGGGCGTGCAGGAAGTTGGAGAGCTTCTTCCTGGGGACAGAGGCAGCCACGCACCTGGGCATTGGGCTCTCTGGGGGCTCACCCCTGGGTCCTCAGCACAGGTAGATCCTGGCTGACCTGTGGCCTGGAGCCAGGAAGGAAATGCAGAAAGGGACAGCTCCCCACGCCACGGCACCCTTCTAAGAGCTGGGGAAGGGGCTTTTTTCAAGATCTCCTATCCCATATCCCTTCAACCCCCGAGCAGAGATCGGTGGGATACTCCCCATCCTCACAGCCAGGTCCAACATGGACCCCAGGGAGACGAATGAGGAGGGCGTGGGCTACAGCAAGCAGAGGTCGCTGCTTCTGGCGATGTCAGAGATGTCGCAACGCCCCTGCTCTCAGGAGCCTGAGTCTGGGCTGGTCCCAAAGAGCAGGTGAGGTCACTTACGTCCTGAAGCACTCCCTCATGGCTCCTCGGCCGAAGGGCTGCAAGACAGACAGCACGCAGCGGGTGATCGGTCCCCACACCCTACCCACAGCCAGCCCTGAGCTGGGAGAGGTTCCCCATGGACCTCACCCATCAGTGGGTTCCCTGACTCCTATCTGAATCCTAAATCCCTGGGCCCTCCCTTCCCTACCCAGCACCAAGTCTGACAGAACTTCCAGCCTGAGGCTGTAGGGACGACTACACCACACGACCCACCATGGAGTGAAGATGTTATGGGACGGGGGAGAGGATGGGGGAGGCAGCACATGTCAAGAGGGGTTTCTGCAGCCCTGTCTGTAATGGAAAAGGGGCAAACAACCTCAATGTCCATCAACTGCATGATGAATAAATCATCCTCTGTTCACTGGATGAAATGCTATATGGCAACAAGAATACAAATTACAGTTCCAGCAGAAGGAGGTGCTTCTCCTTGGGGAAGTAGAGTGACAGGACTGAGAAGCACTTGGGGTTTGTGGGTGCTGTGTCTTAAACAGGGTACTGGCTACACCACGTGTTCAACTTTGTGAAACTTATCAGGCTTTCACATTGTTGCTTGCGTGAGACACTAGAGTGAGTTTCACAAACCAGTCCTCACCCTTATCATGCAGGCAGCACTGTATTTTCTAGTCTATTCCTTTTTCCAAAAGGCTGCTTGCAACCCCCTGAATTAATTTAACAGCTCAGTAGTAGGTGGTGACCTGCAATTTTCGAAAACTGATAGACACACAGTCAACTGGTTTTCCACACGAGCACTGAAAAGAAGCTTTGAATATGTGCTGGGTGATTAAGATGTGGGTCTAGAGCAGGCAGATCTACTGAGACAGAAGGAAGAGCAGCGGTTGCCTGGGGCTGGGCTGGGGGAGATAAGGGGCTTGGGGTCTCACTGCTACAGATGTTTCTTTTGGAGAGGGTGTATGTTCCAGGGCCGTTGCAGAGCAATGTCTATACTACAAACCACCTGAAGTTAGAACCATACAATAAAGTGGGTGTGGGCAGGAGGGAGAAAAACACCCACTTGGCCCCCCTGGACAGGAAGCTCTGCTCACCTGAGACGCCATCTTGATCAGAACCTCATCTTCTAGCCACTCCCTGGTGACTGCACTGTACCTGCGGGGAGAGGACCACCTTAGGGCACAGCACCCACAATGTGACCATGATCTTGTCACTCACTGGCCAGAAGTGGGAGACCTTTCTGAGCTCCCCACTGCCTAGGGGATCAAGTCCCCTCTACACATAGGCCGAGCTGACCACTGGCCCGGCCTGGCTCGAGGTGCTTGAAGTGGTTGCTTCGTTCTCCCTCAACCTCACACCAGCAAAAGATACACACTGCCATTGCCTCCAGCTCCGGGGTAATTTTTTTTTTTTTTAATAATCTAATAGTTTATTTTTACATCATTTTGTGCCTTTTTCCATCTCAGTTCTAATCCTGCCCCTGGGTATTTGTTCTGCAGCACAGCTCAGCCTCCATGGTCAAATACACACCTGCTGCCGCCCTAAGGTTCGCGCACATGTGCAAGTATTTGCAGGAGCCAGCCCCTTCTCCTTGGCCCCCAGGGTACTTGGGCCTCACTGGGCAGAAGTGACCACATCCTGAGGGCATCTCCAGACCCGGGGACCCACAGCACCCGACAGACACGCAGCTGACCTGTGACGCGTGGCACGCTCCGTGGCAACGTCCTCGAGGTGGAACTCGGCCCAGGGGTCAGGCATGTGCTTGGCCTTCTCGATGGCCTGCTTCCAGGCTTCCTGCCGAACGCAAAGGGCAGGGCAGGGGCTGATGGGAACTCTGGACAGGGCAGCCCAGACTCCTGCAGCCCTTTGGAAGGCTGGCGTGCTGCCTCCAGCCTCTGGGGAGATGTCTCCACCTCCCCAGAGCCTCTCCCTCCTCTTCCTCTGAAAACCACAAGTGACATTGAGGTAGATCACTGCAGGTTTTCTTAGGTGGCCCGTGGAACTTTATAAGCTTGGTAACATGACCACGATCTTGAAAGAACAAAAGGAGAACTGTGCACACCGCTGGGTGTAAGATTCAAATCTGAGTAACTACAAAGAGACATATTTTCTAGCATCTACTTGGTGAGTAAAGGGCGTTGGGGGCCACTAAAAGCTTCTTCCTATAAGGCCCAGAGGGCTGTGGTTGCTGCGACAGAAGAGTGTTGGAAAACGCTGAGAAAGTGTGGGCACATCGTTCTCACACATCCAGCCTTCCCCTGTGGCCCTCCAGGAAATTCATGATGATTAAGGTTTTACTTGTTATTTTGTACCCTTAGGCTTTGAGGAACCAGAACCCTTATTATTTTTAAAGCCTAGACTGAAGGCTGACATTTTATTTTATTTATTTTTTTAAGATTTATTTATTTATGCAAACAGAAATGGAGTACAAGCCAGAGGTGCAGGGGTGGTGAGAGGCTTCACCAAAGACAGAGTGGGGAGCAGAACAGGCAGATAGAGGAAGTTACACTGCTGAGGGGAGCAGCAGATGGGTAAGGCGAGGTCTGCTACACCGTGTGGGTCACCTCTGGGCCGGTGATCGAACTCACACTGTAGTGACTGCGGCCAGCTTACAGTGCTGCATCCTAACCCGTTGCGCCACTAGGGAGGGCCCTGGAACCTTTTTTATTATTATTATTATTAAAGATTTATTTATTTGTACATATAAAACTGGGGTACAGGCCAGAGGTTCAGGGGCGGTGAGAGGACTCACCAGGAACAGAGGGGAGCAGGACAGGGAGATTGACGAAGTACACTGCTGAGGGGAGCAGCGGGCGGGTCAGGAGAGGTCTGCCGCGCCATGTGGGTCACCTCCAGGGTGGGGATCGAACTCATGCTGAAGTGACTTTAGCTTCTTAGTGCTGCTTGTTAACCCGCTGTGCCACCAGGGAGGGCCCTGGAACCTTTATTATTTAACCATGACTATGTGACCCTTTTATGAAAGGTCCAGGCCCATCTCCTCAGCCTCCTCCTGAGTCCCAGACACAGAGGCTCACTGCCTGATGCCAACGCCCCTTTCTGTCTTCTCCATCTGCCAGCCTCGTGTGGCTGGAGGTCCACAGCTCTCTGGACCAGATGTCTAGGCTTCACTTGCAGATAATATACTTCCAGCCCCAAGCACAAAGAGGCTCACTGCCTCTGGTATGCACAGAGCTCCCCAGGGGCAAAAGGCCAGCTGCCGGGGTAGTTTCCTGGGGGTGGCAGGGATGTCTCCCCTCAGTGAGTCATCGGCTCCTCTGTCTCATTTCCAGGTGATCACTGTTCTTTGACCAAGCTGTGAGCTCCGCCCTTGGAGAGATGAAAGCAATCAGCCAGGTCTGCTAGGAAGGGCGTGGGAAGCAGGTGTGGGTGGCTGGGGGCAGGGGCACGGTAGTGCCCGGCAGAATTCTAAACCCACAAATGCTGGCTCCAGCCTCTCCATCTCGGGGGACTCACCCGCCCATGCACCCCTGCACAGCAGAAGTGTGCTTTGTAGTAGTAAAAGAATGGAAACATCCTTCTGACCTGGCCTCATGGGACTGGCCAGAGACAATTACGGTACTTCCAGACAATGACTCGAAGGCCAGTCGTTCAAAAAGCAAAGTAACAGCACCTCCCTGGTGGTGCAAGGGCTTGGGTCTCAGCACTACAGAGCAATCTGCAGCCACTGCAACACAAGTTCGATCCCCGGCCAGGGAGCTGACCTCTCGTCTCCCCACTGCTCCCCTCAGCAGTGTATTTCAGTAGATTTGCCTGTTCTGCTCCCTACTCTGTCTCTGGTGAATCCTCTCACCCCCACATCTCTGGCCCACACCCCAGCTCTTGTGTGCATAAATAAATCTTAAAAAAAAAAAAAAACACTACAGACCTGCTACATTTGTTTCTTCTAGAAAATGGAGAAATGATAGAAGACTAGGAATGGGAGTAACCACTCCTGATCCAAAGACAATCCCAGTGGGTTGGTTGATGTCCTTCCCTCCAGGCTCAGGGCGTGTGCTTGTGCGTGTGCGTGTGTGTGTGTGTGCATGTGTGTCTGCATGGTGTGTCAGACATAGAATATTTTCTGCTATTTAAGTTGAACGCTGGAACAGAAGCACGTGCCCACATCCATGATGAACTATAAACATCCTCTGATTGGCTGCCTGATATTCTATGGAGAGGGAGACCACCGTCCCCTGGGGAATCTGGCGGAAGGCACTTGGCCTTGACAGTCAGGGAACATGAACTTCACAACACATGCCAGGTACAGCGGGGTGGTGCCCCCTTGGGGGAACGCCAGTTGGCCAGGTTGGTAACGCCAGTTGGCCAGGTTGGTAAAACAACCAAGTTGTCATGGCAACAGTAATCAGAGCGCTCACCAGGTTCATGGAACACCAAGAGGGTGAGGGTTGGAAAAGTAAGCTGCTGTCACCATCTCCAGTTGCTCCTGGCAATTGGAAGCCACGGAGCCTGCTTCCCATTCCCTAGGAGGCCCGCAAGGATGGGCTCCAGTGGTCGTTCTGCCAAGTGCAGGGAAGGGCAGTGGACACAGCTCTGGCCACGCAGTCAGGGGCTGACCACAGCAGAGAAGGCCACTCATAAACAGAGCACGGCAGAGCAGAGTTCTGTTCTGGGCGCGGCTCCTGCTCCTGCAAGATGTCTTGGCGTCCAGCATTGGTGTCCGGCAAGGTCTTTTTCCTACTTTGGATTTCTGTCTTTGCAGCTCACTCTCAAATGGTTTCATCCACTTTACTTTAAAAACTGTGCCCTCCTGGCACAATACCCAGCACAGGGCAGGCACTTGTATGTATTCCGAGCTGAGCGAGCAGGAGCTGGTCTAACGCTTTCAGTGGCCGTAAATCTGCTCTTAAGGCAACGTGGTGGTGTCTGCTAATCGTCCCCGAGCGCTCTGCTCTCCTTCCTAGGGTCACTGGTGTTTAGCTAAGCACACGGGCACTCAGAATCAGTCTACATTTCCTAGATTTCTCTGCAGATCATGTGACAAATTCTGGCCGATGGGATACAAACAGAAAGGCTGTAGGTAACTTTAGGAAAGAGCTTTTTAAGCAAAGGAGCACTCTGCTCTCCCACCTTCATACTAGCTGGAATGTAGGTGTGAGAGCACAGCTGCTGGTCTGCAGCTCCTTTGGTTTCCCCGGGCTGAGGAGAATGTCAGGTCTATGGCGGGACATGGCCAGGACTGAGGTTGCGGTCACGATTCCCCTGTAAACTAGCAGTGGGGCCCTGCTGAGGCCACATCCCCACTCAGCCCCTCTGACATAAAACGGGGAAGTTGGCAAGCTGAATTAACTTGGTCAAGGTCCGCAGCAGCATCGCCAGGATTCGTTCCCTTGGCAGCCTGGCTCCCACGTCAGACTCTCAGCTGCTGCACTGCCCGCCTGGAGGAGCAGGCCAAGCTGTGGTTGTGACCCGTCCCTGGCATGTCCTGGCTCCAGGGGCCAATGACCAGGCACCAGTCAGCAGGAATTATGGCCAAGGGCCAGCCAGAGCACTGTAGGGTTTTCACAACCCAGTAATGGGCCCCAAGCTAGAATTTGAAAA
>NW_004567133.1:9408842-9411320 GCF_000260355.1 Condylura cristata
AATCGTCCCCGAGCGCTCTGCTCTCCTTCCTAGGGTCACTGGTGTTTAGCTAAGCACACGGGCACTCAGAATCAGTCTACATTTCCTAGATTTCTCTGCAGATCATGTGACAAATTCTGGCCGATGGGATACAAACAGAAAGGCTGTAGGTAACTTTAGGAAAGAGCTTTTTAAGCAAAGGAGCACTCTGCTCTCCCACCTTCATACTAGCTGGAATGTAGGTGTGAGAGCACAGCTGCTGGTCTGCAGCTCCTTTGGTTTCCCCGGGCTGAGGAGAATGTCAGGTCTATGGCGGGACATGGCCAGGACTGAGGTTGCGGTCACGATTCCCCTGTAAACTAGCAGTGGGGCCCTGCTGAGGCCACATCCCCACTCAGCCCCCCTGACATAAAACGGGGAAGTTGGCAAGCTGAATTAACTTGGTCAAGGTCCGCAGCAGCATCGCCAGGATTCGTTCCCTTGGCAGCCTGGCTCCCACGTCAGACTCTCAGCTGCTGCACTGCCCGCCTGGAGGAGCAGGCCAAGCTGTGGTTGTGACCCGTCCCTGGCATGTCCTGGCTCCAGGGGCCAATGACCAGGCACCAGTCAGCAGGAATTATGGCCAAGGGCCAGCCAGAGCACTGTAGGGTTTTCACAACCCAGTAATGGGCCCCAAGCTAGAATTTGAAAAGCACTGCTCAAAGTAATGAAACGTGTTCTAAGCCAGCAAAATCCTCTAGCCTCATAGACCTGTCCCCTCAGATCCAGAATTTAGAGCATCCTTGAGGGTTTGAACACAGGGAAGACCACAACCAGCGGTCCCAAGCCCCCATCCCCGAGACAGGTGAGCTGGGGCGGAGGTGGGAGGGGCCGCTCACCTTGAAGTGGAAGGAGCCCGCCGGGGAGCCGCTGGAGCCATATTGCTCATTCTTCCTTAGGTCCCCGTAGTAGTTGCTGACCTTGCAATTGACATTCTGGTGTGACGAGGGCTCCTCGGTGATGGGGCAGATGAAGTAACCCTCGTCATCGTCGCTGTCTGCATCGGAGTCACGGTCATGGCCATTCCGGGAGGTCCGGCCGCCATCCACACCTTCCAGGCAGAAAATGAGGTCCTCCTCTGCCATGGTCTGGGGGCACCCCTTTTACCTGTGGGGTGTGCCACGCAGCCAGAGTCCCCGGGTAAATGCAGAGCTGACGGTCCTGCAAGGGGAACACAATAATAGTGCAGAACAGTGACCAGGAGCTGTGATAAAAGTGACTGTGTGCGTGCACATATATACGCTTGCACTGGAATATTACTTAGCAATCAAGAAAGATAAACGCATGCTATTCACAGCAACAGGGATGAAGCTAGAAGGGATTATGCTCAGTGAAATAAATCAGAAGGAAAAAGAAAAATATAAGATGGCTTAATTTATCGGGGGAATAAAAGGGAACCAAAAATAGTAACAATAAAAACCACAACAAAACAAAGCAAAAATAAATAGACAACTATAAAGCAGAGACATTCTCCAGGGACAGGAATCAAAGCCAGGATGAAGAGCACTATAGTGATGGAGCACAGGTGGCCGGGTGGTGGGAATTCTGTGGGGCTATACACCTGAGAAAAGAAAGCAAACGCGGTACAAAAATGAACAGTGATGTAAAATATAGATAAATAGGGGCCTCTCTGTTTGCTGTTAAAGCGCAACACTGTGAAGCTTTCCGCAGACACTGCAGCACAAGTTGGACCCCCGACCAGGGAGCTGACCCACAGGGCGCAGCAGACCTCTCCTGTCTCCCCAGTACTCCCCTCAGCAGTGTATTTCAGTAGACCTGCCTGTTCTGCTCCCCACTCTGTCTCTGGTAAATCTTCTCACACCCTGCACCTCTGGCTTGTACCCCAGTTCTGTATGCATAAATAAATACACACACACACACACATACATATACATACACACACATATATAGTTACATAAATTATTAAAATTTAAAACTAAAGTGCTGTCTGTGTCATGTTTGTAGACTGTGGTTGATGGGGACTAAAACCCAGCAAAGCAAAATCACAGATAACAGAGGATGATTCTCACTAAAACCATTGAATCGTATAATTGAGCCAAATGGGTTGTAGGTCTGTAAACTATATTTCAATAAACAGAAGGTTAAAAAGATAGTCCAAAAATGCCTGTTAAATGTAAAAATCAAGCTGGTGATCCTTTTAATGTTCAAAGAAAAAGCACACTGGAGCTGAGTTAAACCTTCCTGAACTCCAGCTGGGTCAGACCAGAGGCAGGAGTCACCAATGTGGGAAGGGCTGGGAGCCAATGGTGGGGGGAACTTATTTTAACGTAGGCATTTCTCTACCACTTTCACTTTTTACAAAGCTGATTGCTTTCAATCTAACATAATAAATGAAAATAAATATTAAAGATATTTATGCATGCATACAAGAACTGGGTACAGGCCAGAGGTACAGGGGGTGAATACGTTCCCTTGGCAGCCTGGCTCCCACGTCAGACT
>NW_004567133.1:9411836-9418129 GCF_000260355.1 Condylura cristata
AAGAATTATCTCAGCAGAAAATATATTTATAGCTTAACCCAGTATACACCAATAAAACATAAAATCAAAATTTCAGGAAAGCATACTTAATCTTACTTTGTACAATGTACTTTGCTATTTTCTATTCTACTCTTTTCTTCTCTTGTTTCTTTTTTTTTCTTAATGTACCACCCACACCTATTTCTCTACTCAGTTGGGAAACCTCTGGTCTAGGTGTTAATGCTGACTTTGTCTCTTAGTTTCCTGCAGGACCACGGCCACTGGCCTGGTCCTGCATGAGTCACCTGATTCAACATACTCAGGCCCTGTGCCCTCTTCTCTCCACTCTGGGTCACTCCAGCCCCAGCCCCTACAGTGCTCTGGCTGGGCCTTGGCCATAATTCCTGCTGACTGGTGCCTGTTCATTGGCCCTGGGAGCCAGGACATGCCAGGGACGGGTCACAACCACAGCTTGACCTGCTCCTCCAGGCGGGCAGTGCAGCAGCTGAGAGTCTGACGTGGGAGCCAGACTGCCAAGGGAACGAATCCTGGCGATGCTGCTGCGGATCTTGACCAAGTTAATTCAGCTTGCCAACTTCCCCGTTTTATGTCAGGGGGGCTGAGTGGGGATGTGGCCTCAGCAGGGCCCCACTGCTAGTTTACAGGGGAATCGTGACCGCAACCTCAGTCCTGGCCATGTCCCGCCATAGACCTGACATTCTCCTCAGCCCGGGGAAACCAAAGGAGCTACAGACCAGCAGCTGTGCCCTCCTGGCACAATACCCAGCACAGAGCAGGCACTTGTATGTATTCCGAGCTGAGCGAGCAGGAGCTGGTCTAACGCTTTCAGTGGTCGTAAATCTGCTCTTAAGGCAACGTGGTGGTGTCTGCTAATCGTCCCCGAGCGCTCTGCTCTCCTTCCTAGGGTCACTGGTGTTTAGCTAAGCACACGGGCACTCAGAATCAGTCTACATTTCCTAGATTTCTTTGCAGATCATGTGACAAATTCTGGCCGATGGGATATAAACAGAAAGGCTGTAGGTAACTTTAGGAAAGAGCTTTTTAAGCAAAGGAGCGCTTTGCTCTCCCACCTTCATACTAGCTGGAGTGTAGATGTGATGGCTGGATTCAAGCAGCAATATTTAGTCATGAGGTAGAAGCCATGTGTTGAGGATGCCAGAACCACAAGACAGAGGGAGCCTAGGACAGCACATTCTTCCATCACGGGGATACAAAAGGTCTTGGACTTAGCATCTTCAGATGTTAGTTATTATTTACTGTAATGTTACTTTTTGTTTCTCTTATTACTTGTTAATTTGATCTGGCCCAGTAGCCCCTTCTCTCCATATCAGAAAATCATATCACCTGTTTTAGGCCAAGTCAATGCCCAGGTAGGGTGAGCCTAGGAAAACGGTGGTCTTAATTCAGAGTCCTACTTTGGCAGTTACTCCCACATGTGCCCGTGAAAACTGGGCACCTGGAGGATCTGGAGCCCTCTAGACTAGCAGGCCTCATTGGCCCATACTTCAGCCCCAAGATACCTGCTTCAGCACCTGCCGGGGCACCCAGCCTCCTGGCAAGCTTCATCTAGCCTGAACTTCCCTCTGTTCCAGTGCGCAGAGAGCCTGAGACCAGGAGTAGGACCCCCCCAGTTCCCAAGACAAATCCCCAAAGTTGAGGATTCTCTAAACAGGCTTCCTGCAGCCTCACTCAGGCATCCCCATCTCCTCCTCCTGGTGTCCGACACACCTGGGAAAATATTTCTGTGGAGAGGCACCGGGTGGAGTCCTGAGTCAGGCAGATCCAAGTTCAAGGCCATCTCTGCCACTTACTAACTGTATGCTGCTTAGTTTCCTCCTATCATCTTGGAAGAAAAACCGTACCCACCCCATTAACCTGACAGAGCTTGGAAAGGAAGCCTACACGGTAAAGTTGCTCAGACCCTGAGAGCACAAAAGAAAAAACGTACCTGATTTCCTCTTTGTGGTGTGTATTTACAGACACAGTTGATCTGACCGTCTGAGCCAGTAGAAGTGAACCTCCTTGAGCTGAGCTCCAGACAGAAGCCTGAGACCCTGCGAGATTACCCAGAGGCAGGGGTGCACCAGCACAACCCCAAAACTTCAGTTAGCTAAAGAAGCCTCTTCCCACACTTTTAGGCTTGAAGTGCCCTGCAGGTAGCCAATGAGCTTCAGCCAAGCCCCTATCTCTTTGCTCCAACTGTCTTTGAAGCCAATAGAATCTAACCCCTTTGAGGCAATAGGTTAAAGCTTGCACTGGGAAGGCTCTCAGCAGCCACTGCAGCATGAGTTCAATCCCTGGCCAGAGAGCTGATTCACATGGCACGCAGACCTCTCCTGACCCGCCCGCTGCTCCCCTCAGCAGTGTACTTCATCCATCTGCCTGTTCTGCTCCCACTCTGTCTCTGGTGAACCCTCTCACCCCCCACACCTCTGGCCTGTACCCCAGTTCTGGAAGCGTAAATAAATAAATCTTTAAAAAATAATCTAACTCCTGCACTCAGTCCTGGCCCCTAACTCATATATCCTCATTTCCTTTCTCAATGGGGGAGGCAGAGTTGAGTGCCCCTCCCCCAACTCTTTGCTTTTGGCCTCAATAAACTTGCTCTCTCCAAGCATCTGACTTCCCATATTTCAGGTTCAAGAACGTGCATCAGACACATAGGCCTGGCTTTATAAGGCCAGTAACACAGGGACAGAGCAGCACAAAGACACACGAGCTATTTTTATCATCATTTTTAATAGGAGGGGGCTGAGCCTTGGGTCTCAGCAGGCTGGCGACCTGGGCGTCTGCAGGAGCCCTCGGGGACAGGCTAATTTAGACCCTGGCCATGGAACACTGGGGCTTGCTATAAAGGGCTCTTCTGGCAGCCGCTGAGACAGGAAATGAGGTTTGCAAAGTCCAGGTCAGACCTGTGGGCCAAGCGACAGGGACAGCTGGTCCTCCCTGGGGCTCCCATCACCCCAGAAGCTGCTTTCCTGTTGTGGAAAGGGGCGGGAACTTCCCCCTGCCACTCGGGGAAACCAGCAGCCCAGAGCCAAGTTGGCCCCAGCTGAGTTAGCCAGTGCACACAGAGCCCTCCACGACAGAACCCACCCAATCCTTGACCATAACACAGTGCACACAGGTGATTTCATGCCGTGCACCTGCTTCTGTTTGGAGGTCTTCTCTCCACCCAGATCTCAGGTTATGTGATTGGGCATCCAGCCCTAGGTACCAGGGGGTGTCATATGACCCAGGTCTAGTCAGCTGCGTTGGGGTGCCTAGCCACAGGGATTGGCTCAGAGGCAGGCATGGGACTCAAGGCAAACCAATCTGGCTCATCCCAGGGAAGACTGGGGTTTCTGCTTGAGCAACTAAAGAGAACACCAATCTTTCCTGCAGGATATGAGTCTGGAGGGAGCTGAAACCCCCAGAGAACAAAGCTGAAGAGTGGAACAAGAGACGACAGGAAAAATGAAGAGTGATGACATCATTTGAGAATCTGAATCCAAACCATGAGTGAAGCCAAACCATCCTCCTGAACGCCAGAATTACAAATCCTTGCTTTTTGGAGGTGGGAGGGATGACTTGATTATACATGGGTTTTTTGTCATGTGCCATATGAAAAGTGCAAAACTCAGTGGGATCTTGGGATCACTGTATATTGTCTCTATATAATTAAAACTGCGTGTGGATAAGAAGCATGCAACTCCCACACTAAGGCCACCAGACATGACCACATAACCCGAATGTTGCTTCACTGTACCTTTGCAACAGGCCACGGGCAACTGCTTCCCCCTGCAGAGGCAACCGTGTCCCAATCTCCTAGGGCCACTGTAGGTCTCGCCAACCTCTGAATCACACACTTTCCCTGCCACTTCTTAATCTGTTTCAGCCTTATGTCCTAATGTATTGATTTTCTGGTGTCAGACAAATGAGATGTTCGCTTCCCCCACCACTTTCTTTCCCCACCCCACGCCCAGACTTGTAGGTCTTTCCCTTTAGATACTGTGCCAAGCATTGGGCCTTATGCCACTAGCCAGAAGTGATGGGTTTCTTAGGTTAGTGTGAGCTTGTTAGTCATCTCACCATGAGAAAAAAGGAAAGAGGTGCGTTTGTGATGCAAATGAGTGATACGAAAGCAGAAGAGCCCTTTGCACTCATCAACCTCAAAAATGTATGATTTTTACAGAAAAAAAGACAAATAGCAGGCACTCAGCTTACTGTACTCAGGCACCTGCTCAACCCTGACCTGGCAATGCCAGCGCTGCCAGCCCCCAAGGTATGTGCCCACCTCTGAGGAGGCCACTTTGGGGGGGAAGCTGAGCACAGCGAGGATGTCCTGGGAACCACCTGCCTTGTGCCAAGGATCTCTCGTGCTATAGCTTGAGTTTCCTTCAAGCCAGAAACAAAAACCAATTTGCACCCTCTGCCCACCACAGCATTAATAATCCATATTTTAATTCACAATTATTTGTAGCAGGGAAGATATGGAAACAACCTAAGTGTCCACTGACGGACAACTAGAAAGATAAAGGTGAGATAGATGAGGGAATATTACTTAGTCTTCAAAAAGAAGGGAGTCCTGCCATTGCAACAGGGGTGACTGGAAGACATTCTGTGAAGTGACTTAAGTCAGACTCAGAAAGACAAATGCTGCATGATCTCACTTAAATGTGGGATCTTAAAAAAAAAAGAACTCAAAGAATTTGAGAGCAGAATGGTGGCTGCCAGGGCTGGGGGGTGAAGAAGTGGGAGATGGTAGTCAGACGTACAAAGCTTCAGTCACGCGGGATGAACGCATCCTAGAGACCAACAGTATGTGTGTGACTGTAGCAACAACACTGCACTGTGCACTTAGCATGTGCTAGGACAGAGCTTACGTGTGCACACCGAGTGGCCATGTGACGCAATGAAAGGTTAATGACCTTGACTGTGGTGATTTTTCATGGTGTATAATATATCAAAATATCACATTGTACCCCTGAAATATACACAACCCTTGTTTGCCAATTATAACTCAATAAAGCTAGAGAGAGGTGGTCAAACACCAGTTTCGCTGTCCAAGGGCCTGTGGTCCACAAGGCTGGCCTGTTTGAGTCTTGGCTCCCCGATCAGGGGCAAGAGCCCCCCTAGACAACGGACTCTAATGTGCAGGCTGTGACGCAGAGTCTATATCCCCCACACTGACACTGAGCAGGATTCAACATGTGCTAATCTAATGCTTACCTGAGCGGTGTTGTTTTTATTTACTGGGGGCTGCTGACCAATGTGAGCAGCAAAAGGTACTAAGTCAAATATGGAACTGAGAGTTATGTGTTTGCACCCCAGTGAGTAGTAGATGCTCATGAATAAACACTGACATGGCTGAGAGAATACAGTTTATGTCAGGAGAGAAGGACTGCTTCACAGAGGCCCCCTCACCCCCACTCAGCCGCCCCCTCATGTCAGCCCTCTCTCCCTACCTGCTCTGCCCAAGAGCCAGTCACCACTCAGGACCAAATCTCCCCGCCGGGACCTGGCACCAGCAAGCTCCTCTTCCTGGGGTTCCTTTCCCAGTCAGCTGCAGACCCTGTTCACGCCTCGATCCAGCTCAAATGTTTACCTCCTCAGATCAGAAAGCCTTCACTGGGTGGTGTGGCAGGTGGGTGTGTGGGTGGGGGGTGTGTCAGCTCTCAGTACCTACCCCAGCAGCTGTTCTGATGGATGAGATCTCAGGCATGTGGTACCTGTCAGAAAACTGGTGCTCAAAAGTACCAGTTGCTCTTATGTCCTGGCCATCCCTGCCTCCCCGTAGGTCAAGGCCCTGACCCCAGGCCCTCTGTTAGTATTTCTATCATTCCCAGAGTCTGAGCAGTCCAGGCAGAAGAAATAATGATCTCCCCCACAAAAGAAGTCCAGACCTAACTCCGGGACTTGTGCGTACCTTCCCTTACATGGCAAAAGGGAGTTTGCGGGGGGGATTAGTTAAGGACTTTGACATGGCAGGTTATTCTGGATCAGCTGCTGGGCCCAATGTCACCACAGCCCTTGGGCACAGCAGATAGGAGAGAGGGCTGACAAGAGGGGGCGGATGAGTGTGGAGGTGGACGGTCAGTCAGGGAAGAGATGAGACAACAGGGGTCACAGGGGAAGCTCAGGAGGGGACGGGCCACAAGCCCCAGAGTGCAGGCAGCTTCTAGAAGCTATAAAAGGCAAGAAAAGATTCCCCAGAGCCTCCAGTGGAAACCCAGTCCTGCCAGTACCTCAGCTTTTGAACTTCTGATCTCCAAACCCATGAGATAATAAGTATGTGCTCTTTTTTTTTTTTT
>NW_004567133.1:9418229-9421830 GCF_000260355.1 Condylura cristata
GTGTGTGTGTGTGTGTGTGTGTGTGTGTGTGTGTGTGTGTGTGTGTATTCACCAGAGACTGAGTGGGGAGCAGAACAGGTGGATGTACTGAAATACACTTTGAGGGGAGCAGCAGGTGGGTCAGGAGAGGTCTGGGTCAGCTCCCTGCTGGGGGTCGCACTCACGATGCGGTGGCTGAGGATGGCTTCATGGTGCTGTGCTTTAACTCACTGCGCCCTCAGGGAGAGCCCAGTATGTGCTCTTTTGAGTCACTAAATTTTTGATAAAATACAAATTTAAAATATAAAATATAAATTCACAATGTGGCTCTCACCCTCAGGGGACACACGGCAATGTCTGGAGACAGTTTTAGTTGCCACAATTTTGGAGCATAACTGGCATCCTGTGGGTTAGATTAGGAATGCCGCCAGATGCTTCCAGGCGCGGGACAAGACCTCCCCCCAAAACACCCACCTACTGTCACGCCACTGACAGTGTTGAGACTGAGAAACCCTGCTCTGGGATCAGTCTGGTGAACTTCCAAGGAGTCCTCCCTGATCTGTTCTTCCTCCTCTCCTCCTTGCAAACCACAAAAAGACAGAGAAATGATCTCATTTACTGAGTCAAGAAGTAACCATGGTGGAACCCAAGGCAAGGAGCCAACATTTGCTGCGAAGGCTCATAAAATCGTGCAGTACACTATGCTGTGTTCCTACAAACGGTTACGGTGCAAAGGCTATTATTTTAAAAATTAGAAAACCACATTTTGAAATGCCAAGCACAAAACAATGTAATTATATCTTCGATCAGTATAGAGGACTTACATTTTCCTTTTTAATGATTTGTGGGGCGCCCTTCTCCTGTACCCAGCACACTCTGTACTCCTGGCTGGCCAGACCAGGGACACAGCACGTCTCACTTCTCTGGGGAGCTCTGTGTTGCTGCAGCCTCTCCGTGGCTAGACCATGTGAGCGTCTGGAACAAAGCGGGCCGTGTCTTATTCCTCTCCAGCTCCTGGCCAGAGCACAATGTGTGGCACAAACTAGCTTCTACAAAAATGCATGGTGCAGGAATGAATAAGTAACTGGAGACAAGTTGGCAATTTCTGTTGAAACAGGGTTGATACAGTTATGGAGGAGCAGAGGGACTATTGGGTTGTATTTATAACATATCTGGGGGCTAGTTAGCCTGAGGCCATGGCTGAGATCCTGTGAGGAAGCCTGGGTCATGGCGGGGCTCCCAAAGGCACACATCTAACTGAGTGCTAATTCCCAGCACCTCTGGCATCGCAGGTGATGGCTTTCAGGTCATCAGAATGTGGCCAAAGTAACCTGTGCCATGGCCAGGTCCATCCTGGTGGCCCGTTTTCCACGCCTTGGTCGGCCTCCCCTCCACTGCGATCCTGTGCTGAGACACGAAGCCCAGGCCAGAGTCCCAGATCTCAGTACCCCTTACACACCACTGGTTCCCGGGAGGACATGGCTCCCTCCTTCTTGGGCTTCCAACACACAGAGCCCTCCTATTTGGTGCCCCGGCCTGCCCCCTGTGCCTGTACCCTGACCAACTCCTCTGCTCAGCCTTCAGGTCTCAGCTAAGATGTCATCTCCTTCTGGAAGCCTCTCTTGAACCCCAGGAGGTAGGAACTATTAGCTTCATCCTATAGGTGAGGAAACCAGAAGTTTAAGTGACTTACCCAAATCACCTGACTGGGAGCTTGTGGGGGAGTTTGGAAGTGCACACTGGCTGGAAGGAAGCCAGGGCTCTCTCTCAGTCACTACTTCCAAACCAATCCTTCTAAGGTTCCCAGGGCCGCCAGCAGCCGCTCCCTTATCTGGGAACTTGTTAGATGTGCCCATTCTCAGACCCCACCCCATGTTCCAGTCCCATGAAATCAAACTCTAGGGGTGGGCCTGGCCATCTATGTTCCACAGCTCTGGGACAAAGCACAGCACTATGAAGCTATCCGCAGCCACTGCAGCATGAGTTCGATCCCCGCCCCGGGGGTGACCCACATGGTGCAGCAGACCTCTCCTGACCCGCCCGCTGCTCCCCTCAGCAGTGTACTTGGTCAGTCTGCCTGTTCTGCTCCCCACTCTGTCTCTGGAGAAGCCTCCCACCCCCACACACCTCTGGCCTGTACCTCAGTTCTTGTGTACATAAATAAATCAATCTTTTAAAAAATGGCTTATAATCAAACCATTGATATGCCCTTAATCAGCCAAAAAGTACCATTTTATCACAAGAAGTGAAAAAAGAAATAACCCTGTAAATCCTAGAAGGAAGGTACCGATTGACCACAGCAGCACTGAGAACATTTCAACAGATACCAGGACCTGACTTCCTGCCTCCCCCACCTCTGCTGAAGATTGGACCTTGGGAACCCAGCCCACCCACTTCCCCTTTTGAGAACGGGGTCTGAACAGAGAGGGGATGGCGATTTCAACCACGTTACAGTTGAATTCATGTCATCAAGAGGCTTTATGCATGAACAGAGGAATGAATTTAAGGTGCCATGGAGGCCAAAGTAAAGGAAGACCCCTGCATCCCTCCATACCCACACCCAAACTCTTTCCACCCCCGTTAAGCTCAAATATCACCTCCTCCAGGAAGCCTTCCAATTCAGCCCCCTCCCCATGAGCTCCACCTGCTGTGTTCATACAGTTCACCCACCTCACTCTATGCTGGCAGACCCCCCCCCCGACCCCCCAGGGGCTCAGTTTCCTCTGTAAAACCAGAGAAAGTAACCAAGTTATTAAAATTCCTGGGTGAACGGCCCCTGAGGCAGGCAGGGCCTAGGACCCAAATCCCACAAGTCCAGCTTCCAAAGAGCTTCCACACAGGCCGACTTAGGGGCCCCTGCCCGCGCGGTCCACCTGTTACACGAAGCGGCAGCTGGCTCAGGTCCCCGCACTCGCCTACGTGGAAGCAGGAGGATCTAGGCCGGGCTTTTCCAGGAGGCCCCCGCCCAGCGCCGCCACTTACACAGTAATGCCCGGCCCCTTGGCGCACACGTGAGGCGAGCTTGCCAACGCCAGGACTCCCTCAAGTCAACAATGCAGCAGGGCGCGTCTACACGGTCCTGGACCGAGGGGAATTCCCTTTAGTTCAGGGAGTGGGATGCGGCTTCGGCCTTGGGGTGGGGGTGGGGGGGTGGAACAGGAAGAAGGCGCTGCCCTCAACCTCCCGGGGCCCAGGGGCGCCTCGTGCGGAGGCCCCCAAGCTGTCTCTCCCAGCCCGTCGCCTGCCGTGTGCTTCGCAGAGACACTGGCCTTAACCTGCGCGACTACCTTATCTGACTGACGCCAACCCTGAGCCTGGAAGAATTTACCCAGAAGAGAAGGCTGGCTCCCTCCCGCGGCTTTGCGCGCCGCCCGGGGCCCCACTTCCAGGTCCCAGACCGAGCGCGCTCCGCCGCGCGCCCGCCGCCTCCCGCACCTACCTCCCTCGGGCGCACAGGCTCGGCAGCCGCTGCCCACGGCGAGGAGCCACGGAGCTGGCAGAGGTTCGCAGATCGGTGCTCCAGGGTGCAGGGCGAGCTGGCCCCCCGAGAGGAGCGGGGAGCGACTGGCGGGGCGCGCGCGCCGGCACTCCAGGAAGCAGCGGAGCCCGCGCGGGACGGGTG
>NW_004567133.1:9421930-9425310 GCF_000260355.1 Condylura cristata
AGTCTCTGTAGGGGTGAGTCCCAGATGAACACAGGCACCGCCACAGGGCAGAGCAACAACACAGAGATGAAATCATCGGGCATGCATGCGGGTATATTTATTTTTCCAAACAAAAGTGGACCCCCCCCTTTTGCTCTGAACACTGGCTTGTGAACCTGAACTGTAGCTCAAGAGCTGCCTGCCACTTGTAATGGCTGCTTTGTGTGCCTCGGGGTGGGGTGGGGGGAGTAATAAGAACTGACATTTCCAGGGCATTCCCTTAGGGCCAGACGTGTGGGCATGGCTTTGCAGCCTGGTCTCTTTCGTCCTCACAACCCTTTGCTCCCTTGTCAGATCCTAAGTTTTGACTCTTCAGTTGTGAGTCCCCTGAAAATGCACATTCCCTTGGGAGAGCGAAGACCTTCAGCTTATCAGCTGCTATGGACTGTGTGGGGAGTGGGTTCAACTTCACGAGGCTTGCCATTCCACTCCCAGGAATACGAAACGTGGCTACACAAATCACGCACGGATTTTCACCATGCATGGATTTTCATAGCTGCATTAGCCAGAAGGTGAAAACAACCAAATGCCCATTAATGGAAGAACGGATAATTAAGTGATATAGTCACACAGGGGAATATTATTTGGGGGCGAGGTGGCCGCCCTCCGGTGGCCGCTGCTGCGCCTGCAGCTGCCACGCGGATCCCGGGCTGGGCTCCCGCTCCCACCGCCGCGCGGGAAGCGGCACCTCCTGGCCTGCCAGACGCGCGGCTTCTGCGTCTGCAGGGTGAACTGGCCGAACACCTGCAGCGCGGTGGGCGCCTTCCCGGCGGGGATTTAGAGGAGACACAGGCAACTCCGCCTACCCCCACCCGGCCTCACCCGCGGTCTGTGGTGGGCGGATTTCTGCCATCCGGTCATTCATCCTGTACTCCTGTGCTTTCAGCAGCAGAGTAATCCGATCTCATTGTCTTGGTGCAGAACTTTCAAGTGGTTTTGCTATCGGATTTTTTTCTGATTTCTTTTATTAGAATTCCGGCACTTATGATTATTTCAACTATCAGTGGAACGGTTTGATTAACCCCTCTGGACACTACTTACTGTCTTGCATCTCATCCCAGGGCCAGTCACATAGTAAATGCCTAAACAACTCTCGTGGACTCGATGCATAAATGCAGCTTTCTACATTAAAGGACAGCAAAATAATAACCTTTAGGAACATGTTATATTCTACCCTTCCAGATATTTTTCTGGTGAAACTAGAAATTTCATTGCTTTTATTTTAGAAAGAAAATAACACATTCATTGAGGGATTTCTCTCATCGCTCACATCTGCCTATGAGGCACATTTCATTAGATCTATTTCACAAGTCGTAAAATTGAGACTTATAGACAGACCCGAGGTGACCCAGCCAGGAAAAGACAGAGCTAGAATTAAACCACATTTATCTGGTTTCAAAGTTCAGGCTGGCCTTTGTTGAGTGTATCACTACATAATAAACCACCTTAAAACTTAGTGTCCGGAATAAATGTTAAAATTCCCTGGACTGACTGACTCTGCTGGCTGGTTCTAGGCCTTGTGGACTTGTTCAGGGCAAGGGCTTGCTGTTACCTGGGAGTGCATTGGGGGCTGTTAAAGCCAGCACCTTGCTCTTTTGATTCGCGTTGGCTGGGTCCATGAGAAAAACTGGCAAAGAATTTGTGACCACCTTTAATTCACCAGAAGCATGTACATACAGATTTACACATATCAAATGTTTATATAGGAAATGCTTAAACTACATAACAATGGTAGTTGCCTTTACGCAGGGATGGGAGTTGGGGGAAACTCTTGTTGTGTACTTTGAATTTTATTATCTATTCAAAACCTCTTTTGATGCCCCCCCTCCTCCCCCACCACCACTGCTGAACAGTTTTGGTAAAAACTAGATGCTGGGCAGTAGATTCTGAGACCGCAGCTCTGCAGGTGGTGAAAACACTCCAAGCTCTGAGTTTGAATTTGTATGGACATGGGTTCAAATCCCTACTGTCACTTCTTAGCTGTATAATGCTTCTTAATCTCAATCAAAGCGGGAATACTTTGCTCAAAATTATGCTAGTAATAGTGCACTGTCAGCTATTTAGTGTCTGTTTGGTGTCCAAGTACAATGGCCATTCAAAACTGTAAAAGGTCCCGTTATCAGCTGAAATCCAGCTCTAGCCTGGTGTTCAAGTCTTCTCTATCCGGGCCATGCTGGTTGCCGAAATCGTCCAAAGTCTGAGCAGAAATTGTTGGCTCTGTGGTCTCATTCGTGGCTCTTCCTAGTACACAACAGGCAGCACCGGTAACCCAGATCCGAGCAGCCTTCTGCTCGGGCAAACTTCAGGTGGCCTGGCTTGTCTGGCCCCCTGCACCAGATCCAGGCTCTGGGAGGGTAGGGGAGGTGGGGAGTGTGGGGGGGAGGGGAAGGCTCTGGGCCTGTTGGCCTTGATCTGTCTTAGCCATGCTGGCTCCTCCTCTACAGGGTCCTTCCTGAAACAGGCATTTAAACTCTTTGTATTTAAACCCTTGCTTTAACTCTGGTTTCCAATGTATCTTTTGGCTGATGGGCCACTAGCACATCATCAATAAATATTCCACTGAAAAACAACCCACATAGTTCAGGTTTAACACATTCTTATTTATCATTCCCCCAAAAGGCTGCTAAAGTGGCTCCTCTTGGCAAAGGGCATCTATGACTCAGAGCTCCTGGGTTTTGGAGTCTGCTGAGTTAGGCTGTGTAGTGAAAAGGGAGAGGGGTGGGTTGGGGGGAGGGGACAGGCAGGAACTTCCAGACACTGGGCCAAGGAGTGGGAAGGGAGTCAGAGACCGTCTGGGGGGAAATTTAGTGGGCAGTGGGGTGTACAC
Source organism: Condylura cristata (assembly GCF_000260355.1). Classification (NCBI taxonomy): domain Eukaryota; kingdom Metazoa; phylum Chordata; class Mammalia; order Eulipotyphla; family Talpidae; genus Condylura; species Condylura cristata. Next base: position 9,424,797 of record NW_004567133.1, read on the forward strand.
CCTTTCACAGGCTCAGAGGTTCCCACTGAAACCCCTTTGGGCTGGAGTGGAGGGAACCCCGAGTCTCTGTAGGGGTGAGTCCCAGATGAACACAGGCACCGCCACAGGGCAGAGCAACAACACAGAGATGAAATCATCGGGCATGCATGCGGGTATATTTATTTTTCCAAACAAAAGTGGACCCCTCCCTTTTGCTCTGAACACTGGCTTGTGAACCTGAACTGTAGCTCAAGAGCTGCCTGCCACTTGTAATGGCTGCTTTGTGTGCCTCGGGGTGGGGTGGGGGGAGTAATAAGAACTGACATTTCCAGGGCATTCCCTTAGGGCCAGACGTGTGGGCATGGCTTTGCAGCCTGGTCTCTTTCGTCCTCACAACCCTTTGCTCCCTTGTCAGATCCTAAGTTTTGACTCTTCAGTTGTGAGTCCCCTGAAAATGCACATTCCCTTGGGAGAGCGAAGACCTTCAGCTTATCAGCTGCTATGGACTGTGTGGGGAGTGGGTTCAACTTCACGA
>NW_004567133.1:9425420-9426690 GCF_000260355.1 Condylura cristata
TAGCTGCATTAGCCAGAAGGTGAAAACAACCAAATGCCCATTAATGGAAGAACGGATAATTAAGTGATATAGTCACACAGGGGAATATTATTTGGCAATAAAAAAGGAGGAGGCATAGAAAGGGTTAGGGGAGAGGATATGGGTGCAGGAACTTTGGGGGAGGCAGTTAAGCATGGATACATGTTGAAGTGTAAAGGTGTATTGCCAAACATATCTATTTTTTGTACACCAATGGCAAATCAATAAGATTTTGATGAACAAAAACCAAAATTGGTAGTAGTGATGGCTGTCCAAGACTGTGCCACACTGAACAGACGAACAACACTTTCAAAGGGCGGATGGTGTCCTAGGTGAATTATGTCGCAATGAAGCTGTTACATAAAAAGAGCGGACTCAGGTGTCTGCCTCTCACCCTGGCTCAGGGTGTGGCAGCAGGAGTGAGCTTGCTCAAAATAGCCTCCAGCTCCATGTTCCAGCCCAGTCATAGGCACTGGGCAGCTCCCAGCTTCAAAGAGGTGGATGCCAAGCTCTTGCAGACTTAGGGAGGACTACAGAACCCCACTTCCACACATGCCACAGGGGAGAAAGGGTTCTCAGGTCCACAGGAGGCCACACCCAGAGACATGCAGAGCTGTTTCAGGATCACGCAATTCAAGGGAAGGAACAGAGATTTCCTCAGAGACCCCTCTGCTCCCCCACATGCACAGCACTCCCCTCCTTATAAGCATCCCACCAGAGAGGTGCTTTGTTACAACCAAGGAACCTACACTGAACCCTTAGCGTACATTAGGGTTCACTCTTGTTGGTATACATGCTACCGGGTTGGTATACATGCTATGTGAATTTATAATGACATGCATCCTCCATTTCAGTATCATGCAGAGTAGTTTCACTACTCTAAACACCCCATGTCCTGCCTCTCCACCCCCTGCAGTCCCCAGGGTCCCTGGCAAATACTGTAGGATGTTTCAGGCAGCTGCACAAAGGTCCTGGGCATGAGAAATGAGCTCCATTGCAGTCAGCTGATGGCTGAGAAATAACCACGAGACTGTGCCCACCCCCTTGGGTAAGGCAAACCCCTGGATTGGGGAGGGAAGAGGATAGTTGGGGCTCTATTTCAATTTGCCCAGACAACTGCAGAGGGAAAGATCTGGAAGGTGCACACCGTTTCTCTTTACAGTGGTTGGTTACTTCAGAGAAGTGGAAGAGGGCAGTGGTGAGAAGTATTTTGCTTTAGCTTTAAACAGGTGACAGGACATTTGGGAACAAA
>NW_004567133.1:9427625-9444695 GCF_000260355.1 Condylura cristata
AAGTTCTGCGAACACTCATGCTGGGCAGCTCCAGACAGAATCATCTGCTTCCAACTTTCTCTAAGTCCACGCAGCGAGGAGTGGTGTTCTTAACCAAGGTTGAGAATCCACTGGCTCGAGGAACAGACTTGAGCACTATTCTAGGGCCTGGAGATAGAGCATTGGGGGAACAAGGCCCCATCACCAGCCTGCTGGGCACTGACACTCTAGACAGGCCCAGCATCCGGGGGCAGCCCATAAACACCTACTTGAGGCAGGGGGTGGGGGAGATGTACCTGGAGCAACACTGAGTCATCTGTGACCCACTGTGAACTCCGAGGTGGGGGTGGGACACCCTGAGGTACTGGGGATTGGAGAAGATCAGGTCTTCAAGTCACCACCACCGTCAACTATGTGCTGGGGGTTGGTTTAAGTGCACAACACATGCTAGCATTTAGCCTCTGTCTGCTCTGTTTTCTGATGTGGCCAAGGGCCCAGAACAGAGCCCTTGACACATGAAGGTGCTATTTGCAGAATGAATGGATTGCACCCTCACAGTAAAGCTTGTGCCTTGAATAGCCTGTTAATAAAGATGCTCATCTGAGGCCCAGAGAGAAATCTTTTCCCTAAGGACTCACAGCCAGTGAAGGCTCAGGCTGGTGTGATTTGGGAAGCCCCTGGGTTCACACCCATTTTTGCTTGCTATTGCAGCTATAACAAATCACCAGCAACTTAGTGGCTCAAAACAATTCAGTTGTCTTTCAGCTGAGGCTGGAAACCTAAAACCAAAGTGTCAGGCAGCTCATGTTCCTTCTTGGAGCTCTGGTGAAGAAGTAGTTTCCTTCCTTTTCCGCCTCCAAAGGCTGCCCTGACCCTCAGGCGCCTGCTCCCTGCTGTCCGCTCTGTGACTACATTGAGCCCATCCGGATGATCCAGGCTACTCTTTCCATCTCAAGAGCTTTAACTTAATCAAAGCTGGAAGTAACCTCTCCTATTAAGTCACCAGGTCATAGTTCACAGGGGATCTGGATGTGGGCATCTTGGGGTGAGGATGGTTCAGTTTACTACACCTATTTGACTGCTTTTCCTACCCTGGATTTTTATTTTCCTTAGACATGATGTTAAGGACATGGACAGGCCTAGGTGCATGAAAAATAAAAAAAAAACAAACAAACAAACAAAAACGTGGCCTCTGCTCCAGCAAAGAAGAGAGTCAGGAAAAGGGACAACAGCAAACTTTATTAGAGATCACTGGCAAGTGTGCGCAGAAATAATGAAACTTCAGAGGAAGGAGAAAGGGAATAGAATGTGGGGATGGCAAGGAGGTCTGAACCTCATCTATAGAGTTCGTTTTCTTTCTGATTTCTGCTTTAGTGAAGGAAATACGCAAAAATGGTAGCTTTTGTGTAGCAGGAAATAGAGGTTTGTTCTGTATTTATGTTTGTCCAGTACTTACTGCATTAAAAAACAACAACCCTGAAATAGTCTACCTAGTGGAACTCTGGGTCTTGGGACGCTGAGGCAGGTGGCTCTGGCTGGGGCAGTGGAGATGGGTTCCTTACCCTCTCCGAGGCATAAGCTCGGAAGGAGGGAACCCACACAAGCAAGTGATCTGTTAACAGCTCGATGATTTCCCTTCCTGGACCCTAGATTCTTACAGGCCATGGGACATCCTAGGTCTGCAGCGGTAACCTGAGGTAGGGTGGACAGTCAAGAGGACAGGGACCCCAGCCAGGTCCAGAGCACACCGGGGCTCCCCGCGGCCCCTAGGGGGCCGTAGTAATACACCATGTCCATGCAAACAGCAAATGCACACTTACGTGAGGGCTGAATGTTAATGTTTATCAACTGGAAACTTCTTTCCTTTAAACGCAGCCTCCAAACAGTAGCTGTTATTGCCGACCACAGCAGCATCCGGAACTCAGAGGCGAGCAAGGAAGCTAGGGGTTAATTTGTACGAAACACAGGAGGCCCCGCCCATACCATGTCGGGCCTGCGCATATCTATAAAGGTGGAGCTCCCGGGCGTAGGGAGCTACGTCATTAGACTAATATAGCATGAGTGGAGAGGCTTGCGAGCGGGAGGTAGCGTGGCCGAGTGGTCTAAGGCGCTGGATTTAGGCTCCAGTCATTTCGATGGCGTGGGTTCGAATCCCACCGCTGCCACACCGTAAATGGGCTCACTTTTCTACCCTCGGCTTTCTTTAAACGTCGTTTTTTACATCTTGTCTTCCTTTTTATCTCCTTTCTGATTCTGTTTCTTTCTTTTTTAATGGAATGGGGAGGGAGGGAAAAGGAAGGAACGTCCGCGCAGGCTATTTGACTTTTCAGCCTAGTACGCAAATACACAATACTGTTAAGTACAATAAAGAAACAAAAACTCCCTATTGACAGAGAAACAAATGAGATACCTTGAACAGGCTACCTGCACCTTTAATTTAGAAGAACTTTGAGATCTGAAGTCACTGGGAATGGACCTGTTTACCTCCCAAAGGCAAAGGTTAGGTGGGAGTGATTTTAATCATGATCTGAGGGAGGGTCCCTTTCTGACCTAATGTGTCCTGCAGAGTTTTGTCTGACTTCTTAAACTTGTGTTGCTGGAAGCTGTCTCAGAGGACCCAATGGAAGAACTGGGGCATCAGGACCAATCAAGGACTGGGTCCTCCCACAGGTAGGGTTATCAACCTTGAGGACCAGCTTCACAGGTCCACCTCCTATTAGGTCTTCAGTTTGATCTACGGGGTCCCTTGTGTATTTGTGAAGTTCCTCCTGAGGCTATAGAGCAAAGGGGGCAGCAGTGTCTTCACACTCAAACATCCTAATTTCATTAATTGCACCCCTAAAGATGGTTAATGCTTCTGCTCCAAGTAAGCAAAACCTCATGGAGGGCTAGTTATCTGGTTGCCTTTAAATTCCTAATGGGGACTCAGTGGTCTGTCGGGTATAGTACCACTTCCTTTTCCTTTGTGTAAAGACATTTGAAAGGGAGAAAGTTTCTGGACTTAGTGATCTGTGTTGCCCCCTGTCCAATTCCTTCCCCGTCCTACCCCTATGTCTAGGTTTAGATAATCCTCTTTCAGAGCCTCAGGGCTAAGATGATTTAGAAAATCTAGAAAACAAAGAAATTGACTTGTCTTTTGGATTTTAAAAGTTGAGGTTTGTCAACAGACAAAAGATCTAGAAGAATGAAAGCCTGTTTCTCCTGCCCTAAGAACATATTTCTCAGGATTGAGAGAGAGGAAAATCAAAGGGGAGTTCAGAAGCAAGTATGTTACTGAGAAGGAGCCCAAGGTCTGTGGATCTGACAACATCCCAGTGTTCTAGCCAAGTGGCCAAGGTGCGGAAGAACAGAAATAAAATGGGTCTGGGGCAGTTTCTCCAAATGGGTGAAGTAACTCATTCTCCTTCAGCCTTTGAGGTTGAGACACAACCCACCCGTTTTCTTGTTCATAAAAGGAGAACAATAAACCGTACATAGGAGTAACCCCCAAAACAAAGTAAGACCATATAAAGTCCCATTCAAAATGTCAGACATTAAATAGGCATAAAGGATTATTATTGCTCTTAAAAAGTACATACACACATGCAAAGAGGAACTAACTGTTCAGCTGCTTCACAGGTTTTTCCCTTGTTTTGCAGACACACCCCTAATGCCCACAATCTGAGGACAGCCACCTAGGCTGAATCACTGACCCGTTCCCTCAACCCACCACAGGCTTCTGCAGGCTTATGATTTTCTCTGCTTGTGGATTAATTGGCCAGTTCAGTGAGTGCACACGGTGACAGCCTAGGTGGACACATTTACATGAGGATGCCGCGAATCCACTACCAATACCAAGAAGGGAGCCAGGCATAGGTCTGCGTAGAGCAGGGGTGGATTAAGAAATTTTATGAGTTTAAACATTTGAGACATGGGGCTCCCTGGTGCAAGGGTTAGTAAGTCTCAGCACTATGAAACTCTGCAGCCACTGCAGCAGGAATTCAATCCCGGGCCAGGGAGCTGACCCACAGGGCCAGCAGACCTCTCCTGTCTCCCCCACCGCTTCCCCTCAGCAGCTTATTTCAGTAGATCTGTCTCATTTGCTCCTCACTCTGTCTCTGGTGAACCCTCTCACCCCACTCCCACCTCTGGCCATACATAAATCTTTTTAAAAAATACACATTAAGGGCATGGTGACGGCCATGGTTTCCTGCATAAACAGAGAGGCAACAGTAAAACATAAAATATGCCTTAAGTTCTAATTCTTCCCATTATAGCTACACTGGTACTTAAAAAAAAAAAAAAAAGCCTAGTTTCTTAAAAGGCTTTCCTCTTTTTTCCCCTTTGATATCGAGGTTGGTACCGGACACTGTGCCCGCTATGCTGAGTCATCCCAAGACGCGGAAACCGGAAACCCCAAAAGGCCACGCTGGGCAAGGCAGCTTGGGTCCCTCAACACTGGCCACCGGAGAGTGAGCCATCCCGGAACGTTAGGGCAGGAGCGGATCAAAAGCAACCCTCCTAGAATGGTTCTAATCCAAGACCCCCAGAAGCTCGGTCAGCGACGACGTTGCGGGGGAGCGGGGTCGGGGGGGGGGGGGGAGCCAGCAGCAGACATCCAGAGCGCTGCTCAGCACGCGCCGACCCTAACCGGAGTCCAGGGGGCGTGGTCAGGGGCGTGGCCAAGGAGGGGCGGGGTCAACACGTACAGGGGCGGGGCCAATTCCCGGAAGAGAGACCTAGAGGTACCTGCAGGACCAGAGGCTGGGTGGAGCCGGAGTGGGGAGAATCCGGAGTCGGGGAGAGTCAGGGGCCGGGCCGGGGAGAAGGCTCAGAAGGCGGAGCAGGCTTGTCAATAACCCGGCAGTCCGGAGGAGAGCGAGGCAAGGCCAGGACTCGGAGGGCGGGTCAGGGGCGGGGCCGGGACTCGCCGGGCTGCAAGTCTGGAGGACTGGACAGGGGCTGGGGCGAGTCCCAGGGTCAGGGGCAAGGGCGGCTGATCAGAGCAAGGACGGCTCCAGGCCGAGGAAGCGTAGGGCCAGGGCGAGCAGGCCTAGGAGCAGCAGCAGGGCGAGCAGCAGCCGCAGGAGCGTCCGCGCCGCGGAGCCACGGCGCCGTCCGGCAGTGGACTGCACGTACCGCTCCACCGCGTCGGCGAAGCTGAACTTGTCCGGCGCGTAGCCGAGCTGGGCCCGCGCCTTGGCGATGCGGAAGGTGTGCGTCACGGCCACGCTGCGCACCTGCGGGGAGGAGGCGGGACTGGTGGGGGTGGGAGGCCCCTCACCTTTTCTCTGGGAATGGGGAGAAGGCAGGGCTTTCCCTTCCAGCGCAGGGCGATTTAAAAGACCCCCTGGGCTGGGTCTTGCTCCTGCAGGCCTCTTCAGGGAAGACTCCCGTCCTCCTCCGTGTCCCTTTTCTTTAGCCCCCCCCCCTCCGCAGGACGCCTTTCCTGCAGTTCCCTCACCCTGCTGCACTCCTCAGAGAACCGTCTGTGCGTCCCCTTTCCAGGCCTAGGACTTGGGCCGCCCTTGATACATTCTTAGGTGTCCGGTTTGTAGTCTGGATCGAGTGTTCTGGGTGGGGGTAATGCCTCCTAGAAAGGCTCACAGCTTCCCGCCCAGATCCAGACTGGCCAGGCGGGCCCCAGGGCCGGCCTCAGCCCTGGTTGATTCACTAAGTTTCCCTACCCGAGGAGGAATTCAGTTATGCAGAAGGAATTACTCTCCAAGGCTTCTGCTAGATTTCTTGGGGGAAGGGGGCACAGCTGTCAATTGCAGAACTCACACTGTAACTAGCCTGCGCTGAATCTTTCTAGGCCTGTCTCATTTAGTTCTCTGAGAGCACTGCTTCTTCTGTACATGTTTGAAAGTTGAAGACCAAAAAGGTTAAGTGACTCCCCCCACCACCCCCCAGTCCAGCCCACCATCTTCCCTGCTATGCTAAGTTGACTAGGAAGATGCCTGTCCTCTGAATCCTCAGCTGTACATTGGGAAAGAGTCCACAAGCTGCCTGATTCTCTCATGGCATTGAAACACCACTGGGGTTAGGCCCCTTGTCCTGAGTTCTTGGGGGGGTGTGGTGAGAGAGATCAATTCTTGCTCATTTTTGGCCTAGCTAGTAGGATCAAAGCTTTGGGAGGATACACCTGTGAACCAGATAAGCAAATCCTGGCACACATTGTTACCACACTTCAGGTTGACATGTCATCCCTTTTGGAAGGGCTCTCGACTGCCAGAGAACTGACTTTGGTGTCGATGGCTCTCAAGTTCTTCCTAATTCCCCCAGAATAGCCCTATCACGGTGTGTTGAGCCTCATTACTGGTTGCCTTTTCCCTGTGGACTGTGAGTAACTTGGAGTAGATGCTCTTTTGCTTCTATTGTTTAGCAAAGTGGCTGGACACGCAGTAGGTGCTTCACACAAGTTGAATGAAAGAAAGAAGCCGTCAAGTCAAACGAGAGGGCTGGCTGCTATGTCACAGACTGGCCAGCAGAGGGCACCCAAGTCACAGCGCCCAGAAACGAACCCGGTTAACTAGGAGTCCTCTGCACAGAACTGAACTAGTCTGAGTGCAAGGTAGCTCCCCCCCCCACCACTCATCCCCACGGTGGTGGCTGTTTTACATGATCCGATTTCCAAAGCATTGCATAAGCTAAGTGGTTAGGAAATGATTGGGACCTGGTCTGAATTGGAATCAGCGATGCAACCGAAGTGCATTTCCTTCTCTGAAAGTGGAGATAAGAGAAGGCACAATTTAGAGTAGAAGTGAAGATGAAACGAGATAAAGCACAGCGGCTGCCATATGGTCACCACTCATCATTCCCTTCCCTCTGCTGGTCTGGATGGTTTAAATGGGGACTCCTGGGACTTGCTCCCCCCATTCTCCATTTCCCTAGCTAGAGAGCACTGGAGCTTGGAGGGTGAAGTCAGTTCCAAAAGAGTGTGATCTTGGACAGATCACTTAACTCCTTAGTGCCCAGCCTCTCATCCTAAAATGAGATCCTCATCTTTTGCACCTCCTAATTTATGAATCAAATGAGAGAGTAGACTGGAAGGATTTGGCAAATAACACCAGGCACCACTTGTTTTACTGGTTACAACCTACATTAAAACATCCTCTCTTTGCACATGCAGGGGTGAGGTTGGGAGCAATGGGTGGGGGTGTCCAATGGACGGTAGTAGAGAGTTATTGGGGGTCATAGAGTGGTGACATATATTTGAAGAGGTAAGAGGCAGTGCCCCTGAAACATACAATGACATAAACCTCACCAAAGCAAAACAGGGCCCTCTCTGGTGGCTCAGTGGGTTCTATATAGCGCAGCACTGCAGGCGAGCAGTCCCTGCAGTGCGAGTTTGATCCCTGGTCCCAGAGGAGCCAGCACCAGATCTGGGGGCGCTGAGGTCCTGAGGCCTCAGACAGGCATCGACAGGCATCGAGATATGGTTGAAAGGAGGAGGGCTGGTGGCAGGGCGGGGCTGGAGCAGGGTGGGCAGGGAGGAGAGGGTGCTGCTTGCAGGGGCCCCCAGCCGCCCCGACTTACCTCGCTCCGGGTGAGCAGTGGTGGGATGCTGCAGAGGGGCCTCAGGGCCAGGTGCAGATACTCCATCACGGCAGCTGCGGGAGAGGGGGGCCAGTGACGGGGTGCCTCACCCAGGCCCTGGGCAGGGGCCCCCTGGAGGGAGCCCTTGGGGCATTATGTGCTTTGCCAGGGGAGTCTTCACTTTGCCCAAACATCCTGGCCTTGGATTTCTTTAAATCAGCAAGCTCTCAGTACGCTCGAGGGTGTGGGGGCAGGTTGGCGGGCTGTGAAATGTGTCCCAAGTCAGGACTGGTGTTTTAAAATAAATCTGAACACATTCAAGCTCATCTCCATAATCGTGCTCCTCTCGCTCCTCTCGCCCTCTCTTCTACCCCACTCTGCTCTCTCGGGTAGAAGGACTGGAGGGTGGCTCTCAGGCTGGGCTGCCCACTGACCACTTTAAGAAGTGCTGATGCAGGGCCCTCCCTGGTGGCGCAACGGGTTCAAGCTCAGCACTGGGAAGCTGGCCACAGCCTGAGTTCAATACTTGGCCAGGGAGCTGACCCACAGGGCGCAGCAGACCCTCGCCCCCTGCCCGCTCCCCTCAGCAGTGTACTTTGCTGTCGGCCTGTTCTGCCCCCCACTCTGTCTCTAGTGAGTCCTCTCACCCCCTGCACCTCTGGCCTTTGCCCAGTTCTGTGCATAAATAAAAAAACTCTTAAAAAAAAAAAAAAGTGCTGATGCTTCCCGGCCCCCAGTGGTGCTTCCCGCTGGCACAGTTTTCTGTATTTGAAAAATTCCCAGAAAAGTCTCCTGGGCAGCCAGGTTAAGGACCGGGGAGTTTGTTAGCTCACTGGGAACTGGACATTTGCACATAAGCCTGAGGCTGCTCTTTACTCAGCTGGGGATCAAGGAGCGTGAATCACGGGGCGAAGCTGCGCGGAGCCTCCATGGTGGAACCCCTGCTTGAAACGGCAAGCGTAGGTCCAGCTCTTTGTGACTTGAGGTCACTCCAGGTCTGATGTCAACTCAGGCTGGAAGGAGGCCAGCAGGGGATGCTGGGGCGGGAGTAGGGGCAGCAGCTGGGCCACCGGGGTGGAGCAGTACTGACTTCAGGCCAAGCAGAAGCTACTGTCAGAAAGTGACAACCTTGCCACCTATCCCAAGCAGGCATCACTGCAAGGGGCCTGGGGCCTCGGGGGAGGGGGGTCCGGGGGGGCTGAGCAGCCCCGACCCCCTCTCCTGACTCGCACAATGCTGTCCAGCACAAGGCCACCAGGCTGAGCGTGGGCTTTGGGGTCAGCCCAGCCCAGGTGTGATTCTGCCTCTCCAACCTTCCCACCGCGACACTAGGGAGAGGTCACTCACTGGGGGCCCTCAGGGCCCTCATCCTCACAATGGGCCTGGAGACACCCCCAAGCAGGCTGGCTGGGTTTAAACAGGGCCAGGGCTAAGGTGAGGGGAGTGGGGTGCCCAGGGTGCAGAATTTAAGGGGCATTAACTTTCTGCCCAGCCAAGTGCGGACTGGCCTGTAGCACCTGGACTCTGTGAGGGTCTCCTTCAGTTCTGCAGCCTCAGAACCTCTCTCTTTCCTCAGCCCAGTCCTGGCCCTGGGTTGAAAAATCACATAACACCTGTACATACCACGTGGAAGGTTTCTAGAATTCATACTCCTTTCCTTACCTGCCAGGTAAACCCAGGAAGTAGGTACCTTGATCCAGGGCTGGCTGTACCCCAGTTTCTCAAACTGTAAAGAAACACAGCCTGAGATGAGACCACGTCCTTCAGGCTGTCCCCATCCCCCTCCCTCACCCATCCACCCAAGGGGGCTGAGCCCAAAGCCGGTCCCAACCCTGACACTGTCTTGATGGGAAACCGACCGCTTGACCTGGAAAACTCAAGTAGGAACTTAAAGCATGGGGTGGATTTAATTTGAGATCACATTGATTAATTGTCTACATCTGGCTGCCCAAGACGGGCCAAGGAAATTCTGTAGACTCTGATTTTTCTAGAATTGGGTTTTCTGTTCCTAAAGAAAGCCAGATGGCATATGCATGGAGGATGGTAGAGGAGGCTAAAGAGATGGGCTGGCACACGGTGCCCACTTGTATAAAAACTCTCCAGGTGAAAAAGACAGAAACAAGCTGGAGGAAACGGAGCCTTCGCACACTGCTGGTGAGAATGTAAACCGGTGCAGCTCTTTTGGAAAACGGTCTGGCGATTCCTCAAAAACTTGTACATGGAATCCCCATGTGACCCAACAAATCGACTCCTAGGTCTGTGCCCAAGAGAAGTGAGAGCGTGTGCCCATGTAAACACATGTACACACATGTTCCGGGCAGCGTCACACAATAGCCAAATGCAGAGAAACCCACCTTTCTACCAGCTGATGATAAACAAAGTGTGGCCTAGAATGGGCTATCTTTGGGCAATAAAAAGACCAAATACCGAGTTGACATGTGCTGCAGCACGGATGAAAACGTGGAACTAGGAAAGGAGCCAGAAACAAGGTCACACGACGTGCCCGGAACAGGCAGATCCACGAGACAGAGAGCAGAGCTTCTCAGTGAAGCGGGAAGCCTCCCGGGTCTGCTGTTTAGGGCCTGCTACTGCCCAGGGCCTGCTGCATGGGGGAGTCTGTTGCTTGGATCCCGCTGCTTGTGGGAGCAGAAAGTTCCCTCAGAGGGCTGCTTGTCCACAGTGCTAGTGTGGCGACCTTGACCCCTCCCCAAACTATAAAGAAGGCTTATGCTCTGATGGATGGGATGACAGGTTTCTCTTATGTCTGTGTAAAACCTGACCACTCCTGTAACTCGGGGCTCAGCCTTTTGGGGCCGATCCCAGATCCCCCTGAGCCCACCGGGGTGACAAGTAAATCTGTCTCCACCTCTCTGAGTGTCGTCTGATTTCTCTGGGAAATTGCTGTAACTGAAGGGCTGGAAGGTATAAACAGGAGCAACTGCTGATGGTTATTCTGGAGGAGGCTATTTTTTTGGATGATAACGATGTTCTAGACTTATTATATCCTTGAATTACGCCTAAATAGGTGAATTACGCAGGATATGAGTTACTGCAGTGAAGCTGCTAAGGTTGATGCTGGAGGGGCTGAAGTCCCCACCATGTGCCCCCCAGTACAGGGATTCTGGCCCACCCTGCCAGGGGCCTGGAACCCCAAGGGAGCCCGTGGGCCCCGGAGAGGACACAGCTCCAGGATGAACAGTCCAGATAAATCGGGAAGCAGGCTGGGAGGCATTATGGCAAACTGGGGAGACATGAACCCCCAGAGGGACAGCCAAGAACCTCCAGTCAGTTTCCACGTGGCCCAAGCACGCTGTGGCCAGAACAGGTTTTTCATGTGAAATCTTCCGATTTGGGGGAAGTCAGAAAGCGTAACAGAGAGGGTGGGGGCGGTGTCTGGGTGCCTACCAGCGGGGCCATCCACTCGAAGAGGTTGACGCTGTCCCCGTCGTTGATGTAGTATGCCTGTCCACTCTGGGGGGACACCAGGGAGAGTGACGGTCAGGCATGGGCCAGCAGACTAGCCCCGCCCTTCCAGATCACCCCCAGCAACTGCCCCACCACAGTTCTCGAAGAAATCACAACCCCGGTCCTTCAAAGGCCACCACCTTTGAAGCTTGGGGCCGCCACACTCACTAGCTGTGTGAGCTTGATGGAGTCACTTAACCTCTCTGTTTCTTTATCTGAGACATGGGAGCAAACTAATGGGATCTTCCTCTTGGGCTGCTGTCAAGTGTAATCGTGACAACATCTGCAACACCCTTAGCATGTGGTGACACTTACTCTGGAATCAACAACGCTACTTCACAGGGTGTTTGCAAGGAGCTTATGGGTCTCTGAACACCCTTCCTATTTCGCCCCCCACCCCAGCCAATCAGCTTCCTTGGGCAGACTGTCCTGCCAGCTATCTTGAGTTGGGGTGAACCAGGAATCCCCAGGAGAGGCACCCCACCTGCAGCCCCTGGGGTGCCACTCACAGCCACGTAGCCCTTTGCCGCGGTGAGGGCCTCAGCGGCCAGCACGTGAGCCTGCACCAGGTTGTGTACGTGCACCCAGTTCATCCGCGTCCTGTGGTCCCCAAATCGGAATATGAACAGCCTCTTCTTGATGTGGCTCTGGTGGCGGGGGAGGGGAGTGAGCCCAGGGCCAAGCCCAGCGGCTTAAGCTCTATCCATGCACTGACCCCTCCCAAAGTCCCAGCCCTGCGCCTTCCCCACAACTCCACCTGGGTGTCCCGGGACCACAAAAACTGCCAGAGTAAGCGCCTGATCCCACTCCCCTGCACCCTGCTCCCCCACTCCCCCACCTCAGTGGAGGTCGGGTTGAAACCTCAGGAGCCACCTCTGGCTGCCCTGGTCTCACTGCACAGTCCACCACTGTGGCCCAGCTGGCTCACCATCAAAACCTTCAGAGTCATCACTTCTTCCAGCTCCAGAGCGCTCTCCCCTGCCCCTGGGCAACCAAAACAGCCTCCTAACTGGTCCCTGCTTCTCCATCCCCCCACCAACCGTGGCCTGTTCTCCTCACCGCCTAGGGCATCCTCTTAGGCCCTGTGCCAGATCCTGGGTCTCCCCTGCCCAGAACTTTCGGGAAGGCCCATCCTGCCAGGTGGGAAGCTGGAGGCCTGCAATGGTCCTGAGGAGCTTCCCTGGGGCCACCTCCTGCTCACCATGATTACTCTCACAGGGACAGTGGCCGGACCCCTCCTTGGGCCCGGGATTAGCGGCTCCTCCGCCTGGAGAGCTCCAGACACTCAGTGACCTCCTTCAAGTCGTGGCCCTGTGTCCCCGCTCAGTGAGGTGGCCCCTGAACTGGCCTCCCAGCTCCCTCACCCTCCTTCACGTCTCCTTTTTCTCCAGAGGACCTGGCACCTTCGACTACTTACTGATCCCCGTATGAGAACATGAACCCCACGGGGTGGGAACTGTCTGCTTGTTCACTGATTTGCCCATACACCTTTACAGAGCTTTCTCATGTCCAGGGTTGTGCCCAAGCTGTCTCCTCTATCTGGATGCCCATCTCTCTGCCCTTTCCTTGAAAGTCTCTTTCTAAAGAGTAGAAACATCACTTCCTCCAGGAAGGCCCCCTGGATCTCCCCTGCCAGGCCCTCTCTTCAGGGCTCCCATCTTCCTGTTCTCCCCTCAACATCGCCCTCCCCACACTGAATCTGTACTGTGGTATCTGTGAAAAGACTGAGAACAGGGCCTGAGCCTCAACACCATGTTCCTGGTGCCTGGCCCTCTCTGGGGAGAGGCTTTCAGCCAGAAGACCTTGTGCTGGAGGTCTGCATCTGAGTAGGGGTGACAGGTCCCTGTGTGTTCTGTGGGGTCACATCTCCAGCCCCATGCCTAGGTCTGGCTGTTGTAAACGGAGAGCTCCGTGTCCGGTGCACCTCATGGGGGGTGGGGGGAGCAGGGGCATCTCCGAAACCGGGGTTCCTGGGCTGGGAGCACGGCCCCAAGACTGACTCCTGCTGAGCCACAGGCCCGGGCCGGGGTGACGTACCGCCACGCGGGGCAGGTGCCTCTGCTCTTCAGGGCCGTAGATCCCTGGAGGCCGGAGCACACACGTGCGGAGAGTTCCTCCTCCTAGGACACAGGGCGGGGTGGTCAGGGCCCTGGGAGGGGCGCACCGGCAGAGAAGGTGCAGAATGACTGGCCACAGCTCCTGCCCCTTACTCAGGCAGATCAGTGGGAAGACGAGGCCTTGGGGTTTCCTCGTTTAATTCGTTATTCTCAATTGCTCAGTTAGTTATTCAACAACTCCTCCACCACTGCTGGCCACTGGGCCCTGGGTGGGCTGCCGTGGTGAGCCCAAGTCTGCCCGAGAAAAGGTTGCCACGCTCACGACACTCGCCGGACACTCGGTAACAGGCCAGACCTTGATGCCAATGTCTGTGCGGCCTGTGAGGCTTCTTGGCACTAGCAGACCACTAGCAGACCGAGCTCTGTCCAGGCCCGAGCTCTGTCCGGGGCCGGGGTCCTACTGCACCCATCTCACGGAGGCGCCCACTCCCTGAGGCCAGCGGCTGCGCTTCCTTTCCTGACTGCTGGTAGCTCAGGACTCCGCGGAGTCAGGGCTGCTTCTCCTGCCTGGAGCTCAGGGGCCCGGGTGTCCCCTTCAGGGGTCTGGAAAAGGCGGAGCTGTCACCACCCCTGTTCTATGGATCACAGCACCCCGGCTCAGGGAGGGATGTGCTCCTGAGGGGCACGTGACCCGTGCAGTGGGGTGAGATGGGGGACCAGAGCCCAGACTCCCCTCACCCCCCGCCTCCTGGTGAGCCAAACACCAACGAATGGACCCTGGGCTTTCGGCTCCCTCAGCCATGGTCTCCTCACCTAGAACATCGCAGTGGTTACCAGTTACACTTTCCAGAACTCCAATGGAGAAAGGACTAGACCAGCTCAAAGGCTGGGGCCTGGCCTGCTCATTCTCACTGCTCTGTGCCAGCGGGTCCCCCATGACCACAGCATCACTTAGTGCAGGGGTCCCCGAGTTGTCTGCCGAGGGGTCCTCCTAGAGGAAGCGGTGACACGTCTCCCAGGCAGTCTGGGGGTACAGCCTAAAGGGCTGCCACATATGTATTTCTTTTAAGTCTTAAATAGCCCACACAACATCCGGTTTACTCCAACGATTCACTTGCATTTAAGATCTTTTAACAATTAAAAATTACTTTTGGGCCCTCCCTGGTGGCGCAGTGGGTTAAAGCACAGCACAAAGAAGCTAAAGCCACTTCCGCATGAGCTCGATCCCCGCCTGCCCTGGAGGAGACCACATGGTACAGCAGACCTCTCCTGACCCGCCCGCTGCTCCCCTCAGCAGTGTACTTCCTCCATCTGTCTGTTCTGCTCCCCACTCTGTCTCTGGTGAATCCTCTCACCCTCCGCATCTCTGGCCTGTACCCCAGTTCTGTATGAATAAATAAATAAATCTTTAAAAAAAATTACTTTTGGTAAATTACTAGGCTTCTCCCGGAAGATGTCCAACCCACCTTCTGAACTCAGGGTCCCAGGGGGCCTGCACCCCAACTTGGGAAGCCCAAATTGGCCACCCGCTGAGACCAGAAGGCCCCTTCCTTTGGGGCCCCGCCACTTCTGCAGGGCTGGGGCTCTCAGCCTCAATGTGCTGCTCTCCCCTGACCAGGTATGCCAGTGGGCCAAGGACAAGTTGTGCCCCAGAGTGGCACCACTGAGGCCGGCCCCTGCCTCCCAGAAGTGGCCCCATTCTAAGGACAGTGACAGCAGCGGCTCCCCCCACCTGTCCTTGCCAAGGTCTGCGGGTCAGAAGTTACTCCCTATCCTTCCAGTGTGAGAGCGCTTCCCCCATCAAATAGCCAGGATCAGGGGCCCTGGGCCATCATCAAACACCCTGCTCCCTTTCCAGCACCCTCACTTTACAATGACGCCTCGTCATTGGGTTGAGCGGCAGCCCCCCCAAAAAGATGTGCCCACATCCTGGAGCATGTGGCTATGACCTTCTATGGAAAAGGGTCTTTTTTTTTTTTTTTTTGGAAAGGGGTCTTTGCAGATGTAATTAAGGAGCTCAAAACGAAGTCATTCTGGCTGAAGGGGTGGGCCCTGAATCCAAGGGGCGGGTCTAGCATCCTCCTAAGAGACTCACAGAGGAGAAGGTCATGTAAAGTCAGAGGCAGAAATTGGAGCGATCAGCCATGCACCCAAAGAAACAAGGAAGGGTCCTCCCCAGGCCTGGGAGGCAGAGCGGCCGGCCCACACTACCCTTCAGACCTCGGCTGCACAGCTGAAGGCACACGCTTGTGTGACCTCTTAACCAGGTGGTTTTAAGCCCCAGGACATGAAATCCACCCCCAGGCAGGAGGACACAGATGCATCCACAGACAGGGACCTGCATGGTCAGGGCTCTGCTCCAGGACCCAGGTTAGGGGCAAAGTCCTAGACACCAGGAGGGGAAATCCCCCAGGGCTGGGCTCCTGGAAGGCAGCTATCAGGTGAGCTATTCTGGAAACAGCCTGCTGCTATTTTTAACTTCTCAGTCACCTGGGCATGGTGGGGGTGGTCAGGTTGCAACTGATGTGGCCGTGGGGCACAGGGCCCTGAGGGCCGGGCCAGGGTATCCATGACTCTCCTGCCCACAGAAAGCAGGGGGTTCTTGTATAAATAATTCTGGGCAAGAGGATTAGGTGTCTGGTTTGCAGGCTGCTGGGTCCGCTGGGGAGGCCCCAGGGAGAGAACAGGATTGCACTGCACAGGTCAACCCCCTCGGACACCCTGCTGGGACCATAGGCCCAGACCTGGCAGGCCCAGGGTGACTGGGTGGGGTGGGGTGGGATTTTAGGGAAAAGGCTCTTCAGGGGTCTCTGAACTTGGAGTCCCGCGTAGCTGTGGCCAGGCTCTGGGTTAGCCCCTCTCCCGTTGGTGTTCAAATCCCACCTCTGATGCCTAATGGCTATGTGACCTGGAGCTAAGTCTGTCAGCCTCTCAACCTCATTTTTCTTCCCCGTCAATTCGAGGATTATAACTTCAAGCCTCCTTTGCTTTCCAAATCCACATGGCTCCTGAGTTTAGACAGCAAAGGGAACCAAGTTTCCTTATTCTTTTTGACTTCTAAGTTTCTCAGAACCAACAGTGATAATCTGGACAGCAAGGGATTTATCTGGATCAGGCTCCTGAGTTTGCAGAGCAAGGGATGCCCAAGGTTCTTATCTCAAGTGGATGCAGTGAAGTCGTTGAGACTTTTGCATAGAAAGTTAGCTTGTGGGTCTCCCTCATGGCACAAGGGGTTAAGCGCAGCCCTGTGAAGCTGTCTGCAGCCACTACAGCACTGAGTTCGATCCCCGGCCAGGGAGCTGACCCACATGGCGCAGCAGACCTCTGCTGTCTCCCCACTGCTCCCCTCAGCACTCTGTGTCTGGTGAGTCCTCTTACCCCCTGCACCTCAGGCCTGTACCCCAGTTCTTGAGATAGAGCCAAGGGGTGGTGGAGCTGGGACTCGGAGCTCCTCAGCCTGAGACCACTGTGTGGGCACTTAGCCACGGTGCCACTTGCCCATATGCTACCACCACTCCTCTGGCAACCCAGGCTGACTTCTGGGAGTCACTGATGGCTAAGCTGGCAAGGCCCTGTCAAAGAGCAAGTCCCATTCCTTACTCCAAATTTCCTACTCTTATCCCAAATGAGTCCCTAAGACAGGATCCAACTGCGTGGCAGAAAGGAGCTTGAGACTAGGGCTGACCCACGTCTTTCCCACCAGACCCTGAGCAACATGAGGCCAGAAGCTGGGCCTGTTTCACCCCGGTGGGTGGGGGCCATAGCAAGTGCTCAAAACTGCACCTGGGGAGGTGCCCCTGGGGGGAAGGTGGGCACCAGAAACATTGGCAGCTAAAGGCAAACTCACACAGCAGTGGGGGAGGGGTACCGGGTTGCACAGTGCCCACCTGGGAGAGGCGTCCCATTGGCCATGAGGGTCAGCTGGTCGGCGATGGCTTTGGTTCGGGAGTAGTGGTCCATGTGCTGCCAGTGCCAGGGAGAACCCACCAGGTGGGGTCAGGGGCCGGCCCCAGGTCGCACTTCACTTTCAAGAGGTGCGGGGGTGGGGGGG
>NW_004567133.1:9445735-9450872 GCF_000260355.1 Condylura cristata
CCCAGTAGCCCCGTGAGGGTCTACTGTTTTGATGCTTCAGCAATTTTTCTTACTCCCAGACCCTAGGCTCTGGGTACAAGCTCTACTCCTGAGTCCCCGGATGTGTCAAGGCCATGCCGAACACACGCCGGGCCTGGGCAGGTCTGCAGCCCAGGCCATCTGCCGGGGTGGGCAGGGGGCCGGGGACTGGTCGCCAGACCCTGTCCCCCATAGCCCGGCCTGAGACAGGTGAGGGGAGAGAAGCAGGAAAAACACAGCAGGTCACACTGAGCTCTGAGGTCCTACCATCAATCACTAGCTTGGTGCCTCCAACATTGATAGACTCAATCTGCTCTTTTTGCAGCTAAAAGACAAGATGGGGGTGGCAAAGTCACAATGCAGCCCCACACCTTGTTGCTGAGGCCATGGGGCTGGGTGGGGACCGGGGGCTGCAGAATGTCCAGTTCAGAGGGGGGAGGACCGGAGGGGCCCACGGCTCCAGCGCCCAGGGTTGCCACCAATGTCCTTATGACGGAGGTTGTGTGCGGTCTGGCCTGGGAAGTGGGTGGGGGCAGATGCCCGGGCAGTGGAAGTATCAAACTGGCTCCATATTGCACATGTCTCAAGGAAGGGGCTCAGATGGCCTGGACCATCTCCTCCCTGGAAGTCTGTTTTCTTTTCCAAGAGGGGGCTGCGGTGTGACAGCTTTCGTGGCCCTTCATGTCCCATTTAATCATTTCATCCTGATGGCTACACCAGCCGTCAGAGATATGATTTTTCAGTCATATTTTAGTTTTGCAGTTGCTTTATGTGATAGGTTTATAATCACAAGATTAAAAATATTTCATATGAGGGCTCCAGGAGAAAAACAATAACAACAACAAAAAACACAACAAATCAAAAATAAACAGATAACTATAAATCAGAGAGAGTCTGCGGGGGAGGGGGAGGGAGAGGAATTAAAACGGGGGTGGGAAGAACACAAGGGACGATGGTGATGGTGTGTGGGTGAAAGGGTGCTGGAAATTCTCTGGGGGCTACACTCAAGAAAAGAAACAAACGTTGTAAAAAAAAATTCAAATACTAGAAAAGGATATTCATTCCTGATTCTACCTCTTCCTTTCACCCCTGCACCTCTGTTAACAATGGCATGTATTTCTCCAGGTAACCTGTGCTTATAATGTCAGCAACATGTATACTTAATTATTCACCCTATTTATTTTTTCAAGCAGATAGGAGAGCAGACCCCTTTTTGCACCTTGGGAATTACCTTGTTATAGCACAGATGGGCTCACGTCACTCTTTGGAAGGGTTGTATAAATTTCCTAGTGCAGATACATCACAATTTAGTGATGTAAAAGGTCCCAAACTGACGGCCGCGTAGCTACTTCAAACAATGCTGCAAATATGCAGTAAGTGTGAGACACACCTACATGATGTGTCTATCTGATAGCTACTGTCACCCTGGTGTCCTCAGAGGCTGGGACAGAAGTACCAGCAATGGCCACACTTTAGAGATGAGGAAACAGAGGCTCAGGGAAGCTATGGCATCAGGCTGCACAGCCAGAGGTGACAGAACAGACACTGGCCCCATGGGTACATGTGCAGGCTGGGGGGAACCCAGATCTTTCCAGGAGCAGGTGAAGAGCCGCTCAGGCAGAGGGAGCAGGAGCTAGCTGCCCGACTCCAGGTATGGCGGGTGCGGCTCACCTTCTCAGCGCCCGACATTCCATAGGACGCCACGTGGAAGACACAGTCCACCCCTTCGAAGGCTCGGTACAGGGCCTCTTCATCTCGGACATCAGCCTGAAACAGCGGAGGGTGAGACGGGAGGAGGAAGTTCAAGTTCAAGGCAGACAGACACACATATGTAGATCCCAGAGCCGGCCCCCTGGCCCTTCCCCTCAAAGCACCTGCAGCATCGGGAGAGGTTGTCGGGAGAGGTTGTAGGGCAGGATTTACTAGTGTCATGTGTCGACTAAGGGCATCTCGGGCAATGACAGACCGAGGGCGGACAGGTGGCGAGTGATACCATCTAGCTGTGTGACTACTCGCTGCAGTGAAGTGGCCGAGAACACACCCCATGGTTAGCGAGATGGACACACGAGATGCTACAGGATTCACTGGCATCGCCGGCTATCAAGCCCCGTCCCAGGGCCTGACGCCATGTTTCCAGCACATTCTCACTGATTCTTCGTGAGACTCTTGTGGAGCAGATATTAGTGTCCACTGAGAAAGAGTGGACGATGGGGTTTGGATACACAGTGGCACACTACTCTGCTGTTTAAAGGAGATGGCATCCTGCCTTTGCAGCAAGATGGACAGATCCGAAGGGGGAGATGCTACATGAAATAAGTCAGGAGAAGGACAAGCACTGCCTGGTCATACTTGTAGGTGGAAAATAAGGAAACAAAGCAAACAGATGGGTGGAGCGGAAGAGCAATAAGCCAGTGGACTTTGACGACAGACCAGAGAGGAAGAGTGTGGGTGGAGGGGTCTAATGGATGATGACGTTTTCTTGGTTTAATAAATATATAAAAACAAACAAAAATGATCCAACTCCAAGCCCCATTCTCTTCAACACCATGGCTCTAGTTTCACATTAGACACTGTCCCCTGATTTCCACCTGCTGCCCCCCACAGTCACAGGCCCCAGGAGTCTCATCACCATACCTGGATGAACTCAGTCCCTGGGGACATCTCCCACCGGGGCCTGCGGAGGTCGAGCAGGATGACAGACAAACCGCTCTTGGCCAGGCTGGAGCCTAGACTGAAACCCAGGTAGCCGCCGCCTCCAGTCACCAGAACCTTCTGCTTCAGGGCCTGCACGGGGGTGGCCTGAGTCTTTTGCTGTGGTATAGGTGTTGGGGCGATTGTGGACTCACTGGGTTTAGGCCCCGTCTCAGACCCTGACCTGGGCCCCAGCCCTACTCCTAGCCCAGGTAATGGCAAAGCTCTGGATCCAGGTATTGACTCAGCTCCTGACCCAAGCCCCAGATCTGGTCCAGATCTTGAAAGAGCACCAGGCCCTGGTTCAGGTCCTAGAACAGCACTGGGCCTTGACCCTGGCTCTGGCACAGCACCAGGCCCTGCCCTAGGTCCAGATATAGTAGCAGGCCCTGAACCAGGCCCGGGCCCAGTCCTGGATACAGCACCAGGTCCTGGTCCAGGTCCAAGAACCCCACCAGGCCCTGCCCCAGACCCTGGCTTAGGTCCTGACTCAGATGCCAGGCCTGAGATCCCACCCCAGGCCTGGCAGACAGGGCAGCTCTTCTCCCCCTGTCCTGCAGCTTTGCAGGCCTCTGGAGAGGAACCTGGCGGGTTGGACTTCATCTTCTATTGAGCCATGCAGACCCAGGATCTGTCCATCTGTAGGGGGAAGCAAAACAAAGAGTTTTCTAGAATTGTTTCAAGGAGTTATTTCTAGAATCATTTATGAAAGCCCTAGGAGCTGAGGGGAACTCCTGCTGGGAATTAGAAACCTTTTGAGTTCCCCTAGAATCTGTCTTCAGAACCTCGAGAACCTCCCAGGTGCTACTGCTTTGCAAGGATCAGACACAGGCAGCCCTTGGACCGCACAGGTGGAGAAGCCAAGGCCTGAAGTCACATTGCATGGCTGAGAGTTGCACCCAGCACTCCTGACTTCCTGACAGTTCTTTAAAATCCCTGTCCCTATGTGATACTAGAGGTAGAAGGTCAAGTCAAGCCCTGGGGATCCCCAACATACTGCAAGGTGGATGCATCAGGGAGGGCTTCCTGGAGGAGGAGGAAGGAGGAATGGGGAGGAGGAAGTAGGAGGACCCAAAAGTGCTCTGCATCCCAGGGGCTGGCCACCCCCACCACTGCCTGACACTCAGTGCCTCTAGGTCTCCCCCAGCAGGCGAGTGGCTGGCACCCCAAGGTCACTGGAGCTCCTGGGGCATACAGAGCATCCTCACTCCAACTTAGAAGTGAGTTAGACTATGAGCCGCCAGTGCCACCTCCTGCTCCTCTGGAGGCTGAAGCTGCACATGGCATCACTAGTAAAGGTGGCACGTACTGCAGGCAGCCCGGCTGCCCTGTGGATGCAGAGCTGCCCTGTGGACAGTACTTGCTGGAGAACAGAACCTGTGTCACCAGGGGGCCGAGGGGTGACCCCCAGGGTTGTTGCTGGTGATATCACAGGGCAGGGACCCCCATAGCTTCAGGGTCTGTATCTTGTAGTCACCTCGGTTGCTGTCGCCAGCCCGGGTGAGGGAGGCAGTCATGCCCTAGAGAAGCATGGCCGTTTGGAGGGGCTAACAGTGGGGTGGACATCCCAAATCGGAGTCATCACAGGGGATGAGAGAGGGCGCAGGCCCAGAGCACCCCCGTCCTAGACCCAGCCCAGGGCTTGTCCTAGGGAGAGGTCAGAGCAGTGTCTGTCCTACAGGGCTTTATTTGTGACAGAGGCAGGGCGCTGCTCCTGCCCTTTAACTGCATCTGCCCTTGGGCAAAGTCCTAAAGCCCTATTGAGCCCCAGTATCCACACCTGCAAAATGGACCCGAATTACCCTGACTGTACTGTCCACCCCACAGAGTGGTCCTGTGAGACAGATGGCAAAGCCCTTGACAAATCAGGTGCTGAAGCTGGCTGGCATGTTCCTGGAGGCCCTGTCCACTACCGTGGCCGCGCAGCCCGGGGCCAGTGCCTGGGTAAGGGGGAGGCCGGGAGACAGCTGATGATGAGCCTGCACCCGGGAGCCTCTGGCCAAGGCTGACCCTGGACCCAGCGCCCTTGCTGCTCTGGCCATCCTGTGAAGCAGAGGCTACTGCTCGAGTCAGGCTTAGAGAACAGTCGCGAACGTTAACGGTGTCTCAGTAAATGGCTGGGTCTGGTGCAGGTCGATGGGACCTCAAAGTGGGGTTTGGTGAAAGGAAGAGCACCTGCGAACCCCCCATTCCTCCGGAAGTATAGGCCTGCGGGAGCAAACGGAGCGCTTGCCCCCCCACTCCGGGAGCAGCCCCAGGGCAGGTCCTCCGCACTCCCCCAGTGCCCGAGCCCGCGTTCCTGCTCGCACCCCTGCGCTCACCTGGCCCGCGCTCCGCTCACCTGGCGGGGACTCCGCTCACCTGGCCGGGGCTCCGCGGCCCTACGTGCTGCCCGCGCCGTGCCGGTGTCCCGGACCAGCTCTGGTCA
>NW_004567133.1:9451068-9469783 GCF_000260355.1 Condylura cristata
TAGCTGAGGTGGGACCCAAATGCTCTCCTAGCGGGGAAACTGAGGCCGGTGGAGCAGGGAAGGGTGGAAAGGGCCGAGACCGGGAGGGGCGGGGGCCGGGGAAGGACTCGAGGCTCCTGTCCTTCGGCCAGTGGCCAGTGGTGCGAGGATCCTAGCTAACGGAGTTCTCAACTCCCCTCTTCACCCAGGTCTTCTTTCCCCTCTGCTCAGCCAGCCTCCTGCTCCCCACCGATCCTTTCCTCCCTCCCTCCTTTCCTTCTTCTCCTCCATCTATTCGGGCACCCTTCCTCCCATTTCTTTCTTCTCCTGTCCCTCTGTCTGTTACTTCGCCTGTCCCCTTCCAGCCTCTGCCCCCTCCATCCCTCCCACTCACCCCACCCCCCACGTCTCTCCTCCCTCACCCACCATTCTGCTCTTCCTTCTTTGCTTCCCGCTACCCAGCTCTGGGGTCACCTGCTCCCTGATGCCGTCATTCCACGTTTCACGGGCACTTCAGTGCAGGTCTTTTCCCTGGTGCTGGGATCCCAGATAGCTTTCCCCCCACCCCAACTGCCCCACCCCCGGGCTGCACTAGCAGCTCACCCAGCGGCAGAAATAGCACTATGGCTGTGTGTGGGAGCACCGAGTGCCCGTGTGCCCGGCCAGCACTTTGGTCTCAAGACCCCAGCTTGACGTGTTACCCTCCGGGTGGGCAATGGCAGGGAAGAGAGCACAAAGTCTCAGCCAGCAGGTGCAAGGTCTCTTGCTTCATGCGCACACTCTGCTGTAGCCAGCTCCTGAGCCAGGGACACAGATGCAGAGACACGAAGAGGGCATCAGTGTGGTGGCAAGAGGCCATCAGGTCATCTCTGGCTAGGTGTTGACTTTGCCCCTTTCTTACTGCGTGTCTTTGGGCAGTTACACGAGGCTCAACTTACTCGTCAAAAACTGGAAATGGCAGGTGTGTTATAGCCGCCACGTTTAAGGTTAAGGAACACGCAAAATGCCAAGCGCTCCACTGGGCAGCCACCTGAATCAGCACTAGGTGAGAGGTGGGGGCTTGAACCCCCATCCTGGCTTCACCACGTCACACGCCACGTCTCTGGTTGTCTTTCCATGCACAAAGCCCAGCCTCTCCTCTCCCACCAGCAGGCTGCGGGGGATCCTATCCAGCCCCAGCTGGCTGGTGTCTTGCAGAGCTGGGTGAAGAGGGGAGAAGCAGTTTATCACAAAACTGCCATGAGTTGACTGTGCTCTCCTCCATCTGCCCAAACTCAGATGCTGACGTTCTAACATCATCTTGGGAAGTGCTGGAGACGGTCACTGCAGTTGTAAAGAGGTCAGATTGGAGCAGGGCCCTGATTAATGCAACTGGTCTTCTGATAAAAAGGGGAAATCAGGGCACAGATGTACATAGGGAGTTTGGCTGCCAAAAGCCAAGGAATTGCTAGAAGCTACGTCAGAGGTGACGGACAGGCCCTTCCTAGGGCCAGCTTGAAGGGGCATGTTTGTGGCCATCATGGCCACGTGAGCAAGGCATCCCACCACCATGTGCTCTTCTGTGTTTGCAGAGGACTCAGAAGGCAGCAGGGACCCAACTAAGATCCACTTAGCAGAGCTCTGGGCATTGCCATGTCCCTGGGTCCAGCATGCAAACGGCCCCAATCCGGAGCTGCTGGAGCCTTCTCAAGCTGCTTCTTTTTTTTTCCACACATGCATACATTTTTTTTTTTTAAAGATTTATTTATTTGTTCATACAGAACTGGGGTACAGGCCAGAGGCTCAGGGGTGGCAAGAGGCTTCACCAGAGACAGAGTGGGGAGCAGAAACAGGCAGATCTACGAAGTACACTGCTGAGGGGAGCAGCGGGCGGGTCAGGAGAGGTCTGCCACGCCATGTGGTCACCTCCGGGGCAGGCGGGAGTCGAACTCATGAGGAAGTGGCTTTAGCTTCTCAGTGCTGTGCATTTACCCGCTGCGCCACCAGGGAGGGCCACATGCATACATTTTTATTTATGCACACATCAGTGTAATCACCACCCAGCTCAAGATACAGAACTTTCCAGCACTCATGTCCCTCTGCCTCTCCCCCACATGGTAACCATCACCAACAAAAGTTTTGCCTATTCTTGAACTTCGTGTCAATGGGACTACACAGTATTGCGCTATCTGTCTGGTGTCTTTCACTCACCATTGTTAGGGTCCCGCCTCATGTGGCTACAGCTGTAGCTCATTCTTTTCAAGTGGGCATCTCGTGGCCACTGTCCAAGTATCACTTCTTGTCCATTCTACCATGGAGGGACATTTGGGTCTGAGTTTCTTTAGGAGTAACTGCTATCAACTTTTTTGTAGATATTTTATTGAAGATTCCCCAAAGATACACATTTCTCCTGGAGTAGAACTGCAGGGTCACTGAGAGGCTTATGTTTTACTTTGGTAGAAGGTGCCACTCAGCCTTCCAGAGGGGCTGGGCCAGCTTATGCAACCCCCAACCCTCCTGCCCCCCACCCCAGGTAATATACAAGAGTCCGATAGCTCTGTATCTTGCTGGCTGCTCCTCTTAGCCATTCTGATCCGTGGTTTGTGGCCTCTCACTGTGGTTTTAATTTGCATTTCCTTGATGGGCAAGATTGTCAAGCACCTTTTGATACTCTTATGTCTATTTGTACTTAGTTGAGTCTTTTGCCTGTTTTTTGAAATAGGGATTCTTTTCTTTGGATTGGGAGTTCTTCATATATTCTGGATATGAGTCTTTATAATAGTTTTATCTCACCCCAAACTCTCATGCCTGAGCAGAGGATTCCGTCTGGACTGGGCTCCCAAGCAGACTCTGGCTCAGTTAGGTTGAGCAGGGGTGAGGTGATGGAGGTGAGGTTATCATGGCTTCTTCCTCCAAGATGAGCTGATAGTGACTCCACATCTTGTCTCTGCACCGGGATGGCGGGGAGCAGGGCCAGGGCAGAAACAGCTCACCATGAAGATGGACGCTCACTGCTTTTTGTGTGTGTCTGCCACGTGGCAGGTTCTGGGGACCCAGAGGTGGTTAGGACGCCAGCCTCTGCCAGGAGCCCACAGTCAAGGAAGAGTCAGACAAGGAAGAGTCAGACAAGGAAGAGTCAGACAAGGAAGAGTCAGACAAGGAGCAAGGAAGTGTGGCCGCGTGCTGAGTGCAGTACATGCTAAGTGCCCTCTCTATAAAGAGGAGGTGTGGTCAGGACGCCATGGGGCTAAGACTGGAAGTTCCCAGCTCTTGGTAGGCTTCACCGAGCAGCCAACACCATTTGAGCGGCACCTTGGTGGATGAGCAGAAACAACAGGCAGAGGGTAGCAAGAGGTACGTCCCATTGGGGGCTTGGTGTAGGACTTCCCAGCCAGTGACAATCTGGTGGGGCGAGAGCAGGGCTCGTGGAGACAGGGCAGGAGCATCAGGGTAGGCCCAGGGATAGCACAGCCTTCCTCCCTCAGCCTCGGGGGAGCTCTGGTGTCCAGGCCCTCCAGCTTTCCAAGGCTCCCCCCCCCCTTGGGGCCATGGTGTACTCCGTGAGCGATTCTTCATAGGATGCTCTTTCTGTTTTTGTGATTCCTTCTTCTAGTTAACTGTCTGCAAAACAGAGTGTGCTGTCTGACCCTGTAGGGTGCTCAGAGTAGGCGAAGTCCATCCCCCCTTACCTGAGACCACTTCTCTAAGAAAGGGCAGTCTTTGATCTTATGTCGTCTTTCTTCTGGAGTTGGGACCTAGTGAGTAGACGAGGGACATGGGGTTCTCGATGCCCAGATGTCTGGGCCAGGCAGGGCAGGAGCTTGGGGCAGAAGGGTGGGCACTTCTCAATGGGTGTCCAGGGTCTGAGTGGGCTGGTGCTCCTGGAAGGTGAAAGGGGTGACCAAGGCATACCTGAGGGACTTGGCCCACTGGAGGAAGCTTCTGGTCTTGGTGATCTCCTGGGCCAATCTCCTTAAGTCATCTCCTTCAAAGAGGGGCAACACAGGGTCCTTGAATAGGAGAAATAAAGCTAAACGACTGACGGGCACCTGAAGCCTCAAGAGAACTGTAGCGTTACTGAGTGCAGCTGCCACCCAGCTAGTGCAGGGAACCTGTGGGCTCATTTGTCTGTCACCAGGGACGGGGGCGCTCACCGCCTACTAAGGTGCTCATTTCACAAATGGGACACCTCGAAATAAGACGTCTGAGGTGAACCCCCGTAACTGCTGTGGGTAAAGCTCTTTCAGTCTTTTATTTAAGAGGGGAAAATCAAGACGGTCAGTGGGACTTCACTGAAGTCAGCCCCTCCCGTGGGGGCTGTAGAACATGAGTGACGTGTGCCCGCCTCACTGTTATCCTGTCAAGCATATCATCAATTCAGCCCTTTCCGTAAAATGGAGCTTTGTTCTGACGCCCACCAGTGCCATGCCAGAGCCTAAACTTACAAGTTCTCACAACTAGCTGGAGAATCTGAGAAAGACACGGAGCTAAGCTGCCCCTGCCCCTGGCGGCTTCCGTCCTCCCACCCTGCATGGGGGATCTGCTCAAAGAATCTCATTCAGTAGGTGACTCAGTGAGAACCTTCACAATGGCCTGTTTTCCTGTGTTTAAGGACAGAAGTGAACATTAATTAGTTACTTCTCCTTGCGCTGCGCCTTGTCCAACTGTCCTGTTTGTCATCGAAAGAGGCAGTTGAACAGAGGAGCCAGGCCCGGCGTTCCATTTCGACATCTATGTCCTGCGACAGTGGTGGGCCAACAGTGGCCACTCCCTGGGTGACCTGGTGACCTGCCTGTGATAATGGAGGCACCACCCTCCTAAAAGGTGTGTGTGTGTGTGTGCGCGCAGGTGTGCACGTATGTGGGTTATCTAGCCGAGCAGAAGCGCTCACGGGTGCCTTTCCTCTCCCCCTACCACTGTGACGGGGCCTGTAACTTAATTAGATCTAGTGCTCCACAGGTCACTGGATCTATGTTTCCTCGAGTCTAGTCCCAGGAGCAGACATGAAGGGCTGAACGCAGAGTGGAAAAGCCCAGGCGTCTGGCTCCCAGCCACTCGCCGTGACTCCAGGTGAATCCCTGGGCGAGCTGCCCACCCCTGCTCAGCAGGCATCATGACGGCTGGGAGAGCTGAGAGATCATCTGTGCAGAGCAACGGCCGCAAACCCGAGCTGTTCTATTGCAAGAAACACTGCACCCCGGGCCCTGATCTTTCCCGAGCTTGAAGAGAGCCGGCCTGAAAGGCTGCCAGCAGGGGACCGCAGTTCTCTTCCGGTGCACACCTTGCTGGTGGGCCCAAGAAACAGAGATCCTTTCAGGTGGAGGGAAAAGCCCAGCTGGCTGACTTTATGTGACGTCACGTCAACAGGCTGCCCCGTGAATGCCTCGTCGCCTACCCTTTCATCGATGAAGCCCTTGGTCAGCAGGCCGCGGATTTTGGAGAGCGTGTCCTCACCAACCGGGCAGTGGTAGCGGCCCCCGGTGAGGGAGGCCAGGTTCCTCAGGAAGGTAACCTCTGCCCTAGGGGAGGACAGAGGACACCGCCTGAGTGCTGGGCACTGTGGGCCCCCTCCTCCACCCCTGCACCTCAGGGGGGCCCACAGCCAGGCCAAGCCTCCTGCCCACCTGCCCACGCAGTTCAGGGACAAGGTGTGCACCTTCACGGCTCTCTTCTCCGCGAGCCTCTCCACTTCACTCAGAATCAGGCTGCAGCTCGTGTCTGGCTTCCCATCTGTCAGGAGGTACAGCCCTTCTACATCATGGAAGCTGAAGGCTTTCTGAAAGGGCACAGAAGTTTGTGGGGGCTAGGAGCAGGAGCAACGGCCATCTGCCTGTGCCCCCACGGCCACCGTGTCCCATCGGATCCCCGACTTGTCCATTAAGAACGAGTTTTCCCTCTCAGCCTGTACAAATTGAGGAAGCTGCTGGGGTTCAGGGAAAAAAGCACAACCCACTTCCTGGCTGGTTAACCCCAAGCAAGTCACTTACCCTCTCTGAGCCTCTGGATCTTCATCTACAAAGCGAGAACAGTGAGCGTCCCTAACTGACTGGGTTGTTGGGTGAAATACGGTCAATTTGAAAGTGCTCTGGGTAACTCTGAAGCATCGTGCACTCGCAGGACAGAGGGTGACACAGTTTCTGCGTGACCACAGGGCTGGACTGGGGTGGGACTTGCCATCAGGGCTTGCAGGATGGAGGTGCTCCCCTGAGCGTGCAGGCTGGTCACCCACTGCATGGCCTGGTGACACGCGTCCTCTGTGGTCTCCACCAGCGTGTCCCGCCATGGCTGTAGACCCTCCGCAAAGCTAAGCAGGTTGAAGCTGGTGTAGGGGAGGACAGTGAAGGGGACACTCTTGGTGAGGGCTGCTCATCACAGAGGCGATCAGGGGTGAGCCCCGACCCCTCCGGGAGGGAGACCACCGAGAATGAGAAAGTGCAGGTTGGAGATTCTGGATGCAGACAGAACAGACCCAAATACTACCTCAGTCACTGACTGGTAATGTGATCTGGAGCGAATAATTTAACCTAAGTCCTGGGACCTCCCTGGTGGCACAGGGGTTAAAGTGCAGCACTATGAAGCTGTCTAGCCACTGCAGCATGAGTTCGATCCCCGGCCAGGGAGCTGACCCACATGGTCCAGCAGACCTCTCCTGACCCACCTGCTGCTCCCCTCAGCAGTATATTTCAGTCGATCTGCCTGTTCTGCTCCTCAGTCTGTTTCTGGTGAATCTTCTTACCACCCCCATGCCTCTGGCCTGTATCCCAGTTCTGTATGCATAAATAAATAAATATTTAAAAAAATAATTTAACCTAAGTCCTAATTTCTTTTCTGGAAAGTTGGGAGACTGCCTCATAGGGTCATCGGGAGGACTGAAAGAAATTGTGGTGTAAGTCATGTTGACACACAGAAAGGGCTTGATAAATGTTCATTCTTACTAACATTAAGACCAGAATGAATCACAACTTAGTCCCCCCTAGGGGGACACAGGACACTCTGGTCCGGTGGAGAGATCAACCCCCTCCCACCCCCCTCACGCTCCCCGAAGTTCAGCTGAAATCTACAACAGAAGGCCTAACACTGACTTCTAAAAATGGCTTTATTCTGCAGCAGAGCAGAAAACTGTTCTTTTTTGCACAGATACGTCACTCAGAAGAGCATTTAGGAAAACTCCAGACCCTCTGGAACTGGGAGGAGGCAACACCCTAGGCCAGGGAAGCCCCGAAACTACTCCTTGACCCACCTGCCCTCACCTGTCACAGTGCTTCCGCAGCTGCTCCCAAATCAGCAGAATCAGCTCCGTCTTCACCTGCTGCAGGTGGGGGCCCATGGACCCTGACGTGTCCAGCATGATGCACACTCTGCTCTCCAGCACCGTGCCAAAGAGGCGGCGACTTCCTGCTCAGAGGTGGGTGGGGCAGAGGCAGCCACAGGAGGGTCACCTCCGCGGGGTCATCAAATACCAGAAACGGAGATGACTCTTGTCATGATGGTGGAGGGGTCGATTGTCCCAGGGCGGGGCTATCAGGGCTTTGGGCTCTGGGCAACTGGGGTTTCAGTCGTGGCTGTGCCTGTGACGACTTGCACAGCAGTTACGACCTCCCTGGGCTGGGTTTCATCAGCTCTAAAGATAAGAGACTGTTGTGCCTAGATTTTAAATCCCACAAGCCATCAGAGAGACGATCCGATGCAAAGGCATGAGGGTTTTTATTGGCAAGCTCGAGCCTGGACTCTAGACTCCTCCGACACGGCGGTGGTGGTCAAGAGCCCCGAGCGTCCTTTACACAGGGTTTTTGAAGTTTCCATTATGCTGGTTCACAATACTCAGATTGGTTGAGGGCAGCACTTTATGGTGGGCTTCAGCATTCGGATTGGCTGAGGGCATCACCTTAAGGTGGGCTGCAGTACTCGGATTGGCCAAGGTGATGAGGTCTCATGCTAACTCGCAGTACTCAGATTGGTTGGGGAACATCACCTTACGGTGGGGTACAGTCCTTGGATTGGCTGGGGTGATCACCATATGGTGGGTTGACACTTGATTAATCATAGCCAAGTGGTCTGGGGGGTGGGATGGGGATGCCTCTCCAAAGTTTCAGGAAACTGAGACCTTAGGCCTGGTCTGGACCTGAAGCCTGTCATGGCAGAGACTTATGTTCTTTCAAGACCACGCTAAATAGTGCCACTGTACTGACAGAGGCTAGAAAGGATATTAGGGAGCAGAGTCCTTCAGCTGGCCAAGAGAGAGCAAGTACATCCCCCAGGGCCATCCGCTGGGGGGAAAATAATGGCAGAGGAGGGAGGACCCCGGGTTCACCGAGTTACAGCTCTGTGGGTTGTGACGTGTTATGGGGAGATTGTGAATTAGATGGGTGTAAGGTGGGGAACAGACAAGCTACGGCTGAAGGATGAGTGGGAGTCA
This sequence comes from Condylura cristata, assembly GCF_000260355.1. Classification (NCBI taxonomy): domain Eukaryota; kingdom Metazoa; phylum Chordata; class Mammalia; order Eulipotyphla; family Talpidae; genus Condylura; species Condylura cristata. The sequence continues at coordinate 9,459,443 of NW_004567133.1, forward strand.
CCCAAGGAAAGAGGACCAGCTCTGAAAAGGCTCTGGGAGGGGGAGGAGAAGCCGGCATGCTGGGGGAACCAGCGGCACTGGCATGGAGAGACTCAGCGGCAGAGGAAAAGGCGGTCAAGCTGGAGGGATTATTCAAGGATTCGGGATTTATCCCAAGGGAAAGCAGAGTGGACCAGACTCTTGCAGTGATGGAAGCATTCCATTCACACACAGGCCCTTTGAGCCATTCGTTATCCCAGCAGCTGCTAAACTCAGCGCTGCTGGCTCCACACGCTAATACAGAGTTAACACATTATGATGAGCTACGAATATTAACAGAGGGAACCGCGAGGAAAGCTGGCCAGGAAGGCCTGTAGGGGGCGCACTCACGCAGTATCACTCCGTCGTAGGTAGACATCTGCCTGCTGTACCCCTCACAGGAAGGTGCATACTGGCCCCTCCGAACAGGAAGGAGTCTGCCCACTGCCCCCAAAGGAAGGCCCATGCCGCCCAGCAACGTGTCCACCAATGAGGGGTACCACAGGCCAGCCAATGAGAACCCGCCCGCACGCCCACTCTACTCCCAACTCTCCCCCTATGCTCCGGATTTACCTGCCATCAGTCAGAGCCTACATTTCCCAAATTGCCATTCCTCTCACTATTCCAAAACAAACTCATTTTTGCTAGTGAAATAACTGGCTGCTTTGATTTAAAGTGATAGAAGGAACCCAGGTGAAGTGCCAGCATGCTTCCGCTGTACTTGGGTCTCCTTGGAGAGGACTGGACCTAGCCCGACCCAATCCACAGGCCCCCATGGTCCACACAGAGACCTCCATAGAAAGCTCCCTCCTTCTTCCTCCTGTCTTCCCAGGATCCCTTTAGGCCGCAAAGCCTAAGCACCCTCCCATCCAGTTCTCACTCTCTGCTCAGCCTCTGGGACTTCATGCTCCAGACCACTCCTTCACCCCCAGCCCTCCCTCCTCTGGCCGGAGTCTGAGCAGCTCAATCCCTCCCTCCATCTCTCCTGGAGGGCCACTGCTCTCTCTCCCTGTAAAGAATAGAAGTTTCTCTATCACACCCTCCAGTCCCTACCCTGTGGACCAGTTCTACTGGCCCCCTCGAAAGTGAGCCTCTCCGTCACAGCCAGCAAGACCAGGTCTGGGAGATGAGCCTGCAGGCCAATGTGGACAGGACTCTGCCCGGGTGTTCTGTGACCCATGGTCGCACTCCTTGTCAGCCAACCCCTTGCCTGGCCTCTGAGCCCAGCAGTCCTGTTGAGCATGGATGACATTCCTGGCTTCATCTCTGCCCTGAGAGTTTGTGAGTGTCTGGCCTGGGAGGACTGATCCTGGGCTCCCCAGGGCTGACCTTCCACTGCCCCACATTCCCCTCCCCCCAGACATGAGGCAGGCTCACCGGACAACAGCCACTGCAGCCGCTGGACGTAACGTCTCATCAGCTTCTCCAGACAGGTGATGTACACTTCGACCTCCCTGGGCGTCCACTGAATGTGTCTCACTACGCCCTGGATTATGGCGCATGAGGTAGAATTTCCCTCATCAGCTATCGCTTCGCATCCCTGTCACCCCCTAAAATGCTTTAATTCATTGCATTTCATAATTCCCAAAACATCTGGTAGGCATACAATTTTGTAGGTGTAAAGCGTCTCTTTCTTTTATAAACGACAGGATTGATGGTCTAGGAAGGAGTGAGGGAATTGAGATGATGGTTTTGCGGCAAACATAGTCACTATAATTTTAGATAATGTAGTATGTCTAAATTTTAAAATTGAAAACCTTTAATGGAAGGATGGGAGACCCCACGCATTCCAAACTAAAGATGACCTTGGACAGACAGTGGAGCGGCGTGACTAAATTATCATAAAACTCTTCTGGTGCTAAAATTATCATAAAACTCTTCTGGTGAATAATTTTGAATTTCATAGCTATTTTTAGCTTTCTGAAATCCCTAATGTTGAATAAAAGGGCAAGGAGAGAAAATGGGATTCAATTTCCATTTTGTGACTAACTTTTGAACTAACTTTACTTGCTCTGGCGTCAAAGCAATAAAAAAAAAAAAAAAAACCAAAGAAACCATTATCCCCAACATCAACATTATCCCCAAACTAGAAAATAGAGAACGCTTCACCTTCTGTCTTCACCCCTGGCCCCCCACCATCCAGACGACCTGGCAGAAGACCAGGTGACTACTTTAGTTTCGTCTTTGTTCTCGCCAACAGTTTATAATTCTCATGCCAATGGGCTCCCCTGTCTAACTCTGGAATGTGGTGTCAGGCACGCCCAGGGGCTGACTTCCTTCTTTCCACCAGAATTCTGTACCCCCTGGTTCTTGAGAGCCATCCCTTGGGTTCTTAAAAGGAAGAATAGAAGCCATGTGCACACATTCACAGGGGGTCTCCCCAGCACTCTTGTCTTTTGTGACTGAGAAGAAGCGAGAGTTAGGGGAGAGGGAAAAGACAGTAATAAAACCCGTGACTTACATTGATCTCTATGCTGGGCCAGAGGCTGCAGTATTTGGTAGGTGCTGACCTCTGAATCGAGTTCTGATGGGTACAATTGGGGCCAATGTATCTGGAGATCTCCATCTTCAGTTTTTTTAGTCCATATTTTGCTACCCACTTTAGAATAAAGGAAAAAGCTATTATTTGGGGCAGCTGAATGCTTATCTCACCCATCAATGAAAACCTCAAGCTTGAAATCTGTTCGCGTTTGTAATGTGGGTTCCTAGTTTGCACTAAGAACATCTGTCACATGTAGATTCCTCCCCGGGTGCTGGGGAGAGATACACAAGAAGTGCAGAGAACAGAGAGCATTTATTGAGGTCCTGCCACTCCCCAATTTAGTGGGCAGTGTCACCCCGACCCCAGATTCATTTCAACCCCTCCCACAAAATCTTAGTAGAGATCAATGATTGGGTGGTGCAAGGGGTTAAGTGTCAGCACTATGAAGCCATCACAGCCACTGTAGCACAGGTTTGATCCCCAGTCAGGGAGCTGACCCACATGGCGCAGCAGACCTCTCCTGTCTCTCCTACTGCTCCCCTCAGCAAAGTATTTCTGTCGATCTGCCTGTTCTGCTCCCCACCCTGTCTCTGGTGAATCCGCTCATCCCTTGTACCTTTGGCCTATACCCCAGTTCTTGTACGCATACATAAGTAAATCTTGGAAAAAAAGTTCAGACTCTAAGCCAATTAGATAATCTCATTCTCCTTGTCATGATGACAAGAAGGCACAAGAATGGGTGGGCCTAAAGCCGAAGGAGCACAGCCCGGTACTCACCCCACAGAAGCACACTCAGGTGCTCCTGAATGGCTTTGGGAAGAAAGATGTTCTCACTTCTGGATATGTCTCTATTGCTTGCAACCAAAAGCATCTAACACCAGTAAGTACACCACAACGTACTTCTATTATTCATCAGTCCCAGAGGTAATGTAATTGCCTTGGTTTTACAAACAAAGGTATTGAGATGAGTGTAGTTAAGCAACTTGCCCAGGGTCACCCTGCTGGGAAGCATCAACTGGATTTGGGACCTAAACCTATTTAGGCCACATTAGGTGGTCATTCTGAATAGGTTTGTTCTCCAGCCGCCCTCCTAGATAATGGTTGGCGGAAGGAATCATTGGTGGCTTTTGCTGGTTGCAGAAAACTTCATACCTCTTGGCTTGAGCAGATGATATCCTTTCTGGGCAACTCGATAGAAGAGGTAGTTCTTCTTATGCGCTTTCCATGAGGGTACTTCTTGTACACTGACCCTGGGCAGAGACAGAGCAAGGTTACTTGGGCACCCTCTACCACTCCGTTTTCTAGTCACTTTCTCTATCAACCAAGTTAAGGAATTGGAAAATTGGTGGCTATTAGGTTGATCAAGGGACGGGTCTTGGGATCTCCCTTCTCACATAGCAGTGAGTTGTTTCTGGGACCTGCATTATGTCACAGCCATCAGTCAGGTCCCAATTCTGCCTGGGGTGGGGGAGTAGAGTGGGTGAAGATACTGCCCCTAGTGGCTGGAGTGGGAAGTACCATGCCCAGACTCCCCAGAGATTTTCAGTGTTGACTCTGGTTCCCTGATGCTCTTTCTCTTAACTTGTCAAGACTTTGCATGTCCCTTTCCCTGGACTGGAAAACCTGCTTGAAGGCACTGCTGCCTGTGTCCTGGGACAGCTGGAGGCCAGGGTCTTTCCCATGGGGCCTGTTGACTTACAGTTCCAATGGGACCAAGGACAGTCAGACATTTGTGTAGCTTCCAACTTACCCACATTATTCCCTGTCTCTGTATAAAACAGGGAGAGAGAAATCTTTTCCTCCCTGGATTTGCTCTTCCTCTTCTGTCCTGGAGTCCCTCCTTTCACTGACTGGACAGCAACTAGAGGACATTGGTCAGTTTGTTAGGGGGAAAGGATGTCCTGAACAAACTCTACAGATACAGGTTCTGTGGACTCCACCCCCACTCCAGACACCAGAACTACAAATTCCATCGTCACTAAGGAGAGGATTGCTGGAACCCAAGGGTGGAGTTAAGCAGCCAAGTTTGGGATAAACTAGATATGTTGGGCACCCCTTGGTCTTTCAGTCTGTGGCTTGTCTCTTGGCTTTTTGTCAGCTCTTGGGGTTCCAGGTCAGCAGAACTGGTAGGATGCATTAACCAACTTATCTCTCTCTCTTTTTTTCCCTGAGTTATTTATTTCCCTTTCTCTTGTAAATCAACCCATTATTAACCTTTTGTGTGTGCTTCCAGTTGAATCTTATGACAAGTCCCTTTCAAGTGCACGGGTGAGGGCCCACAGTCCGGCAACCTAATTCACACTGGGGTTTCCTTGTAGCAAGTTGGCTGGAGTAAGTGCTATTTGTGCCATCTCCCCTGTCCTCACAGACTCCCAGTTACAGAGGAAGCAATGGGACTCAGCATCAGTTAGAAGGAGAGTGAAGACTCCACAGGGGTCTTGTGACTCTTGAACTCCATTCGGAACCATTCTGCTACATCTTTGTCATTATTAAGATACATGATCTTAGATTTTATAAGGAAAAAGCACTTACATAAAAATACACATGCCTGGTGACAGTCAAAATGGGAATTAATAAATTAGTAAACGGTCACAAAGGATTGATTGTTGTGAGCTTTAAAGCAACTCTTTGAGCAGACGGGCCGATAGTGTTATATCATTATTGTTCCATGCCTCAGCCCCCACCCCAGGCCTGACCATGGCCTTGACTTACCTGGTGGGGTGCCTGCTTTACTGCTGAGTGGACGCCATGCCCAGCCCTTCGAGGCGGGGCTCTTCGCTCTGTCAGGGTCATCTTTTATGCTCTAGAAAAGAGGCCGCCTGTCCTGTCAGTGGCCTGTTAGTCTGTGGTGGGCTGGACCCTGGTCACCCCAGCCTCAATCTATCAGTAGAAGCCCTGAGGGAGGGTCTAAGGGGTGGGGCCTCAGATATGTTTGCTCCTTTCTTGCAGCAGATTCTGAGGAGACCGGATTTTGACGTGAAATGTCTGTGGGGGTGGTGGGGTATGAGCGACAAAGCATGCTAGAGCAGATATGGGAGTTTGCCATAACTTTCTGCATCAGTTACCTAACCCCCTACCTCTGGGGTGGGGTTTCTGGGACTCCAGCATGACAGACAATCCAGGTGACATCTATGCCTAACTGGTACCTCAGCTCTAAGAGGGGAGTTCATCCATTGCTGGGCACAATGTGGTGATCATTACAGGGGGTCACCCAGGGCCCTGGACTGGCTGAGGAGAACTCTGGGTGAGCTGCCACTCTAGGCCACCTCACCCACCCAGCACTCTGGTTTCAGGAGGCTGCTACAGGCCTTGGCAAGACTGAAGCCCTTTATAGCAAGTCAGTTTGGGCCCAAGAGGCAGATCCAGGATGCCAGAGTGTCACCCCAGAAGGTGGGATGGCAGGAGAGGGCAAGGTTCTGGGCTGACTCCTGACACCTGTTCTTTGAATTAGGGCAGTGGCTGTGTGGAATCTTCCAAAATATAGCCCACTGGATAAGAGTAAGTCACTCTAAAAATGGGCTATGTTCACAGGACCTGTCAGAGTGAAATGCTGAAGGGCTCACTGATCTTATTGCCTCTTTTATTCACAAGGCCAGTGGCGTCTGGAACCTTCCCCCAGTCACACCTCTAGGGGTTTCTTCTCATTGCTGAGATGGGGGCTCTGTCATGAGTAAGCCCACCCTCACTTCTCTCAGGGTAAGCTTTGGGCAGCAGCAGCAAAAACTGGAAAGATATCCCTCTCCTCTAAGGCCTCTGTCCCAGAGGCCCTCCAGGCCAAGGCCTCCTGGCCTAAGGCCAAGGTAAATGCTGTTCCATGGAGTCCTTACTACATGCTGGGGGCAAGTGGGGTCAGCCAGGCAGGGCGACAGGTGTGTGCAGGACAAGGCACAGGATCCTGGGGGTGAGAAACCGCTCTCCTAGGGCATCTGTGGACATGTGTCCCTAAGGAGCCTGACCCCGTCCCCGCTGCCCTGGGCCCGAGGGCCTGGCCTTGGCCATTTCAAGAACTAGGAAAGAGCAGGACACACACGGAAACAAAATTCTCTGCATATTATTAGGGAAGGGAGTCAAACCACTCTGGTCACCGAGGGGGCCGTGGCCTTGGGAGGACAGGCTCTCTTGGGCTGATTTCTCTGCTTGAGTGGCTTGGGCGTTTCTTTCTGGATGGTTGCACTTTCTGGGTCTTTTCCAGACTGGTTCTTCAGAGAGGACAATAGTAAGGCACACTGCAATGGGGACCAGAGGTTAGCACACCCCGGCGTGGTTTGCCTCCAAGCAGGGCGTGGGCGGGCACACACACACGCCCACACAGTGAGCAGGAAAGACTGGGTCCGCTGGGGCCTCTGGACTCTTTTTTCTGTCCCTGGAATACTTCCCAGGTCTGCCAGTGCCCTGGGTTTATGCTGTTAACAATGAATACCATGTCCAGAGGGCCTGAGATGCAGCAGGCACTGGGCTAGTGGGTCGAGGGGCTGGAAGAGATCTCAAGCTCTTAGGTCACCCCCCAAACACCACCTATGTGGGTTGGGCAAGTGGTATCTCATCTCCACTGTGCAGACAAGGAAAGCCCAGGTCCTCGAGTTTCAGGGCCTTCCCAAGGCTACACTGCAGACAGGGCTCTAGGCCAGCCTCTTTCCACAGTGGGTGGGGCCCAGGGCTGACTCAGGCTGGCAGAATGGTGGTGCAAGGCTTGGCTCCTTGGCCTCCGCCTACCTCAGCCGCCCAAAAGTTCACTCATTTCTCCCAATCAGCACCAGAAGGCACCACCCAATCTGATAACGTGCTGGGAAGGGCGGGCCGAACCGCTACTTCCCTTTAAGGCCATGACTGAGTTGATCAGATGGGGGACCAGCACTGATGGGGGGGGCTGAGGAGAGGGGGTAGACAAGAGGGACCTTTTGGGGGGCTTTCCCATGGGGGAGAGTTGACTTGTGGATGTGGGGGAGGGTGCTGTTGATGTGGGGCTCCTCCTGGGAGGAGGAGCCTGCAAGCGTTGAGCCGCCTGCAAGCGTTGGCATTTAGCAAGTGAGGACCCTAAGTTCTGTCCCAGCCTCCCTTGCCGTGGCTCTCTGTCCATCTCCAGGGCTTGAGCTGCCCTGGACAGCACGCTCTGGCTCTACGTTCCCGCTGCCTGCAGGAACCCCAGTGCATCATGCACAGGCCGGTATCCACACCTTGGTCTTAGGCCCCCTCCCCTGCACCCCCATGGCGCATCGTGTCTCTCTTGGTCAATGACACCACTGTCCACCAGGACCCCAGCAGGGGCCGTGGGAGATACTCTGGGGTTTCTCCTTCTCACCCCGGCTATTCAACCAGCTGCAAGTCTGGCCAATTCCTCCTTCAATGTATACGTTTCTATTCCCTTAGTTCCATTTTCATCACTCCCGGGGCCACCCGGCGGCACCATTACAGAACCAGTACAGTCATTCAGCCTGCCCAGGACATACCTTCTGGGCGTAGTTGAGAGCCTTTTCCAGCTCAGACGTGAGGGCGCTGATGTCGTCGCTTTCGTAGATGCCTGGAAACAGAAGCACGGAGCATGGGGAGGGGCGTGGGCGCTGGCAAGCGTCCCTGAGTGCAGGCAGGAGGGGGTGAGGAGGTGACCCAAGCCAGAGGGGATCACTGGGCTGAGATGACCACACCGTCCACTGGTGGGGGGGACAGACAGGTACAGTGAGGTCTCCACCTGCAAGGTGCGCTGGCCTTGTACACAGAGCCAGACACCAAGTCAAGAGCTCTCCCCACCAGGCCAGAGGTCCTGCTGTTCTGGTGAACACACAGACTCACTGGGGACATTTAGTGGCCAAGGACTCTAGTGACTGCTGGCGACTCGTTTGAGGCGGGTGGGAGTGCGAGAGCCAAGAAGGCAGACTCTGAAGCAGGTCTGCCACTCCTGTCTACCCCTACAGCCGTTGGGCTTTGAGCTTCTTGTCTTAGCTTCCTATTTGTGAAAAGGGGTGATAATAGCCCACTCATGGAGTTATTGTGAAGAGTGAATCATTTTATATGGAAACGCTTAGACCCACGTGTGACACGTAATAGCTCCTCTGTAAGTATTGCTTAGTGGCAACCCTGTAAAAGCTTAGATATTCATGTACACTCTTTTTCACGGGAAGAGCTGGGGAATAGGGACCCAGAGTGCCAGCTGCAGAGACACCACAAGCTCAGCAGTCCCTCTTCCCCCTGGGGGCCTCTCACCCCTGCAGATCAGGGATTGGAAGGCACCGTGTGTCCTAAGTCTCTATCAGTCTCACCTGCTTCCTGATTTTGCCCTATCTGCATATCATTATTTACTGAACATTTATTTTTAATCAACTTGCTTTCATTTACGTAAAGGTAAACATGTATGGGCCCTCCCTGGTGGCGCAGCGGGTTACAGCACAGCACTAAGAAGCTAAAGCCTTTTCAGCATGAGTTCGATCCCTGCCCCAGAGCTGACCCACATGGCGCGGCAGACCTCTCCTGACCCACCCACTGCTCAGCAATGTACTTTGTCGATCTGCCTGTTCTGCTCCCCATTCTGTCTCTCGTGAATCCTCTCACTGTCCCTGCACCTCTGGCCTGTAAATAAAATCTTTTTAATGAAGAAAGTATACATGTATTTTTAAAATTGAGATAAAGTGATATACATTATATTAGTTTCAGATGTACAACATACTGTTTTGACATTTGTATATCTTGTAGAATCAGCATGACACATTTAATTAGCATCTGAAAATTATATTTGAAAACAAAATTTATGTCACTGCTGACAATGGAAAGTTAGCACTTAAAAAATTGAAATGCTAAGCGAGCATACAACTACTTAGGGGAGGACAAATATTTTCCTCTACCCTCTTAGATTTTCCAACAGAGGCTTTGGAAATTAAACGGAGAAAGGACAGATTAGGAAGAGAAAAACAAACAGATTTATTAATGTGGGCAGCTATTTATTAATGTGGGGATTCAGCATGAGTATCTGGACAGGCATATAATTACTATTATTTTTCAATATTTCTTTTCTTTCTATATGTTTAATTTTTTATAGAAGATTTGGGGTGTAGGCCAGAATTGTTTAGGGTAGTGAGAGGAACCACCAGAGACAGAATAGGGAGCGGAACTGAAATCTACTGCTGGGGGGAACAGCGGGGAGACGGGAGAGGTCTGCCACACCATGCAGGCAGCTCCCTGGCCAGGGATCGAACTCAGGTCCCTGCGGTGGACCTTTGAGGTGGTGGTGCTGAGACTTAATCACTAGGCCATCAGGGAGACACCTTAGAACTCTGAGATTCAATGGCATTTTAAAAAGAACAACATATTTGCAGAGCAGTGATAAGAGAGGTTATTAGGGAAGGCAAACACATGGTGAACTTCACTGAGAGAGAGTCTTAGTAAGGTTCGTGACGGAATAGCCTCCAGGCTTGCCCAGTGAGAGCCTGGAGTCGTCTCTACTGATTCAGAATCATCTCTCCCAGGCACAGCAGAGGGAGGCACCATTACAGAAGAAAATCTGTGCCCTGCTTTTGGCTTTTGCTGTTTCTCAGCTGCCTTCAGTTTCAAAGTGATCCTTATGCCAAAGGTGCATATTCTGGGGTGGCATATCCTGATCCCCAACACTATCACCATAAAAATAGTGTTGCACCGTGTTCAATGCGCAGCTCTCGTGCCAACCACCTGCTGTGAACACCACCTTCTGGAAAACACTGAACTAGTGCAGCTTTGGGTCCCTTTCTGCTGTGACTTTCTAAACTATGTTTTTAAGTACTTTGACTTTTCTTTCTTACTTACTTAAAAAAGAACAAAAAGCCATGGTAAGAATACAAACCACAAGGGCCCTCCCTGGTGGCGCAGCGGGTTAAAGC
>NW_004567133.1:9470733-9488692 GCF_000260355.1 Condylura cristata
CTGCTGCGCCATGTGGGTCAGCTCCCTGGCCGGGGATGGAACTCATGCTGCAGTGGCTGGCGATAGCTTGATAGCACTGACTTCAACCCCGGCACCACAGGGAAGCCCCTCATCACCCTTCTTGAGGGCCCACCTTGCACTCATTCTAGTACTTGGCACTGAGGCCAGAAAGAAGAATGAGCCTGGTTAGTCTTTGCTACGCTCTTAGCAGGGTCTGAAGGAGGAGCTGGGACCCAGAGCCCCAGGACACCAGGAGAGACTGGAGCCCAGATATCTCCTTGTTAGAATCAGACTCTCAGGAAACCCCCCCCCAGCCCCAATTTGGAACCAGGATCTGCCTCTTAACCACGGCCCAGCTGGACTGCACACTCGTTTGAGGCACTCTGGTTTGCAAACTCATTCTGGGGCGGCCAGTGGCCTGGCATGAACCTGGGGGCGGGGTGGGGTCCCCAAGGGTGAGAGGCGCCCAGGTGGTCCACTCACCACGTCCTGGTCGGGGATGCCCCCTGTGAACAGGTAGATGCCCTGCGACTGGTGTCTGTCTTTGTCCTTGAAGTCCACCTCCACCGCCTTCCGCAGGGCGCCGAGGACATTTCTGCTTCCGTGACACCGTAGGCCCAGGGCCCACCTGGAGGCGGGAGGCTGTGCTGAGGGGGCCCGCGAGGTGAGGCCCAGGTGGGGGGAGGCCGTGAGGTGAGGCCCAGGGGGCCGGGGGGTCGGTCACAGTCCAGGGTGAGGGAAGCGGTTATTTTCCCATTCATGCCCAAGCCTGTCAGGGGGCAGGGAGTCCAGAGAACCACCTCCTGCTGGCGAGGACGGAGAAGAGGCCCCCCTCAGAGCAGCCCTCAGACCAGGGCCACCCCTGCCACCACCTACCGCCAGGCACTTTGCAAATTGCTGTGGCTCACGGCAGCCAGCTCCGGGCTCCAGCTTTCAACCGAGCTTCCAAACCTGGGAGGAAGGGCCAGGGCTTGCTGGGAGGCACACTCCGGTCCTGTCTTGTTGGGCGCCCCAGGCGGATAAGCGGGGAGCATTTTGACTGCATCCCCATGATGGGAAGGCACAGGCCACACCATCACCAGCACTGGGCATTGCCAATCCTTTCAGTATTTGCCACACTGAGTTGCAACAAACGTTGTCGTATCCATGAGCTCTTACCCCAAATCCGACGACTCCTCATTCTCCCCCCTTCCTTCTCTGCCTCTGAGGACCTCGCTGTTTCTTCCCAAGTCCTGCACCCCGCCCTCCCAGCACCATTTCCCAGCCGTCCTCTCTCATATTCCTTTGGGGGTTCACTTCCTCTGCCACCCCCCAAGGCCAAGGCGTCCCAAGTTCGTCTCCACGGGGGAGGTTCACACCCTCCTTTGCTTTCAACCATATAACGGAACTGTCAGTGGCTTGCAAACTCCTATTTGCTGGCTAGACCCTCACTGGAGTGCCAAAGAGACTGTGTCTCAAGAGTCTCAGACTCTGCACGTTTACAACCATCTTCCACTTTCAAAATCTGCTCCCCGCCCGGGCACACTGCTCCTCACCACTCCTCATCCCCACAGTCTCCAGCGCAGCCTGCAGGTGCTGACCCAGCGCTGGCCATTCAAATCCCTTGCTTGCGCCCCCAGGGCCTCTGCTCAAGCCCATTCATGACTACAGGCTATGGCAAACGTGCAGGTGGCCTCTCCCCTCCTGGGTCCACCCCTTCAATTCTTCCTTCACATTCTCGCTTGGACATTTCAGGATGCAACACTGATCACAGTACTACCTTGCTTAACTTCCTTCAATGCCCTGGAGTTAAAAGCTCCCGAGCTAGGCTTATAGAAATTCCCCACCATTTTTTTGGGTCATGTACAATCTTCTCCTCTCACCCCCAGTCTACACTGAATTAACTGATGGTTCCCAAAAGTTCTGCCATAACTCACACCTCTGTGCCTTTGCTCAAGCTGTTCCCTATACCTGGAATGTCCCTCCTCCTGTAGGGGACTCCATCCCCGGGTGCTAAGCAAACTCCCTACTTATTTGTCAAGATTCAGCCAAGGGTCACCTCCTCTACAGCGATTTCCTGACCTCACTCTACAGTGGAGACTGATCCTGAGGGACTTGACCCCTGATGTCCCAATTCTGCCCCATTTCTACAGAAAACACTGTGTCTTGACAGGCCCAGTTCCCAACCACGGGCCATACGTTCCTGGGGCAGCTGTTATGTGGGAAGGGCTTCCTTCCCACAGCCCTCGAGCCTACGACAGTGCCTGGCGTGTAGCCACTTTCAATAAGTTTGTTGAGCGAGTGAAAATATTGCCTCAAATGTTTCCTTCAGTCCTTTTTCCTATAGAATTTATTAGTATAAACTTAGGTTCTAGGATAGGATTTATGTAGATTTATATAATATCAACTGCTGACTTACTAGGCTTACATTATTTCCTACTTGATATGGGATTATGCCAAAATGTATACTCAAGTGGGTTCCTTCTTCCTCTTCCCTGTCATTAAAATGGTATGCAGCTACAAAAATATATAACTACATGCACTTAAATTATATAGGACTATATATTTCAATTACCTATAACTATATATGATCACATATATTTAAGTTATGAATAGTTACATGTATCCTGCCTGGTTCAAATATATAGGTCTATACAACATTTAAATTTTTAGGTAAATATAATTTATATGTAAAATATATTTTAAAATCTAAAATGCAATATATGTATTTCAAGTGTATTTCTGTTTTCAATGTATATATAAAGTATTGTAATATATATAGTGATTAGAGATAATGATAGTTTTACATATGATTTAAATATATATACAGTTATATATATATTTTATATACACATGTTCTTTAATTGCATATAGGTGTATGCAATTAAAAATCTTAATTGGGGTTCTAAATGCGTGAGATGGCGTGGCTGGCTAGAACTGAGCTGGGAATGAGGGCTGGCGCATGTCTGGGCCCTTCTTTTTCTCGTCTGTGTTTATCAGTTTGAAGGCCAAATGGGACAATGGGCTGAGTTACTTTCCTCTGGCTGATCAGCCGGTGTGTTTGGGGCCGCTTACCACCTTCGCCCCAGTGGGGCTGTCCGGCAGCCATTTAATTATTCAATGCCCCAAACAAGATCACTCCAATCAGATAAAACAATGGGCATCTTAGGCTGCTGGGTGCTTAAAACATCTGGTGGACCAGCTGCCTGCCCGAAGCCTCAGCCCCGCCGCACCCTCCAAGCACACAGGCCCTCCCTGCTGCCCACCGCCGGGGTCATACGCGATGATGTTGAAGGAGTCCTTGTTGGACAGTTGCTCTTCCAGCAGAAGTCGCAGGGAGTGCTGGATATGAATAATGTACATGGAATTTGTCGCAGAGATATCGAGCAGTATAATCACCCTATAAAGAAACACAAGCTTTAAGAGGCGAACCAAATCTCTCAGATACTGTTTATTTTGTTCCATTTTACTCTTTAAAGTTTTTTCCAGGGAAATTTTGCATGCCAAATTCAAAGCTTGCCAAAATCCTCTTTGTGGTTTGAGGTCAATGGAGGCTGGTTTACAGCAGTCGATGAGGGGGTTGGGAACATTCTCTCCCAGGAGGCCCTGTGATGGTGGGGATGGCTTACGGGACAGGGGCTGCAGAGAAGGTTTCCACACACAGCTTTAAAAGCACCAGGAGTCACCGTTACTATAGGTGAGGGAAAACAGAAATAAGTTAGATGGAGAATTAGGTATATCTGGGCCTCTGGGGAAATTTTTGGATTTTTTTTTGTCTCTCTGTTGTTAGTTCTTTAACCTTATTCAGCCTTCTTTTATTATTTCAAGTTTTATAGTCCCATCTCTTCCCTCTTTTCTCATTTTGAGATGCACAGTAGTCAAAGAAAATCAACTGAATTTAGAATCCGAAGACCTTGGTTCAAGTCCTGCTTTCTGTGTGACCTTAGACAAGTCATAAAACCTCTCTGATCCTTGTCATAGCTAAAGCCATTTATAAGAAGACTCTTCATAGGGTTGCAATGAAAATTAAGTGATATAATAGTGTAATACTTTGTAAGTGGCAACACATCAAAAAAGGTGTGGAATGTTAGAATGGCTATAAGAGATTACTCTTTTTTTTCTCCCTTCCTAGATATCTCTTACCTTCTGGCAACAGCATCCTGATTTTGCCTTTGGGAAACATCTGTGCTTCTCTCAGTCCACTTAAGTTGGGTGGAACTAGCCACACCTCAAGCTTTAAGAGTGGGTTTTTGGCCCTAGACAATCAGAATTTCATGCCTTTCTTGCCAGAGTGAACAGCGGCCCATGCCCTAGGGGTGCTGTCAGGAGGAAGGAAGTTGGGGCTCTGGTGGTGTTCTGGCCACCTGCATGAGGGGAGTCTCTGAGGGAGACCAACAGAGACGGAAGGACTGCTGAGAGGTGGAGACAGATTCCCTGGCAGGCATGAGCCCCTGGATCAAACTATGCCTGAAGACAGCTAGCAAATCTATTCTGGATTTTCATCTACTTCAACCAAACTTACTTAATTTGTTTTTAAGTCAATTTGCATTTACTGTCTGCTGCTTCTGAGCAACAGAAAGAACCCTGAGCAACACCAAGTGATATTATTATTGATGCTGATGATGGCGGTCACTTTTTCCTCCAGGGGTCCTGCTGAGTATTTGTTGACCCTTAATCAAAGTGATGGTTTCTGATGCCAGTCCCAGGGAATTCATGAGCTGCTGATGAACATTTGATAAGTGTTGTGTCCCACAACAGACTCATGAAGGACAAGGGCACTCTTAGGGGAAAGTACCTTTTTTCACAGACGGTGCCCCAAATTCTTCTGCTGGCCAAGGACAGCCACTCAATGCGCCTCTCATATATCCGCATGACTTTGTTGAGCTGTTTCTGCAAAAGCATGGGCCACACCAGTGAGTGAATGTATTGTGTGTAACTGACCGACGGCCACAGAGGGGAGGGCGGACTCCGGTTGGCCTTTATGGAAATGATGCGTCAAGGTCGTGGTTATCCAGGCAGTAGAATCATGGGTCAGTCTGCTGCCAGGCCAGGAAGAAGCAAAGTGTTTCATTGCATCAACGGGGTAATTCTTTCCCCAAAGGGTTAGAGACTTGCTTGACGCATCTAGGTCTCTACCAGGGGAGGGTGTGGAAAAAGGTCCAGAAGGGGCTGTGGTGGGGGGCTTCCCATAAAGTCAGGTGCTTCCCTCCCACCCCTTGGTGCTTGGCCCCACCGCTGACCTGGTACTCATAGAGGAAGGGCACATCCACGTGAATATTTTTCACTGTCCCATCATGCCATTCAAATTGTACCATTGCCTTCTGCACTCAGGTGTTGCCGGGAGGGGGAGCAGGTGAGCAGAAACAAAAATGGGGAAAGAAGTTAGTCAAAAACCCTGGGCACTGTGCCTGAGAGGGTCGTAACTCTGAACACATCTGGGGTCAGATTACTGCCCCTCCGCACCCTGGGTCACCCCTCGTCTGCAGCCATCAGCAGAGGGTCTTCAGAGCAGCAGACCCAAGTGATCCGTGCTCGGCAGCAATCTGGGGTGCCTTCTTGGAAGGGTCTTCTCAATACCAGCGCCCTCATTACAAGATATGTTCGGAGACAATTTGGTAAGAGCAGAGCCACGGACCTTAGAGCAGTCTGGCCATGGGTTCTTAGGTTGGGGGTTCTAGACAGGGCCTCACGGACACTTTCGAAATGGAGCTGTTCATGGCAACCGAGTGCTTCTTCTAGGCGTTCACCAAGCACTGTGAGAATTTCCCACCCCCCCTCCACCATCTCCTTTCGCTTTCCTCCTGCCACTTTCCCACTTAGCTCTCGCCTATCAGTCCTCCCTGCCCTCCGTGAGCCTTCTATCTAGCTGAAATTGTAGTTTTCATCCTTTAGTCTTTTTTGCCCGATCCTGTCACCCATCCTTCCATCCCCCCAACTGTTCACATTTCCCTCCATCCACCCATTCACCCCCCCTCCCACCCACTCAGCTTTCAGTAAGCACTCACTGACCGATCCTTGAACTGGACATTGGGGATGTCACAGCGGACATCCCCACAGCGGACGAGAGTTTTTTCTTTTGAAGGTCCAGTGAGGACACAGGGACGAGCATGTTCTGAGCAGGGCAGAGACTGCCCAGGGGAGGTGATAGCTACTGAATTTCCCTTTCACCCCATATCCCAAGTTTCATTTTCAGATCTTTGGAAAATAACAGCATAGACGGGACGAGAGAGAGCTGGAGAGCCCTTGCTCCCCGGCCGGCTTAAGACTTCTCTGGAACGTTCACGAGGGAAGTGCCACAGGGAAATCCTCTGCAAAGCATGGAGAGAGCCCAGCACTTGGTTACCTCGTGGACAGTTGAAGACACTGTTTTCTGGAGAATAGGCACAAATTCTTCCACAGGAGAAAATGCGTTGGGTGCCAGAACTTGATAAAGGTTTAATTTCTTGGCTGTAAAATAAATAGTGTGGTTTGAGGCCCTATTTGATGCACTAGAGGTTCATGCCTCTCAGTCCTGGACCTGCCATCTGGGGGTTACCTCTAAGGCCATTGAGCTTCAGCCATTCTGCAGAAGTCTGGTCCAAGCTTGGGAACTCGATTGTGAGGGGAGCCTCATGTTTTGGGGGTTTAGGCAAGAGACTTGTGATTGGTCCGTTTGCAAATGATGTAGAAATCTAAATGAAATTAGAAACACTCATTACATAATCATATTTTAGAGCTGAATCCTCAGACTCCCCACACCCACTCAACCCCTCCATGAAACACTGTAAGTAGGTACCTGGTAAATTAAAGGTAGTTCTGACTTTTCCTCCCACCAGCCCCATCCCCTTCTCTGGAAATTTCTGGAATTTCCAGGGGAAAAGGGAGATGTTCTTGGCAATTCCACTCTTCCTTTCCTTGTCCATCCTCCTGCTCCTGCCCCACCCTGAACAGTCAGGTCAGCACTGTCACCAAGATGAGGGCTTCCCTCCATGAGTTCAAAACACAGGTCCTCAGGGGGCGAAAAGTAACTGATTTAGCCCAGCCTCCCCTTGCCCACATTTCCAGATGGAAAACTTGAGGGTCTGAGAAGTTAAATTACACTGTTTAGGTGAGAATAACATAGGACAGCAGTTCCCAAACTGAGGGCATTTTGAGAATCACCTTGGGAATGTTGCCCTATCTGGGTGTCTCTGCACACTCACTCACTTAAATTTTTTTAAAAATCAAACATGTGAGCCCTCCTTGCAGGCACAGTGGGTTAGAGCGCAGCACTATGAAGCTGTAGCAGCCACTGCAGCACGAGTTCAATTCCTGGCCAGGGGGGTGACCCACACGGCGTGGCAGGCCTCTTCTGGCCTGCCCGCTGCTCCCCTCAGCAAGGTCAGGATGCAGCACTGCAAGCTGACCGCAGCCATTTCAATGTGAGCTTGATTCCCGGCCCCGGAGGTGACCACATGGTGCGGCAGACCTCTCCTGGCCCGCCACTGCTCCCCTCAGCAGTGTACTTCTTCAGTCGGCCTGTTCTGCTCCCCGCTCTGTCTCTGGTGAAGCCTCTTACCCCCTGCACCTCTGGCCTGGCACCCAGTTCTGTATGCATACATAAATAAATCTTTAAAAAATACATAATCACTTTATGGGAGGAGGGAAATGCACTGGCCTATGGTGATGGCACGTGGGCGATTTGGTGATGGGAAACCCAAGGGGATTGCAACTGAGATGGAAAAATGCACAAAAATATGTACAAATACACTATCATAAAATTTTTAAAAATCAAAAATCAGTGCTTTTAAATTATAATTTGATTTACTTTTTCAGTTGGGCTCCACTTTCTGTACTTAATTTCAGAAAGATCTATTCTTATCATAATCAGTCAATTTTTGATACAGAACCCATAAAAACTATTCATCCTTGTATCGGCTTATAATCATTTTGCAAATTGCAAGTGTGATTGGTGATCTTGGGCAAATTATTTAACCTCTTAACTTCAGTGTCCCTCTCTGTAAAGTGGGGGTCATGTCATTATCAGATTGTCACTGTAAGGAAAAATGAGGGAATTTAGCATGGATCCTGTTGTGAGTGTTTATTATAAAATGCACAATACAGTGACTTCAAAGTTACTAAGAGTAGATCTGAATCATTCTCAACACAAAAAAGAAATGATAATTATGTGCTTAGGGTGTAAGCTTAATTGTCGTGTCTATAAATGTATCAAACCGATACCATGCACATCTCAAACTTACACAATGTTATGTCAGTGATATCTCCATTTAAAAGACTGAAGAGTATGTGAATCATCACAGTACTAACAATTACCGCTGTTATTTAAAGATGGTAGTCAGCAGAGGAGGGGAGCTTCGCTCAAACTTAAGATCTTGGTCTGTAGGTGCTGTTTCTTTCTTTCTTTTCTTTTTAAAAATTATTTATTTGTGCATACCGAACTGGGGCACAGGCCAGAGGTGCAGGGGCAGTGAGAGGATTCACCAGAGACAGAGTGGGGAGCAGAACAGGCAGATCTACGAAGTACACTGCTGAGGGGAGCAGCGGGCAGGTCAGGAGAGGTCTGCCACGGCAAGGGGGCAACCCCCGGGCAAGGCGGGGATCAACTCATGCGGAAGTGGCTTTAGCTTCTCAGTGCTGTGCTTTAACCCGCTGCGCCACCAGGGAGGGCCCTGTTTCCTTTAATACATCCAAACAGGCCAAATGTGGGGTTCTCCCCCTCCCTATCTTCTTGGTGACTCTGTATAGGGATTCTCAGTTCTCTGCTGCCCACAGCTAGCTAAGTGTTCTAAACCACACGTAGCTTTCGTGGAGCCGGGGCCAGAGCCAGCTGGGCTGCTCTGCTGGTTTTAATCTGACCAAGCAGGGAGGTTTGCCCTGAGCAGGGGAGGTGCTGGTGGCAAAGGCCTTCAAGACAGTCTATCCGGCGTGGTCCAGGTTTTCATCGCTCCCTAAACTGGGGAGAGGGAGACGGCGTGTTGGGTGGGAGCAGAGGCAGGAACCTACTGGCCTTTCTCTGAAATGAATTTTTCAGTGAGATCCACCAAGATCCTTCGGGCACAGAGGATCTTGGCTCTGTGCCTGGCCCAGACAGCAGAGTCTGGGGACACGGCAGAGAGAGGGGTTTGCCTGGCTCAGGCCTGAGGCAGGGTGGGGTGGGGACTGCACAGCAAGGCTCTCTGAGAGACAAATGAGAGAGGAGCGTGGTGGTGGCCGGCCGAGTGGGAGAAGTTTCTGGAATCTTTGCTCATGCCACCTACCTCCTTCATCATGTGGGTTAGCGCCTTACAGGGGCTGCTGTGGCCCAGGGCTCGGATGTGGCCCATCAGGCTCTGGGCTTCCTGGATTTCCGCCTGCAGCTCATCCACCTCCCGGCTGGTGAAGATCTGGGGGAGCAATCAGCCACTCGGCTACTGAGTGGTGCAAGCCACGCCAGAAAGAGGAATGTTATTCAAAAATAAAAAGGAATGGAGTTCTGATACATGCTGCACCAAAGACGGACCTTGACAGGGAACAGCCAACTGAAAGAACACAGATGTGAAAGGTGTGATTCCATTTATGCGAAATATCCAGACAGGTAAATCCGGAGGCAGAATATATATTGGAGGATTCCAGGAGCTGCAGGGTGGGGCGTGGGGGGGGCAGGGAGTGCTAGCACGGAGTTTCCTTTTGGGGTGATAAAACTGTTTTGGGACAGATAAAGGAGGTGTTTGCAGAACATTGCGACTATACTAAACACCACTGAATTGTTCACTTTAAAGTGGTTAACTTAACGTGACTTTCACCTCAATTTAAAAAATGTAAAGAAATCACAGCCAAAAGTCCAGATTTCTGGTTCTTGAAAAACGGGAAGACCTAGCAGTCCCGAAGCCCCATGCCAACAGAGTAGCAATCAGCGAGAGCTCTGCGGAAGGGACTCCCCAGCCGGGGATGCCATACAGATCACCACAGTCCCCGCCACTCCCTTTCACCTTCCCTTGGGAGTCAGTTGCAAGTTTTGGGTCATCCTTTCACGGCTGTTTGGTTCACGTTAAAGATGATGGTAGAATTTGCTGTATTCATCTCCCCATCGAGAGCAGAAAACAGCAGATAAGCCAGGAGGCTTTTAGATAAACTATTTCTTAAACCAGGCAGTTTCATTCATCCACTCACCTTCTTAGGCCCTGCAGTCTGTGACCTCTATGAACCGAGTCTGGGCAGTGGGCACCCAAAAAGGCTGATGACCAAGGAAAATGTTGGCTGACCTTGGCGCTCTGGTGTGAAATGTTACACTTTGTGGCGGCCGGACACACTCATGAGAAGCCAACATTCATTCACTTATGGACATGAGTAGTTAGCACACAAGACACGGCCTTGAGAACCCGACAGTCTCAGGTCCATTTGCCAAATGGACCTGCATGCAACTCACTAGCTGTCACCTCCTTTGTGGACGTGGGGTGCCTGGTGTTTTATTATTAAGGTCATTAACAGATCGGCGGGTACAGGATAGATTACACGTTTGGAATTAATTTCTGCAGGGACCGGGCAGCAAGAGTCCATCTGGGAGTCAGAACAGAGGCCGCCTTTTCAGTCTGACCACTTCGGTGGGAGCAGAGGTGGTGTGAACCCCATTGATGGCGACAGGATCGAGATGCAGGATTTCTCCCTGCTGGGCTTTCAGAAGTCTCACAGGCGTATAATCAAGTCATCATACACCTGAGCAAGGGGCCTCTCTTGGCTCCGTGTCCCTGTTCTTCCTGCCTGTTCATTTAGATTTGGTTTTACCCGTGCAAACCTGTCTGTCCTGGACCAGGTCCCCAGGAACCTAGGGGAAGGCAGCGAGCGAGGGGCTGCGTGGGGAAGGGCTTACCTCCGTCTCTGGGCTGTAGCAGTGGTAGGAGCCCTCAAGAGCTTCTGCGAGGTTCTTCAGGACTGCCTGTGGGGAGCACGGGGCGGCCCTCACCAGGGGCACTGACACCCTAGCCAGCTCCCGCCTGGGCTGCCCGGTGCGGAACAAGGACCCTGAGGTCTAAGCAATGGTGGCTGACCCTCAGCGAGGGGGCTGATCCAAGCATGGGCCTCGAAGGCTGGTGTCGCTGTCCATGGCCCAGCCAAGGGGCAGCGGGAAGACCTCAGCAGCTTACCAGGGGTACCTGACTGTCGCATTTGTAGGTGATGAGGTGGACAAGCAGAACCCTGCCCACGACGGACTGCTGGATGTAGTCAGACAGGATCTCCGGAGGCTGATCCGGGCTGGGGGAAGATGGAGGAAGAGGAGGGGGCATCTCAGGTCTAGCAACTTGGAGGACACCCCAGAGTCAGGTGGGGAGCCCCAGGGACCATGTACAAATGGGACCGTCCTCTGTGCCCCGGGCCACCTGGGGGAGAGGCAGGCTGAGCACCTCGGCGGGCCCTGGCCCAAGGTTGTGACACCCTCTCCCAAGTGTGCAGAGGGTGCTGCTTGGCGGTCTTGCAGCAACAGTTCTGGACCTCTGGGCCCCTTCAAGTCCTGTTACCAGCTCAGGAAGGGAGACCTACCCGCTTCCCAGTATGGTCACCAGAGAATCTAGCCCCTTCACAGCGAAGGTTTTCTTCAGCGCTTGGAGCAGATTGCTCCCTCTGCCAGGCTGCAGGCTCTTCACCCAGAGTCTGAGTTCCTGGAGCCTGGGGACAACAGTGGACAATAGTCACAGCAGGCCCAGGACAGATGCGAACTCATGTAAACTTGCCCATAATCCTTTGAGGTGAGACCTTTCTTCCAGTCTTGAAGATGAGGAAGCTGGGGCTCGGCCAGGGCTTGCCCGCATGCTGTTGCCAACAGCAGGCAGTGGGTGAGATTTCAAACAAGCTCAGGGGCTGACTGCAGCGTCCTGCGACGCCGAGGTCAGGGCCCTCACTCGTCCCCCCACCCCCAAACTCCCAGTTCTCCTGGGTGGCAGACCTTCGCCTGAAGCAGAGTGAGCCCCTAACCTTACGAGGGCTCCAGGACAAGGTGAGGTCCCCATCCTCGGGGACAGGGGTAGCCACCATGGGAAGGGGAAATGACTCAGCAAGATCTCTCGAGGCCTGGGACAGAGCTCTGCGCTTTTCGTTTCCCTGTCCAGTCTGACCACAAGACAACCCCAGCCCAGAACTGGTCAGTCTGACTGCTGTTAGAACGATTGCACCTCATTTTAAAAGAGAGAGAAAATCCCCAGGCCCGGCTTGTTTCCTAGCCAGCAGAGTCAAGCTGGAATTTCATGTCATTACTTTGTTTGCTTTCATTGTGTTTATTTTATTTTATATATTTTTAAGATTTATTTATTTGTGCATACAGAACTGGGGTACAGGCCAAAGGTGCAGGGGCAGTGAGAGGATTCACCAGACACAGAGTGGGGAGCAGAACAGGCAGAATGAAGAAGTACACTGCTGAGGGGAGCAGCGGGCAGGTCAGGAGAGGTCTGCTGCGCCATGTGGTCTCCTCCCGGGCAGGTGGGATCGAACTCATGCGGAAGTGGCTTAAGCTTCTTAGTGCTGTGCTTTAACCCGCTGCGCCACCAGGGAGGGCCCTCACTGTGTTTATTTTTATGGCAACTTTCTAATGACAGTAAGTGATAAGGGCCTCCCAGTTATGGTCTTGGCAGACGGTGCCCTCTAATAATAGCGTGGCTGTCAGGAAAACCCGTGATGGCGAGAGAGGCACGGGGCAAATAACAGTGCACGTGGCAGAGATGACAAAAATCACAAGACAAGCTCGGGAGCGATGACAGTTGAGGAATCTTGGCTAGCTGAGGTCAAGGTCACGTCCAGAGCTAACACTGCAGGGGTGAGGAGGAGTCCAAAGTGGAAACCACAGGACCATGCTCTTGTGTACCCAAAACCAGCCCCGTGCAAAGCGCTTGTTTTTATTTTATCTCTGCAATAATTCAGCCAGGAGAAGGTACTCTTGGCCTCACTGTGCGAGTGAGAATGAAAGGTCACGAGCTCCCAGGAACTGCCAGATTCAAAGCCAGAGCTGCCAGAATTAGCACTTCTCTGCCTACAGGGTCCCTCTCCACAGCTCCTGCCAGGCACATGGATCTCATCCCAGAAATACGAACGTGTATTTTAATTTGCTCTAGACTCTGGAGTCCAATCTGGAGCTGCAGCTCTGGTGTCTTTTCTGACCTGAATCCCAGCTTCCTCATCTGCAAAATTAGGATAATTATCCTCTTCCATGAGTTGTCTAGAAACATTAAATAAGATAATACACTTGAAGTGACTGGAGTGGTACCTAACCTTTGGTGGGTGATCAAGGATATTCCACTTGTGGAAAAGAAATCTCTACATACTGCCACAGATAAGTAGAAATTTTCACACACACATAAACACCCCCTAAACAAATAAACAAATGAACAAATACTCTAAATTAGAAACTCATAAAGGCCTAGTTAAATACATTATAGCACATCTACTCTGTGGAATATTATGTAGTCGTCAAAAAGAAAAGGCTAGAGAGAGAATGCTGTTCTGAGAGAGAATGATATTCAAAGTTAGGTGAAAATTCAAGGTACAAGACTGTGCTCCTGTAATGTTTATGTCTCAGCAAAAAGCGGGTAACCATACAGCTGCAAGCATGTGCAGACTGTGGGCTGGTTACAGGGAGCTGATTTTTGGAGGTGACAAAGGAACCTGGGGTAAGAAGGAGACTCATTTGTTATCATCCATCCTTATGCACAGCTTGAGCCTTTGAAAAAGAACATGCACTATTTCATCATAGCAAAGATAGCAAACTACCTTGCTTGTTTGCTGGAGAAACAAGATTAAAGGGGTGTCAAGCTTGTCTTTCATTTTGTGGCTTGCTTGTGAGGGTGACAATTTTCCCAAAAGTTACTGGCCTCCTGTGCACTCACTCTTGTGAATTGCCTCCTTTTGCCCTTTATCTATTGGGGCCTTGAGGGCTGCCCTTTAATCATTCAAGGAAGACACTAATTCTTAGGGTGAAAAATAAAAACGGGAACAGGCTGGCCCAGGCCGGCAGCCACTTACACGGAGGCACTGACATCCACAGGGTCTGGCCAGAGGGCGCTGGCGGTGGAGCTGAAGGACAGGACGTATAGCTTCTCCTTGTGACTCAGCTGCTCTTCAATGAGGTTCTGGAGGACAAGAGGCTGTCAGACTCCCAGGAGGAGATGGCTTCCCCACTTATGCATGGCTGCCCCTTAGGGCCAGGGTGTGAGATGTGCTGAAACAGGGTCACTTGAGGCTTGGCTTAGGGTCAGCTCAGGCTGACATTTGCTTCCTGTGTGCATTGGGTCCCATGGGCGTGTGGGATGTGCACCCTCGCTCTGCTCTCAGCCTGTCCATGGCTGTGTGCCTGGTCTGGGCATGGAAGCTGTGTCCTCACTCATTTCCATAGATTTGCAGGCTGATGTTCTCTGAGGGTTGCACACACTTTGGGGCCTGGGGTGCGGGTGGGATGAGCACCACTGTGTGCTCCGGTTGGTATGGTATTGAGGGAGGGAGGAGAGCCTGGGGGCAGTGGCTTTTCTCCAAGGTGGGTGTTAGGGATGGAGCAATGGATGCAACACTCAAGCTGCAAGCGGTGAAAACACACAGCTCCGCCCTCTGCTACTGGGCAGGCCCCAGGGGAACCCAGGGGCCCCAAAACACTTAAGGGGGAATATCCCTGAGCCCATTCTAAGATTTCTTGTTCATGCATGTGCATAAAATTGAGGTAAACAATCTCTATTATGCCCAAAGATTTTTAATCAGTAAGGGGTAAAAGAGGGAATAGAGAGAGCGTAGAGGAATAGGAGTGAGAAGGACGTCAGAAACAACCATCCCTTGTGGGCAGACATCCAGGTCAACAGGCAGGGCCCAGAGGGCGGGGAGAGGAGGAGAAAACCACAGTGCTGTATGCACTACCCAAGCTGAATCCACCACGAGGCCGAGATGGAGCCGCCATAGTCTCAGGAGGGTTCTAGAGTCAGGCAGAGAGCCACCGTGGGAGCTAGCTGGAGGGACGACTGCAAATGGGACCTGAGCAGAAACAGGGGCTCCCACCCAGATGTGCAGCTGAGCCCAAGTGGGAGCAGAGGTGGGAGGCCTCACAGAAGTGGGTGTGGGAGCCTCCCCCCAAAACACCTGCCAGCTCAGTCTTTCCCAGGTGTGCTTGGGTCTGCCCTGCCCCTGGGTCCTAGCTGTCTCCATGCAAGAAGTCAGGTCGGCCCCGTGCTTTTCCACCTTCTTTCCAGCTGGAAAAGTTCCCTCATGGCCCACCCAGGGGCTCTCCCTGGCTCCCCTCACGCCAGCCCACGGAGAGGGATTGTCACAGAGGGGATTGAACAGACACAAGTTCCCTGACGCCTGCTGAGCCCAGGAACAGGGGAGAGCCTGGGCCCTGGACACTGGCCTGTGCTGAGGCGTGTGAAGGGTCCTTGAACCCACCATCACTGCGGGTTTCGATACAGAGCTCTCGGGGCCCCAGGAGAACACAGTGTCTCGAGTCGCTTCACAGAGACCACAGAGGGTATTTCTACACCAGACCTTGACCTGAGCACTCAGCTTGTGTGCCCGCCTCTGGCCACCGCTGTCACCCCCATGATCAGTGACGTCACTGAGGCACAGAGGGGTCCAGTGCCATGACCCTGAGGATGGGCCTGGCCGGGTGGGCCAGTCACGGACTGTCTCGGCTTCTCCCACAGGACGAGCCGAAGAAAGGTTGTGCTCTGCCTCGCGGGCGCCAGGCGGGGGGTGGGGTGGGTGGGGGGTGTCCTGTCTTCTCTTTCCAGGAAACCCGGAGCTTAGTGTGAGGCCTAGCCAGTGGGAGTGGCTGTGGTGAGAACACTAGAAGCTCACACTGCTACTGAAAATGAGGCTGGGGCTGGGTTTTCTGAACCCAACCTATTTCTTTGACCTGAAGGTGCTAATGAAGTGTGAACTGTTCTTTGAAAAACACCCTATTTTGCATCTTCTGCCAATGAAGCTCACCAAGGGCAGACTCTGGGGGATGGTCCAGGTGCTTCTTGCCAGAGAGACTCACCTCCAGGTCATTCTGGAACTCCTCCTTCTGAGGGCCACTGTGGACAGCGGCCAGGTCCAGGAGGATGGCGACTCGTGTCCCCTTGATGGAGCCGAAGACCTACAACCAGAGAGAGCAAGCGGGATCCCCAGCAGAGTGCCGCCCCCGCAAGCCAGCATGTGGGTGCCAACCCAGAACCCACAAAGGGCGGGTGGGGGCCCTGACACTCCCCCAGCTCCACACAAGGCCTGGGAGGGAAGGCCCACTGACAGGGAGCGCAACCCCGTGGCCTGACTTCAGCTCTTGGCATTGTCCACGCTTACTTTGCGGTGGCCTTTTCTTTTAAATCCCCCCCCCTGCCCCCTGCCCAGCTCATTCCCTGAATATTTACTGTTCACCCTTGTAAAGGAACGCGTGATCGCATGATGGTCACACAAAGATGGGAGCAGGCAGGAAAGCACCCTTGTAAGACTGACACCTGGGATCGAACTCCCTTCGCTTGTCTCCCTGCATTTCTCTGTCCCCTTATTTATTTCCTGCCTGCTCTACCCATCACAGGCAGATGTTCTAGCTCGCAGGTGCAGTGGTATTTCTGTGTGCTTCTAATTACATTTCCAGGCTGATTGCCATCCCCAGGCCGGCGCCGCTGCTTCCTCGGTCACTGGCATCTCGCTACGGCTGCTCGGGGGTTGGAATTGCCACTCGTTTGAAATGGTGCTTCTCTGGGGGCAGGAGGTTCCATTTGCTACCTTCTGCCTTAAATTCTACTTTATTGGACGCCTAATTTTCCTGGTCAATTCATTCTCCTGCTCTTAGGGATGAGAACTTTACATCTCTCACCCCTCCAGGATCTCTGCTCTTTCAGCAAATGATCGTGCCCCCAATTCCATGGAGAAAACAGAAACAAGACAAAGAGGAAACTTAAAATCGACCCACGCATCCACCCTGACAGACACAGACTTGCTTTTTCCTCATCATACTCAGGCCAATCCCAAAGCTAAGGCCAAGCCGTGGACTGCAGGGACTGGACCCCTCTTGTCAAGCAGAACTTGGCTACCATGTCTCCTGGACCATCAGTCCCTTCCCATCAAATGTTTGATGCTCACCACCAGACTACTGGCTGCTCCACTGTCCCTCTGAGAAGGGAACAGACTCCAGGGTCTGCCCCCAACTCTGCTTGTTTCTGGTTCCCATCTGGGGCACAAGGGGCTAGATCTCAGCTCCAAGAAGCTGTCCGCAGCCACTGCAGCACGAGCTCGATCCCCGGCCAGGGAGTGACCCACGCGGCGCAGCAGACCTCTCCTGTCTCCCTGCTGCTCCCCTCAGCAGTGTATGTCAGTAGGTCCCCTTCTTCTGCTCCCCACTCTGATAAATCCTCTTACCCCCTGCACCTCTGACCTGCACCCCAGCTCTTGATTGCACAGATAAATAAAATAAACAAATATTTAAGGCGGCAGGCAGCCGCTAGGGCCTTTGCAATTAAGTTCACGCATTCCCTTAGACTAGCCATTGGAATTCTAGACACCGATCTGGTAGAAATAATTCCACATAAGTGGGAATTGTAGTCCAGCGATGCCAGATTTTCCTATTTCTTTCAAAGGAAGACTGAAAACAGACACAAAAGTAAACGATCTGTATTTTCAAACCTCAGCAACTCATTTGAAAAATATTTAAAGCTATGGGGGCCAAGACAAGCAAGACTGTGGGCCAGAATTGCCTGCATGCCACTGGCGCATGAGCGCTGCCTTTATCCTCTGCAGATGTGGAAACAGACACCGGAGCGGGGAGGCCGCTGCTGCCAGCCTCACTGACAGCAGAGCCAGAGACCCAGGGGCCTTGTGGGGGTTATGGGAGATCACTTCCCTCTTCGCCAATCTCCCTGTTATCTGCCTTCTTTTGTCAAGAGGGGTGAGAGGAAAAGGACCCAGCGGTCTTTGCCCAAAGTGCCAACACAGGTGTGAGGGGGAAAGAGCCAGCACAGGTGTGAGGGGGAAAGAGCCAGCACAGGTGTGAGGGGGCAGTGCCAGCACAGGTGTGAGGGGG
>NW_004567133.1:9490004-9496533 GCF_000260355.1 Condylura cristata
CCGAGGCGAGACATGCACGTGCTGACCAGTGTAAGCGAGAGAAGAAGGTTCTGGATCTGAAATGGAGACTGCACCCTGGAAGTGGTCACTCTGTTGTCACCTCCTGGTCTTGTGTAGGGGTGAGGGTTGGCGGGGGAAGCATGAACCCCACCCCAGGGTTTAAAACAAGAAGTGAGGATGATCCAGAGGGAAAGCTAATGGCAAGTTACAAAAGCATCAGCTGGAGGAAAATAGATATAATAATAATAATAATAATAATAATAATAATAATAATAATAATAACAATAATGCAAATAAAAGGTCATGCCTTTGTCCAAGGAAAGGGCTTAATTGAACTTTCAGAAAAGTTACATCCAGATGATCAGCTTTAGTCTTGGAAATCGCACTGTAGGTCTTAGAGACCCGCTCTTGTCACCAGCCAGGAGCTGCTTCCTCTCTGGCCATAGCACCCGGGCAGCGTCTTGTCCTTGTCCAGGAGGCTGCCCAGTGTCCCTCCACACGCTCCCACCCTTGTCATTCCCCGGGAGTGAGCCGGATCGTGTACCTCACCCCCTGGGCTTTGGTAATTGGCTACTTTGGCCCAAGGAGAGTCGATGCCAGGACTTGGGAGGCTAAAACAGGAAAAGGAGGTGAGGGCCCCCTCATCCCGTCACTCTAGCTGGGGGCATTTAAGCTTCAAGTTGCAGTGACCATCTTCCCAAGCTTGGGGAGAGTTTTCCAGAGAACAAAACTAACCCAGGGAAAGCAGAACCCAGAGACAGAGATGACGTCATTTGAGCTCCTCGATACAGCACTGTCTGGTTTTTCACTTACGTAGATTCAGAAATTTCTTTTTTAGCTGAAGTCACTTTAAGTTGGGGTTCTGTCCTTAGCACCAAAAAGTGTTCTAACAAAGACAGATGGAATGAGGAAGCAAAGAATCAAATCCATGTCGGTTACCTTCTTGCTGTTTTCTGTCAGCCACTGAATTCTCTGTTGATAGAGTTCAATAGCTCTGTCAAAACATCAGAGAGACTCATCATCCAAGGAGGTCAGTTTCATTACCGGGAAAAGCAACTTACATACATGGGAGGTGTGGATGGAATTGTTTTTCCCAAGACACAGGGGCAATAGAAGCCAAAATCTAGCAAAGAGGACCTCCTGGTGGCGCAGGGGTTAAAGTCTCAGCTCTATGAAGCTATCCCCAGCCACTCTGGCCTGAGTACGATCCCCGACCAGGGAGCTGACCCACAGGGTGCAGCAGACCTCTCCTGACCCGCCCACAGCTCCCTTCAGGAGTGCATTTCTGTGGATCTGCCTGTCCTGTTCCCCATTCTGTCTCTGGTGAATCCTCTCACCCCCCCACCTCAGGCCGGTACCCCAGTTCTGTGTGTGCATAAATAAAGAAATCTTAAAGAAAAAAAAAAAGAACTATCAAACCATGAAGAGACAGGAGGAAACTGAAATGCTTATTACTAAGCAAATAAGCCAATCTGAAAAAGGCTACTTGCTGTTATGATTCCAGCTCTGTGGCATTCTGGGAAATGCAAAACTATGGAGACAATCAAAAGTGGAGCACAGAGTGTTCTTCAGACCTAGTGTTACTATTCACTGTACTCTCACAGTGATGGATACACATCAGCACTCATTTGGCCAGTCCCTAGAATGCACAGCACTGAGATCGAAGCCTGGTATAAGCTGCTTTGGGTGATTGGGATGTGTCCACACAGCTCAACTGCACATGTATCTTTGCTGGAGGACACTGATGGGGGTGTGGGGAGAAGGGAGGCAAGAGACACAAAATCTGTATGTTCTGCTCACTTTTGCTGGGAACCTAGAACTGCTCTAAAATACAAAACTTAAAAAAAGAGACTATTTGAGCATAATGGGACCTGCGGGTGTTGAGTTCCGGCTGCGCTCTTACTAGCTGTGTGACCTTAGGCAGGTCCGGTGACCTCTCTGAGCCCCCGTTTCGTCATCTCAACGTGAAGCTAAAAACAGGATTCTATCCAAGTCAATCTGCCAGAAGTCAAAGTACCAAAAGCCAATTCTCTGAAAATCAGTTAACCAAATGACGAATTAACTGAATAGAGCTGTTTAGCTCCTTAAGATGCTTGGGATTCACCATTAAAACCAATCAACCAAAATAATGCAGAATTCTTTAAAATCTGTTTAACTTTTCAACCCAATTAAAAATTGTTATAAATGTTATAGTTCAGATGTTTCTATAAATTTGGCAAATTGGTCATTTGGTTAATGGGCTTGAGAAGACCATGATATTTCATGTCGTTATGAGGATTAAATAAGCGCACACATGCAGACTTAGCAAGTAATTAGCTCTTAATTGTTCTTAGATTCTTTAAAGTAACTTCAGGCAAAGGGTAGATGCAGTTCATGATGTTACAGGAGGAAGGAGATGTATACGGTGCTTTGGAACTCTGGTTTCTGAGTAGGGAAATAAATACTATCTTTGACATACTTATCTTTGATATACAGTTGCAAAAGCTTGAACCCACCCAATTTGCATTTAAAGTGGTCACTTTTTAAAAAAAGATTTATTTATTTATGCATACAGAATTGGGGTGCAGGTCAGAGGTGCAGGGGCAGTGAGAGGATTCACCAGAGACAGAATGGGGAGCAGAACAAGCAGATGGGTGAATTACACTGCTGAGGGGAGCAGCGGGCGGGTCAGGAGACGTCTGCTGCACCATGTGGGTCACCTCCGGGGCTGGGGCTCAAACTGGCACTGAGATGGCTTCAGCTAGCTTGCAGTGCTGCATCCTAACCCATTGCGCCACCAGGGAGGGCCCTAAAGTGGTCACTCTTCACCATTGCACATCAGTTGAGGTTGCTGTGTTTTTTATCTCATCCAAAGGGACTGTGGGCTGTGGATTGTAAAAGGATGAGGAAAATAGACATGGTCCGACCTCTCTAAAATTGGAAACAGAAACCTGCAGCCCCAGGGCTCAGGGGCAGCTAACTTCAGGGCAGGAGGTGAGATCATACTGGAGCTTTGGGGGTGCGGGGAAGACAGAGACACTTACTCAGAGACCTGTGACTCAAATTGGCGGAGGGTCTCAGTGGCGGACTGCGTTTTCTTCACAGTGCTGGTGCCCTCATCCCTGAAGGAACGAAGGTTGAGGAAGGGCCCTGGGAGCAGGATCCTGGGTGCGGCGCGCGGGGCTGAGGGGCAGGACTGCGGACTTACAGCATGGCCACGCCCTGACTGAGCAGGTCAGCCAAGGTGAGTTTTGCAAACTTCAAACTGTGTGTGGAAAGCCAGTTTTCCGAGTCCTCCAAAGCTGAAGGCTGAGTGTCGTCGCTCAGCAGCTTCTGGGAGCCAAACAGAAACCCGTGACTGCAAGGCGAGGTCAGGATGCCCGAGGTCCCGCCACGCCAGTACCCAGGTGCCCGCCTGACTGACTCTAGTGAAAGCCTGTCCGCACCCCTCATGGACGCGGGGGCCGGCGCCGGGGCCAGGGCCTGGGGGGGTCCTCCCACTCCTCCCCTCATCTCCACAAAAGACCAGGCAAGGGGCAGTGCTGTGTCCTGCCTTGTGAGACTCACACACAAGCATGCAATGGCCAGATGGACGGGGGTGGCGGGGCCACAGGCCACCAGCTTTGCCACCACTCTGGGGCCTCCAGAGCAGTGGACGAGGCCAGTGACCGACAGCTTTCCTTGCTTTCTTTCTTTTTCTGGGTCCTGTTTCCAGCTCAGGACCAATCAGAGAAAGCCAAATACGTCCCCTAACCAATCAAAGCCAAATACGTCCCCTTCTCTAGTTAGCCAGGCCGCAGTGTCCCATGCCCACGGACTCTGGTCAGGAGTCTCCAGTTCCGCCCCAAAGCGTTCCCCTTTCTTCTCCCCTGCTGCCGAGCGCAGGGTGGCTCTGACTTCCTGGCCTTAGCAAGTTCTGAGTCAGCTGCCCGACTCAGTTTGCTTTTACCTGGATGCTCTTTGTCTATTTCCACACTTGAATTCTGATTATCTTTTCAGGTACGTGACTTCTACCTCCATGTCAGAGGGGCCTTGACAGACATTTGTTGATTAACTCATGGAAGATTGAAAAGGTTTATCCTGGCCGTTTTGGAGACCGGAAGGCGAACATTTTAGAGAAAGAATTCCCTAGGCCTTGGGGGTCTGGCGGACGTGGATTACGCCCCCTTGCTGTGACTAGTGATGGCTGTGTCCCTGATGGCTGCTCCATCAGGTTGTGCTCCATCAGGTTCTGGCCTCAGTGGAGGCCAGAAGTTGCTCGGGGTGCGCACCCAACGCTTTCTGGGAGCCAGAAGATAGAGAGAGCTGGCCTGAGGCTCAGAGGCTCTGCCTCTTCGCTCCTCAGAGGCTGGCAGGTCTCCCTTCTCTGGGGCTGCTTCTGGGCCCCACTGCGGGCCTGGCACTGCCCGGCCCTGGGGCTGCAGAGTGGGCAAGCTAGTAACACACTTGCCTCCTTGGCACTTCCCTTCCAGGAGGGGTGATGGATAGTGAAGGAAAAATGGAATCACTGTACATATGGAACCTACTTTAAATCACAGACTCCATCTCTACCTCCAGGCGGTGAATGCGGGGTGAACGCCAGTGACAGCTGACTCAGCAATTCCTAGGGACTATGACATAACATGAAACCTTCTACTGATGTTACAGAAAGACCCTACATCCAGCCTTCTGCCTGAAGACCCTTGTCATTCCATCATAAAGAGACAAATGGAGTCAAGAACCCAGCTGAGTAGTTTCAAAACAAGTGATCCAAGCACAGGCCACTTCTCTGTGTGACCCTTTGAAAATGCTCCATTTCCAGCGCCTGGTGGAATACGCCTCAGGACTGTCCCCTGGGTATGGATGCCCACCGTTGATTCCTGTTGTCAAATAAATGATTTCTTGGTTCTGGGATAGCCTGATTATTTCTCAGTTGACATAGATTGTTTCAGAAAGGAACAGTTCTCTTAAGAAAATGGATCAGGGAGATATGAGAGAGAATGGCTAGGGTCCCTCAGCAGGAGTGGGGTCAGGTAGAACTGAGGGAGACAGATGCCTCGTGCCTTTAAATTAGCACCAACTGGAGCCATCATCATGAGGGACTGAGAGAGAAGAGACTGAAAAGAACAGGTTTTCATCTTGTTAATTGATGTCCAGTCCACCTCACACCCTGGGCCCACCCAGGCAGGGAAATGCAGCTGTACATCACATGGACACTAGGGGTCACTCCTTCCAACTCCCTGGTCGATAACACCAAGACGGTTGACTTACTAGGCATCCTACATGCATTTGACTTGCATTTGCAATGACCCCTCATCATGTTTTAGGACTTAGACTTATATCATTAGTACCCGAGGATCCATTATTAAACATGGTATAGATTTGGCCTGATTATATTCCAATGTCTGTGCTTCAGATAGAGAAAAGTAAGATCTTATAGGGGTTAAACGTCACCTCTTTGCACTACTGTTCTTTTGTGAGACAAAAAAAGGTCCCGACTGTGACTGATAACTCCAAGAGTGGTCCTTCTATACCAGCGAGGTCACGCCTTTTGATAGAAAATTAGGTGGGAGAAGGACCAATGTCATCTATATCTGAAGTCACTGAAATAATCTAAGAATTTCAAGACATTGACAGTTTTTTATTTCCTTTGAATTAAACTTGCTTTCCTGTGTCAAAATTTGAGAAAAGTAAAACATGAATATTTTCTGGATTGTTGACGTGCCAACATTAAAACTATTATTTTCTGGGGAGGGGGTGGAGGGCGCTGGTGATGGCACACGGGTAAATTGGTGGTGGGAAGCCCACGGGGATTACAACTGAGAGGCACAAAATGCTGTAAAAATAAACTATTATAATAAAAAAAAAAACCTTGTATTTTCTTGACTGACTACCATTTAAAAGGCCTCATCTATAAAGTCTAGTGTAGATTAGAGGGATAGTTAGGGCCATCTCGACAACCCTGAGGACAATAATTTCCTCAGCAGGATGAGTTCTGGGTTCTAGACAACCCATTCACCAACTTGGGAGACAAGAGTCTAAATTGTTGTAAACTCTCTAACTTAGAGAGATTAGTTGTTCTAAACGAAATTGTTCTAAACTCTCGGGTTGCCATAACTCTCTTGCTCCAATAACACTTCTTGAAACCAACTTTCGGTCTTGAACTTAGGGAATTCTCAAAGACAAACACATCTTAGAAGGGGCATTTTAGAATTCAATTCCTTTGACTTCAGGTTTTCATAGCATAAACTGACTCTTCAAATGTCCCTGAATATTTCGCAGTGTGGTCT
Organism: Condylura cristata; assembly: GCF_000260355.1. Lineage (NCBI taxonomy): Eukaryota > Metazoa > Chordata > Mammalia > Eulipotyphla > Talpidae > Condylura > Condylura cristata. Next base: position 9,496,253 of record NW_004567133.1, read on the forward strand.
AGAAGCCCATGTATGTTCTACAAACAACATGGAGATTCTTCCGAAGTCTCAAAGACAGGCTTAGAGATCAATGTGTAATTGGCTTGTTACAGCCATGGGCCCTGTGTGCCGAGAGCCCAGAGCTGAGCACACACTGTCTCCTGGTCTATGCTGTACACACGGCCCCTCAGCCAGCGCCCCATGCTTCTTACGAGTAAGTTCTGAGTCTGGTTAACGTGAGTCACGAGCAGCTCGTTGTCCGGCTTCTGTGGGCACCTCCTGACTTCTTTCTTGCTTGGTTG
>NW_004567133.1:9496893-9540238 GCF_000260355.1 Condylura cristata
GTATTTTTGGTTTTTATTGAGGTACCACTGGTTTACAACACTGCGTATGATTTAGGAGAAGGGGCTTCCCAGATGAGCGCCCTCACACCAGGCCCACCATCCAAGCCCCCTGGCACCCAGCAGGGGCTGCCGTGCCTACTGTTTGGGCGGTCAAATAAGGAGCCCTGGTCTGTCTAGCCGTGTGATGACCTTTCACCCTGTCTCACTTCCAGGCAGGTATTTTCCAAACTCTCACAAGCAAAACCACATTTTCACTTGAAAAATCAGAGACCTTACCAGTGATCTTCCAGATGCTTCTCTTGGCTACGGAGGACGTGACTCGCTTGTGTAGCCATTATAAAAACACCCAGTGGATATTTTCCTGGGGGGTGGGGGGACAAGAATACCAGAGAAGAGAAGGGTAAGTGCGGCATACAGACTACAGCTTTGGGGGGTGTTTATGGCCAGCTCAATTCTTCATTTAATTAATTGAACACCGACGAGGTGTCAGACTTGTGCAAGGCGCTGAGGGTAGAATGCGGAACAAGACACCAAGGGTTATCTCAGCCGCGTCACTTGGACATTCGGACCAAATAACTCTTCATCTGGGGAGCTGACCTGCGCTTCGTCGGCTATTTACTTACGAGATGCCAGTTGCTCTCCTGCCCCTCTCCAAGCAGTGACGACCCCAAATATCTCCAGACAGGTCCTTTGGCTCCAGTTGAGAACCACTGGACTAGACTTTGTCCTTGTCCTCACAGAGCTTATGTTTTGGGAGGGAGCCCGACATGAAAGACTTCCATATGGTAATTACAGGGTGTAGAAAGTGCAACCGAAGGAGGAAACAGGACTCGATGATGGACAGTGATCAGGAGAGGCCGAGGCAAGTGGTGAGCCTGGGCCTTCTTAGAGGATGACATGGAAGCGGCCGTGCTGTGTGGGGGGAACGCTGGGCTAGGCAGAGAGGACCGCGAGTGACCAAAGAGTCTGAGGAGGAGGGAGATGGAAACTACTGAGAAAAGGCCAAGTTCCTTCCTCCGAGACTGTATCTTCTCTCAAGTGGGGAGCCCCGCAGCCTGCTAGTCACATCTGATTGAACTGGGGGAGACATGTATCCGAGACGGGCCTCTCGATTCACCCTCCGGGCTGCGGGGCTTCACGGACATTCAGAAGCAGGAAAAGAGCATCGTTAGAGAACAGTGGGGGCGAGGTCTCCGCTGCTGGGGCTCCTTGGGGCTCCTTGGGGCCACTCTCCCGGGCTGCTGCCTGCCCACTCAGTCCCCTGAGGCGTCTCCTCCTGCACCTGTGATGTACGTTGGTGCTCCGCAGGGACGACTCCCATGTTCTCCGCTCTTGTCACTTCTTCTCTCTCCCCAGGCAACTTACCCTTGCTCGTGGCTTCAAGAACCAGGTATCCATCAGTGGCTCCAAGCTGAATGGCCAAAGCCCAGGCCGCGCGGACTCCAGGCCGGCGGACTCACCTACACTGGGTATTGCCACCTGGGCTACGGTGCGTAGGCCTGAGTCATGTTCCCTCCAAGCCTGTCTTCTTTTCACTGTTCTCTAGCTGAGAGCCAAAAGCCACCACCTGTTCACTCTTGGGTCAGAAACCTCAGGAATTAATCTTGGCACCTCATTCCCCATATCCAATCTTCCCTGCTTGTTCATTTTACCTTTCTCAAGTCTCTCCATTCATCTCAGCTGTCACATCTCTCCCATGCAGGCCACATCGTCTCTAATGTGGATGCTTGCATAGACCCTCAACTCCATCGCCACCGTCTTCCACCAAGCCTGTTCTCGGAGAAGCCCGGGGAATCTTTTAAAAACACAAATCCAGGGCCCTCCCTGGTGGTACAACGGGTTAAAGCGCAGCACAATGAAGCTGTCCGCAGCCACTGCACAGCATGAGTTCGAGCCCCAGCCAGGGAGGTGACCCACAGGGTGTGGCAGCCGCTGCTCCCCTCAGCAATGTTTTCCAGTCCATCTGCCTGTTCTGCTCCCCACTCTGTCTCTGGTGAATCCTTTCACCTTTGGCCTTGTGTGCATAAATAAATAAATCTTTAAAAAACACACATACACACAAATCCAGACTCTCTCCTCCCGGCTGCTTCAAGCTGCCCAAAGACTTTCCTTCGTGTCTAGGGTGGAGGCCAAGCGCCCACAGGGCCCTGGAAGCTCACAGGGCCTGGCGGCCCCTCCCACGCACCCCCTCACCCACCTCCCCTTCACCACGGCTCTCCTGCAGGCCTCGGCCTTCTCCTTCCGGCCAACAGGATGGTGCACAGTGTTTGTAAGCACAGGTGCTGCCTGGGTCCCGACAGCCTTCTCCCCTGGAGGCCCCGACCCAGGCACCCTTGACACTTCCGCTCAAGTCGCTCTCTCCAGTGTCTCCTCAGCGCATCCCTCTATTTCAGGCTCCTTCGTGTTATGCAAGCTTTCCCCAGAGTGGCGCTCCTTCCCCAGGAACTCTTCATTTCTGACACATTCATTCGTGATTTTGAGAAACTGGTGTCTCTCTCCCGTTAAGGCTGTAATTGCCACGAGCAGAGACTGGCGGGAAATATTTTAACGAAGAGAGGTGAGAGCAGGCTGAGAAACTGCCTTGGTTCCCGCGGCTCTAATTACTGAGCCTAGCTACTGGGGGGCTGACCTCCCCTTCTGCTCTGGGCTCCGGCAGAACCTCTCCCTTACTCCCTTGGTACCTGCTTTCTTTTTCCCTGCCAACAGAAGTCAGCTAAACTCTGAGGCATGGCGAGTGAGAAGCTCCAAACGGAGCTGCAGCCCGCACCGATGTGAGCGTGTGTTCCTAGGAAACCCTGAAGGCAGCAGCCCAGTGGTGGCGACTGGGAGACTTGCTTTTCTCTCGTGGCTCTGTAGTCCTGTATTTGGACAACGCTTTGTTTGCGGGGAGCATCCTGGCAGGTGGCGGTGAAAGCCCAGCTGGCTTCACTCTTCTGTTCTGCTGGGAGACTCCGGAGACAGACTGGGGAAGCAGCACTGAGCCCCAGGGCCCGTGGTGTCTTGGTTCCCCCTCCAGTGAGCGATTAACACAGTGAATTCAGAGGCCAGTACCACTGGATTCTGGGGAGATTTGGGGGGGCGGAGGAGGATTCAGGCTGCAGAAAACTGACAAGGTGACGTGGTGTGCTAGGAAGAGCAAACGGCGGGTCTGGGGTTTCTGCATCTGCAGAGCAGAGAGGGTGAAAACGCCTTCTGGGTGACCTCAGCAGCGTGGGCTCAGAAGACAATGAGGGTGTGAAAGGGGGGTCAAGCCCCAAAGCATGAGAGAACTGTAGAACAGCACCAGCTGTGTTTTGCATCCGCAAGCCCTTCAGCACGTGACGCTCAAGCCATCCAGTGGACACTCAGCGTGTCCACTGGCAGCAGAAAGAGCTGGCACTGGGGAGGGGACCCCCGTGGGTGCTGCTTCTCCCCCTCTTTTCCAATGCCCATTGCAAGTAGAGGCCCCCCATCCCCCAGGTCGTTTTCTCCATGGGACACCGCATCACCTGACATTCACCTCAACTTACTGGAGGTCTGTCTCGCCTCTCACACCCCCACCCTGCCAAGAGCCCACTAGCTGGAATCCTCATGGCGGGGACACAGCCCTTCACTGCTGGGATCCTCTTGGGTAAAACGGTGCCTGCAATTAGCAGCTGCTCAAGGCGAAGCTATTGAATAAGTTCCCTCAAGTTGGGGCCAGCCTGAGGGCAGAGGAGGGGGGTGTGGGGGTGGCCCTGGCGCAAGGGGGTGAGTTGACTGGCCATGGGAGGCAGCATCTTGGTCAAAGGGAACCCCAGCCAACACCCGGTGTGCTACATACGTTCCCTGAACATTTCCAGAATAAAGCCACCACCGGCTGTGTGTGTTTAACCACCAAAGAGCCTCCAGTCTCGTCCCGCTCAAGCCATTCTGCATTGTGCTGCCACAGTGATTTTTCTAGCGAGCAGAGGGTTCATCTTGCCACTGTTCAGCGCCCTGCTGTGGCCGTGAGAACTGGGTGGAGCCCTCGCTTGGGGCCCGTCGCTCCTCCAGGCCCTGATCCCTGCCAGCCTCCACACCGCCCGTGGCCTCTACTGCCACAGCACCTGGCACCCCACCTGCTCCCACCTTGTCAGTTTATACTCTCTGTGCCAGTGTGGCATCTGCTTCTACAAATGCCCCTTGTCTCTGGGGCTTGCTGCCCCGCGTTCCCTCCTGCTGCACCCTTCCGGCCGCTATCTGGTGGCCATGTCCCTCCGGGCAGCCTGTTCTTCCTGGCCCAGCCTTGTGCCCCAGCGCTGGTGTGTAGGGAGCAGATGTTGAGACCCCGGGCTCCCGCAATCTTTCTGGGGTACCGCAGCGCCCAGCGTCTGGGCCTCCTCCCTCTCCGCCTACCTCGCCCCACTCACCCTCACCCGAGAGTCTCCGTTTATCTCTCCATCTTTGGAGAAGGGCCCTGGGCCACCCAGGACCTGCTTTCCTGGCCTGGCTCGCCAACACCTCAGTGCAGCCGGGCCTGCAGGGAGTGTTATCTGTCTCCCAGGCAACAGACCGCACCACTGCAGCCCAGGCAGGGAAGGGGCAGGCTTCCCCACCCGGGGAGGCAATTACCAGTCTGTTGCTAACAGCATCTCCCAGGCCAGGGCGTCTCCCCACCCCCACAAGAGCCTGCAAGCAGAACTTGGACGTCTCTTCTATTTTTAGAATCTCTGGGTCAGCAGAGAACTATGGTTGACACCAGGAGGCCTTTGTGTGTCTGCGGCCTTCCTGGGGTAGGAGCCTCCTCCCAGCCCGGTCCTGGGCAAGCCCCACCCCTTCGGGCCAGCCTCACTCACGCCGCCGCAGTCCAGCAGCAAGCTCAGTGACCCCTGAGCCCCCGGAGAAAGCGGAGAAAGCGTGGGCACCGGCCCCCGACAGCACCTGGGGTTCCTGCCCAGAGAACAGGCTGGTCCCCTGCCAGAGGTCCTCGGAGAACTGGGGCAGGGGTGGCGAGGGGCCCCAGGGGATTATGATGTAATCAGCCCTGTCCTGCCGGACGTCCTCGACTTCTTCCATGGACCTGAAGGATGAAGCGCTGTAACGGGGCCCACCAGCCCTGCTGGGCCTCGGCGAAGGGCCCTAGCCTGGGTCCTCGAGTCACTGGTGTCTCTCCCGGACCTTTCATTTTATCATTTAGAGCCCGGGCTGCTTGTCCTGTGGCAGCCAGCCTCCACCCCACCCCAACCCACCCCCAGCGAGCCCCAGTGGTGGCTTCCACAGGCCACGCCAGAAACAAGAAAGCCCTTGAGGTGGACACTGAGACCCTGCCCGGTGGCTGTGGGCAGCCGTCACAGCTCGGGGGGAGGACAGAGGTAGGGAGCCGGGTCAGGGGCGCGGGAGGCTACAGCGACCCTGGACCAGCCGTGAGCGTCTTGTGGCCACCTCACCAGGCTGGCTGGCTGTGAGACATTCTGGAGACTGGGCCACGACCTCCAAGTGGCCCTCGCTCCTGGATACGTGGACATGGCAAAGCCAACCTTCAGAAGTGGTCACTGTTTATGCCCTTTGAGCTCACGGACACACCTGGATGTTGGGGCTGGATGGGATGAAGCAACGGCTCGGGCTGCTGAGACCAGCCAGGGGCAAAGTGGTGTCAGCAACATCTCGCCACTCTCCTGGGTTGAATGCAGCTCACGGGGAGTCAGAGCACGCGGGAGTTTCTCTTCCCTGACCCACAGGTCTTGGGCTGTCCACTCCTAGCTGGTCTTTAGCTCTGGCCTGGTTCTGTTATCTGAAATACAGTTGTCTGGATGCGTGCTCCCCGCCTCTCAACCCAACTCATTCTTGTAAATTTAATTCCTGAGGTGACACTCTTATGAGGTGGGGCCCTTGGGGGTGACTAGGTGCCAGGGGACCTGAACCCTGATACATGAGGGTGGACTGCTCGCTACCCCCAGCCCCCGTGGGGGGACTCAGGGGTCTGCAGCCTAGAAGAGGGCACTTACCTGGCCACGCTGATCCTCTCTGAGCTCCAGTCTCCAGAGCTGAGAAATGAAAGTTTGTTTAAAGTGATGTTTCAGGGAACAATTTGTGCAGTGTGAGGTTTTGTTTCTGTAAGATAAAGACACATACGTAAAAGACCCCAAAGACGTGGTTTTCCCCAGTCCACAGCGAGCTCAGTGGGTGGCAAAACTGGCCTAGAAAAGCCAGGGACAGTGCTTACCCCACACAGTGTGATGCTTCGGGGCTTGGTGCTGTGGAATGTGCAGCCTCTGACAGGGAAGTCGCTGTGGAATGTGCAGCCTCTGACAGGGAAGTCGCATACAATGTGGTGTGAACGCCTCTAAGTTTTTAATCTGAAAGTTGAATTCCAGGGCCCTCCCTGGTAGTGCAACGGGCTACAGCACCACATTATGAAGCTCTCAGAAGCCACTGCAGCACGAGTTCGATCCCCAGCCTGGGAGCTGACCCACAGGGTGCAGCAGACCTCTCCTGACCCGCCCGCTGCTCCCCTCAGCAGTGTATTTCAGCCCATCTGCCTGTTCTGCTCCCACTGCCACTGGTGAATCCTCTCACCCACCACACCTCTGGCCTGTACCCCAGTTCTGTAAGCATAAACAAATAAATCTTTTTTAAAAAAAAAGTTGAATTCCAAAGTTCTTTTAAGCTTTTGGTGACTATTGCAGTGATATGCCCCATGGGCATACAGGGTCGTTCTGTAACCCTCCTATTGAAATTCCTGTGGGCAAGCGTGGTGACCTCTAGAATTTTTTCAGCATCTCACCCCTCCCCTCTTCTTAAATTGATATGATTGACATGTACCATTTATGAGCTTCAGGTGTGCGATAGACTTCCATATACGTGCACACTCTGAACGGAGTTAAGTTTGCTTTCATAAGCCCCTGACCTGTGCTATTCTGATACAGCAGCCAGGAGAGAAAAAACAGTATTACTGCATGATGTACATTTTTAGGTGTTAATTTGTGTGTTGCTTTCTTTTATTCTTTCCTGCATTTCAAGCTGGCATCACTTTTTGTTGTTTTTCTGACTTTGGAGAAGCTTCTGCGGACTCAGCAGCATGCTAACAACAGGCCTCGATGTTCTAGGGGCCCAGGGACAGCGGAGCCCTCAGGACTCTTCCAGTTAAATGACACAGAAACCCAACTCAAACTGGCTTAAGGAAACATGAAATTTATTTGCTCAGATAACAAGAATTCAGAGCTCTCCCTGGTTTCGGTCACGACTTGATCCACAGGCTAAAGTGACATTAACTGGAGTCTGATGCCATTTCTGCTTCCTTTCTTCGGCAGGGGCGTTATCGCGGGGGCAGGCACTTCCCGAGTGGCTGGCAAACCTAGACACCAGGAGCACCAAATGTCCCCCACAACGTGGCAACCCAGAAGGCAGAACGCCTCTTCCAGCAAAATCCCAGGCGTGGCTTGGTCCAGTGACGAGATGGCTCCCGAGCCAGTCACAGATGGTGAAGTTAGCCCTGTGTCTTTTTTAGGGGGACACGGGCCTACGAGGACACCCACATGAGGCAAATATGGCCTTCAGGGAAGACCCAGAGAGGATCGCACCCAACAGAGATCAAGAAACTACGTGAAAATCACAGGAGTAGAGGCCTGGCCAGTTTGGTGGCAACACATTGGAGACATGACGAGACTGCAGAGGAAGAGTCTGGACTGCATCCAGAAGAGTCCACAGGGACAGGGGTCCGCCGGTTCCCAGGGTTTACCAGGACCAAGTGTGGGCTGGACACGGAACCACTGCAGTGTTCAGTCTGGGACAGCGATGTCTCAGCCTCATGAGCACAGATGACGACAAGAGCCAGGAGGGGCCTTCCTAGCGTTTGAGGCCTGAACCTCTGCATGACCCCAATCGTCCACAGACTAAGGTAGAAGGCATCCAGTTGCCAGTTTTTATGAACTACTGTGGGGGCAGGGGGGTAGCCTGTTTGGGAAAATTTCCCTGGGTACCAGTAAATCAATGGGTGATATCACCTAGTTCCCCAGTCAAGGAAGTTAGCACAGTGAGGTAGCAGGAAGGTTGACAATGGCCGGGTGGGGGTGGGGGTATGATGGGACATTAAGCACAATTACTCACAATACTTGTTTTCCTCTTTCAACTAAATATGTAAAGTTCACAAGTCCTTTCTAAGTAGGGCCTACCTTTTGGCTGGCTGACTCCACACCCAGAAGCAAACCACAGATTTAGCTGCTGCAGTCTGAGCCAGGCATACAGGCAACTGGGACAAGCTATTTTTACTTGCTCCCACTAGCCAAATGGGCAGTCTAGGCCTGCAGTATTCCTTGATTTGAAGTCAGGGAAGCAAAGTTTGAAGCCCAGCTCCCTCAAGGTCGAGTCACAGAACCTTGGGTAAACTATTCGCCCTTAGACCCTTGCTTCCTCGTCTGTAAAGTACCACCTCCCACTTTCTGGGAGGCTCATGAAGATAACCTCTGGAAAAGCACATCACGTGAGTGTTGTTTTTCCACATGCTTAATGAACGTCCCCATTTCTTAAGCCCTGTGTTTTAAAAAATGGGGATTACCGGCCCTCCCTTGTAGAGCAGCATGTTAAAGCACAGCACTAGGAAGTTAAAGCCACTTCAGCATGAGTTCGACCTCTGGCCCTGGGGGGTGACCCACATGGCGTGGCAGACCTCTCCTGACCTGCCCGATGCTCCCCTCAGCAGTGTACTTTGTCAGCCTGTTTGCTCCCCACTGTCTTCTGGTGAATCCTTTCACTGACCCTGCACCTCTGGCCTGTACCCCAGGTCTGTATGAATAAATAAATCTTAAAAAAAAAAAGGGGGGGTGGGGGATTATCTTAATAGAGTAGCTGATATGCTGGAGCAAGTTAGAATGGTAGGCCATTATATTTGGGGAATTCCAGTTATCGAAGGCCTAAGTTCACACAATAGCTTTATTTGTAATAGAAACAACTTGGAAACCACCTCCACTTCAACAGGGAATGTATACACACACACACAACTGAGGACACCCCCATACCTATATGTGTATAAACTATCTATTTATATATACAATATATGCATATAAGCATGTAAAATATTGTAAATATTGCAAAATGTCTGGAAGAATACCTTAAAAACTATTATACAGATGTGTTTATTGTCATCAAAAATCAATTAGTTATGAGTTTAGGGCCACGGTAGCTTCCGGGGCAAACAGTTTACCCAAGATTCTGTGTCTAGAGTTTGATGGATCTGGGTTTCAACAGCACTTAGGACAAAAAAGTTACAGGTAGTGCTAAGAGATGTGAGGTGAGGCACTGGGGACAGCAATACACAGTCCACTTGCAACTAACTTTATCAGTAAAATATGAAGATGAGGTAACCAGAAGCTTTCAGGTATGTGGACTCTCCATCCCCCAACCCAGAAATTTACTGGAGAATGGAATAATGGAAAAGATTTTCTCTGACTGGATCTACCACTGCATCTTCATTTTACCAGAGAAAAACAATGGAAAGGTTTTCATTTTTTTTTAAATTTTTCATGTGTTTTCTTTTCTTTTTTTTTTTAAGATTTATTTATTCATACAGAACTGGGGTACAGGCCAGAATCTCAGGGGTGGTGAGAGGCCTCACCAGAGACAGAGCGGGGAACAGAACAAGCAGATCGACGAAGTACACTGCTGAGGGGAGCAGCGGGCGGGCCAGGAGAGGTCTGCCGCGCCATGCGGTCACCTCCGGGGCAGGCGGGGATCGAACTCATGCGGAAGTGGCTCTAGCTTCTTAGTGCTGTGCTTTAACCCGCTGCGCCACCAGGGAGGGCCAGGTTTTCATTTTTTATTGAACAAAAAAAAAAAAAGAAACTTGAATTGGCTTACATATTGTTTCAATATTGAAACAACATGAAGACTGCCAGAGTCAGGACATGATGGCATTTATTTCACTCACCTGCCTGGCAGATAATAAATGGAGGATGACTTAATAGTGACCATATACATCGGTGACATTTATTAAAGTAGCCAGTTGGGAATAAATGACTTCTAAAATAGGACCAAATCTTCATGTCCATTTCTTTTAGAAGAAATAAAACCATTTCTGCAAAGCCATGTCTTTGCAAAACAGCAAATATGTGACTTCAAGATGGCAAAAAACCCCCACAAGCTTGAATGAAGCCTCCAGAAAGTTCTCTCAGGATCAATATGAGGCTTGTATCATCCTGGTCCTCTCTTAATGAGTATCAGTATTAGAGTAGTTTAAGCTCAGGAGGGAAGGATCTTGAGTCCACAATGGAGTCCTAAGGGAGTGTCAATGAAACTGGGGTACTATACAGTCAAATGCTTAGCAACAGAGCAGCCACACTTCTGATAAAAGGCTGGTATGGGCAAGTCTCTAGTCAGGAAAAATGTCATGAAAACCGGCAGTCAGGTGACTTTCTCCAGGAAATAACTGCTTAATTCTAATTTTCCTTTATAACCCAACCCCAAGCTCAGTTATGGACATCAATTCACAGTACAACACTGCACCAGGTCTCTAAGGGACATGAACGCCACATCCCTCGCATTTGCAAATTTAATAAGTTACAGAGGCGTGTTTAATGAAACTAGCAGCAACTAACAGTTCAATGTTTACCACATGCCAGCTCTTTCCATGCTTTACCTCGTTTAAACCACCAGTAGCCAAGCACGAGGAAGGTACGGTTAGTCCCACTCTATAGCTGAGCAAACCAAGGTTCATAAGGGTGACATGATTTATTAAGGGTCACGTAGCTGGAATTGGGGAACTGAGTCTTGAACTTTCCTCTAGAAAGTTCAGCTTCAAAGGTGTGAAAGAGAAGCAGCACAAAAAAATTACGTATTTTTCAAAGATGGCATGAACAAAAGCATGTAATGGAAGGGGGGTTAAGAGGTTGGTTTGCCGGTAAAAAGTAGAAGTACAGTGGTGGGGAATAAGAAGAACCTGAAGCAGGCCAGGAAGTGTTTTCCACACTATGCTGAAGGATTTCACCCTGCCCACAGTGGAGGTGACAGGAACTCAAGCAAGGAAATTGTTTTCATGTTAAGGTTATTTGGGCAGAAAGACGTGGATGGATTGAAGCAGATGGACTGATTGAAGAAAGACTTGGCTCCCAGGCCTAAGGAACTTGATTGTCCTAGGTCACCAACTTGTCAGGTGTCAGATGCTGTCAGACATTCTTTCCTGTGTCGACTGCTCTTCTGAGACCCAGTTGTGTGGCTCTGGGTAAGTTCACAAGTCTATGTCCTTGATCTGGGAAATGGAAACACTCAAATGCTCTTTTCAATTTCACTCAGTTCTACCAGTCTCATGAAACATTTGTTGAAATTTAATCTTGGGTGATCTTAGTCTGTAGAATTGGGACTCACTTTTAGAAATCATAAATGTGCTTTAAATACAACCCCAGAGCTTTCTTGCTGGGAAAAGAACCAACATCCTAAAAAATAATACAGCATTATGCTTCTATCTTTAATACCATTTATAAATAACTTTTATTTTGTTGCTGGGTAACTGTGACCCAGAAGAGTTGACTTTGCATAAAAGGAACTCAGTTTTGGTGTTTTTCCTATAATCTTTTCACGGATGGACGACTGAATCAACATAAAATACTTCTGAACATCGATTATTGTTTTAAAAGCCAGTTTGTTACCTTTACGCAAGGTATTACCAAACAGCAGAAAAAAATGTTTTCCTGTTTTCCTCTTCTCTTAGAAATTCAGAAAAATAACCTCAAATACTGCTGATCTCTTAAAATTCAGCATACTACTTGGACCACTTATGATCAACTCATCCCTACTTGCTTGGAAGTAAGGATGTACTTACTTCCAGCTGTAGCACTGGAACTTTCATGTCCTGGGAAACCTCTCTGTTTTAGGCAAACCTGGATGGTTGGTCATGAGAAAACGCCTGTAAGGTTTACAACTCAAGAACATCCAAATCCACCCGTCTTAACCTCCCAGCTTCCTGCGAAGCTCCTGAAAGAGGCCACATGACAGAAAAACAGCAGCAAAGAGTAAATAGTGGTTTATCTGGTCACCAGTCATTAGACCGGCTAATGCGGACACATTTCGAGGCTCCACAAAGCAGTGACGAAGCGCACGGGTAAGCACAGAGATGAATGAGCTGAGTAGGTCTCCGTGTAAGGACACAGGCAAAGGTGGCTGGCTTCGGGGCCTGGAGCTGGACCACTCTCCCGGCCTCGGAAACATGAAGCATGAGTCACATGTGTGGTCTTTTATTGCTGAATGCCACCTTATAGATAAAAGTGGCCTAACCCATGTTCTGGAATATTAATGGCATCTCTTGGTGGGGGTGGGGGGGTGTAAGGAGAGAGGGGAGGCCACCCCCTTGGGTGATGTTAACAAAATCAAACCAAAAGGCACGCAGCATTACTGTACAGATGCATGAACACTAAGAAACCAATTTTTGAAATAAAAATTTAAAATCAAAGCTCATTTCAAAGTAATAGAAGCCTTTTTAGTTTCTTTAGTAGACAATTTATTTTGATAAACTTGCTCAATAACAAAAATACAAGTGAAGAAAATTATGTTCATTTTATACAGTTTGTATTAACAATTTGTTTTGAAACTATTAATTGAAAAATGTTATAACCAATTAGAAAACAACTCCTTAATAAAGTCTGGGGTAATATACAGACCTTGATCACAAACTTGAAAATCTCTGTGAGGTGAACCAACTATTCTATCCTGTGCAGGAAGCCCATACACAGGCCTTCATTTATTTTTATCCTTTTTTCCTTCATGTATTTTTATCCTTCAAAAATTAGTTCTGAAAGACACCTTACTGTTTTGAATTATGATTTTAAGTTTAATTTTGAAAAGAGTAGAGTGGGTTGATAAAACAGTTACTACAGTCAGAGGAACACATGGCTAGCAGTCTTTAAATAAAGACAAAAATAAATGCAACATGTTCTTCCCATGAAGCCCACGATGCAAAATGAGAGCCCAGCATCCACCAGAGCCAGCTGCCCGTGCTGACCAGGGCCTTTTCTCTAGAAAATAGTGTGTCACCAGGACTGGTCATTATTTTAAGAGATTAAACAGTGAAAAGTCACAGAAAATCAAGTGGGGCTATCAAAGCTTGAGGCGAAAAGGTAAAAAAAACCAATGAAGCGTTTTGGTCACCTAGAACATTAAAGGATTAAAAAAAAAAAAAAAGCCTTCAGAAACAAAACAAATGGAACAGAACAGAGTTTTATCAATGAGAGTCGGAAAAATCCCACCCACACATTAGCCACATAGAACATGGATTACCTTTGGAAAGAATCATACCGAAATGTGGCTTTCAATGAAGTGAAGGTTTTTCACGTTTACAGATGTTCAGGCATGTTCATTAGGAGCTTCCAAAAGTTTCAAACTAAGTCTTGTGCAAAAAAAACCCTATAGTTTTTAGCAGATTTTACAGTGATGCTCTTAGGTATGAGAATGTACACACTCTAAAAAACAACGTAACAGACAAAAGTTTGACAAATGATTGCACCATATGACAGTTTTTATATACAGTTTACACGATGATTTCCTGCTATCAATACTGTACTACATAGTACTTATAGTGACCTTTGAAAAAGCAACTGCTGACAGTTGTCTATCTTTTCACTTACAGGATTTATAGTTTTATATGAATGAATCCATCCCCATGTTTGGTCTGGAAGAGTACAAAGTTTGGGCTTCACCTACTACTTGATGGGATGGTTGTTGTAATCCTGGGTGAGAGCTGACTGGTTAGTTCTCCCATATCAGCCCACTGTCCACTGGACCTCCAAGACAGTGAGGAAATCAAAGACAATTTAATAGCTTGGGTAACAGATACAAATATAAGCTTAGGTCTTGTAATCTTATATGCAATACCGTTGTAAGTGAAAGAAGTAAACGGTGGGGAATTTCTTAGCAGCTGAGAAACTTTCTCTCCCCATGCTCATGATCCAGTTAAAAATACTTTGAGGAACTATTTACAATAAAATTTATCTTTTGGAAGAGAAAAGCTCTTGGTCATATCATAAATTAATTTGAACCATACTTTGCTAACACTTTATCTCAGTGGCATAATGGTGACGACCCAAGTTTTCCTTCCAAGGGATCCACTGCTTGGGGACCAACCCAATCAGATGGGCGGGGAAATCCCGAATGTCCATCGAGAGGTCCGTCCAGTGGTATTCTTGGAATTGGCTAGACTTCATAATACTTGGGGGTAACGTCTGCCTCAGGCGCCTCCCAAAGTTTCTTTGGCCCCGGGGAAAAAATAAGTGTGTTGATCCCCCAACACGCAAGGAACTCATCACCACGGCGGTGCCTTGCCCCTGACTCCTGAGGGAGCCCAAACACTGGGGTTTTCTTTTCACAGAGGAATACTGCCAGGGCGCAGCAGCCGGCTCTTCCGCCTGGGGCCCCGAATGCCTGAGGAGGCAAGCCCCATCTCTGGAGTGATCGCACTATCGTTTTACAACCCAGCGTTGTAAAGAGTGCATTTGTTGGTGGGAGCATGACCTACCCAGGCATCTGACTCTACTGGCAGGGACATTTGGGTCGCTGTTTTACTGTAAAGAAGAAAAACTCAGCTCCTCTGCCATGAAACCCCTCTGCCCAGCACTGCAAACAGGAGATTATCTACAGCGTTTGCCTGGAAACAACTAAGAACTGACATGAGGCAGGGAATGTGGAGAAGAGAAATGCTGGATGTAAAACTATGTGTGGGTTCAAAATTAGCTGTAATGCTCATTTTAGGGGAAAAACAAATAACACAAAGCTGTGGATTTACTACAGCCCCTTAACATAAATGCAAAAATGTGAGGCCCTAACAAACAAAGGCATGTAACATATAAAGTAAATATTGTATTGCTCAGGTTTTTGGTAAAGGAGATGTATTACTAATGCTTATAGATGAAGAGAACATAAATTTAATTTTCATAGCAGAATGAAGTTAGTTTTGTAAAGAGCCAAAATACTGTAAATTGATACTCCTATAGTGAACTTTGTATTTATGTAAAGTTGTGTGCTCCAACATATAAAATGCATTATTAATGTAACAGACCGAGTCAGTAGAAAAAGAGAACCTCTGTACAACAGACAACAGTCTCCAATAATTTAAATAGTGTCAGATTCCCCCCAAATTATAAGGTTTGACATGATCTTACCTTCTACTATCATATACAAATAAATTAACCCTACAAAGAATTTTAGCTTAACTTAAAATTGCACCTAGAAAGATATGGGATTATTTGTACCTATTACAAAAACCTGTTAAAATCAAGGGCTGCTACAAAGAATGAGGTAAACTGAAGACTCTCTCCACTATGCAGCCTTCAGGTAAATGGCTTTTTTTCTATTGAGTTCTAGGTTTGCACACCACAGTGTTTTGCTAGCAAAGCATTCAGAATTCTCTTCCAGGAACTGTTTGCATGTGTGTGTATATAAATTTACACACACATACACACACACACACACATATATACACACTGTATACTGCATCAGCAAAATATATATATTATATATATATTTATATAAATATAAGGAACATTTCCCCCCCTCCCCGACAACATGTTTCTTAGTGTTTGATTTTTTTTGTACACAGGGAATAAGGAATTCAGAATTTTTACATACATTTTAGCAAACAGGTTTTGATCTATTGGCTTCTTGATGCATTAACGCAACGGCAATCCATTGGTGCCAAAGGTTCATACCATTACAAGGAAGCTGTGAACACGTATTTCTTAGGAGGTGAGGCCAGCCCCACAGGAACTTCTCTTGCATCCCTCTGGTCCACCACAATCATAAATATTTAGACTTTTTCCCCCTCAAATGAATCATTAGACGTTAAAAACGCAACAACAGAGTCACAAAGGGCCACATGCTTTTCAGCAGAAAGCATTCTCCTCCACTGGGTTGCTATCACAGTGCAGACCTAACTGCCTGAATATGCTCAGGAGATTTAGTCAATATTGTCTGTATTTGGTTATGGAAAAGGCTCTCCTTAACTTTTGTTTTTAAATCCAAAGTGCATAGTGAGAACAAATCAAAGCATTTTTTTTTTTCTTTTCAACATCAGTTTCATCTAAGCATCTTCCTGTGAGGACACTCAGATGCCTTGCCTTTGTCCTCCCCACCCTCCAAAAAATAAAAAAATAAAATAATGAAATAAAATAAAAAATAATAGAATCAAGCAAATAAGACATTCATCAGCCTGGTAAACAAACTTTGCCGGCAAATAGAAGTCCTACTATTGTAAAGAAAATTGATAAGACAAAAAGTACATATGATGACCCAACTACTGTGTTGTTGGGTAATTTATAAGGTTGACCTCCGACTTCATTGATGTAAAATCCTATTGGAAATATTAGGGCAGCCATACAGAAAAGGATCACTGTAAAACAAACCAAAACACAACATTAGTAACACGATTTGGTGATTAAGAAAACAATGAAAATCTGGCACAACGGAGGTTTACATGAAGACTTGTGGATTGATAACATGGTCAAACCTGTTAAAATATGGACCACTTGTCAAAAGATCGCATAGATTACAGGTAGAAAAATATCCCCAAAGCCTAACAAATACTGTAAAAGCTGGGTTTGTCTTTTATAGAAATGTTAGGATGATTTCAAAATATCAACACTAAGCATGGCCTCCAAACCTACTAAGTACTTCCATATTCTACCTCTGACCATTTAGAACTGTGATTGAAAACACCTGTTAGAATCAAGCAGGCAGTAAGTTCTGATTCTACAGCTATAAGCTGTGTGATTGGAGGCTTCTGGTTCCCATTCTTAAAATGGGGCAAATACTAGAAGACACAAAACAATATCACATCCCTGACACTGTGCGAGTTGACAGTAAGTTCTGAATAATGCTGTGTATCATTACCATCATAGTGATTACTTTGTCAATTCTCTGCTCCTTCTCAATTAGTTAGGAGAAATTGGAGAAAGGTACACATAAATAAAGTACCATTTATCATATTCTGTCTTACTCTGATTTACAATCAGCCAGTGGAAAGAACGTCAGACTTCCAGAATGACTAGCAAATTGTAGGAGTGGTTGTCTCCTATCATGGACAATACTCTCCCTTATCCCCCAAAACAATCTGTCAGGTTTTTGAATGCACAGCAGTCGGGGGGGGCAGGGCACCCTTCTTTGAGCTATGTACGCAGGCAAAATGAGATATCATTTGCTAAAATATTTCTAGAATGACATCAGAACTAGTTCCATGGTCAACTCCTAAGAAATAGCGTGCTCTCTGTATTCTTTGTAACATAAATTATGTATGTACAGGCCAGTTTTTCCAAGAAAATACTTTATGGTGTTTGAAGACACATTAGTCAAATGTTTACAGTCCTTCAAATTTCTCTGGAGGCAGAAACATTTCTTTGGTGTCATGTGAAGACAGGTTACCCTAGTGATTGCTCATGATGAGTTGAAGCTTTCTATTATCTACTGAATGAGAAACACTTTCCAAGTTAAACCATTCCCCATGGATATTAAATCCTAGACAAATATACCAGCTGACGCTAGCCGAAGTTTTTGGTGTGTTAACATATTTTATTGTAGAGTCCTTAACAGTGAATAGGGGGCCCTCCCTAGCAGTGCAGCAGGTTAAAGTACAGCACTATGAAGCTAAAGCCACTTCAGCACGAGTTCAATTCCCAGCAAGGGAGCTGACTCACGGCGCGGCAGACCTCTCCTGTCTCTCCGCTGTCCCCCTCAGCAGTGTACTTCACAATCAGCCTGTTCTGCTCCCCACTGTCTCTGGTGAATCCTCTCACTATCCCTGTACCTCTGGCCTGTACCACAGTTCTGTATGCATAAATAAATCAATCTTACAAAAAAAAAGTGAACAGGAATCTTCTTGATGGAATAACTCCAGAAAATATACAAAAAGTAACATTTTCTTAAGCCATATATGAACTTAGAAAACACACTAGCACGCTTGTTGTTGCTACCACTTGGGTGGGTGATTTTACATCATACAAACATAAAGCCTGTTTCACGTTGGACAAACAACTACACCAGACTTGGATTCTTTCAAATACCTATGCTAGAACAAATGAAAAGTTCCGCAGTTAACCAGCAGACCTTGTGGCCTTTTGCTGCAGAGTCAGTGTAAGTGACTCTGTGGCTGCCCCTGCCCGCTCTTCACTGTTAATGGTCACCAATTTCCAGGGCTTCTTATGGCCTAATACGGTTTGGTAAATGATAGAAAGCCACAGCCTAAATTGTTATATACAAGTAATAAAAGCAACAGGATAAGGTTATTGTTTCAAAAACAGTTTGCCTCTCATGCTCACTAGCCTAGCCCAAGGCACATTAACTTACAAGTGCTTTCAAAGCACAGACATTACAGCTCTCTGCTCTGGCGACTGATGTGCCAACTTACTCCTTTCCATTTTCTCCTGTAAAATAAAAATCTCCCCTTTATAGTGGAGTAAGCTCTTAATGAATATATTCAAAATAGTTTAATATTTCACAAGAGTTAAATCTCTCCAAATTGGTTAGGAAAAAGCTTTATCACATTTTAAGGAAGCAATGAAACTCTTATTCAATCTTGTTTTTTTACCAAATGAGGTTCTCTATGCTCCCTGGGAGACTTAATGCAGGTGGGCATATTTTCTATTAAGCTACTGAGATCAGTGAAGTTATTTTAGCTCTAAAAATATTTATCATGCTGATGGTATCTATTATTGTTTTGACAACTAAAGTCTGGGTCTTAAATAAGCTTGTAAAGACATAACTACATTTGCTCCACAGTATAGGTATTTTAGTGGGGAAAGTCAAGAATCAGGTATACTGGAAGATGAGGTTATAAATCAAGGTCGCAAAGGAAAGAACAAATCAGATTAAGAAAAAGACACCCGTTTCCCTGGCCCAGAGTAAGCGCCGCCGCCATGCAGACCCCTTAGAAAATGTGACCTCACGTTTTTACCAAGCCTACTAGAGACACAGCCCATTTTCAAGGGCTGAATGAAACACTAGGGGGAGCCCAACCTCTCTCCGGCCACACTCCTGTAGACCAGCTTTTCTTGGTCACAAGAACGAAGTATTTGATGAAGCTAAGAAGAGCTAAGAGTAAGGCTCACTTAGATGATATTAACTGCAAGATTATTAAGCTAAAAACCAAGAAAGAGAACAGCATAAGTGTGTATTTGCAGAACACTCCCATGCACACGTATACACTCCCATGCACATGACTCCTCTGGTAGGAAACCCCAGAAACCCCTACCAGTTGTCTCAAGAAAAGGGTACTGGATGGTCAGTGATAGGGCCCTGAATGAGACTTTTCATGGTGGCCCCTTTGGAGGCTTTGAATTATATGCTATATATTATATACTATATACAATAAAAGAATAGTATGTATCATTTTTAAAACTTGGAATACTTAACTAAAAAATAAAGGATAAACACAATGCATTTGGGGTAGTTATCTGGACTTAAATATACTCCGTTGAAGAGAAATGAAAAAAACAAAAACAAACACACACACACACACAATCCTAGTCCTTTCCCTTTATGGGGTCATAAGACCAAAGGCTCACGTGAGCATCTCATACTACTCTGCTAAGTAGTTTAGATTTTTGGCACCCAGGGCACATACATTCTTAGATTTCAACTAAGTCCAGACATCAAAGGCCTCTTTGATGATATTTGCCTTCCTAGAAAGCAAAGTCCGTCTGATCCAGTGACGTCTCTGAGAGGGAGACAGACTGGGGGTCTCCTGCAGCCCCCTCGGCCCGCGACCCAACAGTTCTGTTTACACCTGCCCGGTCTGCCTCCAACCAGACCTTCGACTAATTTCACACTGCTTAACAAGGATGGGGTTTTTTTTATGTAAAAAAGAAAACAGCCAGAAACACAAACAAAAGAGAAAGTGTTTCAGAGCGAGACAGGGAGAAATGGGCCCCTACAGTCTTTGAGGGTAAACTGAGTGTCAGCAGGAACAGGAACGCATGGGTTTCTGCTTGTCCCTATCGCACAAGCTTTAACTGGAAATAAGCTAAGCTGTAATACTTATTTATTAAAACTGAGGCAAATTGAGATGATTTGAAAGCACAAAGTCTTAAGTCAGAGCCCAAAGTACTGGTGTGTCGCTCTCCCAAGCTGGGGAGCAGGGTACCCCAAAAGCACCCGATGGCCGTTTCAGGCCTGGTGAATCTCTGTTGTGGGGGCTGTCCTGTGCATCTGCAAGATTTTACCAGCATCCTGGCCTCCATTACTAGATGCTGGCAGCATCCCCCACCCCCAGTTGTGACAATCAAAAATGTTTTCAGACATAGACAAATGTTCCCTGAGGGGCAAAACTGCTTTAGATGGAAAAAAGCAAGAAGGCAGAATTATCTTTCCTGTGCTTTGTTGCTTCTTTTAACTTGGAATAAGCCTCTGATGTGTTCTGGAATTAAACCAATTTTGCAAAGTACAAGAGAATGTGTAATATATACCTATATCATACCCTTAGGCTTAGCTTAGTGAAATAAGAAATGTTAAGAACTGTTAATCAAATGTGTGGATTTGTCCGTGGTTACATAACTCACGGCAGACACTCAAAAATCAATGACATTGGAAATTAAATAGCCATGTTCATCTAACTTATATTCTGCTGTATCTTCGTATAGATTCATCTTTATTTGATAGAAGATGCCAAAACCTTCAAGAGGAAAAGACTCAGGTTAGGGGCAGCTCTGAGTCACAGACCTGGAACTCTTATGCCACAATGTGAGAAACATAATTCATTAAAGTAGCATTTCATACAACAGCATGAATTCAAGCTTTGTCGTCCTGGTCTCCCGGTGACATTCTGAAGGACCAGTGGGACCACGCAGTCTCCGAGCCGGCCGCAGCCAGGGACACTCTGGGTAACAGGTGTTTTACAACTGATTCTTGATTAACTTCATAAAAACACCAGGTGCGCGCCTTCTAGACCAATCGAGCAAGCACGGGCTACTTACTTCCAGTGAACGCTATCCACCGAGCATATTTTGTAGCTTCTCTTCGCCAGTGGGAAGCCACCAGCAAACCACAAGTGACAGTCAGTGAAATGATTCCCATGATGATAAAAAACAGTGTAGTGACCCACTCGGGGGGAAGTCGAGGTGGGATGCACGTCCGGTCTCGTCCGTGGATTGTCTGACACTGCCGCACGAGGCCCACGGTGAGCGCTCCTGGGGAGAGGCAGAGGGGCGTTTAGTGGGCCTGCAGCCAGGGGCCACTCCCTGACACCGCCCTGGACCCTTAGTCTTACTTCTCTCAGTGAACTTAACGCCACTGACTCCTACTTCTCCGCGTTCTGCTGAGGGTCACACTGTAGTGGCACTTGGCTCAATACCAAGTGAACTAAAAAAAAAAAAAAAATCTCACAAAAGCTGGAACACATGGCTCACTCCGGCATGACTACACACGTCCTTCCTGAGGACTGTGTCAAGCACTGTTCTGGGCTCCAGAGAATACGGCAGATAAGGCTGCTGCCCTTGCTGAGTTACACACACAGGAAAAGCTGGAACTTTTCCATTCTCAGAGCTAGTCACTGTATATTCTTTCAGTTTGGTTGAGTCGAAAACACATTCCAAAAAGAACTGAAGGCAAACTTGAAATCTATCTAATCATAATATGCAAGTAAAATTAAGTGGATTAAATACCAGACTCAGTATGTTAAAAGGTTCAAGGATATTTAAATATCATTAATCACTTCCCTGCTATATTCAAGAAACTGTTGGAAAAACCAGTAGGCTCCCGTTTGGTGAGTTCGACAGCTCTGTGTAATGTGCACGGGCCCACGCGAGCCGTGACTGGCGGCGCCGCAGCGCACCAGCCCTCCCTGCTTATGTAACATGAAGTGTTGCCATAAAGCATCAAGGGCTATTTTCACAGAGACATGTAAACCCAAGGAACCCCTCTATCAAGTCTCTTTACTCACTTTACTCACTTCCAGGTGAACTAATTTACAGACACTTAGATGAGGGAGGTGAGAGTATTTTCTCCTCTTCTGACTTTGAAGAATGTTGCTTTTGAGTAGAAACTCTTGCCCTCCCTTTTAAAAACCGAGGTTGTTCTGCGACACCTCCAGTTTTAGGAATGGTCTCGGGCTCAGTGCTCAGACGCCACTCCAGAGCCCTGCGATCCTTCCCGGCCAACAGCTCCCCTGTCTCTCCCTCTGGGAACCTCAGCTTTGCAGTCAGACTCCACCAGGGTGCTCTTTTGTTTTGCTTTATCCCCCCTTTTAGAGCAACTGCAAACGGAGGACAATTGACAAAAGGATGAGGAAAAAATTTTGAAAGCCACTGAAAACGTAACAGATTTTCACATCTTTTTTGACCTTAACTATTTTCTCAATACAAACAAGACATTAATCTTCAAACCCCAAGTACCGCTGGCCACAAGCCTGTGCCTTTCTTGAGGGCAGTTAGAGCACCCTGGTGTAAGAGTTGGGGGTGGGGGGTGGGGGTGTGGCCTTCTGAAGAGATGTGTGGGGAGGGGGCTCTCTGCAACTTCTGTTTTGTAACTGGCACATTTTTAGAAAACAAAGCAAATGTTCAGCAAAAGTAAAACGTGAAATCAGTTCTGTTCTCAAAATTGTCCTTTCCCCTTTCATGCTAAACTGGACCTTTATCAGTAGAGTGGCAGAAAAACGCTCAAGTGAGCAAGGTGTGTCTTTTCTCTCAAGCCATCCAGTAACGGCCACCCTGTGCGCTCTGCACTGTGTGAACAGCTCTGTCTTGGTCACGCCCGGCTGCCTGGGCAGGGTGGGGCAGGTGGGGCAGGAGAGGACCAGCAGTGACACACCTGCTGCGGTACAGCTTAGAACTGGGGGACTTCACAGGCAAAGAACAGTACAGTGGTTCCAGTATTTGACACTCAGTGTTATGGTCACTGGGAGTGGGAGTGAACGGGCACCAGGGGTTGCACCATTGTTCTTAAGTTGAAAAGTTTAAAATGTTTCCTTGAAAACTTTAGGGAGAGGAAGTACCTTATGAAAAGCAATTTTTTGTAGTTTTGCAAATAAAGAAGGCATTCACAGCCGTGCCCAAGAACTCCACGGAAGCCACTCCTGAGCATATACAAAAGATGCCTGACAAACAGCCCTCTGCAGTCACTGTCCTACTTGTAGCTGTCAGGACAACAGGCAACAAGGGACCCTCTGACAAAATGCATATTGTGGATTCTGAATACACAGCAACTTTCTTCACAACTAGAGTACAAAGGAAGTTTCACTGGCAGTGCTAGCAAGACTTAGATTTACATTTGAGAACTATTTTTCCTAGCAAATTTATATAGAATTGTAAGTTTACTAAAATCTATCCATGAAATATTTTTATAGAAGAAATGGGGTGTAAATCAGACGTGTGGGGGATTCACCAGAGACAGAGTGAGGAGCAGAACAGGCAGATCCACTGAAATACACTGCTGACAGGAGCAGTGGGAGACAGGAAAGGTTTGCTGCACCACATGGGTCACTCCCTGGCCAGGGATTGAACGCAAGCCTTAGTGGTGACAGTGCTGAGACTTACCCCTAGGCCACCAGGGAGGCCCTCCTTCAAATTTTTTTTTCTAAATACCCTGTGGCGCCTCTTACTTTCCATCTGTGGCCAGGGCAAGGAGCACTTACGCTCCTGTACCTGAACTTTCTGTGCCTAAGGGCTGTAACATTTTTTGAGTAGGTCGCTTTTTCCTCCTCTCCTGATTGGCCTAACACACCAAAGGAACACAAACAGAGCAAATGATAAAGACTAACTCCTATACACCGAATGGAGACAAGTGGACAAAGGGGTGGCTTTTCAAGTAAAATTATGCTCTTATTTTAACATAAATCCTTTTCACTGCAAACTAAGACCCATAATCAGCAGCGACATCCTAGAAGAAAATCAAGGTACTGCTGAAGGACAGCCAAAGGGGCACTGGTTGCAAGACCATTCTAACAGGAGTCTCTCAGGTGCTGAGCACTGCTGGAGTCAGAGCTTTCACTTTCAGTGAAAATGGACTTTCTTTAAACACCTGTACAAGAACTAGTACAAATAGTGGTCAGTTAAGGTCACTAACATTCATGTTCTTGGTTAAGAATCTCAGTCCACATAATTTATATCTTAGTCATATACTTTCTATAAGCAATCTGAAGGGGAGTGTTCTACAACGGTAATTGTGTGGCTAAGTCTTGTAATTTAAATGCTGTTAGTATTCAAACTTTTACCAGGTCTTTAGATTCTGAATTTACCTCAAAGAATTATCTCCTTCCTGTAGATTCAAATCCATCAGTTTGACTTCACTGTGGATGCACTTGAGGTCACTGCCCCTGATTTCCTCTCAAGCATCAGTTCCTTTTGTCTCCACTTCATTCCCTGTCCAGCATCCTCTCAACACCCTAAGGTCCCTGAACACACTTGGGATGGGCACTAATCACAGACGCAATTCTGAGGTATTTTCTTATAACCCCAAACAGAAAACGAGATTTTCAGGAGGGAACTGAACCTTCCAGTCCACTGGAAACCCCAGAACAGCCTGCAGCAGTGGACACAAAGCAGGAATCAATAAGCATTTGGTGAACTTGAGTGAATGAAAAACAAGCTAAATTAAAAAGCATGCTTAAAATTAAATAGGTATGCTTACAGAACTGTCTTAGCAAGAATCCTGAAGCAACCGAGAAGCATGAGCTCTGTCACTCACTCATTTTTCTTTTATCCAACATCTTGCCTCTTAAAGGGGCCTGTAATTCCATTCCCCAAACACCAATCCATCTTCACCCTGCAGCTGTTTCCTAGGTAACCAATCAGCCAAATAAAAGACTTGCACACAAAAGGAAAAAGGAAATCAAACTGGGAACTACAGCATCGCACGTGCCTCTCAGTAGCTCACCAGTGTAGCATCGCACACAAAGGGAGGCATAATGAGCCCTACCGCTGAGCGGGGATCTTAACTAGAGAGGCTTTTGACACTCATCACGCGCAGATGCAGACACCGCTAAATGGGTTGGCGCAACCCGCCTGAGTATGTCTGTGCCACAATGAGGCTGATTAGAAGGCGTCATTACTACATGGCAAAGCTGTGTCACAGGAATCTGACACGTAGGGGTTAGAAAGCAGAGGTGCGCACGCCCACTGCATCTGTCAGAGCACATCGCCAACTTACTGCCGGGAGGGCTCCCCATGTAAGCGACCCAACTTGAGCAAAAACCGCAAGGTCAGCACTTGCGCTTGCCTTCTCTCACCTTCCCATTTTTCTCCACTG
The DNA here is from genome assembly GCF_000260355.1 of Condylura cristata. Classification (NCBI taxonomy): domain Eukaryota; kingdom Metazoa; phylum Chordata; class Mammalia; order Eulipotyphla; family Talpidae; genus Condylura; species Condylura cristata. The sequence continues at coordinate 9,522,037 of NW_004567133.1, forward strand.
ACAAAACTTTTCCTCACGCTGTCAACTCAAAGGAGTGGGTCTCTTGCCCTGCTGGCCCCAGGCTCCAGCCCAGCCCTGCCCCAGGAGGTACATGTGCCACCCCCCAACCAGGCGCTGCACTGTTTCAATAACTGATAAAGGCTCGACACACTGCCCTTCCCAAGAGCACTGCACTCAGAAAGGTGGTTTCCAATTTAACTGAAATAATAACGGAGTTTCATGTTTCACTGACAGTTGGCTGAGATTTCAGAGAATCAGGAGGCAGGTGAGGTTAGGGGGTTAGAATGAGATACTTTCTCGTGTCAGTCACACCCTGGCAGCTCATACTTTCAACGAGTAGCACAGCACATCTATAAGTAACTTTAAACATTACATTTTTTTCTCCTCTAGAGCACAGTTAGTGGTGAGTTTTATTAGTTATGCTTTTGGGGCTCTACTGCAAGTTATAGATGCTTACAGTGAACTAGAAAAATGAGCGGAGAGGCAAAACAAGCAACCTCAATTCACCCATGTCTGAAATGGAGTACCAACAGGTTTGGGCCTGTCAGGAGGCTCCACTGCTGTGGCAGCCCCCCCCCCCCCCCCCCCCCGGCCCTCTCACCTGTCCTAGCTCTCAGGACCAGCCGTCTGGCTTCTCCTGGTGCTTCGCTTTCCTGGTCTTTCCTCCTTTCCCTACCCAGACTAGAGCTCCAGACCCAGCCAGTTAACACCCAGCCGCTCTTGCCCACTGCACTCACCCGGCAAGAGCCCTAACTCCAAGTGGATGTTTCTCCCTCTCGCTATTACCTGATGGGTGGCATGGGGAATTGAACATCGCGCCGAGGGTACCACGTAAACCCTCAAATCTCACCCTCAAGGCCAACAGCACCATGTAGCGCCCACCCAACTGCTCGGCCACTCGCCACGGTGGCTCTCAGGTTTGCCCATCCCACCCTGGGTCAGCATCTCCCAGCTTCAGCAGGTGCCTGCGCGCCTGCTCGAAAAATACAGGCCGTCAGACAGGCCTCGGCTGCCTCAGCCAAGCTGCACCCATTCGTTCACTCTTCTGCCCTCCGTCCTGGGTCGGACCTCACACCCTCTCGCTTCCTTGCCCAGCATTGCTTTCTTTGCTAGACTGCAAACGTGAGCATGCCCAGGTGTCCCCTGACATCAGAGAAAGCAGCAGCTGCGCCCCGGCCCTCGCTCAGCAGCTCCCGTCTGCTCTGTCAAGGGCTCGGGACTCCCTTTCTCTGAGTCTACGTGATGGGTACTAAATGTATTTCCTTCGGTCCGGGAGATTTTCTCCGTGCGCCTCTTCAGCTTCTCATCCTCCATTTTCATACTTCCTCTGCCATCATTAAAACTTGGGGTCTTTATGGATCTTTGTTGCATTTGGTTTTTTCCTACATACTCAAATGGCCTATGATATTGTTTCTGCTCTTTCTCCTTTTCATGTTTGATGCTCAAATTCTTAAAAGTCTCTCTCCCCTACGCGCCAAGCCTTCATATATGCTAGTGTCTTCTCCAAACTGCTCCTAGCTATTACCTGTGACTCCAAACTCCAGTTGCAGTCACATCCTGGGAGTCTTCTCTGACAGCCTCTTACACCCCTATTCTGGGCTGAGGTGTTCTCTATGCTTCATGGTCTCTACAAAAGCACTACAGTTGTCTTCATGAAATCTGGGGAGCTTCATGAGGAGCCTCCCAATTTTTAGCCAGTCGAAGTGTGGGAACCCCCTGAACTTGTGGCAGGGTCTGAATTTGGGGCAATCATGAGGATGGAGTCTTTAACTTGTGAGTTCTGTGCTAACTCCAGGTGTTCAGTGCCAGAATTTAACTGCACTAAAGAGTGCCCTGCTGGAGATGAAACTGTGCATTTTTACACAAAACTTGTACTTGAATGTTCACAGCAGTATTATTTGCAACAGCAAAAAAAGTGCAAACAATCTAAATACCCATCAACAATTTAAATAAATACACACAATGGAATATTATTCAGGAATGAAAAACACAACACCCCGACATGTGCTACAATATGGATGGACCTAGAAAACACTGTGTTAAGTAAAAAGAGTCAGACACAACAGGTTACATAATGAACTGTCTGATTTATATGAAATGTACAGAAAAGGCACATCCGTAGACAAAAAGGTTAGTGGACACTAGAGCCTGGAGGAAGAGAAAAATGGGAGCCCTGGGTGGGGAGGTATCATTTTCATGGTGTGATACAAATATTCCAGACCAGATACTGTGGTGGTTACATAACCTGGGGACTATACCATCACAGAACTGTACACTGCAAAACAGAATTTTATCTCAAAGCCCCCAAAGTTTACCTTTGCCAGCTTAATTTCTTTTTTTTTTTAAAGATTTATTTATTTATTTATAGAACTGGGGTACAGGCCAGAGATGCGGAGGGTGAGAGAATCCACCAGGGAGAGAGTGGGGAGCAGAACAGGCAGATCGGCGAAGTACACTGCTGAGGGGAGCAGCGGGCAGGTCAGGAGAGGTCTGCCGCGCCATGTGGTCACCTCCGGGGCAGGCGGGGATGGATCTCATGCGGAAGTGGCTCTAGCTTCTTAGTGCTGTGCTTTAACCTGCTGCACCATCAGGGAGGGCCTGCCAGCTTAATTTCAAAGGTGTACCAAAACACCACTCCAATATCCCCTCCACTCCCTTCTTCCCTTTTGTATTATCATCACACAGATTTAACCTACACACCACAAACTCAGCAATAGTTTTACAATTGTTTTGAGTCATAAAGGAACATACACAAATACTGCTGTTATATCCATGTTCACCTGTATAGTCGCCTTACTGGGCTCTGCTTCATGTGAATTCCTAACACTGCTTAGTGTCCTTTTATTTCTGCCTGAAGATTCCTTTCATTTTTTAAGATTTTATTTATATTTATTTATGCATACAGAACTGGTTTACAGGCCAGAGGTGCAGGGGTGGCGAGAAGATTGACCAGAGACAGTGGAGTGCAGAACAGGTGGACTGACAAATACACTACTGAGGGGAGCAGTGGGTGGGTCGGGAGAGATCTGCCGTGCCATGTGGGTCACCTCCATGGTGGGGATCGAACTCATGCTGAAGTGGCTTTTGCTTCTTAGTGCTGTGATTTGACCTGCTGCGCTACCATGGAGGGCCCTCAACCTTTTTTTTTTAAAAAGATTTATTTATTTATGCATACAGTACTGAGGTATAGGCCAGAGGTGCAGGGGTGGTGAGAGGATCTACCAGAGTCAGAGTGGGGAGAACAGGGAGACAAAGTACACTGCTGAGGGGAGCCGTGGGTGAGACAGGAGAGGTTTCCCTCGCTATGTGGATGACACGCATGGCAGGGGATCAAACTTGCACTGAAATAGCTGTGGCTTGCTTGCAGTGCTGCACTTTAATCTACTGTGCCACCAAGGAGGGCCCCCCTTTCAATCTTTCTGATAGGGTGTCGTCTGCTCAGGATGGATTTTTTCATTTTTGTTTATCTTAGGATGTCTTGGTTTCTCCTTTTTAAAATTTCCCCCTATGGGAAAAAGAAACATCTTTTGCTCTTGGAGTCTGGCTCTCCCCACAGAGCAAAGTCTCTTCATGGGCACACCAATGCCCTCTCAGTTGCAGGCACCTTTGTTTTCAAAGGGGCAGTTTTGCTGGGCACAGAATCCCTGACTGCCAGGCTGTCCTGCCATCCTGACTCTGCTGCTATACTGCCTGCTGACCTCTCGGCTTCTGATGAGAAGCCAGTTCTGAATAGTACTGAGGATCCTTTGTCTAGCAGGATTCACTTTTGTTATTTTCAAGATTTTGGTTTTGGCTTAGGATCACTTGACTCTGATATCCTAGGTGTGTGCTACTTTGACTCTATTCTACTTGTAATTTGTTGAGATTCTTCAACCTGTAGATTAAAGTTTTCATTGAATTAGTAGAGGTTTTGTCATTATTTCTTCAAATAAGCCTTCTGCTGGAATACTGAATAATATCTCACATGCTCTATTTATTTTTGATTATTTTTTTCCTTTCTGTTTTCCAGATTATATCACTCTAATAGGTATGTCAAGAGTTTGTTGATTTTTTTGCAAAATTTTCATTCCATTTACTGTATTTTCAATTTCAGAATTTCTATTTTCTTCTTATAAATTCACTCTATTAAATAGTCTGAACAGCCGGTATGATAACTGTTTTCTTATTTTCCTTTAATTCCTTATATGTGGTTTCCGTTATTTTGGGAATAGACATAATAGCTGACTTAAACTCTTTGTCTAGTAAGTCTAGTCAGGGCTTCTGCCTAGGCAGTGTCTATTGACTGCTCTTATTTTTCATGAACATAGGCCATCTTGTTTCTTTATGTTGCCATTTTTAGTTCAAAAATTAATAAATACAAAAAATTTTAAAGTATTTCAAATAGTGACAACTATGAAATCATATTGCTTCCTTTCCTAGGGTTTGCTATTTTTACAGTTTACTGATTCTTCTGGTATACTGTGTCAAGTTTGTATTATTGTTTTGTGTGACCTCTGAAGTCTATTCCATTAGCTTAGCAGCCAGCTAGTGGCCAGAAGGAGAGTTCTATAAATGCTTTGAATCATTATGTCTCTCAGTCATTGATGAAAGGATGTGTTTGTTGGCCATTTTCAATGTTCTAGCAGGCAATTTGCAACTCTGTTAGCACTCAATTCTTGCTTGCACTAAGCCTCAAGGTCAGGTAGCAAGTGAGAGATTAGGGGCTTCACAGTTCTTTCCTGGTTTATGGATAGCCCCAAATGTGTGTGGTCATCTAATTCCTAGGAATATGCTGAAGTTTTCCCAAGACTCCTGCAGACAGCCTGTGCCCCAGTCTTTCCTTTATGGTTTGCTTCAACTTGAAGAGCAGCGCAGGTGTGCGTAATGTTGAACAACTGCTGCTGATAATTTTAAACAAACTCCCTGGGGATAGGACAAAACAAGCTCCTAGTCTGGTCAAGTAAAGACAGATTTCCAGAGACTCAATAACAACTCTGAGGATGGGCAGTAAGGATCACAAACCCTCTGCCCGCAAGTAGCCGCTGTGCCACGGACTTCTGCAGCTGTCACAGCTGCGAGGTCATCAGCGGGGAGAAGGGCCATGACCAGCGCTCATTCACGCCCCACAAAGCTCACCACTCATACCACTTCCAGGTCACTTTCTTAAGCACTCCTGGAGGTGTCTAAGCTTTATTTTCCAGAGTTCTGAAAAGGCTGATCTGACAGTTTTTGCCAGAGTTGTTGTTGCATTTATGGAGGGACAAATTTTCAAGAGCCCTTGCTACTGATACCCCAAACGTTAAACTCAAAATGTCACAATCTGAATCTCAGCTTTGCCACACTTGGTAAAGTTACTTAATCTCCTCAGTCTGACTCAGCAGGAACATAAATATGCCCTCTGGTGTAGGACTTGTGAACCTTAAATAATACAGTGAGATCATTACCTAAAGAGCAAAGGGACTGTGAGCAGTACATACTGCATATTTTTAAGGAAATTCAATTTTATTGTTTTAGTTAAAAAATACACATGGGGAATAGAAGACACAATAATTTAACACAGTAGTAAAGTCATGAACTCACGTTGCAAAATAAAAAGGATGACATGTGATGGCTGCTCAGGCTGGTTTCTGACCAATGGCTTCAGTGCTTCAACTCAGGCTGAAGACTGAGCAGGAGGCAAGTCAGACAAGCTGACACAAAGGCTCTGGGGGCAGACCTCACAGAAGCCAGAAGCCGCAATGCTGGGGGCAGTGGACTGGATAAAGCTTTGCTAGCTGAATGAATCACAAAGTGTTTTGTTAGACAGCAAGTAAATAAAAATGATGATTAAACTTCCTTCTTAGTTTGATTTTTCATTTCCTTTAAATCCTATTGTTTATTCCTATTTAAAATGAGTGATTAGCAACTGCTCTAAGTAGAACAATTCAGAGGTCATATCTCATTTTAAATTGACTAAGCCACACCTGACATGTCTTTCATTATAGTTTATTATTCTATCAGTATTGTCCCATAAGCCTAACTTTGGGCTTAATTCTGTAAAGACATTACCATAAGCCAGCAGTGGATCTCTATTTAAATTCCGCTTTAATGACAATTACAATGCAATATGGTACCTAAAACTATCCTATTACTCTCCCCCTCACTGAAGTTCTTCACATGTAATGCATGAAAAAGTCATTTAAGAAAAGCCTGCCACCATTTTTAAACTGTTTATACAAGATATGATAAACTAGTGCAAGGCTTTCTGTTATGCTAAAAATGGATTTTTCTGAATGAGGAATGGAGATGGATGAGGTGGGACTAGGATTGAGAATCCTTATACTTTTTATTCTGATTTATCTGAGTGTAAATAAATTCACATAATTCTGTTCCTTCAAGAAAAAAGAACATTCAATCACTTTGTATTTTAAGATTCTAAAATAACATATGAATATAAAAATTAATAGAATGTACTAATTGCATTTATATTACACATTGTTAAATCTTACGATCATGCACAAATTTAACCATTTTTCTGGATCAAAAAAAATTAGAATGCCAAAGTAATTAGGGGAAACTAAAGTAAATTGGAATCTAAGTTACTGTGTCTGCATTTTCCACTTCATTTCAGTTAGGCCATCACCCAGGAAGTCTATCAATCACCCCAGGAGACTTAACTGTTTCGTCCTTGACTGGACAGGAGAAACCCAGAACAGGTTTGATGCTTATCTTACTTAGACAAGTTTTACATGTAGTAGTCAACTGGCTTAAGACATGATAATGATGAATAGAAGCAAACACTTTTGACAGGTCAAATCATCCTTGTACTGCAGAATTATTTGCAAAAATATTTTAATGAGAAAGCTGAACGTTATTTACTCCACAGCCTTCAGCCACAGACAGGTCCGTTTACAGACAATGATTAAGAAGTGAACAGTAACATAGCAGACAAGACCACGTTCAACCAAGGACCCCTGGTTATTTTTAGTCAACTCTCCAATATCACCACGGCACTCATAAATATCCTATTTATTTGCAAAATCCAGACAATGTGCACTACTTCCTTAGCAAGGCTCTTACAGAGCATGTCAAAATAAATAAATGACTTTCCTAAGGGAAACAAAGGTTTCTATTGTAGAACAATGATCCCATTGTATAACCTCTAGGTCTATCAAAATAACTGTGCAGCGACTTGATATCCCACTATTAAACATTGCTAGATCAATTCTTTAATAAGTACAGTAATCCTCTGATGCAGTCAAGCCCTAGACTAGGTATTACATGCCCACTGACCTAACTGGGAGAGACATGTCACTATGGCTAGACCTTGGGCTCTGGGTCTTGATGCAGACCAGGCCCACCACTTACTGGTTTCCACAATAGTAAATGAGGGAGACAACAAAATGACCTCACAGTGCTTGTGACAGAGAATGTATGTAAAGCACCTAAAACAAATGCCTGAGAGAATACGAACTTGCTAAGTGCTAAATATTAGTGAGATGCTGCTGTTTCACTGGAAGGAGGGACCGTAACAAAGTAAACAAAATCTGTGGGATTTAATTTTCCTCTTAAATTTACTGTGTTTATCTTTCAGTTCCTTGTTTTCATGGGTTTAAATGAAAAAAACCTTACATTTGTGTTCAACTTATGCAGATCTAAAATGAATTAAGAGTTGTACAAGTTGAGTCCTGCAACTGTGAGAAAAACAAGTTTCAATGAGGGGGAAGTATATACTGTGCCTTTAAGATGGTCCCTCCACTCTAGGAGAGGATGGGGGTAAAAGCAGGGCCCTGAAGAAGGCCCTGTTCATTCTGACAGCTGCTCTTCCACTCAGTCTTTAGGGGAAGCCTGTATTTGCACTGTAGTTATATTTGGCTTCAGATTGAAAATGTAAGGTGACACCTCTCTCATTATCAACATCAGAAAACACTACCTTAACTTTACAGGAATACATAAAATCAGTCCCCACTAATTAGTTCACATTTGTGGTAGATGTGATCACGTAAGCAAGGAGATGGTGGTCTAAACAAAGTCTTTGTTGGATTTGAGGAGCTGGCCCTGGGCCAGGAGAGATTCCCAACTTTTCTGTCCAAGTGAAATAGTCACGCTGTGCTGCACCAAGCTTTCATTCAACTCAGCAGCCTGAGCACACACTCTGTGCAGTACCATGTGGGGTTATGAAGACCATAGCCATGATTCCTCTATTCCCACAGCTTGTAATACATGCAGGGGGCCAAGATGCACATCCGTGGGAAGTAAAAGTGCAGTATGAAGCAGGATGTGATCTAGTACCAGGAGAACCAGGCAGCCCAGTGACAGGCAGAATGTGGAGACATGCACCCTCCCACAAGCACACTATTCATGCAATTCTGAGCAAGAAATACGACTTCTTAGGTTAAGAGGTCAACTGCCCCACTCTACAGACACAGCACAACTAACCCTCGAGCATCATGGGTAGAACTGCCTGGGCCCACTTACGTGTGCACATCTCCGTCAGGGGTTCGGTACTCACAATCAACCAACAGCCACACCTGGCAGCTCATCCCTGCTGTGGAGGCTGGGGATGCAGTACTAGCTACAAGTCACACGTGGGTTTTCCACTGTCCAAGATGTCGGCAGTTCTAACCTCCAAGTTGTCTAAGGGTCAACTATTTTCTAAAGGGTTCCTGAAAACACTCAAACTTGTTTTATAGAGATAAAATGTGGATGCTGTTGTTATGTGCATGATTTAGTAACTCCTGACAAAGGTATGCAGCTATCTTGGTAATAACACAGAATGTGCCTCTGAAGTGGATTCCTGTTGACTAGCCAAGGAGTAGTCAACAACCAACATCCAGTAAGCCTTCGATAACTCATGTACTTTTCCAGCATTACTGAGGTATAGCGGACAAATAAAACTGTATATATTTTAAGTGTGATGACTTAATATACATATACATTGTAAAATGATTACCACTTTCAATTTAATCAACACATCCATCTTCTCAGTTCTTTTGTGTTTTTGAGTGTATGGTGAGAGTGCTTTAGGTCTCTCAGCCAATTTTAAGTATTCAGCATTATAAACCTTAGTCAACATACTATGAGATAATTAGAACTTTTCCTCTTATAATTCAAGTTTTTATATCCTTTCATTATTATCTCCCTATTTCCATTAAATTTCCCACCAGAGGTCCTGATCTCAATCACCACTACTGCCTCTATGCATTCAATGTTTTTAGATCCCACATGTGACAACATACTGTGCCTGGCTTTCCTCACTTAGTATGATGCCCTCCCTCTGTGTTGCAAATGCCAGAATTTCCTTCCTTTTAGGGATGAATAATATTCCACTGTCCATATACACATTTTTTTTAAATTTTATAACAGTTTATTTTTACATCATTTTGTACATTTTTCCCCCCCATCTCAATTGTAATCCCCGCGGGTTTCCCATCACCAAGTCACCTGTGTGCCATCACCATAATCCTGTGCACTTCCCTCCCCAACCCCCCCAAACCCCCGTTTCTGATCCCATTCCCCACTCCACCCCCGCAAAATGTCTCCGGTATATGGTTGTTCATTATTTTTGTTATTTTCTCGCCTGGTCCATTATACTCCTGCTATGAGTGACACTATCGGTATTTTTCTTTCTCTTTCTGGCTTATCTCACTAAGCATGATCTTTTCCAGCTCCATCCAAGTTGTTGCAAAAGACATGCATATACACATTTTTTTTAACGTACCTGTCTACTGACTGATACTTGGCTTGTGTCCACATCTTAGCTATGATAAGTAATGGTAAAGTGTGACCGTGGGAGTACAGGTGTTTCTTCAAAATACTGATTTCACTTCCTATGGGTATACCTAGAAGGAGGGGTTAATGGATCACATGGCAGTTCTAATCTTTTTCAGGTGCTGCAATACACTTTCATTAATGGTTCTACCCATTTACTTCCCCAGCAACAGGGTACAGGTTCCCTTTCCTTTTCTCTGCATCCTCACCAACACTGGCTATCTGCTTTTTGATAATAGTCATTTCGACAAGTGTGAGGTAACATTTAATTGCAGTGTTACTCTGCATTTTCAGATCAGGAAAAACTAATACTGTTAAAAATGTTCCTATTACTCAAAGTGATCTACAGATTCAGTACAGTTCATACCAAAATCCCAATGGCACTTTCACAGATACAGAAAAAACAATTCTAAAATTCATATGAAATCACAAAAGAGTCCAAAAAGCCAAAGTAATCTTGAAAGGAGCAGCAGCTTCTTTTCAAACTATATTGCAAAGTTATAATCAAAACAGTATGGAACTGGTATAAAAAACAGATACTTAGACTAATAAAACAGAAACTGGAGCCCAGAATAAACCCACAAATAAACACTCAACTAGTTTTTGACAAGAGAGCCAAGCACACAGTGGGAAAAGACAGCCACTTCAAAAAATGTTGGGAAAACAAGTTCCATAAGCAAAAAAATAAAACTGGATCCTATCTTATACCACAAACGAAAAAAAGAATGCAAAATATGGCCCTCCCTGGTGGAGCAGCGGGTTAAAGCACAGCACTGAGAAGCTAAAGCCACTTCCGCATGAGTTCGATCCCCGCCTGCCCCGGAGGTGACCACATGGCGTGGCAGACCTCTCCTGACCTGCCCACTGCTCCCCTCAGCAGTGTACTTCGTAGATCTGCCTGTTCTGCTCCCCACTCTGTCTCTGGTGAAGCCTCTCACTGTCCCTGAGCCTCTGACCTGTACCCCAGATCTGTATGTACAAATACATCTTAAAAAAATAAAAAAAAAAAAGTATGCAAAATAGATTAAGGATTTAAATGTGGCCTTCTCTGGTGGTCCAACGAATGAAAGTGCAGCACTGCAATGCTAGCCACAGCCGCTTCAGCTCAAGTTCCATCCCCAGCCAGAGAGGTGACCCACAAGATGCAGCAGACCTCTCCTGTCTCCTCACTTGCTCCCTTCAGCAGTTTACTTTGTCTATCTGCCTATTTTGCTCCCCACTCTGTCTCTGATGAATCCTTACTGCCCCTGCACCTCTGGCCTGTACCCCAGTTCTGTATGCACAAATAACTAAATCTTAAAATAAATAAAAAGGATTTAAATGTAACCTGAAATGGTAAAACTGGTTTCTTCCATCGGTGGGAGGGGGGTGGGGGGGATGTTCTTTATATATAACAAGACCTTTCCTGAAATCTAATACCAAAATTGAAAAACTGGTGAAGAATTATGAACAAGCAATTCATGAAAGATGGAAAAGCATTAAAAGTTTAAGTTTTAAAAAAAATTAGTGAAGAAATGCAAGCCAAAATAACATTTGTATTTTTTGGCTATTAACTTGGCAAAAACTAAATTTATAAAAAATAAACAGGTTGAGGAATGCAGTAAAATAATCTCAAGTAGGATAACTTACTATATATACTCCTTAGAGTAATTTGGCAATACATATTAAAACCTTTAAAAATGTTCATGCCCTCCAATCTAGTGTGTATAGGAATTCAAAATATGGTAAAGGTGGCATTTCAAAGCAGCTGGGAAAAAATGTGCTAGTCAATAAATAGCACTGGCAATAGGCTGGCTACAGCTGGGGGAAAATAAAGCTAATTATTTAAAATTATGAAAAAAATAAATTCAAGATGCCTTACAAAGCTAAATGTAAAAAAGAACTATAAACACAGAATAGGAAAGTCCTTTCAATTAAGACACAAAACCCTAAACCCTAAAGAAAAGAATTAAGCACAAAATTTTAAACATCTTCATGACAAAAGAAACCATAAATACTGAAAATGAATTTGAAAAACAATGTGAAACTGGGAGAAAATATTTACAAGTATATAAAAAACAGTTCAAAAAATACATGAATATTAAAATCAAGGAAAAATTTAAAACATCACCTTAATTACCCATGATCAGCTGATGACAGGTGACTGACCAGAGCTCGGAGCACCCACTGCTACTGTCCCTCTGGGCAACTGTCCAGCATCTACTAACACAACACTGACGGTGCTTTACAGAACACAGCCACATCAAAATACTGTTAAAGCTAAATCAAAGATAAGACTAAACTGGCCAGAGCCCATAACTGCTGCACCCTGAGTCACTGGGAGGGGTTAAGGTGTCCTGCTGACTCCTGCACACAGCTCGGTCCCTGCCTTGCCATCCTTCTTGTGGTGATGAATGATTCAGCTGTTACAACTTTGAGTTAGGAAAAGTTTACTTTAAAAGCCCCCACCTCCGCCATCCCACCCTCGAAGAACTAAAGAAATCAGAGTAAGCTGACCCCCAAGTTCATCCAAAAAGACTTAAGGCCAAGTCCATAATCGATATCAGGGGCAGCCGGGACCCACAAGGATGTGACGGCCACTAGCCACGTGCGAGGGCTGAGCACCTGAAATTGATCTAGGGCAAAAAACATTCTTAAGCTCTGAAGTCTTTGCAAATCTGTCACTCGGCATAGGAAACCTTTTCAAGAAATACGGAGAGCTGCTTGCTCTGTGACCGTGTGACCACATGCTTTACCTCACATTCTTCACGTGTAAAGCGGGGTAATAAAGAGGATCTATTTCACGGCGCTGCTGGGAAGATTAAATGAGTCTGTTCTTATAAAACCTCAGAACAATGCCCGGCATGCAGAAGTTCTTATAAATGAGTTATAAGACTGAGAGGCTATGCCAGCAATGCTAACAAAATACTGCTGGCTGCTTAACTGGGGACCAGATCATAAAACACATATCCTTCCACGGGTTGCTTTTTCAATATTATTTTATATAGTTAACACTTCAGAAGTTTTTCAAACTTACCTAAAATTACCATATTATTTGAGGGAAGTTCCCTTGATAATAAGTTCAACTGTTCATTACCTCCTAGACTTTTAGATTCTGCACCTAAAACCTAGAAGTAACAAATATCCAGCTTACTCTATGGTCAGGAGAGAGAAGCTGGTCTTAAATGAAAACCTATCATGGCCATCTCTAGATGGGATAGAGAGGGAGATTATGTTGGCCCTTTTTCACTTTTTAATTACTAAATTGCAATTTTTGGACTTTTCTAGGTAACCACCAGGATATGCAGCATGAAGGCTAGAATAAAAGCAGTGTTCAGTTAAGTATCATGATGATAAAATACGGAAGACAAAGCAGGACTGGTACTGAGATACACACCCAGCAAGCAATGCAAAGTCACCTATGTAAGCACGTTAAGGGGAAGGATGTCCTAAAGGAACTCTGCAGTGTCTTATGGACTCTACCCCCTACTCCAGCTTTCTGGACACTATCCCCTACTCCAGTGATTGGAAACTACAACTCCCAGCAGCCCAGGGAGAGAACTGCAAGGACCCAAGGGCGGAGCTAGCAGGAATTCTGGGACATTTGGGGGATAAATAGGGCACGATTACATCTCTCGCTCTCTTGCATGGGAAATAGCTCTCCAGACCACATGACTGTGTTCACTCAGCCTAGCCGTAAGGTATTCCAGTTACTTTGTATTCCGCTCTCTTTCCCTGGGTTGTTTCCTATTCCTTTCCCCTTTTATAAATAAACCCTTTATTGACCCTTTTGTGTGTACCTGCAGTGTAACTGAATTGTGAGCACGTGGGTGAGGCCCCACGGACAGGCAGCCCAGTTCACTATGGGCTACCCTGTGACAAGCACAGGAAGTCTGTGAGGTAAATCAGATGACAGTGTCGCCAGGAATGTTGGAGTGCTGTGTACCACCTGAGGTCACTGAAGACAAAACTTTAATCCCTACTATGCGTAATTCATCTGTCCTCATGAGCAATGTGGACTCTCTGTACCGCAAAACCACCTAATGACCTGAGGGAGTCAGAAGGAAAAAGTCACAGGAACAGATGAAAAACTTTGTGTCCGATAAACTTCTGAGGCACAGTTTTAATGAGCGCTGGCAGAATGCTGCTGTCAATTAGGAACAACTCACTCCCCAGTAGTCTGATCGTCAGCACAGAGCACAGCTGCCGGCTCCGCCACTCAGGCAGCAGGCATGCAAGGAGCAGGCAGCCTGTGAGCAAGGTCTGCCTCCCTTTGTCCCTTCTAAGATGTTCTAGTCAGTCTGTATTCTCCTTGTTCCTTCCGTGGCCACAGTATCAATCCTGTCCACATCTCTACGTCCTAATGTGGAAACTACTCTAACAGTTTCCTGAGTAGCCTCACTCCTTCCTGTCCCTCCTTGTATGCCATCCATTCAACATACTTTTTCCCACATCTCCTATGTGCTGCCCCCTTCTGAGAGCTGGAACAGAGTAAGGCAGACAACATCCATTTTCTCAGGAAGTATGTGTTAGTGAGGGAGAAAGAAAAAAATTAGTAAGGTAATCACAAGTAGTAGTAACTGCTGGACGAAGTGATATAGGGTGAGGTGTTGGGGAGTTCCTGCACTTTCTGGACCCTCAGGGTGCTTAGAGAGGGCCCCTGAAAAGGTTATCTCTAGCTGTGGCCATGCAAGCCAGAGCACTCCTGAAAAGTGAATATTCCTGAACAGGAGTATTTATCCTCCTGTTCATCATCTTTTAAAGGGTCTGTATGAGTTACAAGACAAAGACCAAAATTCCCACTTAACATTCCATTCTAATTTTCTAAAGATTCCCCCTAGACTGTTTTAAGATTTTATTTATTTATGCATACCAGAACTAGGGTACAGGCCAGAGGTGCAGGGGGTACGAGGATTCACCAAAGCCAGAGTAAGAAGCAGAACAGGCAGATCTACTGAAATACACTGCTGAGGGGAACAGCAGGGAGACAGGAGAGGTCTGCTGCGCCATGTGGGTCAACTCCCAGGCCTGGGGTCGAACTTAGGCTTCTGTGGCTTGATAGCACTGATACTTTAAGCCCTGTACCACCAAGGGGCTCCCTAGCCCCCTTGATTCAGCTTTAACTCACATTTATTGAGTGGTGAAAGGCATCTGTCAGGCATAGCGTTGGGTGTGAGTGTGTTTTTCCTTCAAAAGGATACCAATTGGATACTGGACACCCAGCAAGTATTGGAACCTCCTCTTTACAGATGAAAAAGAAACTACCTGAGGTCACTCAGGTAGTAAGTGACAGAACTAAGTCACAAATAACAACAGGACATGCTACTTATCAACACTTAGTGCATGTTAAGGAACTTGTTCATCTCATTTAATTCTCATCACTGAAAGAGATAAGGAGAGCAGATGATATGATTAGGTATGGTTAGTATCAGAAAATTGAAGCTTAGAGAAGGTTATGTAATCTGCCTAAATCACTAAATGCTGAAGACAGGATTAAAAGAGAGACGTGTCTGACTTCAGGATCTATTAGACCACTGTGCTTAGTTCCTGGAGGGCTCTCTCTGGCGTGGTGGGACATAGTGCAACCCTGGATCAATACACTGGTCTCCTCCCACATCTCCACCCAATCTGCTAACTTCTAGAAAAATGTACACCAGTAAGACTGCTATCATTAAAACACTTAGGTCCTACAAGCCTAGTCAGGCCCTGTTTATATCTAGGAATCTTTGTTTCCCAGCCAGCTCTTTCTCTCCTGTTCTCTGCAGCAGCTATTTTAATCTTTTCCTCTCTCCTCAAACTTCAGACCCTATCACCTCTAACTTTACCTGTGTGGTCCTTCCATCCTTTCTTCTTGTCACAAAGGAAATGTATCTTTCCTCCTGAAGGCTATCCGGCCCTATGTCATTCTCCTGTGTGCTGTCATCAGAATCCTTGCTCCAGGGCTCCCTTGCCCCTCCCTGGCCTGGGGACACCACTTTATTTCTGTTCCCTTTCTCCTTAATAAAATTTCTTTCTCTAAAACAAAAAGAATCCTCGCTCCATCAAGACTTTCATCTCTTGGGGGGCTGCTGATTGCTCCCCCTTCATGGACACAGCACCATCAAGTGGGCCCCTCCTTTTCTTCTATAAGCAAAACCCTGCTGCTTTGCAGTCATGTCCTAGTAGTCATTTCTCAGCCCAGTGTGAATGAGGATCCTCCTCTAATTGGACTAAAACCTCTATAGCCAGTGCACCTTCCAATGTCCCTTTCGGTGAAACCACTGACCACTTACCTCTTTCTGAAACTATTGTCTCACCACAATAATATATTCTCTTCTTATGGTTGGCTTCTTTTCATCTTCCTAAAAATGTTGGTGATCCTCAGGATTCTGACCCAGATTCTGTTCTCTTTCATTCTCTGGACATTTTATTTACCCCAAAGCACTAAAACTTGACTTTATGTAAAAGCCCATGCACAAATATTTATAACAGCTTTATCTGGAATAGCCAAAAAGCAGAATCAGCCCAGATGTATTTTGGCAGAAAAAAACTCAGGTACATTGAGACCATAGAATATTACTCAGCAACCAAAAAGGAACCAACCACTGACACACACAACTTGGATGTCTGATCCTGACACAAACTACACAGGTGACAAAACAGTTAGACAAAACCATGGAGGATATAAGTTAAAATAAGGAAATTCAAGTGAGATTTGCAGAGTGGATCAGTGGCAGTGCCCTGGTTGTGACTTATATTATTGTTCTGCAAAACTGTTACCTCAGGACTAGCAATCAAAAATTAATTTCCTCAACCTGAAAAATAGAATATATTAAAAACTTGACAGCTAAAATACTTGATGGGAGGCCCTCCATGGTGGCACAACAAGTTAAAGCGCAGCACTATGAAGCTATTCACAGCCACTGCAATATGAGTTCGACCCCCAGCCAGAGACCTGACCCACATGGCAGAGACCTCTCCTGACCCACCTGCAGCTCCCCTCGGCAGTGTAGTTCAGTCTGCCTGCCTGTTCTGCTCCCCACTCTGTCTCTGGTGAATGCTCTCACCCACCTCACCTCTGGCCTGTACCCCAGTTCTTGTATGCATAAAAATAAATAGATCTTTAAAATATTTGATGGGGAACACTGAAAGCTTTCTCCCTAAGATCAGGAATAAGCAAGGTGAACTGCTCGCATGACCTTTATTCAATGCTACTCTGGAGGTCCCAGCCAAGGCAATTAGGCAAGAAAAATAAATCTAGTGTGGTCTAAAACACCATGGTGTTATCCTTTGTATAGATTTCTTTCAACTTAATGAACTTCATTCCGAATTCTGCTATGAAACTTCCAGAATAGGAGCAGAAAAAGAAGAGAGTGTCGGCTTATGAGGGGAGAAATTTGAAAAAACATTATCTTTTTAGACTATCATTTTAATTATGTGTGAAGTTGTTCAGTAACCCAGTGATGTAGAAATTTCTACAAGAGGTTCAAATAACAGCTTCAGAAGCTTTAAGCTTAATGCAATGGCTTTTTCTGTCCAAAGACTTAAGTGTCTAAAGTGCTGAGGATACTGATTGCCAAACTACATTCTGGTGACAAAATGAAAGGAGAGGTCAACGTTTTAAAACATAAAAGAAAAAAATAGGAAAGAATACAGAAAAGAATTTCCTCAAACCACGAGAGCTATGATAACATGCATGACATTAAAATATTACTACACAGGTAAGGCCAGAAGACTATAGATGTCAACTCAAGAAAGTGTAATAGGCAATACTGTTTATGTGATGAATCAAACATGTATCACACAGCCCAGGAAAGCACAACTTTCCAATTTGGAGTAATATAAAATGCCAGAAATGTACACTACATAAGTGGCCTTTTACGGCTCAGAAACATGAATATGTCAAAGGGGCGGTATCGCCCCAGCCTGCGCCTGCCCAGGGGTTGTGGCTGTGGGAAGCCCCAGTGGTCCGTGCAGAACAGGAGACAGGTGGCCTATGTCACCTTTTAGAAAGTAATGTCTTAGAGAAAAATGAAAAGCATAACTAAGGTTATGTGCAATATAGGGTAAATGACAACAGTTGTTTTAGAAATGCTCCAAATACCCTTCAGATATTGACATTAAGATCCTCTCTTTTTAAATGCCAAGTTTCAGCAGCTTATCCACAATATTGACAAAATATAGACATACGTCATAACTTCTATTAGTGCAACTGAGTAGTCACAGTAAAGGAAAATAACACTTGTACATATGGATACATGTATACATGTTTGGTATAATGATTATATTCTGAAAATCTGAAGAAAATGGGTAACTCCATTAGTTTCTTTGATCATGATTATTTGTATAGTTGCCAACTATCTATATTGTAATTTCTGGATAAAAGTAGACAGCTATTAAAATGGACGGGCACCACCAAGGAACAGAACTAAAACCAGTAACTTAGAAGTAAAGAAATCTAAGGACCTTAAAATTATAGACTTTAAAAATCAGAAGTACAGGCCCTCCCTGGTGG
>NW_004567133.1:9540348-9556130 GCF_000260355.1 Condylura cristata
GCAGTGTACTTTGTCGATCTGCCTGTTCTGCTCCCTGCTCTGTCTCTGGTGAATCTTCTCACCCTCTACATCTCTGGCTGTACCTCAGTTCTGTATGAATAAATAAATAAATCTTAAAAAAAAAAAAATCAGAAGTATAGGCCCTCCCTGGTGGCGCAGCGGGTTAAAGCACAGCACTAAGAGGCTGAAGCCACTTCCCCATGAGTTCGATTCCCGCCGATTTCCACCTGCCCCAAAGGTAACCATATGGTGAGGCAGACCTCTCCTGGCCCGCCCGCTGTTCCCCTCAGCAGTGTACTTCATCGATCTGCCTGTTCTGCTGCCTATTCTGTCTCTGGTGAAGCCTCTCACCACTCCTGAGCCTCTGGCCTGTACCCCAGTTCTGTATGCACAAATAAATCTTTAAAAAAAAAAAAATCAGAAGTACATCTAGATGTTCTTCCAAAAGGTTATGGCTGCCTAACCAGACTGTTGTTGTCTGTTGCTTCAGTCAGGCAAGAATCTCCCAAGGATACAGAAATTTTCACTGAGCAGAAGAACTGAAGGTAAAGGCTGGGTTAGGAAACAAATTAGAAGTTCAATCTTCTGCCACTGCAGAAGCTGACTTTCTCACTTCCAAACAGGAACCCAAGGGTTTTGATTTAGGTAAGTCTAGTTTTGTCCTAAGCTCTACTTAAAGCTTGACATTAAAATAAAAGGCACTCATAATACATTTTCCTTCTCCAACACCAACATATCTGAAGGAGGTGAAAGAAGAAGTAATAACAGCTGCCACTATATTCTGAGTGTTTATCTAGTACCAGCCATGGTCTTAAGTAATGTAGAGATGCTTGTTTAATTCCCAAAATAATCCAACCAGGTTAAATTGCTAGGTACTAGCTAGAAAAAAGTTGTATTAGGAAATGAACCAAGTCTGATTCACAGCTGTGTTCAAATTTATGCTTTAGGAATATTTTCACGAAAGCTTAATTTCCCCTCAATATTTGAGAATTAAGTCCTTAGAAACACCAACAGAGAGGTCTTAGAAACACAAAGGGGCACACTCCCCACAAACAGCTACTTTGGAGAGGAAATACTAAAATAATTTTTCAGGCGTTTAGGAACTTAGCTAATTTAACAGAATGCTATTTTACATTCCTAATTCTGTTTCAAAGCAGTTTTTAAAATTAATCTGACTGCCAACCTTACTTCCTTTTATAATTACTGAAATCCTCAGTCTAAATCTTCTGGACAATTTCTCTATACTACACAAATTACAGTTTGTGTTAAAGCCACAGTTTGTGTTTAAAGATAGATGAGTGATTTTAAAAATAGAATTCCAATTTGATTCTGCTAATTCAAGAGGTTTTTCAAATATTTTGTAATTATAAAAATACATTTAGAGACTTACTACACAAAATATTTTAAGCAAGATCCAACATTTTTATGCAGTTTAATTCCTCCCAACATTTTTACTCAGCAAAATCTCAAACAGCAGATTTGAGATTTGTGTACTTTATTTACGTATTTGTTCCCATAACCATCCTCTTTTCAAAGGACATAGAGTTCATTTAATAACCAGTTATTATGTCTTTGTTTCACTGCTATATTTATTTGCCTACTTTAATGAATGGATCATTTCAAAACCACAGTTTATATATAAAGTACTACTTGTTTCTACTATCTCGTGTTAAAAATGCAGGTCTAGCAATTGCATTCTTTGCATCCTCTCACCACCTTACCTGTCTCACCACTAAATCACAAGATACCTCAAATTTGTCTTTAAGAATGTGACTCTAGGATCTTCCTGGCTGCCTAGGGGTTAAGTCTCAGTGTTATCACCTCTATTGCCTGAGTTTGACCCCTGGCCAGGGAGGTTCACCCACATGATACAGCAGTCCTCTTCTGTGTTGCCTGCTGCTCCCTCAATTAGCCTGTTCTGCTCACCCAATTTGCCTGTTCTGCTCCCCACGCTGTCTCTGGTGAATCCTCTCTCACAATACAACCTCCCTGCACTTCTGGCTTACACCCCAGTTCTTATACAAATAAATAAATCTTTAAAAAAAAAAATGCATTGCTTTCAGGCTGAGTTATCAATACCGATACCCACAGGCAACCTGTCTTCAGCAGCTATAATGCAGGAAACTACTTAGTGGTGAATGAGAAGGAATGAAAATCAAGAGAAAAACCCGTCAGGTCATTCTTTACAATTTGTAAAGAAAAGGATGGAAAAGTCACATACCCCTTAATTTATGAAGGCAGATTTCAAAAAGATAGGCATGGTTGCAGGGAATGAAATTCTTAAAGGAATGAAAATTTAAGAGATTATGAAGCTCTTGAAAATGTGGTTCTGACTAATAATTACAGATGGGGCCAATGAAAGAAAGGGAGGCACTAAAGAAACCAGGATGGTCGCACAGGGATTCATTTGAACAGCACACTGTTCAACACAACAGCAGCCGTGGGGTATAGGGAACAGAGCACGGGCTTTCCAGTCCACCTCCACCAGCTAATTAAATAATGCTAACCAAATCATCTCCTCTCTGAATGTGCTTTTACATTAGCAAAATGGGAACAACATTTCTTATGAAGAGCCATTGTAATGGTTTTGCTACCTACTAAGTTCAATATTTCTTTGCTGTTCTTTGTGTCCTTAGGCTGTATCCCATTAAGCGAGTATAGTCAGAGTACTGTATTCAAAAATTACTTAATTCTTTTAGTGACATTATCAATCTGATATACAGCTCAGTGGTTTCAATTTGTATTCGGTATTAAGATTTGCTTTCTTCTTGTTTTAGATTTTATTTTCATCACATATTTTGAATATGCAAAATATTCATATGCTCTTCCCACTTTATAGTAGGGGTGCTATTCTCTATAGAAAGCAAAATTTTGGCCATTTGTCCATGGACTAGCATCTGTATTCCATCATGGTGACATTTTCATCTACAACTTAAAACTACACAGCATTTTGGCCCTCCCTGGTGGCGCAGCAGGTTAAAGCATACAGTATAAAGCTATCTGCAGCAAGTGCAGCACCAAGTTTGATCCCTGGCCAGCGAGCTGACCCACATGGGACAGCAGACCTCTCCTGTCTTACCTGCTGCTCCCCTCAGCAGTATATTTCAGTCTGCCTGTTCTGCTCCCCACTCTATCTCTGGTGAATCCTCTCACCCCTGTGCTTCTAGCCTATACCCCAGTTCTTATATGCATAAATTAAAAAAAAATTTATGAATGTGTCAAAAACAGGATTACAAAAGAGTGCCTGCCTCCAATGGTCAAGCCCTCCTCCTTATCACAGAAGTGGATGGTTCTGCCCACAGCTCAGTAACACCCCAACTTCAGGGGCTAAGCACAGTAGAGGGCAGTGGGAGGTACCCATGGGCTGCAAGAAAGTGGCTGGAATTACACCTCTGACCACTTGGTGATATCCACACTCCAGACTTTTTTATCAGACTTTTTTGCCTGGGTGATCAAGTTGAGGATGTGCATAACAGGCTCCTATGACTGAGGGCAGCGGGCAGCAACATATGAGCTATGCGGTATTCCTCAAGTAACAGAAAGAGAACAAATGCACTGGCCAGTAATTCTCAGGACAAAAAAATAGAACAGCACAGTAGGGAAAACCAATAATGTGTCCAACCTCCCTGATAACGATGAAGCTATTTACAAGGAAGGATTATATAATTGTCCACTTATAGCAGACATCAGACCAGCTATTGGCATGATTCTAAATGGCTACTGCATGACGGCTATCTACAGGATTGTATGTAGGCAGAGACTACAAAAAGCCCTTTAAAGTTCCTGGTGTCAGCCTTATATCAGCAACATTTTAACATGTAAATTTGTTTTCTGATCCTAGCCCACTAAATCTTACCTCGATCAAGAGTCTTACAGTGGTCTAACATGCCTGATAATATCTCTTTCAGCTAAGACTTACTGCTATAGTTCTTTAAGTTAGTTAATTAATGACTTTTTTTAATTGAAGTTAAACTTCAGAGTAGTTATTTTATCTGCAGGGCAATGAAATATAGTTCTCATTTTATGAAATAAATAGGGTTGCTAACAAATAATCTTAATAGTCTACTTGTGATTATCAATCATTCTTTACTTTTAGGTCCCTTTATCTATACTTAGTTACTAGCTTCAACTAATGAGGTCATGGTCATGGTTTACACAGTTAGTCAGCTGGGAAATCTATGCCAGAGTCACATACTACCTCCATAGCACATTTAGCCACTGTCAGCCACAGTAAGAAGGTTGGTAGAAAGTTAATGACAGTATAATCCGTCATCATTACTGGAAAACACCCAAAACACGTTACCTTTGATAAGCAGAATAACATTTGCTTGTGAGCATCTGGCTAAGCTCCTGGTACTCCCTCTGAATGCACTACAGTGGCAGGCTGCGGATGGAGGTGGGAGTCAGACCAGTGCAGTGTGTGGTACAAAGGGTCTGGGAAACAAGGTCTCACACAGTGATGGAGCCCAGTTTTTGAAAAACCAGATGGCTTCTGTTGATCAGACCATGGGCAACCAACTGCAATACTTTACTCTGAGTACTCGATATGACCGATTAATCCACTAAGTTGCTTAACAGCAGCAGTTAACATACGTGCCTGCACTATGGTAGGTGTTTCTGAATTATTAGCTTTAATTATTTTAACCACCTCACAAGGTCAAAGGTATCACCATTTGTAGATGAGGAAACTAATGCTCAGAGTAAAATGTCCAAAGCCACACAACAGGTGATGGCACCCAGAATTTGATGTGAGTCTGATTTTAACCCCCTTACTCTTCACTATATCTTTCTAAGAATTCAACATGTCATATACACCCACTTTTATTTTAAATCAAGCAAAGAAACACATGATGATGAGGAATAACAGAACTATTTTTGAGTTGGGGAGAATGAAGAATAAACACCGAGGCAGTTTTTCAAGCACAAACAAAACATCTCCAGCAAAGCCTGAATTAGAAGCTAAGTTCCAGGGCCCTCCCTGGTGGCCCAATGGGTTAGGATGCAGCACTGCAAGCTAGCAGCAGCCACTTCAGTGCGAGTTCAATCTCCAGCCCCGGTGAACCACGTGGCACAGCAGACTTCTCCTGACACACCTGCTGCTCCCCTCAGCAGTGTACTTGGACAATCTACCTGTTCTGTTCCTCACTCTGTATCTAATGAATCCTCTCACTGCCCCTGCATCTCTGGCCTGTACCCCTGTTCTGTATGCATAAATAAATAAATCTAAAAAAAAAAAGCTAAGTTCCAATAGAGGTTCTTCTGAGTTAAAAATAACATCATTTCATACCCTAACTGGCATATTAAAACACTGCTTTTCTCCTCATCCCCAGAGGCCCTCAACATCAGCAGCCACACTAACCAGGATTGATGGCTTCTACACTTGAAACAGAAGCCTCGAAACTAACCTCTTCTGTATAACCTGTTACTGCATAACAGGATTGATGGCTTCTACACTTGAAACAGAAGCCTCGAAACTAACCTCTTTCTGTATAACCTGTTCAAATCACACACCACACACCACTCGTATGTTCACACAATCATGAATACTTTCTCTGTCTTACTGAGTTCATGATATCTCAGGTTCACAGGTTATCCAGCTCAGGAAAGCTCTTAAAACATACATTTTTGGTAAATCTTCTTACTCTCTGACAGGTCACTTTGCAAGTCAAAAATACTGATGACAAATTTAACAAAATTCTCTATATATCATAGAGTAGGAACTGATACAAATTAAAGAATCAGAGAAATAAGATACTTTCTTATTTCTTTAAAAAATGAAGATGGCAGTTTAAAAAGTCTTGGGAAATGGGTGGGGCACTAGTAAGACAGAGACTGGAAGAGCCTGTGCGCCAACACATACACAAAGATTTAGCCAAAGTAGATTATATTTGGAAACAAACTAACACCAAGGGTGCTACAATGAAGGAAAAAATGGAGGGCTGAAGGAAAAAGGTAAGCTGGAGCCATGCTGCGATATCCCCTGCACCTGGGGAAGACAGGGGCTGCGCTTCCATTCACCAGCTATGTGACTGTATTTCTGTGGGGTTAAGAACAACCTTGACATAGGGAAGTTGTAAGGATTCAATTAGTTAATACCTATCAGAGCCTAGAAAGATGTGTCACAAAGTGAGCACCACACAAGTACTTTCTATTATTATATTTATCCTAGAGAAAGACAAATTTAGGAGCAATGTAAGAAAATGGACAGAAAAGGAGATTTCCCTGCCTGTGACCTACATTTCCACGTGCCATTCCACTACCAAACAGAAGTACTGCCTGAGTCTTCCTAGCTATTTAAACATGGTATTAAGTGCGCCATCTGCTGAACTTGAACTCCAACTTGACCTCCTCTTCAACCACCTGGGGTAGTGATTTCCACACATATTTGACACTTCACACACACACACACACACACACACACACACACACACAAAATATAAAATCTTCTTTCGAAACACAGGTTTTTCAATGAAAGTATACATTTTCATTTGCTTAAATGCAATCCTTCAGGATATTTAGCACAGCTTCTTACAGAGCACACACAGTTCAATAAGCACCTGTTCCAAGACTGTCTGGATAAAGCACCTGTTCCAAGACTGTCCAGTGCTACATGAAATACCTATGGGAAGATATAAGGACTACTGGCAAAGTTTTATTTTATCCAAATGGATGGTGCTTTATAAATGAGATCTTCTGGTGCCTTAGAGATCTTTGTCTTTGAAGGCGGCAAACCAATTTGAATACAGGCTACCTGTTTTTTAAAAGAAAATCCATCATTACAGCTTCTCGAGAAGAGGCTCAACCTTCCAGGTAAATAACATACTGTGACTGCTCCACAGATGGGGAGACCCAGTGAAATTCTGTTCTTGCATTTTCTTACTTGACCCAACCAACTGCAATTTGCTTTACGCCTGTTTAACCTCTAGCAATAGTGATACATGGTGCCTCGCTGAACAGATCTATATTAAAAGTCAACAGCTGCCTTTCTGCTCAAAACACACAACGGCAAGTGTCAAAATGCCAAATGTGACCTTTCATTTATAGCAAAGCTAGTGTAAAGAGACACACAAAAAGTACATCCTTTTCTTCCTAATTAAAACACACACACACACACAAAACAGAACAGAGATTCAAAGTTAATTTGCTTCAAAACTAAACTGGAGTCATACACAGAAACTTCACATAAGCAAACTGTATCTGCCGTGCAGATATACAGGCCGTGTACACATCAACTCTGAGGCTCAAACTCCCAAGGGAACATGCATTCTACTAGCTCAAGGCCTTCCTAGTAAGGATTCCCTTCCCTGTGACTGACAAACAGCAGCAGAAAGCAGTCAAGTTTCAAAGAGAAATATTACTGGAAATGTCATCTTGATGCAGGTACTCAGTTCAGCACCTTGATAGTCAGTCTCATCTAGCCTCTCCTGCATTTCAATAAAGCTTTGTTTTTGCTTTACTTTGTCCTTAGTGAGTAGTCAATAAAGAATGAAAAAAATGCCGCCACTACATTGGACTGTTGGTACCAAGCAGATCAAGTTCTGTACATATTAAACTTTTTATCAGCTAGCAGGTAGTTGGGCAAATAATCCTAGAATGTATTTGGGGGTGGAGGGAGCAGAATGTACACATTCAGAGCTTGAAAATAAAACATTCTGACAACCAAATATGTCATGTTCACCTATGTCATCAAAAACAGGTAAAGCTGTAAACAAGAAATTTCTGCCTATTTATTGTTACTGCTGTCCCTGTACAACCTAATCTCCTGGGTCACTCAGAAGATATAAAACAAGGTCTCCACGTAAATAATTATCTATTCAAGTTGCATGATTAAGTTCTTATTTATAATTTGGAAGTAACATTTCAGAAACAGCAATACTTTATTCATGTCTAAATCTCCATGGCACGATATGGCCTGTTGCTTATGTTATGTGCTGAAGCGACAGTGTGGGGTGAAAACAGAAACAGTTGCATTACAGAAGTGAATGACAACTGTGAGAAATTTATTTCTACGAATGAAAACTAAAATTTCTGTTGTACTATTTGCCAAGTTCCATAAAAAAACAAGTATCTTTCAGATTTTGAAGTGAGACTGACTCTTGATAGAGCTGTACAGTTTTACAGTCTTCTGCTCTTAGATATAAGTTCCTTTAAAAATAACTATTGAACTAAATTATTTTCTCAATCTGCCTACAGGAGAACAAAGCTGGGATCTGAACCTGCTTTGCAATCCAAAGTGCTGAAAGAGGAAATCAAATCAAGTCTGAATGGCAGAATTTTTACTAGCAAAAAACTTTCAGCTACACAATGTCTAAGATGAATCGCATGACTAGCTAACAGTGTGATGGGACTTGACTAGGTGTGGGTTTAGCCCCCAAACCTGTGTCCTCTCCACTGTGCGAGGTGATCCTTGATGTAATAACCCTTGATGCATTCCTTAGTCCTGTCACCATCACCAGGACAGTGCAGTCTCTCTTCCCAGTCTGGACCCAGCTGGGTTCAAACATACTCAAAATCGGATACTACATGTTGCTCTAAGCCTCCTTATAGAACATGACAAGATATAATAAAACAGACAGTGCAAAAGTGAAATGTTTAAATCAGACCTTTTGATCTTTTATATGAGAATTACACCTAACATTTGAGCACTTACTATGTATTACACCATGTGCTAATTCCTTATGTGCCATATTTCACTTCCTTACAACCATCCTTTGACATAAATACATCACCCTCATTTTATAGCTGAAAAATTAAATTACATGCCCTATACCACACAGCTTATAAAAAGGGAATCTGAGAATATCTAAACACACCTGACTCCAAATCCACAGAACAATTTACTACACTGCAACTCCAATACAAGCCCACTATTTACTAGGCCAGAGGAATCAAAGCACGGTTCTAGGCCACACACAGCTGAGTGGCGGTGGTGAGGGTGGAGATGGCCACTACTGCTCCACTTTGAAAGGGGCTCTGGCAGCAGTGACAGAGTGGAGTTTGGTTAGTCCAATGAAGGGCAAGGCAGCACTGCGCTGTGATTCCTTTTTTGCATTTCCTTCCTTTTAGTGATTTCTGCTTATTCACATCTTCTGTCCATGTTTTTAGGCCCAAATTTACCTTCTCCAAAACTCATAGGCCTACTAACACACTGAAGTGCTCACTCAGTCTGTTATGACCAAAAAAAAAAAAAAAAAGACTTCTGGAACAAAGGTTATAAAGGAAAGAAATGCCCTGCTGGAGAAATCTAACCTCATCTTGAAAAATCTGGTGTATACTGTGAAATGCTGAGTGTCATAGTGATCTCAAGATTCAACTATGCCCCTTGAACATTAAAAAGACTGGTCTTTGAATTTTTATTCCGAGTTCTTATTATTTGATCCGCTGACATAAATACTACTGATATCACTTTTTAAAAACAAATTTAAAGAACCTGGTACCACTCACTTTACCATTATTGAGAAACACTGTTCTTCCTGGAAGTAAAAGAGATTTACTGACTTACATGCTGATCAACTTATAAACAAAATATGGTTTTTAGACTTCATGTTGGTCCAGACACAGAGGAAGCACATTCCTTTTATTTTCACCTGTGTGTGGTAACGGCTCCTGAACTTGTTCTAACAGCATGTGGATTATGCACAAACTTCTGAAGACATAAGAAACAGAAAGAAAGCCTCACACTTGGGTTTTTCCAACTGGAGTTTTACAGAACAGGTTACCATCCCAACTGGGACCACATCATTATACCTGTTCAATTTGAGATCCAGTAAGAGGAAGCATTGGTATGTAAGTCAGTAAATCTCTTTTACTTCCAGGAAGAATAATATTTCTCCATAATGGTAAAGTGAGTGGTACCAAGTTCTTTAAATTTGTTTTAAAAAAGTGACATCAGTGGGAATGCAGACTAGTACAACCACTATGGAAAACTGTTTGGAGGTTCCTCAAATGCTTACCATGGAGCTTCCCTATGACCCAGCAATTCCACTTCTAGGTATCTACCCAAAAGACACAAACACACTGACTGAAAAAGATACCTGCACCCCGATGTTTATTGCTGCTTTATTTACAATTGGAAACATGGAAGCAGCCCAAATGCCCAAAAGTAGAAGACTGGATCAAAAAGATGTGGTACATATATACAATGGAATATTACTCAGCAACCAAAAAAGAGAAACACATGTCTTTTGCAGCAACTTGGATGGAGCTGGGAAAGATCATGCTTAGTGAGATAAGCCAGAAAGAGAAAGAAAAATACCGGATGGTTTCACTCATAGCAGGAGTATAATGAACCAGGCGAGAAAATAACAAGAATAATGAACAACCATATACCAGAGACATTTTGTGGGGGTGGAGTGGGGGATGGGATCAAAAACAGAGGGGGGGGAGGGAAGGGAAGTGCACGGGATTATGGTGATGGCACAATGGGTGACTTGGTGATGGGAAACCCGGGGGGATTACAATTGAGACGGAAAAAAAATGTACAAATGATGTAAAAATAAACTGTTATTAAAAAAAAAAAAGTGACATCAGGCCCTCCCTGGTGGCGCAGCAGGTTAAGGCACAGCACTAAGAAGCTGGGGCCACTTCCACATGAGTTCAATTCCCGCCTGCCCAGAGGTGACCACATGGCACTGCAGACCTCTCCTGACCCGCCCGCTGTTCCCCTCAGCAGTATACTTCATAGATCTGCCTGTTCTGCTCCCCACTCTGTCTCTGGTGAAGCCTCTCACCGTCCCTGCGCCTCTGGCCTGTACCCCAGTTCTGTATGCACAAATAAATAAATCGTTTAAAAAAAAAGTGACACATGTCACTTTTAGTATTAGTATTTAGTATTTAGTGACATTTATGTCACTTTTAGTAAGTAGTATTTATGTCAGCAGGTCAAATAAGAACTCGGAATAAAAATTCAAAGACCAGTCTTTTTAATGTTCAAGGGACATAGTTGAAACTTGAGATCACTTATGACACTGAGCATTCTCCAACATCCTCTTTACCAGTGATAATATTCTGGCTAACTATCTTATATACCCCCCACTTCCACCCACCCCAAGCAGTTCAGAATACATACAGAGAAGAGAATATAAACTACTGAGACTTCTTAAACACTATCATCCAACTGAAACAGTTTTTGAAAAATAAGAATGAAAACACTTTTAGGAATAATTAAGACTAATTTTGACAGACTACAGTGTGAATATGAAAACCAATTTTAGAGTGAAATTTTGAGTAGACAGAAGGGAGAGAATTTCCTCCATGTACTGAAGAGACTTCTGAGAACCATTTGAAAAATCTTCATAAAACATGAAGCAACCCTAAATCAATCACGAAATCCTTGCTGTAAAGGGAAGCTACCTCAATAAAGGGATAACTAGCTCATTTATATTTATCAGAAGTAGCTTTGCTTAATTATCAATCTTATAAATCAACTTAATGGAACTAACATAATTTTTTCCCACAAAAAGTCTGTCCCTTTAGGGAGAAAACATGGCAGTAAAGCAAGGAACTTAAACAAACCAAAGGCCATTACTTGAAGACTGACACTAGCCTCCTTTCCTTCTTTATCTTTTTTAATCTGCAAAGATATCAGCCAGCGAATGTGTACATAAAAAAGAGAGGTAACATCTCAATGAAGACTTTTCTTGAAGAGGGTTTTCCAGCGCTAAAACTCGTATCTCATGTGCAAAATCCTGACATGTGGAGCATGTGGACGTGACCGTTTTACAATGGCCAAATATAAACGCTTAAGTATCAAGTCAAATAACGGGCATCAAAGTGCTTCACAAACTATAATGCTCTGAACAAAATGGAAAATACTGCTACCAACTCTGAGTTCCAGTAACCAGCAAAAAACAAAAATTTGAACCCAGCAAAGCATAACTATATGATTTTGCCATTATATTCACCTACCATTTCAGACTGTTTATTGCATTAATAGAAACAGCTAAGGGTCCTTACTGAAGTACCCTTCCTGCTGTGAACCTTCCCCACTACACAGTATCTATTTCTGTTTCATTATATCTCTAACTTTGTGCATAATCTCCAAGCTATTAGAACAAGTTCAGGAAACAGTTTCACACACAGGAGAAAATAAAAGGTATGTACTCTCTCTGTATCTGGACCAATACAGACTGTAAAGCCTAAAGTTCCTCTACAATATGTTAATATGATTTATAAATCAGAATTTTAAAAAGTTATTCTACTCAAGTTTTTTTTTTTTTATTTCATTTCATTTCCTTCTGCAGTCCTTCAAGAAGGTGACGAAGAGAGAGGTTAGGAAACGGAGGTGAGAGCCTCCATATGGGGGGGTTGGAGAATGGTCAAAGCCAAGAAGCAAGACACACTTACTCACCTTGGGCCTAGTCTAACTACACTACTCTTGATGTTACTTTATTTGAAAGAACTTCTAATTAAGAAAAAGCGCCAGTTACCAATTCTCAAAGCAACAACTTCTGAGTTTTCATTGAAAAACTGGGACTCTAAGACCTGTTGTTATAAACTAGAACAGCAACCCCACAATATCTAATTTTTACTGACCATGTACTAAGTGGCAGGCGCTGTCTGAACGTTTCATGTGTATTAACTCGATCCAGGTGAGTACCCAGCGAGGTGGGCACTATTAATACCTGTTTTACAGAAGAGGAACTGGAGAGGGCTGAGAACTTGCTCAGTCTCAGAACTAGTAAGTGATGAAGTTTGGATCGTAATTCTGACCTTCCCTTAGCAGTTCACTGCAGTGCTTCCAAACTATATTACTCTGTAGAACTTTTAGCTCCAGGAGTCCTACTTCCAAAGTAAACGTTTCTGTCCGTTCAAAAAAGTGCTGTAACAACACCACCATCAAACTCTCTGTAATATATCAGAAGAAACGATGCATTAACCTTTTGCTGCCAGGTGAAGCCACTTTTGTGCAAATCTCTGAGTAAAACCAGTCCTGTCACCTCTGAGATCTCTGCATTTTGTGTAACAGTTTCACCAATTTGAAAGGAGTAACTATCTACTGATTTTTTTTTTTTAACTCAAGACATGTCTGCCCAGCTAAAAGTTGTACTGTGAGCATGCAAGTTCAAACAGCAGGTGTGTCTTATCACAAGACAAGACCAAAATGGTGAACCATTCCTATTATCGCCTATTATTCTATAGAATACTTCATGGAAGGGCCCTGAGGTGGTGAGAAGGGTTAGGCAGAGTCGCCTCTGCCCACTTCTGCCACATGCCCCTACACATTCACTCTTACCCCTGTGCCCACTCTGTCACCCTTCCATCTTGCCATAGTCACTTCTGGTCAGGCCTTCAATGCTACTGACCTGCAACTCACTAACCACACCGTCAACTCCTCCCTACATTCACTCTTCCTCTTTAAAACTCCATGAGCCATCATTACAGTACTTTCACTGAACACTTCTCCTCTTCTGTCATTTTGCTGCATGTGTCTGGCAAATCCGCACATGACAGTGGCCTTCTACTGCTGCCTTTCACCACACACTGGCACCAAAACCACTGATGAACATACAGGCCACGCTACATGCACGTGACCAGGGACCTCCTACTCCACAGCTGGCTGGCCTGCTCTCTGCAACTTTTTGCCTACTTTAGTTTCTGGCTCCTTCAAGCCTTGCACTTCTGTCTCTCCCATCTCTGAGTGGCAACTCCCAGCCAAAGATTTTGCCTACCAAGCTGAAGAAGTTACACTCATCTATCCACATACTTTCCTTAGAGCATGAAAGGAAGCCTCCCTTGCAGGGCTCTAAATGCTCTTCCCTTGTTCTCAAGAATGTTATGCCACTGCACACCACTTTCTTCTCCCGTGCATGTAACAGACCCTTCTCTAACTCCTGAGTCTATTTTATAACCTGTGATGCCACCTGAAACAGCTGTGCAAAAGGGTCTTTTCCTGTTAGAACAATGAAATCTCTTTGCCTTTAAGTATGTAACGTTTCGCAAAAGGAGTCCCTACACACATAATTAAGAAAAATAGGTGAACTCGACATCACATATAAATGTGCAAACTCATAGCGTACCAATGCCATGGACATTTTCAGAACTCTTTCCAATATTTCATATGCTTTACACTTTAAAAAGCTGAGCTATAACTGACATAAAACACTGTGCATGCAGAAGGTGTTCAACATGTTGACTTGGTGCATATATAAACTGCAGTGTGAGCGCCACTGTAGCACAGCGTTAGTCAACACCCTACCACATCACATAATTACCACAAATGCTTTACAATTAAGAGCTCTGCTAAAACTGCATGAGCAAGAAAAGAAGCAGAATATTTTAGAGTGTTATTTTAATAACCAGTAAATCTGACAGCATGATTTTGTGTTACTAGGTCTAGAGGAGGGAAAAAAAGGGAGGGAGGAAGCAACAAATGTCCCAGCTACAGCTTTTTTTAAGAGCTAAAAATACTTCAGGATAAATACAGAGTCCTATACTTAAGAAGTAACTTTGACAGTGTAGTGATACATTTTTATAACAAATTATCCATGGAGAGAGTTTGACGCCCCCATCCCTCCCCAATTCCTTCACCTGCAGGAAACAGGCGCTTAGAAAACAAGCTCATCCCCAACCAGCTCTCTTGACAGCTGTTACAATAATTAAAGATTTGGTCTCACAGGTCTGGAAAGTGTGTGAGAGAGAGCAGGGGGGACAAGTGTGTGCATCAGTGAGAGTGTGGGTGAAGTTGAGTGAGTGCGCGTGAGTGTGCGTGCGTGTGCTGCCTAGCCCGTGAGTGTGCGTGCGTGTGCTGCCTAGCCCGGGGAAATCCTGCAAGGGCAGTCACCTGGGGTACCCTTCAGAAGAATGCCCACCTCTTTCTTGAAGGCACCACCTCCTCTCTGTCGCCTACAGCTGGTGGTGTTACAGCAGGCAGCGTGGCGGGGCTGTCTGCAACTCTAATGTGTTATTTAATTTTGCAACTACTACTAAGATCGCTAAAACGTTTTGTGATGCGCTGGAATGAAAGATGCTCCATAAAATGAAGTTTATTATTAGTATTATTATAGCTCCCGGCTCGAAAATAAAGCAGAATTATAACCACATCGACTTCAAAGGGAAAATCGGAAGCCACAACCATCTCAAACAACGCCAGGCGGGCAGGGGGGCAGGGGTCGCGGGCGCTCATCTGGGGCGCCCGCCCCCACTGCCAGCCCACACCCCCGCTCCCCGGCACCCAGCCCGAACCCCCCCACCGCCCTCCCACCACCTCTCACCGGGGGGTCGGGGGCCTGGGGCAGAACCGACCCCTCTGGGCCTCGGCTCGCCCATCGGCTCTCCCGGCTCTCACACTGCCCCAGCCGCCCCGCCGGGTTGTTTGTTCCCTCGCAGGCACCTCAGTTTCCCCCGGGGCACCTGTTTCCCCCCGGCCTCCCACCTTTACTTTTTCCTCCGCCCCCCCTTCCAAACCCAGGACGGAGCTCGACCTTTCGCGGCCCCTCCGGTCGGGGGCTGCCCTCACCCCGGACCGCGGCCCCGGTACGGGACCCACAGCCCAGGTCTCCTCGTCTCTTTTCACTCCGCCCGGGGGTCCCGCACCCCCTTCCCCCAGACGCCCTGCCCCGCGCCCGGGTCGCCCCGCGACCCCGCCGGCCAGCCCCCGCCAAGCACTGCCAGCCCCGCTCTCTCCCCGCCCGGGTCCCCCCACGGCCGCCGCTCACCCGCGGACTCCCCGGTGTTGATCCAGTCGGGGTTGGCGATGCTGGCGATGGCGAAGATATCGGCGGCCAGAAAGAGACATCCTGAGATGATGGTCAGTTTATCCATCTCCCCGCCCCGCTCCCCCC
>NW_004567133.1:9556432-9588038 GCF_000260355.1 Condylura cristata
CGCGCGCTCCTCCCGTCGCGCCGCGCCTGGCCTTTCGCTTCTAATAAACAGTAATCATGAGGATGACATGGTTGAAGCTGTTCGTGGCTGTTGGGCGCAAAATACCCCTCGGCGCTTAGCCGCTCGACCGGGAGACTGGAATGGGGGAGGGGGCGCCTCCCGGCTGGAGGCGGGTCGCGGCTCCGCGAGGTGACACTTCTCACCCCACCCTAGTCTCCGGCGTTGTGGTGGCCCCTCGCGTCTGTCAGCCTGGGACGGCACCAGCGGTAACCCCGGACACCCACTGTGGGGGTGCTGCAGGGGGGCTGGCCCACGAGCTTCCAGCTCGCCCCGACGATTTCGGGTGTTTATGAATTGGACGGGGATGGGTCAGACGGAGTGAGCAGTGACGGGCGGCCGCGGATCTGGAGGACCTGACCTTTGAAGATCTGCCAAGACCAGGCAGGGGGCGGCTTGGAAGGGCTGCCCGAGCCAGGAACTGCAAGGGCCTGTTGGCTGGAGAGTGTAGAAGATGGAGAGGCAGCAGGGACTGGATGGAGAGCTCTGACAGCCATGATATTTGGGTTTTGTTCCACATGCAATGGAAGGCACTGGAGGGTGTTCAGCAGGAGAGCGATGTGAACGTGGTCAACCTGTGAACATGGTGGGGGTCGCAGGGAAAGAGGAGCAAGAGTCAAAGCGGGGAATACCCGTTAAAAGACAATCTGGGCCCCTTCCTGGTGGTGCAGCCGGTGAAAGCACAGCATTAAGAAGCAAAAGCTTCCGCATGAGTTCGATTCCCACCTGCCAGACGGTGACCACATGGCGGGGCAGACCTCTCCTGACCTGCCTGCTGTTCCCCTCAGCAGTGTACTTCGTTGATCTGCCTATTCTGCACCCCACTCTGTCTCTGGCGAAGCCTCTCGCCGCCCCGTGACTCTGACACAAATAAAGTTCTGTGTGCGTGTGTGGAATGGACAGATTTGGATGATTTGTAGGCAGAGGGAATGACTCCTGATAATGGGGAGAGGGACTGAGATAAAGGAGGAAGGAATGAAGCCTGAGAGTTTGTCCTGAGTTGGCAGGTGTTTGGTGACCCTATTAATTGGAATGTGGGGACACAGACTTAGGTTGGATGAATAAACAAACACATTGAATTGTGAACTGGCATAACCTGTCATTGGTGCAGATGATCCATCCCTCGACGCCTGTGCTGTCTAGTGTACCCATAGACCAAATCACCACCAAGCCGGACTTTAGATCCAGCTCTTTTTTTCCGGGGTGGTCAATTCCCCATGCAGCAAACAGGAGTTGAGGCCCACATTTCTCTTTAAATGCCCAGCCTAGGTCATCTCTTGAAAGACCTAGACAAGTGACATGTCTCTATTTTTGGAATGCCTACATGTCCACAAAACTCAGCAAGTCTCAAATTCCACCAAATCCAACAGCCTTGCAGAAATGCACTACCAGTTATCAGCACCCCCACATGCATTGGGTAAGAAGGGACTTGATTGCCAGCCTGGAGACTTTCCTGTCCAAGCATTGGTCTCTGGGGAAAAGGGGAGGACTTTTTTTTTTTTTAATAGCATTTATTTTTTTCCCCTGCCACAAAAGTAGAGACATGCTGATTTATACATTTTAGGGATAGATACAATGTGTATCACATTACAAGAGAGGGCTTCATGTTTTTTCCCTTTTTTCTTTATTTTGTTAAATACCAGCGAAGTTTGATGGAGTTATATTCTTGGCTCCTTGTCCAGTGTTTGAAATGAAAAAACTCCAACTAAACAGTTCTAAATTCTCAAGTAATGCCCATGTTGTTCACTACTGGGAAGCTGATGAGAATCCTGCGGTGAAATGTGTGCCTGTTCTAACTCCAACTGAGTGTAATGATCGCTGCTTGATTCTTGGGTTTAAAAAATACAGGCACGAATTCCTCCTTCTATCAGGCAGCACTTCCCAATCCCACCTGCCTCTTCCTTCCACAAAATGTTCTAGATCTAAGATTAGAACATAAAACAATTACTCTGCAGTTAAAAGAATGGAAAACAGTTTTTGCCAGGTTAATGGCTGCAAACCACCACAAACAATAGATCCGTATCCCATCTCTTCTCATTAACTGCCTGAGGCAGGTAACACGTGTGTTTACAGATTAATCGCTCATCTCTGGTTTTAGCTTTATAGCTTGTTCTTGCCTTTCAACATGCCTGGTGTTTTAAGTCCCAACTCTCTCTGAGATCTATGGGACAGAATCAGTTCCCTTCTCTATATCTGTCTTAGTCTCCTAGAGGCAAACCAGGGGGCTTGGGGAGAAGTGGAGTGTTAGAAAGAAAAGAATACAGAACCTAGTTCTAACTCCACCTTGCTTGGGACCTGAATTCGGGAGTCCAGGCCGCTTCCCTGGGCCTCTTTGCCCTGTCTCACCTAGCAGACTCCCAGAGCCAGGCACTCTGCTTCCTTGATAGAAGTATCCCAGCCTCTCACCCTGAGCAAGGCACGTAGGACTTTTCTATTCAGAGGAAACATGAGTCACGAAGCTCCTTAAGGCAGAAAATCCCTGGGGGCCCAGAAGAACCCAGAGCTAAAGCCCCCAGGAGGGAACTATGCTCACAGCCTGAAGTGATAAATAGTTGTTCTGCGGCTGTGAGCACAGCTTGCTTTATGGTGATGGATGGAGGTCTCGTGCCTCCAGATGGGACCTCAGGGGGACAGAGGGGACTGTCTCATCACTCTTTTTAAAGAAGCCTCTTTGGCCTGACAAGATAAAGAGCATGCAGCCCCCCTGTGGGTCAAGTTTGCCATCCAGGGCTGGAGTGTGGTGCTTTGGTATACACGCGTGCACCTGGGGTTTCTGGGATTACATAAAACAAAAGAGCTGAATCTATTGGTTAACAGTTTGTGCCTCCGACTCAAATCGCCTTTGGACTCATATTGGGTTTCCTTGGAGCTAACTCAGAGAGGAGAGATTATCGATCAGCTTGCAGGAAGTTTATTAGGGAGTGCATGCAGGCTCCACTGGGGGAGGAGAGGAAGCAGGATCACATAGAGGGACAGTGCGACCGTGGTGCAGAAACTGGAGCTTTGGCAGGCCCGCAGGGATCTCTGAAGCTGGGAGGACTGTTTTGAGCTGTTCTGAGTTGGGGTGAAGGTGACCAACTCTTCATGCTAGCGATCCAGGAATGGGGCATGACCTTGGGGAAGGCAGCTCCTCGCTCCTCGGCAGGGCAGTCCTTGAGAGGCCTGGCAGCGGACATCTATAAAGCTACAGCCTTCCTGCTACTGGGGAGCAGGCCCTCGTGCGGGGTGTGGGTGGGGGCTGGGCAGCCCAGAGCAGCCTTTGCAGGCCTCCGTGACCATCAGGCAATGTGGAGCCACTCGCTTCTTTTAGTTCTGAGCGCAGCACCTTTGGGACCTGGTGAGATCTTTTCCTGCAGGAAGCCTGTAAGAGGAAGGCTGCGGGACAAACCGTAGTTCCCTGCTGCGGCCGCAGCTCCTCTGGAGTCATTTCTGACACACCAGTCGCTTGCTCCTCTCTCGAGGCCTCTCGGCCTCTGCTAGTGTCCCTGGTCTAGGTGGGCTATTTGCGGGGTGGCTCAGACCTCCGTGCCTGGGGAGGTTGAGCTCCTGGTTTGCCACGTGCTTCTTAAGGTACGGCTGCTTTTGCCCTCTTACTGTCAAAACAGGACTAGGGAGTAGTAAGAGACACCCCGGTGGAGATTGGGGGTGCCAACCTTCCTCCTGGCCCTATGTACAGGCTGGCTCCTGCCTGCTTGCTGCTTGCTTGGCCTAAGCTATGTCTGATACATAACAGTTGCCAGTTTACCCCTCCCCCTAGCAGCGCACAGGCGCTGAGAAGCTGACCCATGTCACTGCTTCCTGGGCTAGAGGCTACCTACACGTCTCCTCACCTGGCCAGGCACCAGCTCTTTTAGACCATCCCTGGCACTGTCCATTAAGGGCTGGGGTCTTCAGAGAACACTTGAGTTGCAGAGAATTTTCTAGAGTGCTAGGGGAGTCCAGAGTGCTGGAGGCAGAGGGAAGGAAGCTGGACCAGCAGGGGGAAGGTGGGTGGCCTTATGGCCACAGCAGGAGACCCGTGGACAGGGCAGGGGCTCAGAGGCAGGGTGGCTGCCAGAGGTGCTGGGTTGAGGCTGTCGAGTGTTCACACTGTGCCAACCAGTCTCCTCTTGGGAAGGTGTGGTCTGGGGTGAGGGTTCTCTTCAGCTAGCTGCAGGGTTGTGGTGCAGGCAGGTGGGTATGTCCTTCAGCCCTGCAGGGAGTCTGGGCAGCACAGCACTTGGAATCCTGCAATTCCACCGATCAGGGTGACCTGGGGTCCCCGAGAATGATAGTTTTCAGCCTGGGACAGAGGGGAGTTTGCTGGCCTCTGTGTACCTGGCACTAAGTGGCCCACACAGCCTCACCAGCTCTGTGCTGGGTAGGAGAATGGAGGAAAAGCATTTATGAGAGAATTAATTTGGCATCTGGACAGACGTCTCACTGGGCTGTTTGGAGGAGGCCTGAGGAGTCACATGCAGAAGGCTCTGTGGCCCAGCAGGCTCTTGGGCTGTTGGAGTAGCAGGACTCGGAGGCCTTTTCAGTTCCCTTGCATCAGCCTCTGCGCCTCCAGACGCATCCAGCATGAAATCCGCTCTCCTGCTTTGTCTGGGCCTGCTGCAGAAACATGGCTGGGACCTGCCTCTCCCTGCAAGTCTTGATGAGGCCTGCGCAGCGGGCAGGGATGGGTAACCCTTTGCAGGGAGCACTCCACCCCTAGTCCCTGTTACCAGAGCTGAGATGCCACCAGCTCAGACCTCACTGCGTTGTTTTCTCCTTCTAGAACTTGTTTCTGATAACTGATTGGTCCTAAAATTGTCCATTTCATCTGTTTTCTCAGTCTCCGTTGCAAGGGGGTCCAACTGGTCTCGTCTGGTGTCCCCAGCATCACATACAACCCCAGAGCAGATCTCTCCGAATCCAGTGAGTGCGGAGGGAGGATTACTTTGGGGAAAAAAGTAGGAAGAGTTCATTCCTCTCCTAATTGTGATTCATTTCTTTCTTCAGGCCGCCTCTGGCCTTTTCTCATTTCAAACGTGCACGGGAAGAGTACGGCTCCAAGGCTGTGGAAGCGGTGGCTTCAGCAATGTTTGCAATGCCATTATTCCTGCGCAGCTGGGGACGCTGCTGTCCTGGCGCCGAGGAGCGTTTCGCATCTTCGAGACACGCTCCACTGAGCTTCCTCCACCCCCGGCCGCGCCGCACGGTTTGCCAAGAATGAAGATGCGAGCCACGCGCCGCGGTGGTCCGCACAGAAGTTTTGTTTTCCTCCACCAGTTTTCCGACGCTGCATTTTGCTGCACCGGCTGAGACCTGGGGACCGCGGGGCCCGCCCGGGCTCCGGGGCGCCGCCGCAGCGCCCCCTGGCGGCCTGCGCGAGGGTTGGGCCGGCGGCCCCGGCGGTCGGGGCCGTTGACCCGCTGAGCGCTGGCTCCTGCAGGTTCCAGACAGTTGGGAGTTGGACCCACTTTAGCTGCCACAGCCTCAGGAGGCCCTCCCGAGCGGCCTGCTTCCTGGGCCCATGAAGAAGGCCACAAAAGACAAGAGCAAGAAAGGTGAAGGCGGGTGGGATGAGGGAGGCTTGTTGACCCTCGGGTCAAGGCTTCTTCACTTTCCTCTTCTGTTCTAAAATGGGCGCACACACTCTTCACCCGAACAGCCACTGCTCCCAATATTGGCCGACTAATGTGCCGTTAATGTGCAGTACAGCAACCCCCCTCCCCCGCCCTTTTCATTGAGGGTACAGCTCTTTGACAGACGTCTACCCACTTTCAACCATGTCGGCAGTCAGACATGGGACTGCCCCCGACGCCAGTGACCGGGTGCTGCTGCTGGGAGCCCCCCTCGCTCCCCCACCCAGGTCCTGACACGCCAGCTCTGTTTCCTACAGCTTGGCCCTTTCCACAGAAAATGCCATAAACAGGGAATCATGTCGCCTGGAATCTTTTGAGTCTGGCTCCTGTCACCCCAACCCGCTGTCACTGGGACTGGATTATGTCTAAGATGCCCACTGAGGCTGTGCGCCTGCGGGTGAGGCTGGGGACAGGGGCGACCTGGAGTCGCACCCCTTGTCCTGACCGGTCGCTGAAATGGGACCTTTCTAATGTCAGGGCCTTTAGTTCCCAGGAAGAGCGCTCCCCCAGCCCCACCCCCAGCCTGGCCCTGTGGGGAGGGGAGGTTGGAGACAGTCAGGGACACCTGCCTGGAGGAAACAGTCCAGGCCAGGTCCCCTGGGCTGGGGGGTGGGGAGGGTGATGAGGAATCCCTTCCTCAGCGAAGGGGGGGGGGCTCCAGAACGGCACGTGGGGTGCTTTTGGCCAAGGTTTGGCAGCAGCAATTTGTCCTTAAGAAAAAGTGTTGCATGTCTGTGAAATGCTGGAAAAGTGTGCTGAAAACAAATGTTCCCAGAAGCTCACCATGTGCTGAAAAGAGAGTCCCCAGAAACATCCTCATGGGAAAAGAGCTCGTTTTGAATCACTCTTCCTTTTGCTTCTGTAGAAACAGCTCACTCGCCCATTGGCCCCTATTTCTCCCCCAGATGCCTTTTCCTACTGCCCATTTCCCATCAGAGCCATGACATGATTGGAGTTTGGGGACCACTTTCATTTCCTCACCATTTCCTCATGGACCTCACCATCCACACCCACACCACCGCTGGAGCAGGTGTGTGTGTGGGGGGGGCAATTCTGATGGTGGCGGTTCTTGAGTCCTTTCTAGCTTTTTGGAGGAGACTATGTTGCCATACAGCCGGGCCTCTGTGCTTGGCTCCTCCGTCTGCCCCCTACTGGTCTCCCGAGTCTTCTTTTCTGGTTCAGAACCTCGATTCAGTGTGCTCTGTCCTACCTTGCCTATCTCTTACCTGTCTATTCTAGCTCAGTTCAGTTTTTACCTCTCCCAGGAAGCCTGACCTGCCTTCCCCCACAGGCCACTATGGCCCCTATGCTCATCCTTAAGCTCGCCCTACTTTGCCTTGACAGCATGTGTTCCATGTTGTAATTCTGACATTTATTTATGTGACCCACTAATGCTGTCTTGGTTTCCAGCACACTGCCTTCATTGATAAGTGTTGACTGAATAGATGGTAATGACCCTGATGGAGCTTTGGCTACACGGGCAGATGGCAGCGTGCACAAGCCCCACCAGGGCCCCAGTGAACCCCTCCCAGTGAACCCCAGAACACAGTGTGTTCTGGATCCTCACTCTGCTGAGGAATAGAGAGTCTGACTTTAGAAGCCCAGGGACTGCTCTCTTGGCAAAGGACTGAAACAAATGCCTCTCTTTTGCTTAGAAAAAAAAGTCAAGGTCAAGACCGAGCCATCCGTTCACAGTTTGAGCAAAACTCAGGAGACCAAACTGACCGTGGGCAGCCTGGGACTAGGCCTGGTCGTCATCCAGCACGGGCCCTACCTGCAGATCACCCACATCCTCAGGAAGGGGGCAGCCGCCAGTGATGGAAAACTCAAGCCAGGTGACTGCGGCTCCCCGTGCTCCCCACCTGCCCACCCCGTCTCCCCCTGCGGCCAGACACTCAGGCCAGGTTTCAGAGGAGCCCCAATGACGTGGCTTGTATGGGCCAGCCGACTGCTGTCAACTTACGCCACCCTCTCTGGGGGGCACGCGATTCATGGAATTTTAAAAATAACCCTCGAGAGCAATTATTGCCCTCGTGTTCCTTTTACAAGTGAGAGCACTGAGGCTCAGGGAGCTGGAGTTCCTTGTCCAGGTCACACCCACCCCGTGATCCAAACCCAGGCTCAGGGTCACTCCAGGGCGTGTGGCCCTCTGTGGACAAAGGTTCCTTTTCTGCAGGCTGTACTAGTCACCGTTAACATCAGCTGCATGTGTCGTTTTGCCCTCCTGACAACCCCCTAAGGTAGAGTCTGCACAAACCCCGAAAGGCCAGGAGTCAGGTATTAGTGATATACCCTCGGCCACAGAGCTCAGGAGTGTGGTCAGCACTGGCCTACTTTTCTTGGCTTTGGATATATGAACTTCCCGTTCAGTTCCAGACGTGTTTTCCCGGTGCCTGTTCCAGGCCTGTGCTCAGGAGCGGGGAGGCATAGAGGGAAAGTGGAGAGAAGGAATCATTCAGTGTGAGCTGCCTGTATTCAGGCCCAGGCGTTGCCACTTTCCAGGTCTGTGGCTTTCACCTCTTGGTCTTTACTTTGGGATAAAAGCACTTTTGAAAGACCTTGCTAGGATTTGCTGGCATCAATTTTATGAAAGTACTTTGAAAACCTCAGTGTTGTGGCAGTTGTTGCTTTTAGGTTGTTCTTAGAGATGATCTAGACTTTTTTTTTTTTAAAAATAAGTGATTGTGGGGCAGGAGCCCAGTGGATGAAACCACTGTTTCAGGACTCTGGTCACCACAGCTACTGTCCAAGGAACTTCTAAACTAAGACATGGTCCCCATCACCCCAAGGGCAGGTCATGGTTTAAAACTCCTCAGCTGGCCCTTTTTGCAGGTCAGAAGCTGTGGATTCAAGAAGAAAATAGGTAGATGAAGCCATTATTATGAAGTAGTTTACCAAAGCATTTTCCCCTAGATTCCTATGTGGTGCTGGGGAGCAAATTGCCAGAAAGAGAGTTCTGGACTCTTCAGGGTGGAAAAGAACTCCAGGACGGTCCCAGGGGCTTCCCAGGGGCCAGGTGAGAGAGGCTGGTGATAGCAGCAGAGCAGGGTGGGGCTGGCCCCTCCCACATGCACCTGCCTCGGGCGGGGCTGCAGGTCGCGCTCCTGGAGTTCACAGGATACTGGAATCATCTGTTAAATGCAGGGTTCACCCATGAGCTGGCGCCCTCCCTAAAATGACTCAAGTATTTGTCCCAAGCACTGTGCAAGTCATCTCCACACACTTTCTATTCCAACTTTTGCAACCTCCTGGATAGGGAGGAAACAGAGAGGCTGAGAGAGATGTATAAGGGCGATGTGGTACCGTGTCAGTACGCAGCGCTGTGTCTCCAGAGAGCTTGTCCCTGTGACCTGAAGTGAGATTTCAGTCCAGAGGAGGTCCAGAACCCCCATCATTCTGTACCGTGTCAGTACGCAGCGCTGTGTCTCCAGAGAGCTTGTCCCTGTGACCTGAAGTGAGATTTCAGTCCAGAGGAGGTCCAGAACCCCCATCATTCTGTTTCAGGGCCTAGGTTTCAAAGATAATGCAATTCAGTCTCTTGGACAATGATTATGGAATTCTGGGCAGTGATAGTCCTGGAAACCGAAACCTGCTATTTCCTTGACCCTGTGAACTCCCAGCTCCATAATTTCTCATCCTGGTGCTTTCAAAGCGTTTTCTTTGGTATTTCCTAGTAGGGGTTTAGCTTAATTTCATGGCTGGCTTGGGTGTTTGTTTAGTCTGGCTACACTTGAAATTCCTTCTGGTTGGCATGGGACAAATAGTTATGACTCGTTTACTGTAGGGTAACAAGTCATGGACTGGCACCAGCCTCGCAGTGGGTATTCCCTGAACGCTGGCTGTGCTGTCATTCTGCTGGCGCAGGGCCACAAGGCAAGTCAAACACATGTGGTCCCTAGTCACACAGAAACTTACGGAGCTCAACAGCCTAGTTGTGAGAGATGGAAAGCAATAAATAAAATCTATTTTTTCAGCAGTGGCTTGGCTGCTGTGAAGTTGCTTTCATATAGGTAATGGAGACAGGGTTTACATGATGTGGTTCCCACAGCCGTTAAAACAGAAAGAGTGTAATGAGGTTGGTATTCATAAATCCCAAATTGGTGTTTCTTTATGAAGGGCAGTGTTAATATCCATTGCCAGCGTAATCACATTCGTACACTGACACGTTTGGTTTAAAGCCAAACGGTCAGGGAATGAGGCTGTTTATTTTCTGCCCTCTTGATAGAAGTCACCCTTTAACAACATAATTAAGCAGAATGCCAAGCCATAGCTTTCAGCTATAAACACTCCATTTAGCATTAGGCAGGGGGGGCTTTCTCTCCCCCCATTGTAATGAACCTTCATGGGGTGAGAGCTGTTTGGTACAGTGTACTCTGCAGGTTGCTCGGGGTGGGGAGGCTGGTTACCTCGTTTCATCATGGAGTTAGCTCCCATCCGTGGCTGGTTTTACTCCCAACTTTTTTTTTTCCAAAGATTTATTTATTTATGTATACAAGAACTGGGTACAGGCCAGAGGTGTGAAGGATGGTGGTGAGAGGATTCACCAGAGACAGAGTAGGGAGCAGAACAGGCAGATGGACCAAAATACACTGTTGAGGGGAGCAGCGGGTGGGTCAGGAGAGGCCTGCTGTGCCATGTGGGTCAGCTCTCTGGCTGAGGATTGAACTCGTGCTGCAGTGGTTTCAGAGAGCTTCATAGTGCTGCACTTCAACCCGCTGCACTACCAGGGAGAGCCCTCCTAACTTCCTTAAGGCCAAAGTAGATTTTCTCCACCTTCCTAAGTATTCATTTTGTTTCCTGGGAACTGGTGCTTCAGACAGGACCTAGCATTATGGAAATCAGTCCCTAGCACTCCTTGGGGACCTCCTTCAGGAGAAGGTTTAATACCCAAGAGCACAGTGGGGTGCAGTATCCCAGAACACATTTCATTCCCACTCTTCTGAGGCTCGGCTTTAGCTATTTTGGAATGAGGGCAATTGAAGGATTCCCAGCTTCCCATGCAAAGGTA
The DNA here is from genome assembly GCF_000260355.1 of Condylura cristata. Lineage (NCBI taxonomy): Eukaryota > Metazoa > Chordata > Mammalia > Eulipotyphla > Talpidae > Condylura > Condylura cristata. Next base: position 9,567,110 of record NW_004567133.1, read on the forward strand.
AAACATCCTTTGTGTCTTCATGCCACGTTAGCTAGGGGTCCCCATTACCAAACTTGGCATCATTTTAGTACTAGACAGACCTAAAGACTGAGATTTTACCCCATGTGTCTTGTCTTTAAAAATGCCATTTCTTTGTATCCCTCCTCCTCTTGCTAAATTCCATTGTAGCAGACAGGGTTCTTGCAAGCAGTAAGAACAGTTCTGCTAAGGAACTGAACTCAGGAGGTCAGGCCTGACAGAATTAGCAGGAAGTTTGGAGAACAAGACTTGAAACATGATGAGAGAATAAAGGGCACCTTAGCTACCTCTGGAACCTGGGCACTCCTGCCCACCCCCCGCAGGAGGGGGTGACCCAGGTGGGAGCACCTGATGGCTCTAGTTTGCACGTCTAGGTCTTAGCTGCTGGTAAGGAAGTGGGTGCAAGTGAATGATTGGGCTTTTTGACTTCCAGTTTCGGGGTGGGTGTTCTGTCACCATGAAGTTCTCTTCACACCTGCTGGGGACTCAGAAGCCCCATGGTTGACTGTCATGCGTCCCTCCCTGCCCAACAGTGCCATAAAGTAGGGGCCTCCTGTCAAATTCCTGATTGAACATAATCTTGTATACATCGCTTAATTGAAGCTTGCCAACTGTCCACTGTTGCACGCAGTTAGTTGCTCAATTAATACTGTGCAAGAATAGAGAACTAAAACGAAAGCCTTGGTGTGTTAAATGTCCTATTTGCTGAGGAGGGCACTGGGGATCGCTAGGCAGGTGTGAGAGAGGGGGCTGTTCATTCCTCACTTAGTGTAAGTGATTTTTCTTTACTAGTAAAAACCATTTTATTTGAGGTAGACATTTTTAGACTCCTACAGGCTGGTTCAGGTTATAAATGGTTTTAGCCTGTCACACCAAGGACTTAGAAGTGTTGTGAAGACATGCTACACCACCGGTGTCCTTCACTATGTACAGGACATTGTGTTCTTGCCACGGTCACCTTTACTAAATAAAGACTGAAGCCTGGATTTGGTCCAGAAATCACCAACAAATGAATGCATGAGACTCCTCACAGTAAAGTTAGACATGGTGTGATGCCTTTAAACCATTGTCTTTATTTACTGATACTTTTTCCTTTCCAGGTGATGTTCTGATTAGTGTAGGCTATGCCAATGTATTAGGATATACGCTTCGAGAATTTTTAAAGCTTTTGCAAAATATCACCATAGGAACAGTGCTACAAGTCAAGGTTTACCGGGATTTTATTGAAATACCACAAGAATGGCAAGAAATATATGACTTAATTCCTGAGACCAAGTTCCCAGTAACACGGTAAGCAGTTCAATTTAGGAAATCTTTGTTCTGCTACAGAAACCCCATGGTCTGTGGAGCATAGGGTGTTGGCTTAACATGAGCATTATGAGATAGACCAGGGGAGGGTCTGTAACAGGCTTCTAAGTCCTTTTGGAAAGGACAATCTGCGAGACAGAGGACACAGGCAAGAGCCTTGAACCTGAGGGAAAGAGAACCACTGCACTGGAACTGGGCTTCTTCCAAACCACTGCTGCGTTACCCCCTGCTCAAGTTGGCCTTAAACACTTGCTTTTAATCCCATTTCCTCAGGTTTTCTCTGGATCCTTCTCCATAACATTTGAGCCATTAGAGTCCCTACCAAGACAGCAAACCCCTTCATTCTCTTCTCTGTGCCTCCTCTAACCACTGGCCAGGCCCTTGATGCTGACCCTGCTGAGAATGCAGCAGGCTGCCACCTCTTGGGCATCCACACCCAGGCGGCCCCCGCCTTGCTTTCATCCTTGCAGGAGGGTTCTCCAGGGACGCTGGCAGCCTTGTGCTGTTGATACCCCAATGGACTCGTGTCTTTACTCTGCTGGGCTTCTGCCAGCTTTAGGGGCTTTGCACTTTGCAAACATCATTTTGCCTGGGCTGGTGACCCCATACTCCTCTGATTTCTTGGGCCTCTGGGCACTTCCTCGTGGTCTCCTTTTACTCAGCCTTGTAGAGCCAGAAGGTTTAATCTTTAATCTTTGCCTTTACTCAATCTCCGGAGCAGTCACAATGGGGTCTGTGTCTTCTATTACTACACACACACGCACACACACACACACACGCACACGCACACACACACACACACTTCCAACTGTATTAGGTTGGAAACATAATGCTTAACTTCTCCAGTTCTTGCTGCATCCCCTCCCCCGTATCTACTGACTTGCCATTCTACCTACTATCTCTCACACTGTCCACTTCGCTCTAGCCACTACCATACCCCAAAGTACTCTTGGTTTCCCTGCATTTACTTGTCCCCCATTTATTCCTACACAGAATGAGCCTTTTATAACGCAAATCCGATGGGCATACATTCCTGCTTCAAATCTTTTTCCTCAGATAAATGCCAGTCCAACACTAAGTGAAGGGTTAAAGAAAAGCACTCAGTAAAAATGACGATGTACCATTTTATGTCACCAGAAGTGAAACATTTTAGGAAAAGCTCTTCAAATTCTTGGGAGGAAGTAAGAGAGGCAGAGACTGCCACAGACATTAGAAGAAACACTAGTAAGCCTGACGATGGGTGAGGGCAAAGGGGAAGAAACTGATGTCCTACTTCTTTACGGGAGAATAAAAGGCACAGATCCAAGACCTAGGTGGGCATCAGGACGAGGGTGGGCAGGTGACAGACAGATCCCACTTGTCCAGGGAAGGAACAGCACAGGTTCTCAGGCATTAAGAAAGTTCAAGAAGCTTGTATAACTGGCAGAGAAGCATCACCCAAGTTTCAATAATCAAGAAAATCAATAATTGAGGCAAATCACACACACAAAAATCTATAAAAAGCTTTTGGATTGCATTAAAAAAGTGGAATAGGGAATAAAGAGAAATATCTGCTTAAGATTCTAGAAATCCACACTTGTAAACCTAAAAGAGGCAAAGAGTGATGCTCAGAAAAGTGCAAGAATTTATCAGTGATTAGCACACAGAAGCTCTTTGAGGCCCACTATCTCCTGCTGACCCAGAGGACCGAGTTGAACCTATCAATCTGGATGGAGCAAAATTAATGCCCCTGCAAGGTCCTTTAACACTGCAATCAGTTCAGGGTTAGGCCTATGTACAGCTTTTTGAAGTGCTGTGAAATAACGTAAGAAAGAATTACGATTTACATTTAAGAATAGGAAAAAACTGCAGCATTTCAGCTACACTGTATGCTTTCAGAAGTCAAAGCAGATTCTCAGTTGTCTTGTTAAGGAACAATGAATGTTTAGACCTTAAGGCTCCATTCCATTCACTAGTCTTTTCATTTCAGCTCGACGAGTGAGCAGGTAAAAGATCCTCTGGCGGGCAATGACGACAATGAAGATGTAGTTTCAGACAAAAAGCTTGAGTATTACAAGCAGCCGAAGTCAAAAGGGCAGCCGTCCGCGAAGAGACCAATGTCCATCTCCAGGGAATGGCACGGGTACAAGAAGAAGAGCCACACGGTGAGCGTGGGCAAGGACGCGCACTGTGACGTGATGATCCACAGAGACCAGAAGAAGGAAGTGCGGCCCCCTTCTCCGTACTGGACGATGGTGAAGCGAGATGAGAGCTCGACCTCCTCGGGCTCGTCAGCCTCAGATGCCTTTTGGTTGGAAGATTATGTCAAAGTGGGCAAGGACAAGGCACAGCCTGCACCCAAAGTCGCGTAGGCATTAGTCTGCAAATCGCAGCCACACGACCATGAATTCAAGCACCCAGTTTTTTGTGTATTGCCATGAACATTTTTTTGCGCTCTGCTACAGTTCCAGGAATGTGTGCAGACATCACTATGTTGTACAGCCCTTCAAGACCTTCTTCAGCTTATCATCCACTGACATCCCTGGGGCCTCACTGACCCCACAAGTTCACTCTCAGATAACGTCCCTGGGCCCCGTAAGAGACCCTTTACTGAGAAAGCCTGTCTTTAAGAAACATGGCGGGGGAGCCCACTGTCAGAAACAGAATTTCACGTTTTAAGGTAAGTACGACATTTTTATTTAGCTATTTAAGCTTGCTCTTTTGCAAACTTCAAGGACCCTACTTAGTACAAACAAGAGAGAGAATTTATGGCTAATTGCTCACATCAGAACTTGTTTCCTTTTCAGTCTACTTTTACTGAATACTGGGTTGCTAGTTATTACCTGAAAGAGAGGGAGGGTAGAAAGGGACAAGGGAGAGGAAGGAGGAGAGTGAAAAACCTAGCTGCCACAGTGACGATACATCAGATGCGGGATGATGTGAAAGGAATGAATACAGGTGATGACTAGTAGAGAACTGTTAGCTTTTAGAGCCACAACTACTATAAACAAAGCAAAAAGGGGACTGAATCAAGGGCATTTAATTATTCTTACCCAAAACGCCAGATTTTACACAAATTTATCTTAAAACATCACCAACAATAATCTGGGAATATTTACTCAGTCACTCAGTCTAAGATTTTTTAAGTTTTTGATGATTCTGTACCCAATTATGACCTTTCTGTTCTTTATAAAAGCATCTAAAGCAAAGGATACAGCAATGAAATATTTGTTGACAAACGATTAGGAAAAATGAAAGAAAAACATTTAAACAATGTTTTATTGACTTTGGGTCAACTTGTATTTAAGATATTTTACCTCATTGGAAACCAAAGGATAAATGTATTTAGAGACATTTGACTTCATGCGTTTGCTGCCCTGGTTGAAAAAATGCTCAACTCTTGGGCTTTAGTATTACAACTCATCAAGAAAAGGTGTATTCGCCAAGTTTCCACTTGCTGCCATTGACTTCTGGCCAGAAACGAACTTCTTTGCAGCCTTTGAGGAAACAAACACGAAAGGCATAACATTAATAGAAGTAAGAAAATGTCTTAGCAAGCAGTCAACTTACTTATCCTGTTTCTTTCGAGTGTATGGACAGACGTTCCAAATCAGTGACTTTCTGACCGCCTCTTGTAAAATTAACCACAGGGAGGGGGCTGGTGTTTGATGTGAATTGTGATGATGCAGGAGGAAAAGCCCTGCGGTTCCCGACTGTCCCACTGTACGTATGACTGGCACGTGTGCGCTCTAGATGTGAAAGCATGCGTTAGAAGGGCAGGAAAGACCTCACGGACATGCAGAATCGGGCAGAGTGGGCCTCGGGCTGTGTCACCACAGCAAACAGTCGAGGTCAGAACAGACCGTTCCCTTAAATGTGGAACTTTAAACCTGAGGCTGCGTTAGGTTCAGGTCAGCACTGAGCACCTGTACTGGGTGGCTGTTTCTCATGGAGAGGGCTAGGAGAGGCAAGTGGGCTGGAATCACATAACAGTTTGTAAGACGAGGACAGCAATTTGGCGAGTAAATTAGGTGAACCTAGCGGCCAACTAACATCAAGTCAATGTTACCATCTTACAAATAGCCTTGTCTCTTTTCTAACCCCACAAGGAGAAGCTATTGGTGAGAAGATGGTGGAGATAGAGAGGAGAGGAGGTGTAGTGGAGAGGAGGCGGCATATCTCACTCTAGAAAGCCCTGGGAAAAGCCGCTGACTGTGGATTCACTCTGTAGTCTGCACTTAAGCATGTCAGAGAGTAGAATATAAAGAGGTATAAGACAGACAATAACATGGGGAAAAAAAGAGTAGGGAGAACAGGAGATTGTTGTAAGAAAATCTTGAGGTCCTAGGTTGTGAAAGATTGGCAGGGCAGTGAGGAAGAATAAGAATCAAACTTGATTATTAGGCTGAATCATAGGAAACTACCCACATGTGAGTGGTCCTGACTACGAAGAACTTAAATCGGCTCAACTGATAGTAATCTAGCAGAATGCACAGTACAGGCACCAGGGCTGACCAGGAGGCTGTCTTGCAGATCTGATGCCGTGAGCCTCCTGCCACACCTAACAGCAAGAGAGTCCCAGCCCGTGACGCCAAGGCAGCGAACATGCTCCTGAAACTGGGTCATCAGCGAAGTCATTCACTTTGAATGGTAAGTTTATGTTTGCTTACCTTTATGACGTCTGCGTCAGCTACTGAGTCAATCTGCTGAAGGACTGTGCTTTGTGGTGTGTATGAACCAGCGACTAGAGCTTGGCACCCGACTTCATCCAGGAAACCTTCAGAAGACTCCACCGACATTAAATACCCGGCTTTCAGCTTGTTCCTGTCCAATAAAGGGCGTGTGACTGAGGCCTTGCCAGCTTTAGAGAACGGGCAACTTTAAAGTATGCTCCTGAACTCTTAAGCATGAATATGTGAAGCAACAGCTTTGAAATCTTAGCCCTCCGTTCTACTGCTTCAGCTCACCAACTGTTTTATTACTTACACTGTCATTTAGAAAACTGTCAATAACAAGATTATGTTGAACTTTCAACGACTGCCTTTTGATTTTAGAAGGGAATTTAGGTATAGTTAAACCTTTTCATGCGAAATTCTTACTAGTAAACTAATTCTTGCCTCTTGAACATTTTTGGTGTTCATATTAGGCATTTCTATTAAAGAGAAAAGACTTTGGTGGGCTCTTAAAACATTGTCTACTTGGCAGAATGTTGTGTGCTGACTTGATATCTCTACTTCCACCACCCACCCATTTCTGTGCTGGGATTTGTCTCACTGAGTGTAGGGAGAAGGCAGGAGGGGAAGAACAGTATAGACTTATAATCCCAGTAGCTAACAGCAACACAAAAGCAAACTGAAATAAAAACAAAATCCAATTCCCAGTTCTTCCAGAAGAAAACTGGGTTTCAATAAGGCATTTGAGTTAGTTAACTCTCAAATCTTTGGCCTCTGCGGCAACATTTCCATTTAAACATAATTACAATTTAATGTACAATTTTACCATACTGTCAATTTAAAAAAGATTTCACCAGCAATAAACCAAGAAATTATTGGCTTATCTTCTGAGCAGTGACATCTATCTTTTTCTAAACACCACACAAGAAAAAGTACTAACTCCACAAAATGGCAGAAAACAAACACATTAATAATCTGAATTCCACTTTCTACATATTAATACATTTTCTTAGATTTGAAACAGATTTTTCTTCAGTAAATTCAGTGTTTCATTTATGCTGCTCATGTTTTGTTTCTGGTGCAATCATGCAGAACTGTATCCAATCAATTCTTGGTTCTATGTCTAGAAAATTTTAATAAACTGTGTTGCATTTATTCAAGAGATGCACTTTTTTAGTGTGTTCACTGTAACAAAAACAGGAATATTAATGGGCACAGAAATGACTAGCAGGCCAGTCCCTCTGGGGGTTTTAGTCCCTGTGGGCAATACTAAATGATCATGAAGACAGTCTAATGATTCAGTTTGAGCTGTCCTAAATGGGTGGGGTCAAAGTTAAGTCTCTTCAACTGCTCTATGAAAATGCAACTTGATTTCCACTTCTGTCCAAAGTCTGTATCTTTTAGTAGAACTCCTGTAACTACTGAGTTCAGAGGAGGTATTTGCACTTTCAATCAGGGCAGGGCAGAGGCAATTTAAAAATCCTCCAACTATAAACCCACAGGTTTATGGACAGCTAATCTTTGACAAAGGCGCAAAGAAGATACAATGAACAAAGAAAGTTTGTTCGGCAAATGGTGGTGGGAAAACTGGGAAGCTACATGCAAAATAATGAAACTAGATCACTACCTCTCACCATACACAAAAATCAACTCGAAGTGGATTAAAGACCTAGACATAAGGACGGAAACTGTAAAATACCTGGAAGCAAAGATGGGCCAAACACTACACAACATACACTTCGGTGACATCTTTAAAGATAGAGCACCCAATGCAACGACAGTGAAGGCAAGGATAAATAGATGGGACTACATCAAATTAAAGAGCTTCTGTACAGCAAAAGAGATAATACAAGAACAACAGACACCCCACTGATTGGGAAAAAATTTTCTCACACAAAACTAGCAATAAAGGACTGATCACAAAAATATATGGAGAACTGATGAAACTCAACAAAAATAAACAACCCCATCAAAAAATGGGCAGAAGAGCTAAAAAGACATTTCTCCAAAGAGGAAATGTAGATGGCCAAGAAGCACATGAAAAAATGTTCAATATCACTTGTAATAAGGGAGATGCAAATTAAAATCCCAATGAATACCACCTCACCCCAGTGAAAATGGCACATCTTCAAACAACTAGCAACAACAAATGTTGGTGAGGATGTGGAGAAAAAGAAACACTCCTGCACTGCTGGTGGGAATGCAAACTAGTACAACCACTATGGAAAACTGGAGGTTCCTCAAAATGCTAAACATGGAGCTTCCCTACAACCCAGCAATCCCACTCCTAGGTATCTACCCAAAAGACACAAAAACACTGATTCAAAAAGATCCCTCACCCCCATGTTTATTGCTGCTTTTTTCACAATTGGAAAGACATGGAAACACCCAAATGCCCAAAAATGGATGACTGGTTTAAAAAGATGTGGTACATATACACAATGGAATATTACTCAGCAACCAAAAAAAAACCACATGTCTTTTGCAGCAACATGAATGGAGCTGGAGAAGATCATGCTTAGTGAAATAAGCCAGAAAGAAAAGGAAAAATACCGGATGGTTTCTCTCACAGCAGGAATATAACAGAACAGGCGAGAAAATAATGACAATGATGAACAGCTATATACCAGAGATATTTTGTGGGGGTGGAGTGGGGGAATGGGATCAAAAACAGTGGGGGGAGGGAAATACACTGAATTATGGTGATGGCACATGGGTGATTTGGTGATGGGAAGCTCAAGGGGATTGCAATTGAGATGGAAAAATAAACAAAATGATGTAAAAATAAACATATATATATATAAAAAAGGTAATAAAAAATCCTCCAACTACTTTCATTACTTACTTCAATCTTTGAATCAGAAAAGAGACTTTTATTAAATCTTTTTTGTTTATTGAATAAGTGAAGAGGAAAAGAAAATGCCAAGAGCTGTGAAGAACAAGAAATCTTGTATCCGGCAGTGTGTTCATGAAATAAACTGGTGTGAATTCTTCACAAAAACACAGTATATAGAGCACGCACATTTTAACACAGAGCATTTCTGTATGATGTTTTGATGACTCCGCGGGAATCTATGCGAAGAAAGTACACTTGTATCTGGGTACGCACACAGTGTATTTAGGACTGTTCCTACCCAATGAGGCTCAAGTCCTTTAGATAAATGCTGCAGTGTTTGCATGGAACTTATATAATCCTCCTATATACTTTAAATCATCTCCAGATTACTTATAATAGAATGTGTATGTGTATATATATATATATATATATATATATATACATACATATATATATACACTTTGTAATACAATGAACAATGCAAATAGCTGTTATTGTTAGGGGAATAATGACAAGAAAAAAAGTGGGAACACACCCAGTACAGAGGTGAGTGTCACAGGCTGATCTACAAAGCACCTATTTTGATCTACAATTGGCTGAATCTGCAGATACAGAACCCTGGGACACGGAAGGCTAACTATAAATATAAAGAGACCTCTTGTGATCTGTAAAGGATAAACTGCTGAATGCAAGAAGTATATTTTTTGATGTACAATCAATACTATTTGTGATAATTTTTCAGTAATCTCAATAAATGGAGTAATCACGATAATGTTAAAAAAAAGAGGAATAAAAGATAATTTCTGGCTTCATGTTTGTAAAATTTCAAATTTCTACAATGAAAATGCAATTAAACAGAACATAAGTATATATATAAAATATTAACAATTATGTTTCAAAATGCATAAAATAAGTGAAGAAATTAAGTAAAAGTTTCAATGATATCTCTATGTGATAGTGTGTGGGTGTGTTTCCCTCCCCTTTTCTGTACCTTTCAATCCTTTTGTATTGAATCATTCGTATATTACAATACAGTTATAACTAAAAAGAATAGAGTATTCAAATAATTGAAATACAAAAATAGCTAATATTGAAACTTACTTGGCAGCTTGGACATCTGCATTAGAAAGGTTTCCTTGAGCAATCGTTTTCACTTGATCATAGGCAGCTTTGATAACCTAGGACAGGTAAGTAAAACTGGTCATTGAGGGTCGGGGGAGGCCTAGGAAGCAGATTTACTGGTGGGTGTGATCAAGGGCGGGGCAGCTCTGAGATGCTCATGAGTACAGGGCTGCCACTTGTCCAGAGGCCACAATAGGGATGTTTTTGACCTCAAAGCATCTGGGATAAGACACTTTCCAGCTATCATGTGTTCAGATTCATCTGCATTAAACTTGGTGAAGCCCTATTTCTTGGAGAGATGATCTTCTAGCAGCTAGGAACGTGAACTTGGCCCTGTGTTGGGCTTCAGTCACACACTTCTTGTTTTGCAGTTTGGTGTGGACGGACTTGATGATTTAGCAAATGTGGTTCCTGGCCACTGTATTCTGGGCTTTCGAAGTCACCCCACATACCTGTTTAGAGTCTAGATTGCGGTAGCAGGAGCCAGATATGAATGTCCACAGGACATGGCAGTCTCCCAGACCCCTCAGAGCACCCCATACAAGCAACAAGACTGTATATACATCAAGGAGGCTGTTTGTGGCCACTGTGCAGCAGGACCCATGGGAAAGAGCACGGTCAGCTTAACCGGCTGCAGAAAAACTTGTCATATTTGATCAGTGCCAAAGTCTCTTGCGGCAGTCAAATGCTCCTCTAAATGAGGCAAACACAAGGTTTGTTCCAGAGAAAAAGCAGTGTCCCTCTGGAGTTCTAAGCCACCCTCTGTTCCTCCTCCTTCCAATGTCCCAAAAGCAGCTATATGTACAATTCATACTACCCAGGCAGCCATGTTTCTTAACAAAGGAAGTAGGAGAGGCCAGAGGATGGCAGGAGAGTTTAGGAAGAGCAAACACAGTGATTTATTGTCACCTATACAGATTAAGACCTTCAAATTTTCTTGGCATACTTAGATTGTATCATACAGTTAATATTGCTGTACCATACATGGAAATGCTTAGCATTTTGGTTCTCTTTGGACAAGTGACTTAGCATTTTGGTTCTCTTTGGACAAGTGACACTGAATTATCTCTGGGATGGAGAACTCAGGTGAAATAATGGCCAAGGTATATATTCAGGAGTCCTCAGTACAGCAATTATATTAAAATAAGGGTTCTTTATGAAAGACTGTAGGAAAAGAAAATTAAAATTCAAATTGTGGAAAAACCTACCAGATGACTAAGGGATTTCCTCTCTCTTCTGAGAGGTCTTAGTATACGTTTTTCAGTTTCCTGCACAACCTGATGCACTTGAATGACACTACACTACAGCATTCTGATAAGTGATGGCACTGTGTATCTTAACTATAGACAAGTTAATGGGGAAAAATTTGTGAGAGTTGGTTACTTTATAACTTACATCTCCAGCAGCTGTAGCCTGTGAGATGGTGTAAATCCCAAAGAGTCCAGAATCTGAGTAACTGGCATTAAAAGCAGAAACCTGAAACATAGTAAACGCTACCATAAGTCATTCTGCCAGGTAAAACAGGGGATGCTTTCCATAAGGTTACCTAGATAATAAAAACTTGTTTCTTCACAGCTTAAACAAATACATTAACATTTCATTTAACCAGTCTGTCAAGGGCTGAAATGTTGTACAAATAAGGTTACCTCTTCTAAAACTATAATGGTTTTCACTTAATTCATTTAAATCTTTCCAAAATGGATTGCTCACTTTGCTTTTTGTTGGGTACTCTTTAACCTTTGATGGCTGAAAGTGAATGCAAATATTAATCTGTGAACACTACTACAGTTGCCATTTGCCTCAGGGGAATAGGTTGTAGATTTTGACATTAGATAAACTGCTGTTGCAAACTACTGTTTCACTAATTTGCTTTCACTTTTCCTACAGACCAAAGTCAAAGGAAAAGTATCAGCTCCGTGGCTGTTGTTCAATTGTCCAAAGTAACAACTTTGGCCTCTGGGTAGGGTAACAGGGTATGCAGTCTTATCTGAGCAAAGTCTAAGTCCTTAAGGCGAACATGACTGCTTTGTGTAGTGTTTCTGTGGGCTTTTTATAAGGATCAGTTGAGCTGCTAAAAATACGGACTTCTGGGATCCTGAAACAGATCTACTCACTCAGATCCTGGGAGATGCAGTCTGGGAGCCAACCTTTTAAACTAGTGTTCCAGGTGATTCTCATATACATTAAAGCCTGAGAATCATTAGTTTGGCCCATATAAAGCCTAAGAAGAAATGCAATTCAATTATTTGAAGTTTAATTGCAATTGATATTATCCTATTCACATTCCAATTTTCTGGCCTCTTTTTTGCTAAGATCTGGCATAAGACAAGTCTACTTTCACCAATCTATAGTAGCACCATTACTATTTGGACACAGTACTAAAACCCTTGCTGGAGAGTTAGGTAAGAAAGGATATAAAAGGAATCTAAACTGGGAAAAAGTAAAGCTATTGCTATTTGCAGGTAATATGTGAACAGACACAGTGGACCCGTAAGACTCCCTAAAAAACTATCAGACTCAAAATCAAGCCTGGCTATCTTTTCAGTTTAACAAAGATTTCCTTTGTGTTCATCTCACATTTTAAGAGTGTATTATTACCGGGACTAAATCATAAACAATCAGCTTTGGAAAAAAAAAGGAGCGAGATCAACTGCCTAGACTCACATCAAATGGCTGGTTGACTCCCTTGGCGACAGCTTGGTAGAGTGAGCTGGTGGCATTGCTGCCTCTCTTGACGTGTGGCCCAGCGCCGAGGACGTGATGGAGAACACTGAACGCATTTGCTTCTGCACTTCCTATGGCAGTGCTCTCTGCTACAATAGCTGCATGCACGAGACTATCTCCAGTCTGTTCTCGAATTTCACCTGGGGCATGCAAGGAGAGAGTGAAAAAGAAAGTGACTTGGTCATCAGTTGTTTTATTTCTTAGCGTTTTTGTCAACACAGAATTCACCTGCTAAAATCAAGCTTGTCTGCGGCCAGGTGCTCTCCCAGGCCATCCTGCCCTTCCCCCATACAAAACCTGTTCAATATACCAGACCCAAGCCATGTAGTTCTTTCCTTCTATACTGAGACTCTTTGTTTAGTACATTATTAGGCGGCCTATTCCATTCCAATATGCTGTTTGGTGGGGAGGGAGAAAGAAGAAAAGGAAGGAAACTTCCTCTAATTAACACTCACAGAACAAAATGCTTACCTCCACGGTATTTGGCTTTAGCACCAGATAAACCAAGCCCACCTCTCATGTTGAGAAACTGTTCAGCAACTTGCTTTAGAACAGGATGACTCACACCTATTTCAACAGAAACAAAGCAAGTTAGAATCTATAACATGATTCTAAAACTTCTACTATTTTGAAAATATATTATCATACAGTTTAACAAACAGTAAAGACAAGAGTCCCTCCTCATCATACTCTCGCAGGGAGAGCAACTTATATACCAAAACTTTTTCCATGCATTAATGTTATTCTCACTTTCTTTTCCTTATTTTAAAATGATGTTATCTACTAATATTGCTTCTAACTTGTTTTTGTACTTCACACCTCAGTGATGGTCTACATCAAACATCTAGTGATTATAGAGAATTCTATTCTATGACTGTTTCATCATTTATTTAACCAATTCTTTCTTCACGGGCATCAGCGTGTTTCCAAAAGTTGGCTATTAAAGTATTATATTGTGCCTCAAAGAACACTATCAAGAGTGAACACAACCCAACAAATACTTGCAAGTCATATATATCTAATGAGTATTTAGTAACCAAAATATATAACAAATTTATATCAACAACAAAAACCAACCAAAAAACACAATTCAAAAATGGGCAAATGACTTGAACAGACATTTCTAGAAAGGTAAATGACCAAAATGCACACACACAAGATTTCATTGTCCTTACAAGTTAGGGAATAACAAATGAAGACCGTAATGAGGTATCACCCTATGCTGATATGGTTAAAAAAACAGTAATAAGTGTGCAGAAGGATGTGGAGAAATGAGAACCGCCGTGCAGCGCTGTTAGTGGGAACGTGAAGTGATAGACACCATGGCCTGGGAAACCCCGGTAGTTTGTCAAATAGTTAAAATAGTCCAAACAAAGCACGTCACCTCTCCTGGCAATTCTACTCCTAGGTACACATGCAAAATCATTAAATACAGACATCCTAACTAATACTAAAATGTCAATATTTATATTCTGTTAGAAGGTAGAAATGACTCAAATGTATAATGGGTAAATACAAAGGTGGTACAGAATATTTTTCAGTCAAAAAAAGGAATGGCGGCCCTCCTTGGTGGTACAGCAGGTTAAAGCACAGCACTGAGAAGCTAAAGCCACTTCCGCCTGAGTTCGATTCCCGCCTGCCCTGGAGGTGACCACATGGCACCACAGACCTCTCCTGACCCACCCGCTGCTCCCCTCAGTAGTGTACTTCGTCGATCTGCCTGTTCTGCTCCCCACACTGCCCCTGAGCCTCTGGCCTGTACCCCAGTTCTGTATGCGCAAATAAATAAATCTTAAAAAAAAAAAAAAAAAGGAATGGCATCCTGGCACATGCTACAATATGGAGGGACCTGACAAGTTATGCTAAGTGAAAGAAATCAACTACAAAAGGGTATGTGATGGATGATTCCATTTATATAAAATGCCCAGAATGGTAAACTCAACAGAGCCAGGAAGTAGACGAGGGGTTGCCAGAGGCAAGGAGGTGGGTGGGTGGGGAGCATGCATTGAGTATGCTGATGAGCACGGGCTTGCTTCTGGGAATGGTGAAAGCGTTCTGAAATTAAATAGTGGTGACAGCTGTTTAACTTTCTAAATATATTAAAGGCCATGGACCTGTACACTTGAAAAGGGTGAAGTATATTCAAGCTGTCACAGAACAAATGAACAACAACAACAAAAAAAAAACAGTTATGCAAATAACATTCTTGTGCAAGTAGCTTGTAAACTCATCCAAGTTTTTCTGTAGGATGAATTCTGAAAATGCTGGGTCTCGGGGTATAAACATTTAGACTTTTAATGCCTTCAAACAGGTCTACAAAAATGTCATTCCAACCAGCTGCCTCAAGAGCGCCCTTTCTCCACACCCTGCCTAATACTTTTACTAATCAGATCAAAATTTTCTTAATCTTTAACGAGGAAGATCGTGTTTTATAAACCTAACTGGCGACACATACACACTGTCCTCACAAACTGCTCATGTCCTTTGCTGATTTTTTTATCAAGTTGTACTTAAAAAAACCTTTGCAAAAGTCCTGTGCTTACAGAAACTTGCCTCTTAGATTTTGCAAATACTCTGCTTTCAAATTCTATCACATCCGATCTGTCCTTAAATTTTATTCAGGATTTAAGACGACTTTTTCTATTCTGCCATATTCTACTAGCAGGCACTGTGTGGGAACCTTAGGTTTTCTTTTTAATATTTTTTTTAATATAAAATTTATTAGTCTATATTCTGCATCAGGGTAGACCCCATAGAATGTCTATCACCAGTCACCCATGCACATCACCTTAGTCCCTTGTACTCTTCTGGCCCTCTTTTTGATCCCTGTCCCTTCCCCTCCCCTGAAGAATGCCTGATTTACAGTTGTGTGATGATTATTTGTTTAGTTTTGTTGATTTTTTTTAAAAATTTATTTATTTATGCTTACTGGGGTACAGGCCAGAGGTGTGGTGAGTGATTCACCAGAGACAAAGTGGGGAGCAGAACAGGCAGATTGAAAAAGTACACTGCTGAGGGGAACAGTGGGAGGGTCAGAGGAGGTCTGCCACATGTGGGTCACCTCCGGGGCTGGGATCGAACTCATGCGGAAGTGGTTTTGGCTTCTTAGTGCTGTGCTTTAACCCGCTGCGCCACCAGGGAGGGCCCTGTTGATGTTTTTTAAAAAAATTGTTATTATTTTCCCCCCGATCTCTTATTTGGTTCCCCTAATTTTTTTCCTTCTGACCTATTTCACTAAGCATAATTCCTTCCAGCTCCACACATGTTGCCGAGAACAGAGTTAGATTTTCTTTTTTGAAAGACTACCTTTAAGGAAGCAAACTGACATGCAGTGAATTCCCAACTTACCAAGTCCAATCAAAGCCATTCTCGCACTTGTAAAATGGTTCTGAACATAGAAATGTAACTGAGGAAATAAAAAACATATATTGGGTTATGATGGTACAACTAGAAAAAGTCGTCAAAACAAAAAACTGCAGTTTAGCATAAAAGAAAAACTTAGGCTTAAAAGCTGCCATAATGAATTATAAGTGACTACCCAGTGCTGAATTATACTGAGATTTTGTTTTAAAAACTATTGCTTAGAAGAACTAGAACTTAATATGGTGACTGGTTACGTAACTGTGAGTATAATGAAGATGAATGAATTATACACTTTAAATCGATAAACTGTACCGTATGTGAGTTATATCTTAATGAAGTTTTAGGTGTGGAAGATGTTTTTTTTTCCTTCATTTTTTTTGGCCTTTGTTTTATGAACTGTCTACAGTCCCTTTTAGTAAAAACTTTTAGTTGAAAGGTATTAAAAAATGTTCAGATATAACATCAGGTAGAAAGTGAGCTGATGAAAAACAACAGCAAGCAAGTGAATTTCTTAAATTAGAAGATAAAAAGAAACTTGAAAATGACTGCTCAATTTACTGTGAAAACAAGTAATTTTAAAATGCAATGTGTACCTCTTCTGGTGTCACTTTTCCAATCCTATAATCAGGACAATACAAGGAATTAGCCAAGGCATTTTTGTAAGCTGCACTATGCAAATTCTCAATGACACCTGTAAAATAAGAAGCAGGTATGGAAATGTAATTTAAATAAAGACAGCAGCATTTTTAGATCCTAGAAAGCAACTGTCTATAATTACTCTGGCTATCTCATGGCATCCACACAATAAATAAGAGGACTTGAGGTTTATTACCTTTTAATGTCTAGCAGCTTTTACATTTTTAAGTCAAATGTACTAAGAAGTCAAAATTATGACAGCAGCTTCTAGATGCCAGAGTCAACCGGACACTTCTCAAACTTTAATCTTCCTGGTATCATCTGAAAAGCACAGTGGCCTGGGTTTCAGGAAGTCTGAACCAAACTGGAGTTCTGCTAGTATGTGTCATGTGACCTTGAAGAAGTAATGCGCTCTGAATCTTACTTACATCAAAGTCCCCTACCTCAGTAATGAGGGAGTTATGAGCTGTGAAAGTGTAAGTCTGAGGTCCCATTACTTGCTTTCTGGGTCACCGCACTCTGGAATGGCGACTGTTCCTGCGATCCTGCTTCAGTGCCTTTGGTGGAATGTGCCCTGCAGTTTCAACACTGGGCACTACCCCATGCAGGCGCCACGCTAGGCGCGGCAAATAGAGATGAGTCAGATACAACACTTGCCTCACAAGGCTGAGAAGGAAAGGCTGTGAAGAAAGGTACTTTGGGTGTGAAGTCAGTGGCGTATCACAGAGCCGGAGGGGCACAAGGCCAGGGCGTTGGAACTGGAAAAGGAGTAACTGGTAACATCTGGGCAAATGTCACAGAGAGAGGAGTGCCTCCTAGTGTCATGATGTGGCAATGCCATTTCAGGCATGGGACTCAGACACCAACATAAAGCATACCACCACATTGATTCAAAAGGGGAATGGTGCTGAGAGGGAAAGGGGTACGGTGAGGAATGGGGTGGTGTGTGCAGGAGGTCGTGGGAGTTCACATATATGCTGAGTTAGGGAGCTTGGATTTCAGTCCCAGGTGTGATGATGCTTTTAGGGGATTTTTCCAGGACTTTCCTGTCTGGAGGATTAACCTAAGGGCAATGAAGGAGATGGGCAGAAGGGACTGACCCGGAGGCAGACGCCAGTCAGGAGACTGCAGTAATTATGCCACTGGAGGAGGAGGGCTAGAGCCTCACTGCCACCAGTGGGGAGGAAGCCGCTCGAGGCCAGCAGGTAGCTTGTATACAGGCTTGCCTTTCGATTTCTCTGTGTTTTTTTGTGCAGGTCCAGAAGCAGTAGCCAAGTGTCACCATGAAACACGAGCTAAAGGAACCAAGCACTTGCTGTGTCCCAGACGCTGGACAGGAGACCTCTCCAGACAGGCCAACATTCTGAGTGAAGTTCGCCCCATTCCAAGGCCTGCAGCTGCTCATCTGCTTACCCCTGGGGGTCCATCTGCAGACTCCTGCTCCTACTGTAAGTTAAGTGACTTCCAAGAATCAGTGAAAGTCACTTACAAATTTGTTTTGCCAGATGGACTTGTCAACATTATGATTACGCATTATATAAATACATAATATGACTACAAAAAAGCTCTGATTTTTTAAAAACTAAGTCACTTGCTTTGGAAAGATCTAATAAAGGTGAGCTAGTTGAACCAATAATAGCAATTTGGAGCAATAATTAGCAGCAGCAACGTAAGCTGAGAATCTGGTATAAGCTAAGCAACTATTAAACAAACACCAGGGGGGAGGAATAGGAATATGTCTGTGATGCTGTAATCAATTCACATCCTATCAAACTGGACAAAATTTTGGAAAGAGGTTTTGATCCCAAATAAAAAGAAAATCAACAGTTTTTTTTTCCCCTCTACAAATAATCTTCTCCCAGACTCAGTATCTTAGAAACACTTAAATATAATTTGAATATGCACTCACGAGCCTGTGGATTCTGAAAAGCCACAGCTTTGTCAATCTTCAGTTGAGGTTGAAGGGCAGCAACTTCCCAAGGGCGAAATTCTGGTGCTGTGGTGACATTGAGCAGGAACTCCATTAGAATATCACTATAGAAAACATCAAAATGAGAGAAATTGAACATTTTTTCTTAAAAAATATTTTTTATTTATGCATAGAACTGAGGTACAGGCCAGAGGTGTGGGGAGTGAGAGGATTCGCCAGAGACAGAGTGGGGAGCAGACCAGGCAGAATGACGAAGTACTGAGGGGAGCAGTGGGAAAGACAGGAGAGGTCTGCTGTGCCATGTGGGTCACTTCCCTGGCTGGGGATCGAACTGAGGTAGCAGTAGTGACTGCACTAAGCCTTGACCTGAGGCTACCAGGGGGCCTGGAATTCAACATTTAAAACCAACATCTATTTTTACGAACTGTAATGCTCTTATTATTAAGCCTTCCTCTTTGGATAAAGCAGTGTTCTAAGCAGTTTGTGAATATTAACCCAAATCCCAAGTAAGAGGTCAGGATGCCACAGCAGAGTTAGAACCAAGCAGCCTGGTGTGTCCTCCAGTGTGGAGCCACTTACACGTCATCACGCAGGCACTCCACCGTGTAAGCCATGTTTTCCCGCGTTGCCGTCACACTGAGTCAGAAACAAATGACAGGGAGTTCTTTAAGTGAGAAGAATAAGCTTTGCCTGGTATCTCTGCTAAATCAACCAATTCCTTTGAAGAAAATTTTTGAAAGTATAAAAAACAACACAAATACACATACTTGTCAACAAAATTTTAAAAATGTATTTTAAATATGAAAATGGAAAGCAATTTAACCTTATAAAGGAAGAGCTCATGGCACACATGAGCCTTGGATGCAGTTATGCCAAGTGAAATATGTCCGTCACAAACGGACAAACGTTGCCATGTTCCACCTACATGAGCTACTCTGGGTAGTCAGTCACACAGGCACAGTACAGAAAGCCACCGCCAGGGCTGCAGCAGGAGCCAACGGGGAGGAAGTGCTGAAGAGGCAGGAAAGGGGACGATGGCGATGACACACGGGAGGTGCGTGGGGTGATGGCTGCCTGCTGACAGGCACCAAGAAGGGGACAGTTCACGATGCATTTTACCACTACTTAAAAAGCTGAACATCTCTCTCTTCCCTTCCTAGTTTGTTTCCTTCTTCACTCCCCTTCTAGAGACAAATACAGCCATATGTACTGCATACTATCCCCCCAAAATTATAAATGCCTCGATAAAATATTGATAAAATATTGAAACTTATGCTATCACAAAACACTTTAAAATATCTGTCCTTTCTTAACTCAAGTTCCTTCCCTGGCTGTTGGGCAGTAGTGCCATCAGGATTCTAGCACACTTCATTCACTTCCCTAACGATGGGCTTTTCGATCGTCTCCAGTCAACAATAAATATCTTTGTGCATGTGTATTAAAACTGTTAGTTTGTGGGATATACTCACTTTCACCATTATTAGACAGTTCTTGATTCTTCCCTAAGTAGTTGCAATTTATACTACAAATACAGTACGAAAGATTCCCCCTCTCCTTCCAAGCGGCCCACATGTAAAGTGTTTTTTACCTCATGCTATGAAATGGCATCGCATTGTTACAACAGGTACCGATCACCCTAGCTTCCCCCAGCCTATTTCTATCCTTTGTCCACTCATTTACTCATTAGTTTATTCTAATTTGTAGTTTTTTCCCCCAAATAAAACTCTCCATGTCATGTATTATAAATAGCTACTTCTAGTTAAATTTTTACTAAAAACCATAAACATGCTTTACATTTTGATATTGTCAAATTCATCAGTCTTTCCTCCTTGTGCCTTGTTTAAGAAATTTCTAACCATCTCACAGCAGAGGAAGTTCCCACCCAAGGTGTTTTCACTATTTCCTGTTACTTATTTTCAACAAACCTTAATTTACCACCGACTGCTTCAATTCCACGGGTTATCTTGAAAGATGAAGCTCCTTTTGTAGTCTTGAAAAAGAAAGAACAATTGTTTTTAGCAGTTTTTTAATGCCATATTTGACAAATATACTATATCAAAATCTAATGTCTAATTTTCATTACATTCAAAAGGAACTTTACCTACTGGATCTGTTTTAGTTTAAAAATTATAAAACAGGTGGCCCTCCCTGGTGGCGCAGCGGGTTAAAGCGCAGCACTAAGAAGCTAAAGCCACTTCTGCCTGAGTTTGATTCCCGCCTGCCAGGAGGAGATCCACACGGTGAGGCAGACCTCTCCTGACCCGCCCGCTGCTCCCCTCAGCGGTGTGCTTTGTTGATCTGCCTGTTTTGCTCCCCTCTCTGTCTCTGGTGAGTCCTCTC